>NC_083602.1:74969599-75594599 GCF_029168945.1 Cannabis sativa
AAATATTCAAATTTAAGCTATTATGAAATTTTAGAGAAAAATTTCCAACTTAAAATAATTTTCTATTTAATTAAATATCATGAAAATAACAATATTTAAGTATCATGATGAAATCAACTTAGATATTGAATTTTCAATTTAATTAAATGTATTAAATTCAAGAAATAAATAATTAAGTATAGAGGAAACTTAATTATTAATTCGAGTTTAATACTAGGAAAAATATACTTAACTTAGATTATACCAAAATTAATTAATAAACAATTAATTTCACAATCTATGATATTTTCCTAATTAAATATTAGAAAATATAATCAGTACTAGAAATAACTATCTAGAATATATATCATTAACTAAGTGTTTTTCTAAAATTAACTTTAAAATATAAAATGAAAAATAAATTTCATATATTTTAAAAGTTAATTATGTTTCTAATTCAATTTTATTAGGTTAGACTAATATAATTAACCTAATACAATTATTTAAATAAGGCAAATGGGCCTTCACAATTGGGGTAGTTCATGTGACGGGGAGCTGGGTTCAGAATGTCGCACCCACTTCTATTGGCCCCCAACTCTCACACAAGGCCCAAAAGAGAGGAATTTAACCTTTACATAAACAATTGTTATTCATTGAATAAGCTCAAAATCTAATTAGGCCTAAATAAAATTACTTATGTCAAATTTTATTTTAGCAACCTAGTCCATTTACTTGGTAAAAACTTAAATGGGCTTCCTATATGCATCTAAGCCCAATAGCAAACATATAGGCTCACACAGGTCAAATGATTTGGATGGGCACTATCATGTTACTAGGTTTACACAGATGAAAGAAGTACAAAATTTACCTGTTATAAATTATTTATAAGATCTATTGACAATTGGACTATGATTAAAATCAGATCATTGGATCTGTCAACAAGTTAATCATAGCAATTTTGATCAATAAATAATAGGTTTGTTAATGTTGTTACTGATATTTCGCAACACCAAAAAGTACAATTTAACTGGAAAAAGAGAGAATTATTTGAGAGATGACAAATGCGAGTGTTCGACCTAGAATGGCGAGTACTCGAATTAGGAATGCGAGAGTAAACAACAAAGCTGGAAAAATAAATGAGACGGTGAATTATAGTGGTTCAGTCAGATTTCGTTCTGCTTAGTCCACTGTAGCAAGGGATTCGTAGCTCCATTTTCACGGTGGATCACCCCTTTATATACAAAGCAGGTGCCCAATCGGTTACAAGAGGATCACATTTATTGTTAATCCATTATTTACACATTGAATTGCAATGACTAAACTCAAACAACGTTAACATTAATAAATGTATGACAGTTACTGAATTCATCAACGTATGCGTCTTTCGCATCTGCGAGTTGACCGTTCATGTTCCGTCTGTTGAGCTCGTAGGATCGCACATACGTTTGGAACGTCTGCGTCCTTAAGTAATCGCCCGTTGTAGACGTCGCATATTGAAACTGGTAACATCTGGACATGCGAACTTATACTGGTCTGTTAGGGCTGTTGGGTCGCTGAGACCAAAACTACCTCATAGGGCATCGGTCTCCATACTCGTCGCGGAGGTATAGAAGGGGGCACTCGCACATGTTCTGACATATGCGAGTTTGGTCTACCCTGCATGATGAGGATTATGGTTATGCGGTGTGAATTAGGTCGCACCCGCAATATCTCGCTGGTTTTATCCTGGGCGAGGTCTAAACTTTGAGAAGTCTCTCACGGACATTTCAGCTTTCATTGGGAATCTGAATACACGTGTCCTTTTAAAGAGGAGTCTGGTCTCGAGTTTCTAGGTGAGAGAAATCTCACTATAACACATGCCCCTAGTTTCGCGATGTGACTAGTGCGGTCACTGAGGGAAACTATTGCTCGAGAGACAGGTGAAAGGTTGTCACGAGGAGGTGACCTTTTGGTTGTCCCATCGAGGGTTTCGAAAAATGACGGCTGTAATGATTAATTTTCATTATCTCTAGGATGCCACGTCACAAAAACCCTTCGGTTTTCGTGTAGGCGTGGCCATAATTGGCCGTTAGATTGGGCGACCTTAGGCATTCTGACTGCCACGTGTCACGATCCCAATTAATAAGGGATATGGGTATTTAAACGCTTTGATACGAATCAAATTTCCCATTTTTCCCTCTTTTCTCTTAACTTCCCTCCAGTGCATATACTTCAGACAAAATCCACTCCCAGATTTTCTGCCATTTTCCACAACATTTTCATTCTCAGAAGTGATCGAGAATAACCGCAGGGATCAAAACTAAAGGTTAGCTTCTAAATCACTGCATTTTCGCTTTCTGTTTTTGGAGATAATGTGCTTTGTTTTCTGGGTTAGGATGTTTTTGAAAACTTTTAGGAGTGTATGCTAGTGGGTATTTATGTGTTCTGGGTTCATAAAACTGGGTAACATTCATAGTGTAGGACCTGTAAACTGACATAACCGTATACAATTCATAGGCACTGATTCACGCCTCGAATGCTCGCGGACATTCGGATGAACAACTTGAATGTTCGCGGGTATTCGGTTGAACAGCTTGAATAATCGCATATTTCCAAGACTTATTTCCGCTTTAACTGTTGACTAGACTTTTTAGAATCTCTACATTGTCGCGGGCTGAGTGGTGAGAGCATTAATTGCCATTCCAAATGGTGGGTGTGTCACAGTATTCTAATGGCTATATATGCGAATATATGTCCCTTGAGATACTGAGATACACCCAGCCATTTGTTGACGTGCGTTAATACTCGAATGATCGTACTCTTTGGTTGGTAGGTTGTCTCGAAACGGTGGGTGTCTCGCAGTAACTTCAGGGTTATGCTCGAAAATGCATACTTCTTGAGTCACTGCGATACGCCCAGCCGTTTCTGGAGGTATACCGCACAACCAAGGATGCGTGAACTACTCGCCCAAAGATAGTTACATTTCTTCTCGCATGCTGATAGGAGGGTCAGTGTTCGCCTGACTTTCTTGTCGAATGCGACTTTTATACTCTACTGCGGGTGAGATCACTTACCTTTATTTTTTCACACATCCATCACGCTGAAAAGATCTTCTATCTTTCAGATGAGCGATCTATCGGACGACGGCAGCTCGGCTCAGGAGGTCGCGCTTTTGACGGGGAGTCGTCACAAGAGAGAGACAGTTTTCTCCCTACGGACATCTCCGAAATGGAGGCTGCGGAGATAGAGTTAGGTCCGATGTCTTCTGTAGACATCGAGAGGATGGTACAGGAGCTCGCTGAACCTGGGACAATCGATATCCGGGATAGCGAATCCACAGTGTCAGCACGCGACTACCTCATCCATACGAGACACGCTCCCGACATCGAGGTCGAGGAGGTGGAGGAGGAATGGACTACTCCGGTCCGCGAATCAGGTGAGGAAGAAGAGGAAGCGGAAGGGAGTGGGACGGACTCAGTCGATGACTCCCAATTGAACGAACCTTTCTCATGCGAAGACCTAGTCTCGAGAGTCGTCAAATCTGACTTCACTACCTTTGTGAGGTTGAATTTGTTGCGACTCGCGTTTCAAAGTCCCAAACCCTCTCAGAGAGCGCATCTTCCGTTCACCAACCCTGCGATCATCCCTACAGAGGACGTGGTCATCTCAATACCCATTCTTCGATGTGGTGTATCGGTCCCGTTTCATCCTTTCGTCGCAGCGATTCTCAGACGTTATGACGTATCGCCTTTTCAGCTAACACCCAATAGTTATCGCACTGTTCTAGCATTCTATGCGATGTACATGGAGTACGCCCATAGGGCTCCGTCAGTAGAGGAGTTTAGTTACTTCTATGACATAAAGAGCGTGGGTCTTCATAATGGCTTCTTTTGCTTTAGTAAATGGGCGACTTCTGAAATAAACGGTATTGAGGGGATGGTCTCGAACATGGGCGATTGGAAGTCGAAATGGTTTTATATTTTTAAGGTTCCTGGGATCAGGACTGACTTTAATCGCAGACCCAGTATGTCGCATTTTTGTTGACTTAGATAAAACCTGTTACTTTGCTTTTCGAGATCTTTTGCTAACTCGTTTTTCTTTGTTGTCATCGCAGATAGACCAGCTCGACCAACGCTTGACGCGAATAAGAAGGGGGTAGCTGAAATTCTTGGGAGTCTTCCGGTACAAGATCGCGACTGGCGATTACTGTGTACGACTGCCAAATTGCGAGAACATAAACTGATCCCTGAGAACGCGAGTCTTCAACGGGAGCCAGTATATAAAGAACCTTCTGAGAAACAGCAGGAGCGGATAGATAAACGTCTTTCTAAGCAAACTCCTCGACAAACTTCAGGTAACTCGTCCTTTTGCTATAAATTGATGGGTATGATTGTGATTTTTACTTATCTGTTCCTTGTGTTTGTAGACATGACTTTCTTGAAGTCTGCCCCTGTCCTGAAGATCAAGCAAAAGGGTGGAACACCAGCGACTTCGCCGGTCGTTGCCCAAAAGAGGAAGAGCGATGTGATGACTTCGCTTCTTGCCGCATTCCTCCAAGAAGTTGGCTAAGACTACTCAGGACAAGGGGAAGAAAGTCGTCATCGACTCTCCTGTTCGTGCTCGCGATTTTCTGGCCATGCAGGAAAAATTACTGGCTGAGATTCCTTACGAGGATCTTGCTTCTCGATCTACTGAACTGGCCGTGCAATCCATGGCTTTGTTTATGAAAGCCGCGGCTACTCCTTCAAAGGAAACTGATTCGCTGAAGAGGCAGAACGTCCATTTTCAAGAGAACATAAAGAAGCTGAAGCAGGAGGTGGCGAGAATGGAGGAGCTTAACAAGGCCAAGGAGAAGGAGCTCGAGGAAGTCAACAGGGCAAAAGAACAGGTGGAGCTCGAGCTCAAGAAGTCGCAGGACACGAACGCTGAGATGGCTCGCGGCTTGGAGGCTGAAAAAGAGAGTGGGAAGAAACAGTACGATCAGGCTGTGTCTGACTATATTTACACTACTCTTTCCAAGGTCCCTGACTTCGACTTCTCGCTGCTTGGAGCCGAAGCTGCGGAAATGGCTGAAGCCTTTCGCGCGATGTCTCCTACCCAGACTCAGGGTAACCTTCTTGATGAAACCGAGGGAGTACAGGCTGAAGAGGTCGAGAATGAAGTCGTGAGCAAGATTGCAGACGAGGCTGCTCCTGATGAGACTACTCCCATCGTTCCAGGCGTTTGATTATTTTCTATCTTATGTTGTTGTTTAATTTCACTCTTACTCTTTTTTTTTATATATATGCGGTACACGGGTACTCGCACTTCTGTACTTGGAGAATTTTATCTTACTTTTGGACAACTTTCTATCCTCGCAGGGATAGCTTACGTTTTAATATTTACGCAGTACACGGGTACTTGCGATTTTATATATATTTAACTTTGATCACAGCTTGGTGTGAATGCAATTATATTTAACTTTGATCACAGCTTGGTGTGAATGCAATTATATATATGCGACTTTTAATTACAGCTTGGTGTAATAAAGTAGGAAAAACTCGGTAAATTAAATTACTCGAAAAACTTAATAAGTGATTTTATTCAAGCAATCAGTAATACATGCGGGTACCATGCCCCTATACTTAGGAAGTATTTTGAACAAAAAATATCTAAGTATAAGTACTCGAATTATCATAACTGAATAACGCGAATATTACTGATAATAAAATTTCAAGCTCTCGCTATTCCATGCTCGTGGAATCGCGGTTCCATCGAGTGTTGCGAGTCGATAAGTGGCATCACCAATTTGATCTGCGATTTTGTATGGTCCTTCCCAATTGTCTCCAAAGACTCCGTGGGCTGGAACTTTGGTATTTGGCATTACTTTTCTAAGGACCAAATCTCCTACTCGCAGAGGTTTTATCTTTACTTTCGAGTTAAAGTACCTTGCTGTTCGTTGTTGATAAGCCGCGTTTTGTAGTTGCGCTTTATCACGCTTTTCTTCTAAAAGATCAAGGCAAAACAACTGATTCTCGCTGTTCTGCGAGATATCGAAAGCATCTCTGCGCAAGGATCCTGCCCCAACTTCTACTGGTAACATGGCCTCGCACCCATAAGAAAGTGAGAAGGGTGTTTCGCCAGTTGTAGATCGAGGGGTTGTATTGTAAGACCATAGGACTTGCGGTAATTCATCTGGCCATGCCCCTTTGCGGTCTTCTAATTTTCCCTTTATGGTGTGTTTAATTATTTTGTTATTTGCTTCGGTACGCCCATTGCTCGCGGGTAAGCGGCTGAGAAAAGGCTTTTTTAATTCCTAAATCATCGCATAGCTGTCGCATCTCTTTACAGTCAAACTGTTTCCCATTATCTGAAATGAGCTTGTGCGGAATGCCAAAGCGACAGATGATGGAAGTGTAGACGAACTCGCGCAACTTCGTTGCTGTGATGGTCGCGAGTGCTTTCGCTTCAGCCCACTTTGTGAAATAGTCAACCGCGACTACGGATATTTGACTCCGCCTTTTCCCTTGGGTAACTCGCCAATTAAATCAATTCCCCATATTGCAAAGGGCCGGGGACTCGTGATAAAATGGAGGTTACTCGGGGGCCGGTGTGTGTAAGTGGCTATTCGGCGGCATCTATCACACCTTTTTGCAAATGCGAGGGCATCTTGTCGCAATGTTGGCCAGTAATACCCTTATCGCATAATTTTTAAGGCAAGGGAATTACCTCCAGTATGATTGCCACAAATTCCCTCGTGTACTTCACGCAGTATGTAACCGCAGTCTTCTCCACTGATACATTTGAGAAGTGGTTGACTAAAACTTCTGCGATACAAGCTCTGGTCATATATCACATAGCGGGCTGCTCGTTGTCGCAATTTCCTTGCTTCTATTTTATCATTAGGTAAGAGCCCCTTGTCGAGGTATGCGAGGATAGGGGTCATCCAGGTAATCTCCTGAACGTCATCGATCTCCATGATTGTTTCTCGATCTATGGTTGGATGAGACAATACGTCTACCGGAATTACATCGAGTAATTCGGCTTCTCTAGTGGAGGCCAGTCGGGCCAAGGCGTCTGCATGGGCATTTTGAGTACGCGGTACTCGAGACACAACTACATGTTTGAACTTCTGCATAATTTCGCGAACGATGGCTAAGTATTTAACCAATCTTCCGCCTCTCGCTAGGTATTCTCCACTTACTTGACATACCACGATTTGAGAGTCGCTAAATGCTTGTAGGTATTCGACTTTCATCTCGAGAGCCAATTTCGTACACTGCGATTAAAGCCTCATACTCGGCTTCATTGTTAGATGCAGAGAATTCGAAACGTAGAGCAGCGTGTACCTTGAAATTATTGGGACTGATTAACAATATCCCACTGCCAGAACCTTCATTATTTGAGGCCCCATCGACATACAATGTCCATACCTCTTTGTCTATCATGGCGATATCATTTCCACCCTCTACAACCGCTACCTCTGTGCTCGGGAACTCAAGTATAAAATCTGCTAGGGCTTGCCCCTTGATCGCGGTTCTTGGTTTATACTTGATGTCGAACTGACTCAACTCCATAGCCCACTTTAATAATCTCCCCGATGCCTCTGGCTTTGCCAGGACCTGTCTTAAGGGGAAGTTTGTCAAAACTTCAATGCTGTGAGCCTGGAAATAAGGTCGCAATTTTCTTGAGGATATTATCAAGGCAAAAGCTAGTTTCTCCATCTGAGGGTAACGCGTCTCGGCGTCCAATAACCGCTTACTGACGTAGTACACCGGGTGCTGACGTCCTTGGTCCTCGCGAACAAGTACTGAACTGATCGCATACTCGGAGACTGCTAAATAAATAGACAAGACCTCTCCGGGCAACGGTTTTGAAAGAATTGGAGGTTGCCCCAGATGCGTTTTTAACGCTTGAAAAGCCTTCTCGCATTTCTCGTCCCATTGAAACCTCTTGTTACCCTTCAGGATCTAAAAAAACTCTTTACACTTGTCAGAGGATCTGGATATGAAGCGGTTTAAGGCCGCGACTTTACCTGTGAGGCTTTGAACCTCCTTTGGCTTAGTCGGAGACGGCATTTCTACCAACGCTCTAATCTTCGCAGGATTGGCTTCTATCCCTCGCTGATTCACCATAAAACCGAGGAATTTTCCGGAACCCACCCCAAAGACGCATTTTAAGGGGTTTAGACGCATCTTATATCGTCGCAATATGTCGAACATGGCCTGCAAGTGCGTGATATGATCCTCCGCATGTTGCGACTTTACGAGCATATCGTCAACATATACCTCCATTGTCTTTCCAATCAAATCTGCGAACATCATATTCACTAGCCTTTGATAAGTCGCACCTACGTTTATTAAACCAAAAGGCATGACCTTGTAACAGTATAATCCTCGATCAGTAATGAACGAGGTATGTTCTTGGTCTGGTTCGTACATCGGGATTTGATTGTATCCCGAGTATGCATCCATGAAGCTTAAAAGTGCGTGGCACACGGTGGCATCGACAAGCTGGTCGATGCTAGGAAGAGGAAAGCTGTCTTTGGGACAGGCTTTGTTCAAATCTGTAAAGTCAACGCATGTACGCCATGAGCCATTGGGCTTTGGCACGAGTACCGGATTGGCTAACCAGTCGGGGTAAAATGACTCCCGTATAAAGCCGCAGGCAAGGAGGCGGTCAACTTCTTCTTTCAGCGCTTGGTACCTCGCGGGGTCCATTTTGCGGCGCTTTTGTCGGACACCTCGCACTTCGGGGTCAATGTCCAAGCGATGACACATGACCTGTGGAGATATCCCGACCATATCTGAATGTTTCCAGGCAAAAATATCAAGATTTTGTTTCAGAAAAGTTGTTAATTGTTCTCGCAACTGTATGTTTAATCTAGAACCAATTTTTAAAACCTTGTTATTATCTACAGGATCTATAGGTACCTCAATTGTGTCTTCCGCGGCTTGGGCTGCGGCGGTGTGATCAAGGATTCTCGGATCCAAATCCGGCTTGTCTATGTGCGGTACCTCCTCGATCCTGAGGATCTCCTGGCGAGGTGGTGGTGCGTCCAAAAGGTGGATAACATTCACTGTCCTTTTTTCTGCGAGCTTGACAGCTGCATTGTAACATTCTCGAGAGTCAGATTGGACTCCCCTCACTGACCCTACTCCAGAGGGAGTAGGGAACTTCATGGTTAGATGATAGATCGAAGTCACGATCTTCATCTCCTTCAGAATTGGCCGTCCAATTACGGCGTTATATGCTGAGTATTGATCAATTACTGCGAAGTCGGCCATCGACTTGGCAGTTATTGGGGCAGTTCCCAAAGTGATTGGGAGTTTGATCATCCCTTTGATGGCTATGACATCTCCCGTGAAACCGTAGATGCTCGATGTCATTGGCCGCAAATCTTTTTCTTGTAGCCCCATTTGCTTGAAGGCTTGGAAGTTCAGTAAATTCACTGAACTTCCATTGTCGACCAATATGCGATGGACATTGTCTCCACCTATATTGGCGACTATCACAAGTGCGTCAGAATGCGGGTGGTGGACCCATCTCGCATCGCTCTCCATAAAGACAATGTCCTCGCATTCTCTCTTGAAGAGCTTCTCTGGCCGTTCACCAAGATTGTTCACATTGGTAAGCGGCTTCTCTTTGGCTTCTTTGGCATATCGTTCTTGTGATTTGCGAGAGTCGCCTGCGATGTGTGGTCCTCCGATTATAGTCAGGATATTGCGAGGTTCTCTGGAGCCACTCGCATTCTGGTTTTCTTTCTTGTCATCCGCTCGGGGGTGACTTTCCTCGCTCCTTTTATACTTGTCGAATTTTCCCCTTCTGATCAGCTCTTCAATTTCGTCCTGCAAGACCCAACACTCAAGGGTAGTGTGGCCGATATCCTTGTGGTACTTACAGAACTTTTTGGGGTCTCTTCGATCGCGATTTCCCCTGATGGGGGGTGGCTTCTTGAAGACGTCGTTCCTTTCCTCAACCGCATAGATGTGGTCTCGAGGTACGGCAAGTTCGGTGTAATTGACGAAGCGAGGTCCTCCTTTTCTTTTGGGTGAGGACTCCTTTTTTGGAGGCGACTTAGCCAACTTCGGGCTTCGCGGTTTGCGTGGGCTGCGTCTTCTGGGGCTTCGGCCCCTGGAATTCTTTCCTCGCGGACTGCGGGACCGTGACCGCGGTATGGGTGATCGCCGCTTGTTCTTGCCCTTCTCCAATTCCGCCAAGGAGTTCTCGATTCTCTTATGAGGTTCGGCCATGGCGAAGAATTCTACTAAGGATTCTGGCCTTCGGGCCTGTAGCTCCTTCCAAAAGTCGGTTCTCGGCAAGACACCTGTTATTAGCATGCAAACAAGCGAAGACTCGGGGGCCTTCTCAACTTTTGTTACTTCAGCGTTAAAACGCTTGAAATAATTCTGCAAAGACTCACCAGGTTCTTGCTTGATGTTTGCCAAAGTCGTATAGGGTGGCCTATACGTCATCGTGGCCTGGAAATGTGTGAGAAATAGATCGACGAAGTTCTCCCATGTCGATATCGATGCCTCCGGTAATTGGGTGAACCAATCATGGGCATTCTCCTCCAGTGTGGCCGCGAGAATGCGACACTTCGCGAGTTGCGGTACCTGGTCCACTTCCATTATGGTGTTAAATTTTTCTAGGTAGTCTAACGGGTTAGAAGTACCTTTATATTTGAGGGACTCGGATAAACGGAACCCCTTTGGAAGTTGGGCCTGTCGCACTTCTGCGGTAAAAGGTGAGGTGCCGTGCAGCTTGTATATGGGCTTACGCTGCTGCTCGAGCATCTTCAAAGCTTGCAGAAGCATACTTTGGTCGATTCCTCCTGTCGCAGGAGGTGGAGTTGCTACAACAGTGGGGCTCGCAGCCACTGCGGCAAGGTTCGAAGGGATATTAATCCCAGTGGTCGCGATCGGCGCGATGGGCGGGTTGTTAACTGTGTTGACACCCTGATCGCCCGTATGGGGATCATGGAGCGTCTCCGTGTTATGCGGACCGCGGGAGCGCGCCCTAAAGACTGCATTGAGATGATCACGCAGATCACCTCGGTGTACACGGTAGCGTCCTCCTTGCTGTGTCTGCACAGAGCCAGACCTCGTATACCTGCTTGGAGTACGGTCATGCGAGGAGGAAGAGGCTGACTCTGCGTCGTTATCCCGAGGGTGACGACTGCGAGGGTTGCGGCGCTCAGGATCCTCGTCGGTTTGTGCGCTCTGGTTAGGTAACCTTGCGTATTGGTCTCTTGACGTCGGGTGATTCAAGTCCAAGACTTCAGGATCAGTTCGTCGTTCCCTGCGTGCATGGTTAGTTTGACGTCGAGAAACCGTTACCTGAGGATTTTCGTTACGAACGGCAGGGACCCGAGGAGGGCGTCGAGCTCGGCTCTGTCCATCCACCTCGGCTTGTAGTGCTCGCAACTGATCCTGGATTGCGGCGTATTGATCAGTCGTGAGCTGGACCACTCCTTCGGACACGACCGCCGGGGTGACAGGGGGAAAGTGCATGGTTGCTGGTGGTGTGGACGTGCCTCCGACTTGAGGACCAGTCGTTTCTGGAAATAGGTTGAGTGGTCTGATGTTGCTCCTCCCTACCCCGCCGTTGATGACATCTACAGGTGGCACTCCGGTTCCAGGCAATGGTACGCTCATCGTTCCAATGTTGATGGATTCATTGTTAGCTCCGTTAGCGTGATTTCCAGCCATGTTGAGTGATGTTCTTTGAATGTGAATAGAATCTTACAGTCGAGTTCCCACAGACGGCGCCAAATGTTGTTACTGATATTTCGCAACACCAAAAAGTACAATTTAACTGGAAAAAGAGAGAATTATTTGAGAGATGACAAATGCGAGTGTTCGACCTAGAATGGCGAGTACTCGAATTAGGAATGCGAGAGTAAACAACAAAGCTGGAAAAATAAATGAGACGGTGAATTATAGTGGTTCAGTCAGATTTCGTTCTGCTTAGTCCACTGTAGCAAGGGATTCGTAGCTCCATTTTCACGGTGGATCACCCCTTTATATACAAAGCAGGTGCCCAATCGGTTACAAGAGGATCACATTTATTGTTAATCCATTATTTACACATTGAATTGCAATGACTAAACTCAAACAACGTTAACATTAATAAATGTATGACAGTTACTGAATTCATCAACGTATGCGTCTTTCGCATCTGCGAGTTGACCGTTCATGTTCCGTCTATTGAGCTCGTAGGATCGCACATACGTTTGGAACGTCTGCGTCCTTAAGTAATCGCCCGTTGTAGACGTCGCATATTGAAACTGGTAACATCTGGACATGCGAACTTATACTGGTCTGTTAGGGCTGTTGGGTCGCTGAGACCAAAACTACCTCATAGGGCATCGGTCTCCATACTCGTCGCGGAGGTATAGAGGGGGGCACTCGCACATGTTCTGACATATGCGAGTTGGGTCTACCCTGCATGATGAGGATTATGGTTATGCGGTGTGAATTAGGTCGCACCCGCAATATCTCGCTGGTTTTATCCTGGGCGAGGTCTAAACTTCGAGAAGTCTCTCACGGACATTTCAGCTTTCATTGGGAATCTGAATACACGTGTCCTTTTAAAGAGGAGTCTGGTCTCGAGTTTCTAGGTGAGAGAAATCTCACTATAACAGTTAAAAAAAAAAATTTGAATAAACAATATAAATATAAACAAACATTGTCCATGTAACAAATGTGAAATAAGATATTAATATAATTAAATTATTAATATTAAACTAACCAAATAAATTTTGAAAATTTAGGGTTGTTAAAACAAACCTTAAAAATCTCAAAAAAATGAAACTAATTTTAAAATATCTAGGTTTATTTGAATTATTTGTTATCAAATTAAATTAAATATCAAATAAGATCAATGATTTGAAAGAAAGAATCTTCAATATCACTTTCAAATCTTATAATTTAATTAAAATAAACTAATTTTAAAATAGATATGGTTAGATAGTTATTATTTTAGGAATAAAATAATAAATAAATAATAATTACCATAATTATATGTCAAAATATCTCAATTAAGCACTATTCAAATTTCTACAAAAATATCTAAGTTATTTAAATATTTAAAGATAATTTATAAATATCTAATAAGTAAAGAAATGATATAAAATAGTAAAATATCATTTTTAAACTTATAATTTATAAGT
Source organism: Cannabis sativa (assembly GCF_029168945.1). NCBI lineage: Eukaryota > Viridiplantae > Streptophyta > Magnoliopsida > Rosales > Cannabaceae > Cannabis > Cannabis sativa. The sequence goes on from NC_083602.1 coordinate 74,982,711, forward strand.
AATTAAATATTTAACAAAATAACAAACTTTTGAATTTGAAAATATTATGGTTAAAATATCTATAAAAATATCTAGGTTAATTTCAAATTTATTAATTATTTAATTTGTCATGTAAGATAATTCTAATATCATATTTCAAATAAAAAGACAAAGTTATCTTTTAATTTAAAATATGTTAAATATCAAAATATCTAATCTTATAATTGAATAATACATAAATATTAAAGAAATTAACAAATTTTTAAATCTGACCATAATTGGAAACATTTAAAATTAGAAATATTTAAAATTGGAAAAATCGAATTTTGGGAAACAATCCAATAAAAAATCGAATTTTTGGGGAGAAACCCACAAAAATCACAATTTGGGTGCTGGCTGCCCAGGAAGCTGCACATGCAACCCAGGAAGGCTGCACGCAGCCTCGGGCGCGCGCGGACATGGGAGGAAACGCCGAGAAACCTCGACATCTGCAGCATCCCTGAACAAGAAAACTCGGTCGGCTGCAGGGTGATGGGCGCGCGGGGATGGGCTTCCAGTCCGAGTGCCTGGTGCTCACGAGCACCCACTCGACACCATAAAACCCGATTTTTCCAAAAATCATAACTTTCTCAAGTTTTATCGGAATCAAGTTCCGTAAAAATAAAAATTGCTTAATTTTTCACAAGGAATCTAAATAAAATATTTTCAAAAATAGAAAAAAAAAATCGTGGAAAAAGGTTCTGTACAATACAAACTGTAACGTCCCAATATTTTGCCTTATTTTACAAAATACTATTTTGGATGCATTAATTAAAAAGATTCAAAGATGTTTGGAAATACACAGTGGGTTTTACAATAAATATGCAAAAAGGTGAATGATCATTCATATTAAAAACAAAATAAGTAGTTGAGTGCAAAAAAAAAAAAATATATTTGTAACATCCCACTGAGCTCAGATTACTTTACTATAAAAAAAAAAAAACAAAACTAAGGCTCCACCGGCGTTCTAGACCGTTTGCTCGTCCATAGCTCCAGTATACATACCAGAACTGACCCAACTCATCAAACTTACATTCAATGTTTCCTGTCTATTGCCTGTAGGGGGAAAGTAAGAGGGTGAGCTAAAAGCTCAGTAAGAAAATGCTTATTATACAATACCATATAATATCACAGATATCATAAATGTATTTATTAAGTTTTAGCAATATCATACGCCTTATTTATAACTATAGTCAAATAACTGTACACATGAAAACCTTTATCATATAGGTTCATACTAATTGTTCACACCAAACACATATACAGAGATCATAACTCCAGTATCCTACTCATAACATAATCATATCAATACTATAAATAATAATGTCATTATCATAACATTGGCATATCATAGCCATTACTTACATAACCCGGGCCTAGCTTGACCCTACAATATCCTGGGCCTAATCTGCCCATATAACAACATGGGCCTATGCAGCCCTACCATTGTTATAGGATAGGGTATCTCTATATTCAACAGTAACATCACTGTATCATACCCACCATAACAATCTCATACACGACTCAGTAAAATGCAGGGTAGGGTATCTCTACATTCAACGGCCTTATCCCGTATCATACCCCACCATGGTCCCCCACTTTACCTGAGATGTTAGCATACAACATACAACATACAAATACATCATACAACATACAACATACAAATACATCATACAACATACAACATATACAAGTCATACAGCCATAATCTATGTATCAATTCGCAAACTCATATTGTGTCCATACCACACATTCTCAGTATCATATACATAGTCATAATAACAAGTCATAAATCATATTTCAATACATAAAGAATTTAAATTTATGCAGATAAACACATACAAAACTATCTAATTTCCTTACCTCAAATCCTGTTGCTTAAGACTTGCTATCTCGTCACTACTACCTATAGTAAGACATGGGTCAAGGCCCTAATATTAAAATTCGTACTCTTACAGTACAGCCGAAAGATCACTATTTTTGACCAACAACTACACTAATTCAGTAAACTTTGTCTTCATAAAAATTATAGGAAATTCCATTATCTTTCCAATGATATAAAGATCATTAAAAATGGATTAAAACTGAGGGAGTTATGATTGTTTTACTGAAACTATTTCTGAGAAGGAATATGGAGTAACGAATTATACGACTTAGCGAAAATACAAACTTTTTGCATTAAAAGGTTCAGAACTAAAAGATAACATCTGCATGAAAGTTTTAGGAAATTAAATTCTCTTTCCAATGATACCAAAATCTTCGAAATTGGAATTATATTGAAAGAGATATAGCAATTTTACCAAAACAGTTTTGGAAGAACAAGATTCAAGAAACGAATCACATGATACAGAAGGAAACTGACTTTTTGACATAGTATAACTCCGTATTCACGAAATGTTTCTTCATGAAACTTATGGAAAATTGAATAAGCTTTGAAACCATATATAGATCATTAAAAATGGACGAGAATTGAGAGAGTTATGGTATTTTAAGTGAAAGTACTTTTTCTGAAAATGAATTACAACAACAGCAGAAAGATGATAATTTTCGATATATAAGAACACCGAATTGGTGAATAATTTCTTCATAAAAATTTTAGATCATTGAATAAGCTTTCTAACAGTACAAAAATTGCTGGAAACGGATCAATATTGAGAGAGATATGACTATTTTACTAAGACAATAATTTTCAGAAAAATAAAAAACGAGATTTCATAGTTTAACCTAAAAGTTCACAACAATAAGTGGAATAACTCTCTTACCTCTTGATGACTCTTCTTAATCAGTGCTAGATCTTGAAATCTCAAATTATTAGAATGGTGATGATGATCTCAATCTTATGTTGATGAAAATCATGAGTGTTGTTTGGCGAAGAGAACGAAACAAGAAGGAAACTTATAAATCTTTGATAGATAGCGAGATGAATAACTTGTAGGGTATATGATTTTATGGGTGTCTTCTCTAAGAATTGTGTTCAGGTGGAAAGAAAGAGATTGAGATTTATTTTTCTTAGGGTTAGAGGCTCTGCATATTACGTATCAAGAATGTGATAGATTTAGGTTTTATAATCTAATTAAACCTATAAAAGAAAATAATAAAATAACCCCTATAATCTCAATGCTAATTTAACTCTAAATAGAATAATTAAATAAAAATCTTATTTGTTAGATATAACTTTTAAATTTGAATTTTAAAACTTAGGGTTTCTATACTAAACTTAACATGTCGTCACTTTGTAGCTTAATTTTGACTCCAATAAAGTTAAAATTACGATAAATCTATTTCTACATAATTGATAGATCTTTGAATTATCTTTCCAACGCCACTGAAATCACCTCAATCCGAGCTCTAGAACTCCAGATATGATCGTTTTAGTAAAACAGTTTTTAATCCTGCGAATTTATCCAAACCTACGAATTTTTAACATTAATGAATTAAACTCACTAAATATATTATAAAACCCTAATGGACCTTCATATTGGGCTTTAATTTTACTTTCGTAGTTAATACAACTATAACTCTCTCTAGAAAATTAGTACAACTACTCTAAGCAATAATATCAACTCACTAACAACACAAAGAAATAAGATAATTATCCTCGCACAATTAATATCCCAAGGAGAAAAAAAAATTAAATACTATTTTAATCTGGATATTACACAAACATTCATCAACAAACACATAAACCACATGAAACCATCCAAATCAACACAAATCATCGTTTTAATTCATATTTGATGAAAGTAAATCATTACAATGGCTCTGGTGCCAGTTGCTGGAAATATTTTACCAGGATCTAGATTTACTACCATGTATGTTTTATTAATAACATAATATGAATTCTAAAACAATGAAATAAACACATATAAAGTTTAGTAAACCTTACATTGGGTGCAGCGGAATATAATGACTCTTTCCATTCAGATCTCTAGCCCTTGATTCCTTTCTGTAGCAGAACATAATCAAGATCTGAACCTGGATCTCTTTCTCTCCTTCCTTTGATGTTGATTCTCCTTCTTGTTGTTTGGATTCTTCACAGTCTTACACACTATGATTGAGATACCACTTGATGTGTGTGGGCACTACTCTATCACTCAAGGTATTTCGAAATTGAAGAGAAGAAACGAGAAGAGAGAGCGGCTATGGCATTTCTCTGAAAAGGAACAGTATGCAAGTCATAGTTTCCTGAATCCATTACTTTCTATTTATAGAATGCAATCTAGGTTTAGGTTAGAATTGTATGACATTAAAATAATAATAAAAAAATAAAACGATAAACCCTTTGCATAGTGGCCGGCCATATAAGGGAAATGGGCCTCACTTTGCAACTTTCCCATTTTGTCATTTTTCAATCCCATTTTCTCAAAAATGCCAATTTTCCAATTTAACCATTTAAATGTCAATTCCAATTATTTAATAACTAAAAAATAATTATTAAATAATATTGTCATTTAATATATTTATTAATTTAGACATATAAAGTCTATTAATTAATAAATAAACCTAGAATCTCTTTTCTTTACAATTTTGCCCTTGCTTAGTGAAAATTCATAAACTAGACATAGTCTAACTTTAATAATTGATTAATTAAAATCAATTAACTAAGTCTTACAAGCAGTATGGTCTCAACTAGTATGGGGACCATGGGCCTATATTAACCGAGCTTCCAATAAGTCGAACCGAATTTACCAAGTAAATTCCCTAACTTATTAATTCCTTATTGAATCCACACTTAGAACTTGGAATTGCACTCTCAGTCATATGGAACGATCTATATGTTCCACGATATAGATACGCTATTAATTATCCATTGTTATAATCCTAATTTGATCAATGACCCTCTAATATATGATCTACATTGAATAGGCACTAAATTACCGTTACACCTTCAATGTATTTTATCCTTAAAACACTTAGCTCCGTATAAATGATATTTCAGCAAAGTGAAATGAGATCTCCACCATTTATCTCTGTTTAGCCAGGCTCGAAAGATATCATCGTTTCACTTCTAAATTCCTATAGAAGTTATAGACTCCATATTTATGTTAGCGCTCCCACTCAATTATACTATCATGTTCCCAAAATATATGTATCACCCTGACCCAAAAGTAGGCTTAACTAACAAATCAAAGAACATGTATAATACTCTTGAGATCGAACCTAACCATATCAGGATTAAGATCATTTGATCTAGGATCAACGGGTGATATTGAATTGAATAGATATTACAGTAAATTTTAATATATCTAATCAAAGTTCAATATCGGTCCCTTCCGATGTATACTCCATACATCCGATACTGGTAAACTTTTCTAATGCCTTGGAAAGGACATAACACTTATCCAAGGTGTAAGAATACCTATCGCTAATTATCATGTCAGTCTAAATCCAGTGACTGACAAGTTAGGGAATAAACTTTCGAACATATAATTAAGATTATATTCCACTGTGCTGACAACACTATAATCATTAACAAATTCATATGTTCTGGACTTAAATAGAATTCATACATTATATATATAATCATGAAATAAATCATGTGAACCATGCAACGTAAAATGTTATTTCTGATCTTATTAATAAGTAAATATGATTATATTGAAATGTGTTTTATTTAAGGCACAAAACCCAACATTAATTGCGTCAGAGCATTTATTAGCCGAAAATCGAAGAGACGCCGAGTCAGCCTCACATCGAGTCGCGAACAGACGCACCTGAAAGGTGTCACCCATTTAAATGCAAAGACAGCTCAGATGAAGTCTACACGCAACTTCGGAAGTCCCGTACCGACTTGAGGGCAAATGTTATCCCAATTTTTGCACTCTGACATGGCATCACACGATGGTGACACGTGGAATTGACTTTGGGAACCTACCCGCAAGACACAGGTTGAACAGGGTACCTCATACATTTGTTCGGATGAAGCCCTCTAGACCGAGCAGTGAGCAATCCGTGCAGAACGCCAACACTTAGCAAATTCAGCTTTCACATCGTGAGCCATCAAAGAAATCCCTATAACTTTGAGATCAGATTACAGAGATATGGTAAGCTGTCCAAATCCCACGATTAGTGTATTCTGTATTTATTACGCAATCTTTCTGCTTATATCAATTGTAGCTAGAAGGGAAATACTTCCTCTCCAAGCTTATAGCGCTATAAATAGTGATTCATATTCACTGGGAAAAGGGTCGAAAGATTTTGTCTAAGAATCCATAATCAGAGATACTGTTGTAAGAGCTCTAAGAAAAGGAACCATTTTCCTTGTTCTTAAGTCAATACAAATAACGAGGATCAGGCTATTACCGAACTGCTCGGGGCTGAACCTCTATAAAATTCTTGTGTCTTTGTTCGCTTTATTATATTTCATTCATATTAAACTAATTGTCGCTTACAAAATTAGACTCATTGTCGTTGGCTAAAAGTGAGGTCAGCAGAAAGTAATCAAGATTATGTGATTAAATGTATTCCTATGATTTATCAGTACACATGATTTAATTGATAGGATAATTTACAATGTAGTTTACTTGCACCTTGGATAAGTGCTATGTCCTTTACAGGGCATTGGTTAAAGTAACCTTGGGTTGGATGCATGGAGTATGCATTGGAAGGGATCGATATTGAACTTGAACTAGATATGATAAACTTATCGTAATATCTATTCAATTCAATATCACCTAGTTGATCCTAGATCAAATGATCTCAATCCTGAGATGGTTAGGTTCTAGTTGTTGGAATATTTTACCAGGATCTAGATTTACTAACAAGTATCTTTCATTAACATCCTAAATATGAATTCTAAAACAATGAAATAAACACATAAGGGTTTAAGGAAACCTTACATTGGGTGCAGCGGAACATAATGACTCATTCCGTTCAGATCTGTAGCCCTTGATTCCTTTCTGTAGCAGAGCATCACCAAGATCTGAACCTGGATCTCTTTCTCTCCTTCCTTGATGCTGATTGTCCTTCTTGTTGATGGATTATTCACAATCTTCCACACTATGATTGAGATACCATTTGATGTGTGTGGGCACTCACTCTATCACTCAAGGCTGAATAATTGAAGAAGAAAAGAGAGGTAGAGAGTGGCGGCTAGGGTATAGGTAGAAGGCTTAGAACTTTCTCTAAAGGAATTAGATGCATCATCTTTTTCCTGAAACCATCACTACCTATTTATAGGTAACCACCTAGGTTTATGTTAGAATTATTTGACATTAAAATAATAGAAAAATAAATGGTAAAATCCACTAAGTGTGGCCGGCCAGGGATTGTGGACTGGGCCCACTTTGCAATTTTGCCATTTTGTCATTTTTCCATCCCATTTTCTCAAAAACGCTAATTTTCCAATTTAACCACTTAAATGCCAATTCTAATTATTTAATAGCTAAAAACTTAATTATTAAATAATATTGTCATTTAATACATTTATTAATTAGACATATAAAGTCTCTTAATTAATAAATAAAACCTAGAATCACTACAAGAAAATAGATTTTCAGCGACTAAATTTTTTGTGACTAAATCAACTTAGTCACTAATAGTTAGCTTTTACGACTAATATTTAGTCTCGGACATATTTAGTCATAAAATAATATTTAAATAGAACCAAAAGAATCAACGACTAATTTTTAGTCACTGTTTGCTATTTTTAGTGACTAAATTTATACTTAGTCACTGAAACTTTAGCACCAAATTAATAGTTGTGGCTGGAGCACTAAATTTTGGTGACTAAAATTATTTAGTCACTAAAAATCCTTAATTTGTGACAAAATATTTGGTCGGTAAATGTTAAAGAGTTTCAACGACTAAAATATTAGTCCTAAAAAATTTATACTCACATTTATTATTAATAGTGTATATATACCAACTAATTATTTAGTCACGATAAAATATAAAACCAAATTAATATGTTTAATGTATATTATGTCACTACAAATATTTTAGCTGTTAAAAACGACAATGCTAGTGAGCTATAAAAGAGTAAATAATATATAAGCTTAGTAATAAACTAATTAACAAACTTATATATCTGTTCATTAATTGTTTTTTTTATTGAAAAGATTACACTGAGTATTTTTTTATGGTAAAAATCAATTTAAATTTAAAATAATATGATGAATTAATATATAATATACAATATATAATATGATGAGTTAATTTTTTATAATTATTCAGTATAATAGTATAATAGGAATAATCAATATTCTAATTTTCTTAATAGTATTAATAATATACAATAATTTTAGAGTATACACTAAAAAATACAATTAATATTATAAATTTGGACATTAACCGCTGGCAAAGAAAAGAGCTGGAATTTTCCTAAAAAAAAAAAGAAAAAAGAGCTGGAAAAAATAAAATCCCCCCTTTCCTTCATCACAATACTCCAAAATTTCAGTTCTGAACCCATTTCGATTTGGCTCCCTCTCTCTCTCCAAGCTTCCGTCGGCGGCGCCACATCCCTCCGACTCCGACCACCCCTCGTCGTCTTTTATCCCCCATCCCTCTGACCAACCCTATCTCGCTCCTCCGTTCGTCTCTCTCTCGGACGGCCATTGGCGACCTCGTCTCTCTCTGTTTCCTCTATAATTAATTAATTACAGAGTGAAATTCGAGATCCGCTAAGCTCCTATTTGAAAGTAATCGGGTCGAAATAGTATCACCACATCGGTAATCGGCACCACCACCCAACTCCGGCGTCTTCCAGGTTTTTGTTCTTTGTTTCTGTGTATTTTTGTCTTTAGTGAGTGCGCTTCTCTCTTGTGCTCAACTTGGTTTTTTGAAATTGGGTAAATCTATACATGGGTATATTGTCAAAAGGCTTGGATTTGATCAAGTTTCAGGCACTGCTGTAATTGACATGTACTCAAAGTGTGGATCTGTTTCATATGCTCGTTATTTATTTGATAAGACAAAGACTAATGACTTGATATTTTGGAATGCAATGATTACAAGCTATGGAATTCATGGACAGGGAAGAGAAGCTTTACTGCTCTTCCTCGAGATGACAGAAAACTCAACCACCCTATATCACCTTTTTCAATTGAGCTTCCAATAATTTTAAACATTTTATTAATATATTATACTGTATTTTGTCTAATAATACTAAGAACAACCAATTCTTTGTTTATAGATTTCACCATAGTTGTTAATGTGTGTGTTTAATTATTTGTGCGATTGTTTTCACCATACTATGAAGGACCTTCTTCGTCTCAGCGGCGTGAGCCCGCAAACGAGGACTGGCCTGGGCATTTCGTTGAAGCTCTCGTCACCCAAGTTGCCATTGAGGCTTCTCATTCCACTGGTTGCCGTGCTGCTGCTCTTGCTCTCGCCACTCTCTTCCAGGTAACATTTTATTACTAGTTTTTCTCTCACAGTACTCTCTCATTTTTTATAGTATAATATCTCATTAATGTTTGAATTATTTATGATTAATTTGTTTAATATACATGCTGAACTTGGATTTTGGATGTTTTACATTTACTTTGGTTACTAAAGTAATAGAGTAAATTTAATGTGTATGTATATTTGCCTATATAGTAGTCTGAGGATCATAGAAGGGGACTGTTATTTTGAAAACAACTGTTGTTCTGTGAGTCTTGATGCATCATATTCTTTATCAAATTTTGGAAATGTCACTTTCTCAGGATGTAGGTTTCTTCTATTCTAGGAGAAGAAAATATATTTTAGCTTCGGAACCCTTTTCATTTCCATAGATCTTATGAAAAGGGTTCTTTGGCCTTTTAATTTTCCTTTTGTGTTTAATTATGTATATTTGCCAAAGCTGCTTGAATTCAGCGTAACAAAATAGTATTAGGTGTTGTGTTTTATATGATCTTAAAGGCATTGGAAAATTTTAGTTTTTTAAACTCTATTTTGTGCGCTGGTATTTGTCACTTTGTAGCTACAAGATCAAAAACGTGCAGTCAGGGCCTCTAGTGGGTAAACAAGTTCTCTTCGATTATTGTGAGTATTTTCATTGATTTGTGTCTTTTGCTGCAACAACAAATTTTCTTTTGGTGTGTGTTTTGAGTGAAATGTTGTAATATATACAGTGTATTGTGTACACTCAATGACAAGATCTTATAATTAAACAACGTAAATATGTTTCCCTGTTTATTGGTCTTGTGATAATATTGATTTTTCTGTATTTTCTTATGTTTCCAGTTATTCTTTTATCTATGCGGGTTTGGTATCTTATTGTGTATTACTTTTGAGTAGAATGTTGTTAATGCAAGTGATGATTTATCAGGGCTCTATTGTTAGTAGGTTCTAACACCACTACAAAAATAGATTCCACTACCGACAACACTTCTACCTAGGACCCTTTTGTGCTTTTTCCAATGACAATATATCTTCTCTCTCTCTCTCTCTCTCTCTCTCTCTCTCTCTCTCTCTCTCTCTCTCTCTTATTATCAAAAAACATATCTTATCTCTCTCTCTCTTAACAAATCATTTAATCAACATTTTATAGAGTGAAAAGTTTCGGCCTTATCCTTAAATTAATACATTCTTGTTTAGTCACTCAGGGGGCCGTTTTTCTTATTAAGTCTAATTTTGACTTTGTCTACATATCTTCCCAAACAAAAATCATGTTTGCCTTGTCTGACTAGTGAGAAAGAAGTTAGTATCTGTATCAATCTCACCTACCCCTACTCTCATTTTCTTTTTTTATACAGAATCCAAAGTGCCAAACTATGCCTTTTTCTCTCTTTTTTTACTATGTGTGTCAGAGAACTGCTTCTTCTACCCTACCTTACCCGCCAATTCATTTGTCACCAATAATCCACCAACTTTTTTACCACTTTTGTTGCATTTTTTGCCATTCAAGCAAATCCTATAAATATTAACCTTGACTCCCCATCCTCCTACATTGATTTGTGGCTTAAATACTGTCTTTGGTCAGGTTTTTTAGTATTGTACTATTGGGTTAGCCCTGCAGGTGCAGGCGGGTAAAAGAGTTGAACTCTTTTCCTCTTTGGGTTGGATTTAGTTATTTATTTATTTTTATCATGGGAAGTGTTGGAATGAAGAAAACCGCAACCTTGTTATGTGTTCCGTTAATGGCTAAATCTGCCGAGGGAATGGTGAGTGGCATGAACCAGGCCAAGGCACAAGGAGCTGATGTTGTTGAGATCAGGTTGGACTGCATTGACAATTTTCATCCTCAAAAAGACCTTGAAATCATCTTGAAAGATAAACTGTTGACAACCCTCATCGTTTTTCGGTATATCATTTCTAACTAAACATATTTGAATTTTTATGTCAAAGTCACAAATGAGAAACTGTTTCTTCTGTTGTTTGAAATATAGTGTAAATACTAATATATTGATCATCTCAGGCCAAAGTGGAATGGTGGTTTCTATGAAGGTGATGAACATGGTAGAATTGAGGCACTTCATCTGGCAAAAGATTTAGGAGCTGATTATGTAGAATTTGAGCTCAAGGTGATGCTTTTAGGCTTATTTGTCACTTAAATATGTGAGGTGTTTTCTCTTTTTTATCATATATCAATCAATTTTCATCCTTAAATAGGTGGCCTCTAAGTTTATGGAAGAACATAGAAATAGTCCTAGCAGAGGTACTAAAAATATTGTATCATTTTATGTGAATGGAGAGACCCCTTCAGAACAAGAACTTAAATATATTATTTCAAGTATGCAAGAAACAAGAGCAAATATCATCAAATTAGTCACTAATGCAGCTGATATTACAGAATTACCAAGAATTTTTAATCTCTTCTCAATTTGCCAGGTCAGAGTTCTTGCTAATTTTCTCTGGTTCTCACTTTATGCAATCTTTCACTAGAGTTTACAATGAAAAACTTAAAAGGGATAAATAAGTAGATAAATGATTGAATGGTTTTTCTGCGTCCTGTAGGTACCACTGATTGCATACTCTTCTGGGGAAAGAGGTCTTATAAGCCAAATATTGTCCCCAAAATATGGTGGGTTCTTGGTGTATGGCTCTATAGATGGAGATTCCATACCAGGTTTGCCTACCTTAGCAAGCCTTATAGAAGTCTATAAAGTTGACTGCATAAACAAGGATACTAAAGTTTTTGGACTTATCTCAAAACCTGTTGGACATAGCAAAGGTCCTATATTGCACAATCCTGTCATCAGGCATGTTAATTTTAATGGAGTTTATGTTCCAATGTTCGTTGATGATCTTCAGAAATTCTTCAGTGTCTATCCCAGCCCGGACTTTCCTGGATTTAGGTAAGCGTATTAGTGAACGATATCATGAGCTCTTTGCTGGATTTACAGTCTTCTAAGTTCTACATGTATTTTTATTATGGTGATCCTCTAGTGTTGGAATTCCATACAAGGAGGCAGTAATTGAATTTTGTGGTGAAGTTAATCAACTTGCTCAGGTTGGCACTTTCTCTAATTCAAAAAAAAAAAAAAATACTGAAGTAGCTTTTGTATCAAATTACATTATGATTATAATTGTAATTTCTTTTTGGGCTAATTAATGTTTGCATCAGTCTATAGATGCTGCTAATACAATTATAAGAAGGCCTAGTGATGGAAAGCTGATAGGTTATAACACAGATTGTGAGGCTGCAATAACTGCAATAGAGGATGCACTAGTCAGAGGTATTTTCATGCATGAAAGTTTCCCAAGCAAAATTTTATGCTTCTTCCTAATTTTTAAGATACTTTTCTTATCTTTTCGGATTTTGTTTCATTTGAAATGTTACAGCCCACAGATGTACTAATGGAAAAACATCTTTGAATTCTCCACTTAAAGACAAGTTGTTTGTGCTGGTTGGAGCTGGTGGAGCAGGAAGAGCCTTAGCCTTTGGTGCCAAAAGTAGAGGAGCTCATGTAGTAGTTTTCGACATTGATTTTGGTAGGAGTCTTCTAACATTAAAGCTAAATCATAAAATGTAAAAAAAAAAGAAAAAAGTAAAAGTGAAAACACACCTAGAGAGCAGGGTTGTCCCTAGGCATAGCCAGAGCAAGCCTATACCTAGTGCTTCCAATTAAAAGGTCAAAAATTTGGAAGAATGTCATTTTTTATTGTTCTGTATAAAATGTCCTTAAAATATTATAAAATTATCAAAATTTTCCTTTGACCCTAATGCTCACGGGTCGACCCTGCTAGAGACACATCCTCCTGACTATTGTTGTTTTGTCCAAAAAGACAGAGCAAAGTCTCTTGCTTGTGCTGTAAGTGGTGAAGTAAGGAATTTCGAAGAATTAGCCAAGTTTCAGCCAGAGAAAGGAGCAATTCTTGCCAATGCAACACCTCTAGGAATGCACCCAAGTACAACTCGAATTCCTGTTTCTGAGGTCATCTATTACTACTAATACCATACATATTGTACTAGTTTCACTTTAAGACTCTTTGTTGAGATGTTTATTTTTTCTTTTGCTCAAGGCAAGCTTGGCAGATTATGAGCTTGTATTTGACTCGGTTTACACACCTAAGAAAACCATATTACTAAAAGAAGCTGAAACAGCCGGTGCTATCATCGTCAGTGGAGTCGAAATGTTTCTTAGACAGGCCATTGGACAATTCAATCTCTTCACAGAAAGACAAGGTATGGTCAGGTGTTTTTTTTTTTTTTTGGTTGATTTTTTATCCTTAGTTTACTAATGAAAACTATTCATTGTGTGGCTATTACTTTCCCTGGCTTTGCAGCTCCTGAAGAGTTGATGCGTGAGATTATTTGGGACAAGTTTTAATGTACTTTATCAATGGAAATACACAAGTTTTAATCTGATCATGCATATGCTGATAAATAATGGAAATTCAAGGCAAAAATATACAAGTTTCCATGAAGTTTATTATATTTATACATTAACAAATAGAATTTATACATTAAATAATCATGAAATAAATCATGTGAACCATGTAACATAAAATATTATTTTTTATCTTTATTAATTAGTAAATCTGATTATATTGAAATGAGCTTTATTTAGGGCACAAAACCCAACACTAGTTCAGTTGCATTATTTGTGTTATTGAATCTATTAGTTAAAGTCGACCAAATGGTTCTTCCCGTGACGTATAGGTGAAGAATATGGTAGTTCAATTGAGTGGGAGCGCCAATCATAGATACAGAATCTATAGTTTCTATTCGAATATAGAAGTCAAATTATGATTTCTGTCGAGTTTGGCTTAACAGAGATAATTGGTTGAGTACTCATTTCAGTGATTATATTAGTTCACTGAAATATCATTTATAGGTAGCTAAGTGTTTTAAGGATAAAATACGTTGAAGGCTGTAACGATAAATTAATATCTATTCAATGTAAATCATTTATAGAGTATCATTGATTATTGGGATAATAACAAATGAATAATCTTATAGTGTATCTATATCGTGGAACATATAGAGTATTCTATATAATTGAGAGTGCAATTTCCAATTCTATAGCGGTGCAATGAGGAATTAATAAGTTAGAGAATTTACTTGGTAAGTTCTAGATCTGCTTATTGGAAGCTCAGTTATATGCCCAGGTCCCCATACTAGTTGAGACAAACTGCTTGTAAGACTAAGATTAATTGATTTTAGTTAATAAATTATAATTCTAAAATTAGACTATGTCTAGTTTATGAATTTTCACTAAGATATGGCTTGATTGTGAAGAAATAAGATTTTGGGGTTTATTTGTTAGTTAAGAGACTTTATGGAGTCTAATTAATAAATATTATAAATGACAATTTTATTTGATAATTATTTTAATTATTAAATAAATAATTTTGGCATTTATAGGGCTGAAAGTACAAAAAGTGGTATTTGTGAAAAATAAATAAATGGTTAAGAAAAATGGAAAAATCTAACTAGTGTGGGCCTACTTCATGGCCGGCCACTTAAGGGTATTTTTGCTCTATTTTTATTAATTTTTTATTCCAAATAAATTAATCCTAACCTTAAGTGAATTAGTATATAAAAAAAAAAGTCTCATTATCCAACTAATGCTTCAAAAGCTTTAAACCTAGTTTTCTTTCTCTTTGACAACTAGGTTTATAAAACTTCTTCTTCTTGTTTTCTTTTTCTAATTTCGAATTCCTATAGCTTTCTTCACTATCAAATTCGAGCCTTAGTGATTGAGTGTGTGCCGCCCAATAGCAAGTTAGTCCTCAATCATAGTGTGTAAGATTGTCAAAAATCCAAACAACAGAAGGAGTGTCGGGCTTAGATCTTGGTGATACTCTGCTACAGAAAGGATACACGGGTTAGAGATCTGAGCGGAATGAGTCATTTAATTCCGTTGCAATCAATTTAAGGTTTCTCATACCTTTTATGTGTTTATTTTATATCGTTTTAGAAGTTCATGTTTAGGATATTAAAAACATACGTGTTAGTAAATCTAGATCCTAGTAAAATATATTCCAACAGTGTATGTATGTGTGTGTCGTAGAGAGAGAGAGAGAGAGAGAGAGAGAGAGAGAGAGAGAGAGAGAGAGAGAGAGAGAGAGAGAGAGAGAGAGAGAGAGAGAGAGAGAGAGAGAGAGAGAGAGAAGTTATTCAATTTTCTGTTCATCTCCTATTATATATCATATATAATGTTATAAATAAACCATTTATTTAATCTTAAAATATAAAAAGATAATATTTAGTTTAATTCAAATTCAAAAATAAATATGATATAATTAAATAACAGAAATTATTTATATTCTTTTATTTTATATTATCTTTTTAATTTTAAATACATTATCTTATAATATGTTTAATATAATAATTAAAAGATAATTATCAATTTAATTTGGTTTAAATAATCAAACAAAATATACATGGGCTTTTACATGTCACTCTACACGTGTGGATCATGCTTTAAAGTCCAAAATTAATTTTTTAATTTTGCCACAAATAAGATTTATTATTTATTTTTCTAACAAATAATATTGATTAATTCTCATTAATCTCTTTTTTCATTAGGATTAAAATAAATATTATCTTCACTAAAATAATATATTTATCTTTTTAATATTATTTAAGAATAATATTGTATTTAACTAATTAATACATTTTTATCAAATAAAACTAAATAGTTAAATACCACTTTAATTATACAATTCATAATTGATATAATTATTCAAAATAGAGAGATTATATTTACACCCCTAAATATTATGACTACACCTCATTACTAAAGTTACCCCATTAAATATTATTTTTTATAACTACACCCCACTCCATTTACCAAAATGGTATTTATTCTGTAAACCCTAAAACTCCTTTTTACATTTTTCATAAAAGAAAAAAAAAACTTCAAAGAATACTTCTGTCATTGTTATGTACAAGAACACTTTGCACTTGGTTAATGGTTCACCAAATCCCACCAAACTTCGCAACAAATCACTGGTCCACCACTCTCGCTTCACCATAACCTTCGAAGAACCACTGCCGTAATAGTATATTATTCTTGTGATTTTTTTTAAAGTAGAATCTATTAATTAAGAAAAACCATACAATGGAATTAGGCATATCTGCCATACAGTATTCTTTGGAGCAAACGGTATGACTAACGAAAATGTTTTATTTTCTTTTTTTTTTTTTGAAAGATTTTAAAAAATAAGTATTTGAGTGGTGGGTCTAAGGGTTTGCTTATTAAAAAAATGAATAAAAAAAATTAAAGATATCTATTTTGGTCATTTTATAAAAGGTCAATTAAGTAATTATATTTTGGGGGTATAGTTATTATTTTATGGGGTGTAAATATAACTCCCCTTCAAAATAATAGTTTCAACAAAATTACTATTTTGTTCTTAAGAATTATTTCTCATAGAAATTAACTCTTTCATAAATTTATTCATCAAATTAAACTTTCCCTGTAGAGGTTGTATAGAGGAGATCTGAGGACCATGGAAGTATATTTCAAAGCTCCAGTAAACACTTGATTATTATTGAACTCTTCAATAGAATAATCTGATTTATTAATTCCATTATTACTCCACTATAAATAATAGATTGCACTCTTTGACAATATACAATTATATTTATAAAATTCTTACTTGTAGTTATTGATATAAATATAATTAATATAAGTAGTTCGCCCTCTAATTATTAGTTCATAATTAGAATTGGTCAAAATTACCATTTTACTCTTCTAATTATATCTTGATTCCTTATGTACCATTAATTCAATGTGAATAATTAATCTATAATCCAACTATAGATTTGGATCTAACTTTTTGCACTCCCAAAATTAACACTATAAGAGAATTAATATTCCATCCTCCTAGAAAGCTTGGGTTCTAATATTGTTTAACATGCTCATAGTCACTCATGTTATTAAGCTCCCCAAACAGAAGTTGTAAGAATTATCTTCTCTGAGAAACTTTAACGAGTGAATCAAAGGTCTTTGTTATCCCAATTTTTTCACTTTGACGTGGCATCACACGATGGTGACACGTGGAATTAACTCTATGTACCTACTCACAAGAAATGTGCCAAACAGGAAACCACATACATTCGCTCGGACGAAGTCCTCTTAGTCGGGCAGTGAGCAATCAGCGCAGCATGCCAACACTTAGCAAATTCAGCTTTTGCATCGTGAGTCACCAAAGAAATTCCTATAACTTTGGGATTAGATCACAACGATATGGCAAGTTGTCCGAATCCCACGATTAGTGTATCTTATATTTACTATGCAATCTTTCCACTTATATCAATTGTAACCAGAAGGGAAATACTTCCCTCCCAAGCTTAAAGCCCTATAAATAGTGATTCATAATCACTGGACTAAAGGTCAAAAACTTGTCTAAGAATTTATATTCAGAGATATTATTGTAAGAGCTCTAAGAAAAGGAACCATTTTCCTTGTTCTTAAGTCAATACAAACTACGAGGATTAGGCTATTACCGAATTGCTCGGGGCTGAACCTCTATAAAATTCTTGTGTCTTTATTTGCTTTATTATATTATACTCGTATTATACTACTTGTCACTTACAAATTAGACTCATTGTCGTTGGCTAAAAGCGAGGTCAATATTTTGGTGCTTTCATTGATAGCATAATCAAGGATCGCTCTGTATCTCAAATCTAATCACAAATACAATGGTGGTACAAACTCGCAGAGGCGTGGCTGATCCAGCGAATCCACAGACAGTGGATCCTGCACTGTAGAACCCAGGGAACACAAGGGTTCCACCAACCACAAATCCTAAACATCCATCAACTGTAGGTCGTGGTGTGATGACTCCTATGGTTGAAATCGCGCCTGGTGTGCAAGAGTTCAACAGCCAACCAGGGCATTCATAACATAGTCGTTCCGCCCGCTACCAATGTTTAAACAACTATTGGAGATGGCACTGAAATCCAGAACCTCCGTGCTGCTCTTGGAGTCATGTAGGGTCATACCAACACCGTGCATCATGATCAGGAAGAACTCCGTGATGCGGTGAATCTCGCGTTTGAAGAGCAGAGGCACATGTTTGTTGAATGGAGATATAAGGAGATGGAAACGTTAAGGGCTCAGCAAGCAGTCATTGACGACCGTACTCGGCTGGTCACTGTGTTGATACGAAAAAGCCTATCAGGCTACTGGACAACAGCTTGTAACCGTGATCCCCTTAGGCGAGACAGATGAAGATCCAGCGATGAACACCTCTCAGACTATAAATGGTCAGCCGCCCAATCCCCAGTCACAGGTTCTACCTATGGGCCAAGTGGTAGGCGGGTAGACCTTGTCTAGTAATTCATCAGGAGAGATCATACCCAATAAGTCCAACCAAGTTAATGGTGTCGGCCAACAAATTGGCCAAACCAACCAGTTGCTAAGGCAGCCAAGTGTTTCTATATTTGATAGATTAGGGACAACTCATGATCTCAGAAACGATTTGAACAGAAGGAGAGGATTGGACGACCAGCTTGATGCGCCAATAAGGCAGCCCAGAACCCGCGCTTAAAATCCTACTCAAAGCTATGCTGATGTGACTCAGGTGGGCCAAGAGGCCGAACAGGTTAGTCCAGCCGTGCAGGCACAGTTGGACGAACTAAAAAATATGCTCCAAGGCCTGGCTAGTCAGAGGAACAACGATCTCGAGTTGGACCGAGCACGTGGAACCCTTTTCTCCCCCGAGATTGATATCCTGGAATTTCCCCACAAGTTTAAGATGCCAACCTGGAAGATGTATACTGGGAAGGAAGATCCCTTATCCCACCTCAAGTATTTCGAGATGCAAATGGACCTCCAAGGAGAACGAGGAGATGTATGTTACAGAGTTTTTCCTGCCACCCTCTCAAAAGCCACCCAATAATGGTATTTCAAAATGGCGCCCAAAAAGTTCAACTCATGGAAGGCTTTCTCCTCGGAGCTCCATGCTCAATTCTCCTCCTCTCACCAACTTCTGTGGCACCTAGGAGATCTGGTCGAAGTAAAGCAAAGACCAGGGGAGCCTCTCCGAGCCTACATCAGCAAATTCATGACAGAGGCGACTAAGGTTGCACGGGTAACTGAAGACGGAAAGTTGTCCGCAATACTGGGGGCATTGAAGTCCTTGGTGAATTTTGGAAGGAAATAAGGAAGAACGGACCAGTAGTTTCGATGAGTGACTTTCTTGACCGCGTAGAAGGTTTCATTAAGCTTGAAGAAGCCATTCAGCGACTAGAGGTTGAAATAAAACCTAGCCAGTCAAAAGTTCCTTCTATCGGGACATCTGTCCAGCTCCCCCATTACCCAAACAATTCAAGCTCGGGTGGTAAACGATCCAACAACAACAATAGGCAAGGGAATGGGAAAAAGGGAAAGTTCACTGGCAAGACCGAATAAACGCCCAGGGAGAATCCTACCAAGTATACTGCATTTCCCATCTTGACGGAAGATATAGAAAGTGTGTACGTGGCTACCCAGTCATTATCCCCGTACAAGAAACCCTCACCCATGGAAAAAGATGTCAGCAAAAGAGATATGACCAAGTTTTGTCGTTTTCATGGGGATTATGTGTTGGAAATATTTTACCAGGATCTAGATTTACTAACAAGTTTGTTTCATTAACATTGTTATCCCAAATTTTGCACTCTGACGTGGCATCACGAGAATGGTGACACGTGGAGTCCACTTGGAACATCTGCTCGGGAAGATAGGCCGAGCAGGATGCCTCGCTGGCATGTCCAGAGTAAGATATTCAGCGATCTGTGTAGAACAATCAACACTTAGCGAATTCAGCTTTCACATCATGAGTCATTAGCTCAATCCCTATAACTCAGGGATCAATTTACGTTGATACGACATACACACGATCCCACTATCAGTGTATTCAGCCTGAATCCCATGATCCTTGCATTCAGCATTGATCCCACGATCTTTCTGTTTATGCGCATTGTAACGAGAGAGGAAACTCTTCCTCCTCAAGTTTCCCAGCCCTATAAATAGTGATGCATATTCACTGGGCAAGGGATCGGTCGAAAAGCAGCTAAGCTAAGACTATATTATTATCTAAGAATTATATATTCAGAGATACTATTGTAAGAGCTATAAGAAAAGGAATCTTCTTCCTTGATCTTAAGTCAATACAAATAACGAGGATTAGGCTATTACCAAACTGCTCGGGGCTGAACCTCTATAAAATTCCTATGTCCTATTATTGCTTTATCATACTACATATCGTTTATCGCTTATAAAATAGACTCATTGTCGTTGGCTAAAAGCGAAGTCAACATTTTGGTGCTTTCATTGAAAGAAGGATCATTAATCGCTCTTTATTTGATACTCAACCGCCAACACAATGGTGCAAACTCATAGAGGTCAGCCTGACCCAGCAAATTCACAAATGTTGGATCCCACATTACAGGACCCAGAGAGTTCAAGGGTTCCGCGTGCTGTTAATCCCGAACAGACAGGAAGCGTGGTGAATGGTGAAAAAGTTCCTATTACTGGAGTTGCGCCTGGTGTGCAAGAGACTGGGAATAACAGTTCTGCACCCAACCAGGGCATTCATAATACGACTGTTCCGCCTGGAACCAATGCCCAGACGACCATCAGAGATGCAACCGAATCGCAAAATCTCCGTGACACGCTCGGACTCATGCAGGGTCATAACAACACTCTGCATTATGATCAGGACGAACTGTATGCTGCAGTACATCTCGCATTTGACGAACAAAGGCGTATGTTCGCTGAATGGAGAGATAAGGAGATGGAGGCATTAAGGGCTCACCATGCAGAGATCGAAGATCGTAGTTGGCAAGCCACCGTGCTGATACGAAGAGCCTACCAAACTGTAGGTCAGCAATCGTCGAACGTCATTCCCCTAGGAGAAACGGAAGAGGACCTAACGATGAATACTTCCCAGACTACCAATGGTCAGCCGCCCAATCCTCGGTTACGAGTTTTGCTCATGGGCCAAGCGGTAGACGAGCAGACCTTGTCTAGTATTTCATCAGGAGGAGTCATACCTAATGGTTCCAACCAGACTAATGGCGCTATTCCACCTGTCAACCAAGCGAATCAATCACTAAGGCAACTAGGCTCTTCTGTGTTCGAAAGGTTGGGAGCAACCCATGACCTAAGGAACGATCTAAACAGAAGAAGGGGAACAGACGAATAGAATACTACAACGATCGTGCACCCTGGAACCCGTACTCAAATCCTTGCCCAGAAAGACGCTGACGTAATCCTAATCGACCAGAATGCCGAGTAGGTCAGCCCAGCCGTACAGGCCCAACTTGACAAATTGAAAAATATGTTTCATGGCATCGCTGGATAGCGTAATAATGATCTTGAGTTAAACCGAGCACGCAGAACTCCCTTCTCACCAGAGATCAATCTCCTGCCACTGCCTCACAAGTTCAAAATGCCAACGTGGAAGATGTATACTGGGAGAGAAGATCCTCTTTCCCATCTCAAGTACTTTGAGATACAAATGGATTTACAAGGAGTATGGGGGGATGTATGCTGCAGAATCTTCCCTGCCACTCTGTCGAAAGCCGCACAGCAATGGTATTTCAAGTTGGCTCATGGAAAGTTTAGTTCATGGAAAACCTTCTCTTCAGAATTCCATGCGCAATTCTCCTCCTTGTGCCAGCTCCCATTGCATCTGGGAGATTTGGTAGAAGTAAAGCAACGACCAGGTGAGCCACTCCGGGCATACATAAGCAGATTCATGACGGAAGCGACCAAAGTTTCACGGGTAACCGAGGATGGAAAGTTATCCGCGATACTGGGGGGCATTGAGTCCTCCGTGAACTTTGGAAAGATATAAGGAAGAACGGGCCGGTAGACTCAATGAGTGATTTCCTTAACCGAGCCGGCTTCATCAAGCTCGAAGAAGCCATTCAACGAGCAGAAGGTGAACAAAAGTCGGGCAAAATGAAGGCTCCTTCCACTGGAACATCCGTCCAACTTCCCAACTATTCGAATAATTCAAGCTCAAGTGGCAAGCGTTCAAGCAACAACCACAAGCAAGGAAACGGGAAAAAAGGAAAGTTCACTTACAAATCCGGATAGACTCCCCGAGAGAACCATGCCAAATACATTACATTCACTATTCTGACTGAAGATATAAAGAGTGTATATATGGCAACTCAGTCGTTAATCCCGTACAAGAAGCCCGGGCCCATGAAGAAAGATACCAGCTAAAGGGACATGACGAAGTTTTGTCGGTTCCACGGAGACTACGACCACGACACTAACGAATGTTACAATCTGAAACGGAAAATTGAATTTCTAATAAAGAAAAACAATTCGCACTTGCAGAAGTATGTCAAGACCAACCAAGGTCAGAACAACCAAGATTTGCTACCTCCACCAGTAGATGGACACTTACAAGTCGTTATTGGAGGCCCACACATTGCTGGAGATTCAGGAAAAACTCGAGAGAGGTATGCCCGGATAGCACAACATGAGCAAGAAGAAGTCATCCTGGCCGTGGAAGAAAGAAAGCCTAAAGTTCCACGAGCAGGAGAGCCAACCATAACTTTCAACGATGAAGACGCTGTCAAAATTAGATTTCCACACAACGACCCGCTGGTCGTGGAAGTCCAGATAGGAAATAAAATAGTGACCAGAACCATGATCGACAATGAAGCTTCTTTGAACATCTTGTTCAAGGCTGCTTACGAAAAGATGTGACTCCAACTCAAGGATCTAACTCCATGCCTCCAGCTGTCTATGGTTTCTCCGGTCAAGGAGTTGCACCTCTAGGACAAATCCGGCTACCCCTCACTGTTGGACAAACTCCGACGAGCATAACTATCATGGCACAGTTCCTAATATTGGATGTTCCTTCAGCCTTTAATGTAATGCTTGGCCGACCAGCCCTGTATGACTTAAAAGCTGTCACATCAATATTTCACTCGTGCCTGAAGTTCCCAACAAAGAATGGGGTAGGGTATCTTAGAGGGAACCAGCAGTCTGCTCGGGAATGTTACAACCTTGCAGTGGCCAAAGCTAAGAAGGAAATATCCTCCAGCCAGAGCCCAGACAAGGGAAAAAACTTTCCCAAGTAGGAAACTTCCCAAGGCGAGGATGGAGATGTGGATCCTTGACTTGGGGACCCAAGCAGCAATGTTGGACCTATGGAAGAATTAGAAGACATCGAGATCGATCCAGCTATCCTGACCAGAAAGCTAAAAATTGGAAAGGGTTTGTTGCTCGAAGTAAAATTCGATAAAATTTCTGAGAGCAAACTTAGATGTTTTTGCCTGGTCACATGCGGATATGGTCGGAATCGACCCTTCTATTATTTCACATGTTCTGAATATTGATCCTAACATCCGGCTAGTTCAACAAAAATGAAGGTTGTTGGATAAAGAACGAGCAGTAGCCCTGAAAGATGAAGTTGAAAAGCTGCGCAACAACAATTTCATAATTGAAGCTTTTTACCCGGCTTGGGTCGCGAATCCCGTACTCGTGCCCAAGCCAAACAAGAAATGGCGAGTCTGTATTGATTTCATAGACCTCAACAAAGCATGCCCTAAATACTGTTTTTCACTACCACGAATCGATCAGCTCGTAGACGCAACAGTAGGGCACAAAATTTTAAGCTTCATGGACACTTATTCAGGCTACAATCAAATCAAAATGCATCTGCCAGACCAAGAACATACAAGTTTCCAAACAGATATGGGTCTCTATTGTTACAAAGTCATGCCGTTTGGTCTAAAAAACGCTAGAGCTACGTACCAAAGATTGGTGAACATGATGTTTAAAGACCAGATCGGGCGAAATATGGAAGTGTACGTGGATGACATGCTCATCAAATCCAGAAAGGCTGGGGGGCACATAGACGACCTGGACGAATGCTTCAAAGTCCTCGAAAAGTACAAAATGAAACTAAATCCATTAAAATTCTCCTTTGGAGTCAGTTCGGGAAAGTTTCTAGGCTTCATCGTCAATGCCCGAGGAATTGAAGCCAACCCAAAAAAAATTCAAGCCCTCCTAGATATGAACTCGCCAACAAAAACCAAAGAAGTGCCAAGTTTAACTCAACGGATCGCAGCACTCAGCATATTCGTGTCAAAATCAACGGAAAAATGTGTTCCATTCTTCAACATCCTGCCAGGAAACAAAAAGTTCGAATGGACAAAAGAATGTGAAAAAGCTTTTCAAGATCTAAAGGCACAACTTGCAAAACCTCCCGTACTTTCTAAACCTCTGGACGGTGAGGAGCTGGGAATATACCTAGCTGTCACGGAACATGCCGTGAGTGCCATGCTGATCAGAGAAGAGAACAACATACAACACCCAGTCTATTACATTAGTAAGAGACTCATCGAGGCCGAGGGCTGATATCCGTTGATAGAAAAACTCGCCTACTGCCTCATTCTAGCAACAAGGAAGTTGAGGCCTTATTTCCAAGCTCATCCTGTTCGGGTATATACCGACTAGCCGTTACGACAAATATTGCAAAAGCCAGATGCTTCTGGACAGTTACTCAAGTGGGCGATAAAATTGGCTCAGTACGAAATCAACTTCCAACCCCGAACAGTAATCAAAGGCCAGGCCTTAGCTGACTTTGTGGTAGAATGCACAAGCAAAAAAGAAAGCATACCAGAAAGCAACCCCGAGCCAGCACCTCAGCCAAGTAACAATGAAGACAAACTGACCTGTAAACTACATGTGGATGGGTCGGCTACAGATCAACTATCTGGGGCAGGGATTGCCCTCGTCACGCCTCGGGGGAAACACCTGCACGCTGCGGTCAAGTTTGGATTCAAGGCATCTAACAATGAAGCCGAATATGAGGCTCTAATCGCTGGACTAAAACTAGCCCAGGAAATGAAGGCCGAACAGATTGAAATCTGCAGTGATTCAGAGCTGGTGGTAAATCATGTATTCGGCGAATACGAGGCTCGGGGAGAAAAAATGATAGCATATCTGAGCAAAATACATGACCTGCTCGCACAATTCAAAAGCTACAGTTTCAGACGAATTCCAAGAGAAGAAAATACAACTGCAGACTTGTTAGCTTGATTGGCAAGCAACAATGTGAGTGACAAGGCAAACTTGGTCCCTATCCTGTTCCTTGAAGAGCCTAACATCACTAGCACGGAAGAAATCAAAATGATTGACACGTCCCCAAACTGGATGACGCCAATAGTAGCCTACCTCGACTCTGGGGAACTCCCACATAACTGAAACGAAGCTCGGAAATGAGAAGGAAGGCAGCACGGTATATCATAGTAGAAGGGGTCATGTACAGAACAGGATTCTCGATGCCATTACTCAGATGTGTCACACAGACGAACCTGCACAACTCCTATCTGAAGTTCACGACGGATTCTGTGGAAATCACGCCGCCGGACAGAGCTTATCCAAGAAAATTCTAAGGCAAGGTTACTTCTGGCCAACGATGATTGAAGATTCGAGAGCCTATGTTAAGAAGTGTGACAAATGCTAGAGATTTTCAAAGATACCAAGAGCTCTGCCCAACGAGCTGACAGAGATGCAAAGTCCGTGGCCCTTTGCCATTTGGAGAATTGACCTGATCGGGCAATTACCTAAAGGTAAAGGTGGGGTGCAGTATGTAGTGGTAGCAGTCAAATACTTTACTAAGTGGACTGAAGCTGAACCACTAGCAACCATTACATCAAAGAAAGTTCAAGAATTTATAGTGAAGAACATCATATGCCAGTTCAGACTACCGTACAAAATAGTCCCAGACAATGGCAAACAGTTCGACAGCCAATCCTTCACTGATTTCTGTGCAAACCATGGTATCATCAAAAGTTTCTCCGCAGTGGCACATCCTCAAGCAAACGGTCAAGTTGAAGTAGTCAACAAAACCTTAAAGGATACACTAAAGAAGAAACTCGAAGATGCCAAAGGAAACTAGCCAGAAGAACTCCGCGAAGTTCTATGGTCATACCGTACAACGAAAAAAACAGCAACCGGTCAGACACCATTTGCAATGGCGTACGGTTATGAAGCTATGCTGGCCGTCGAACTCGAGCCTCCTTCCCATAGAATATTGACGTACGATCAAGGTACCAATCACATACTCCTTGCAGAATCACTTGATGAAATTGAAGAAAGACGAGCAGGTGCAAACTTAAAGTTGATAGCCCATCAATAAAAAGTAGCTCGGTATTTCAACAAACAAGTGAAAGCTCGGAAATTCTTCGTGGGAGATATGGTCCTAAGAAGGGTATTCCAAAACACCAAAGACAGGACGGCAGGTGTACTAGGACCTAACTGGGAAGGACCATATCAAGTGGTCGAAGTTCTCGACTCCGGAGCATACAAATTAGGTAAGTATGACGAAAAAATGCAACTCATTCTAGTACCACGGTACTAGAATGGAGAACATTTAAGGAAATACTACGAATAAAGTACCAGGTTGGGTGACCATTTTAAGTTCTAAATAAACATTCGCTTTTAAGTGAATGGCCTTTTGGGCGGACTACGCCTAAAGGTTTCAGAAACAAAGTACTCAGGTTGGGTGACCACTTTAAAGTACAGTTTCTTATGTCTGCAATTTGTTTTATTTCATGTTAAGCTAAAGGATCAGATTAGATCAAATAGCTCTGATGTAAGTTACTACGGTAACAAATACACTTTTCAATCAATAAATGAATAAAGATAGTATTTCAAAATTCAATTGAGTCAAAAAAATCAGCATGATTATAATTTACCTACAGTGCGTACAAAAGGTTTGGTCAAACCCAAAACACCGAACAAATAAGAAAAATATTTGTAAAAGACAAGTGACCAAGAGTCATACGTCTGCTCGGTCACTTGGGGGGCACCTATACCTGTACAAAGCATTTGGTAAAAATAATACAATCACAATTGCAAGGCAATTATAGACAGAGAATGAAACCTCTAGACGGAGAAGAACTTGGGATATACTTGGATGTCACGGAGCATGTTGTAAGTGCTGTACTGATCAGAGAGGAAAACAACATACAACATCTGGTCTATTACATCAGTAAAAGACTCAATGAGGCTGAAGGCCGATACCCATTGATAGAGAAGCTCACTTACTGCCTGATTCTAGTAACAAGAAAGCTAAGGCCCTATTTTCAAGCTCATCCTATTCGGGTATACACTGACCAACCATTACGCCAATTATTGCAAAAATTGGATGCTTCTGGATGGTTGCTCAAATGGGCAGTGGAGTTCGGCCAATATGAGATTATCTTCCAACCTCGAACAACAATTAAGGGCCAGGCCTTAGCAGACTTTGTAGTAGAATGCACAGGCAAGGAAGAAAGCATATCAGAAAGCAACCCTGAGCCAGGTTAAATACCTTAGCCAAGTAACAGTGAAGACAAGCCGACTTGGAAACTACATGGGACAGGTCAGCTACAGATCAACTATATGGTGCAGAGATCGCCCTTATTACACCTTGGGGAAACACCTACACACTGCAGTCAAGTTGGGATTTAAAGCATCCAATAACGAGGCCGAATATGAAGCTTTGATCGCTGGTCTAAAACTAGCCCGGGAGATGAAGGCCGAACATATTAAAATCTGCAATGATTCACAGCTGGTGGTAAATCACGTATCTAGAGAATACGAGGCTCGGGGGGAAAAGATGATAGCATATTTGAGCAAAATACACGATCTGCTCGCACAGTTCAAAAGCTACGCTCTCAGACAAATTCCAAGGGAAGAAAACACGACTGCTGACGCATTAGCTCGACTTCCGAGTAGTAATGTAAGTGATAGAGCAAATATGGTTCCTATTTAGTTTCTTAAAGAACCTAGCATCGCCGGCACGGAAGAGATCGAAATCATTGATGCATCCCCAAACTGGATGACGCCAATTGCAACCTACCTCAACACTGGGGAACTCTCAGATAATCGAAATGAAGCTCAAAAGATGAGAAGGAAGGTTGCACGGTACATCATAGTAAAAGGAATTATTGACAGACGACGATTCTCTATGCCATTGCTCAGATGTGTTACCCTAGAAGAAGTTGCACGACTTTTTTCTGAAGTACATGATGGATTCTGTGGAAACCATGCTGCCGGGCAAAGTTTATCTAAGAAAATCCTAAGGCAAGGTTATTTATGGCTGACAATGATCGAAGATTCAAAGGCATACGTTAAAAAATGCGATAAATGCCAGAGATTTTCAAAGATACCTCGTGCACCGCCCAATGAGCTAACTCAGATGCAAAGTCCCTAGCCTTTTGCCATTTGGGGAATTGACCTGATCGGACAATTGCCCAAGGGCAAAGGAGGCATGCAATATGCAATAGTCGTAGTTGATTACTTCACCAAGTGGACAGAAGCCGAGCTGCTGGCAACCATTACATCCAAAAAAGTTCAAGACTTTGTTGTGAAGAACATAATCTGCCGGTTTGGATTGCCGTATAATATAGTCTCGGACAATGGCAAAAAGTTTGACAGCCAGTCCCGTACTGATTTCTATGCGAACCATGGTATCATCAAAAGTTTCTCCGCAGTGGCGCATCCCCAAGCAAATGGTCAAGTTGAAGCAGTCAACAAGACATTGAAGGATACACTAAAGAAAAGACTTGAGGATGCTAAAGGAAATTGGCTGGAGGAGCTTCCTAAAGTCCTATGGTCGTACCGAACAACTGAGAAAATGGCAACCGGACAGACTCCATTTGCCATGGCATATGGATATGAAGCAATGCTGCCCGTAGAACTCGAACCACCATCCCACAGAAGGCTAACATATAGCCAAGAAGCCAATCATGTACTCCTTGCTAAATCACTTAATGAAATTAAAGAGAAGCGAACCACAGAAAACTTAAAGCTGATGGCACATCAGCAAAAAGTAGCTTGTTATTTCAACAAACAAGTGAAGGCTCGAAGATTCTTTGTGGGAGATATGGTCCTAAGAAGAGTATTTCTAAACACCAAAAACAGTACGACAGGTGTGCTCGGACCTAATTGGGAAGGACCATATCAGGTGGTCAATGTTCTCGAATCAGGAGCATACAAATTGGGTAAGTATGATGAAAAAATGCAGCCCGTTTTGGGACCAAGGTATTGGAATAGGTAACATTTAAGAAAATACTACCAATAGAAGTACCAGGTCGGATGACCATATCAAGTACTAAGAAAAAGAATATTTACTCTTAAGTGAATGGCCTTCTGGGCGGACCACACCCAAAGGTTCAGATAAAATGACATAGTACTCAGGTTGGACGACCACCATCTAAAGTACAATTTTTAATTCCTGCAATTTGTTTTATTTCATGTTAAGTTAAAGATCAGATTAGATCAAATTAATAGCTTTGATGTATGTTAATATGGTAATAGACATATTTTCGATCAATAAATGAATAAAGATGTTTATTTCAAAATTCAAATTGAGTCGAGTTTACTAGCATGTTGTTAATTTACCATCAAATGCATACAAAAGGTTTGGTCGAGCCCAAAACCCCGAACACACAAAAGAGCACACTTGGAAAAAAGTATAAGTGACCAAGAGTCATAAGTCTGCTCGGTCACTTGGGGGCACCTATACCTGCACAAAGCAATTGGTAAAAATAAAACAAACACAATTGTAGGATGATTATAAATAGAAAATGAAATTCAATAAAGATAACACAAGCATGTAAAGCCGGGATTAAAGGCTGCCCGGTCAGCCTGTTGTTCGAAAAATTAAAAACAATTCCAAGTTAAAAGATTGCTTGGTTGGTCACTTTGTCTTAAAAAAGGCCTTATGGCTGGACAGATAAAAACGAGATAGAAAAAGAAAGTAGTCAAACGGCTGGAGTCCCAGGCTCTTTGTACGGGTCTTCTGGGTCAGTTGGAGCTGGAGGATCGTTTGTCTGAGAGGGGGGCATGTCAACAGTCTAGCCAGAGGTGGAAGTGGTCGCCTCGGGTTCCCCATATGCCACCTGAGAAGCACAGTGTTAGGGTCATCATTTTGATAGATTATATTAATAGTGAGTCCAGTCGTAGATGTGGTTTTAATCTATTATACCTGCATACCAGCTTTCTATTAAAGTTTGTGTGGGTCTGTTATGTTTTAACTGTTAGTATTAATTGTTCTTAGGTCAGTTGAACATATGTCTATAAATAGGTAGTTTCATTCTATAAATGAGTTAGCTAGGTAATTGATATTTATAGTTAGTTCTGATATATCGTGTGAGTTTGTGGGGTATCTTGGATTGTTCGTTGTTGTCTTTTAGGTCTGATTGCATAGCTTGGAGATGGAGATCCATAGCAGAAAGATCAGAGCCTGGTGTTGCTGAGTTCAGAGTGAAGGGAGTTCAGTGTCATCTTCGTCATCAGATTTGAAGGGATTTCAAATTGAAGAAAAGTGTCGAAGACGAACTTAGCTGCTGCATAAGGGATTTTGTGCATACAATCAAGAATCTTGATTGTTGTTGGTAATATATTACTAATTGCTGTAAAGATTGAATTAAATTCCTAAATGTGAACTGGAGATTGTAATACAAATCTTTTGGATTTAGTAGATGTTATTACCCTGGTTCGGGGAACCCAAGCACTAGTCGGCTGAGATTTGTTCTCAGTGCAGATGAAGCTTGTAAATCATTGTGTGCTTTACTGCTTTATCTTCAATTCGATTCTTGAATGCATAAGTTGAAATTAAACAATCTAACCATGAACAATTCGGTAACTTGAATCATGAAAATTGGATAAGTAGTTCTTTCATTTGGTATCAGAGCTTGAAATTTTCTAAAAATTTGTGTTAGATCCTAGACTTGTCTGATTCTTGATTCTGAAAAAGTCACTTGATACGTGTTCAGATTTGATCTTGTTACCACTAACCCTCTCTGAGTTCTTTCTCAGAGAACTATAGTACAAGAGTCTGCTTGTTTCTTTTTCTTTTCTGTGCAGAATGGAAATGTTTGGGGAAGGTGGATCAACCTCGAGACCTCTGATGTTGGAGGGTGCTAACTACCCATACTGGAAGACTAAGATGCGAGCATTCTTTAGAGCTGTTGATGAAAGAGTCTGAATGTCCATAGAAGAAGGGTGGTCTAGACCCACAATGACGGAGAATGAAATGGTTACCCCTAATGTAACACCCTAACTAGCATAAGCGTGTTATCATGATTTTAAACATACTGTCCAGCTCGTTGCTAATCAACGAGGTTATTGAAAATCGTGATTAATTAAAATTTGCTTATTTAATTAAAAACTTAAAGTATTACATATATAATATTTTGGGATCTCGTTTACAAAATACTTTACAAAAGTTTGCTATACATATAATCAAAAGTTTGTCGCCCAGCGACCAAACAACAAAAGCCCTGATGTCCCGAGGATCGTACGCTCCAGACCTAACTGTCCCGACATGTACAACCTTCATCTGCTCGTCCTCACGATTCCTCAGCTTTAGCTTTGCCCTTACCTACACATGGAAATAGCACTGTGAGTCGACAGACTGAGTAAGAAAAGCATAACATATATCATACAAATAACTCGGGTTATAACCTGGCGCCCATACACCTGATCATAACCCTAATCCCCGTGTCCCACACGGTACTGAGTCTAAAACATTCATAAGACAATACTATCAACCATAATGTCAGCATATACTCAATATGGTAGTTATACTCTAGCCATATTGATGTGATAGCATCCATCAGTATTTCAGCCAACATACATATATCACTAATCAGAACAACTCTATGTATACTATTACTGTTGTTATCCCAAAATTGGCACTCTAACGTGGCATCACAAGAATGGTGACACGTGGCATCAACTTAGAGCACCTGGTCATATCAACATGCCGAGCAGGATGCCTAGCTGGCATGTCCATGATGGAATACTCAGCGAGCCGTGCAGAATGAACAACACTTAGCGAATTTAGCCAAGCAATTCGTGAGTCACCAGCTCAATCCCTATAACTCAGGGATCAGCTTGCGTGGATATGGCATACACACGATTCCACTACCGGTGTATACGGCCTCAATCCCACGATCCTAGCATTCGGCAATGATCCCACGATCTTTGTGTTTATGCGCTTTGTAATGAGAGAGGAAACTCTTCCTCCTCGAGTTTCCTGCCCTATAAATAGTGAGGAATGTTCACTGGGCAAGGGGGAGAAATCATACGCCGAAACGCTATAAGCTAAGGCTATGTAAGAATTATATATTCAGAAGCTAAGGCTATCTAAGAATTATATATTCAGAGATATTATTGTAAGAGCTATAAGAAAATGAATCTTCTTCCTTATTCTTAAGTCAATACAACTAACGAGGATTAGGCTATTATTGAACTGCTCGGGACTGAACCTCTATAAAATTTCTGTGTCTTCTTCTTATTATTATTATTTGCTTTATTACGTATTCTTATTACGACATATCATTTATCGCTTATCAAAAAGACTCATTGTCGTTGGCTAAAAGCGAAGTCAACATTTTGGTGCTTTCATTGAGAGTTGAACTCAAGATCGCTCTTTCGACACGATGATGCAAACTCACAAAGGCCTGTCCGACCCAACAAACTCACAGACGCTGGATCCGATGTTGCAGGACCCAGGTAGTTCGACGGTTCCACCCGCTGTCAATCCTGGACACACGGGAAGCGTGGTAAATGATGGAACAACTCCTGTTACTGAAACTGCGCCTGGTGTGCAAGAGACCGGAAATAACAGTCCCGCACACAGCTAGGATATTCATAACATGACTGTTCCACCAGGCATCAATGCCCAGGCGACCATCGGACACGCAACTGAATTGCAAAATCTCCGTGCTGCGCTTGGACTCATGCAGGGCCACAACAATACTCTGCATCACGATCAGGAGGAGTTACGTGCCGCAGTAAACCTTGCGTTTGACGAACAGAGGCGTATGTTCGCTGAGTGGAGAGATAAAGAGATAAAGGCATTAAGGGCTCACCATGCAGAAATCAAAGATTGTAGTCGGCAAGCTACTGTGCTGATACGAAGAGCCTATCAGACTGTAGGCCAGCAGGCGCCGAGCGTCATTCCCCTTAGAGAAACCGAAGATGACCCAACGGTGAATGCTTCCCAGACAAACAATGGTCAGCCGTCCAATCCCCGGTCACGAGTTCCACTCGTGGGCCAAGAGGTAGGCGGACAGACCTTGTCTGGGAATTCATCAGCAGGAGTCATGCTCGATGGATCCACTCAAAATAATGGAGCCATTCCACCTGCCAACCAAGCGAACCAATCGCTAAGGCAGCCAGGTTCTTCTATGTTCGAAAGGTTGGGAACACCCTGTGACCTAAGGGACGACCTAAACAGAAGAAGGGGAGCAGACGAGCAGAATACTACAACTAATGTGCAGTCCGGAGCCCATACTCAAATCCCCACTTAGAAAGACGCTGACGTAGCACAACCCGACCAGAATGCCAATGAAGTCAGCCCAGCCGTACAAGCCCAGCTTGACGAACTGAAGAATATGTTTCATGGCATGGCCGGGCAGCGTAGCAATGATCTTGAGTTAGACCGCGCACGCGGAACTCCTTTCTCGCCAGAAATCAACCTCCTGCCACGACCTCACAAATTCAAGATGCCAATGTGGAAGATGTACACTGGGAGAGAAGATCCTCTCTCTCATCTCAAGTATTTCGAGATGCAGATGGATTTACAAGGAGTGCGAGGAGACGTATGTTGCAGAATCTTCCCCGCAACTCTGTCGGAGGCCGCACAGGAATGGTATTTCAAGTTGGCTCCAGGAAAGTTTAGTTCATGGAAAACTTTCTCTTCGGAATTCCATGCACAATTCTCTTCCTCAAGCCAACTCCCATTGCATCTTGGAGATTTGGTCAAAGTAAAATAGCGACTAGGCGAGCCACTCCGGGCATACATCAGCATATTCATGACGGAAGCGACCAAGGTGTCACGGGTAACCGAGGATGGAAAGTTATCCGCGATACTGGGGGCATTGAAGTCCTTGGCGAACTATGGAAGGACATAAGGAAGAACGGACCGGTCGACTCAATGAGTGATTTCCTCGACCGGGCCGAAGGTTTCATCAAGCTCGAAGAAGCCATTCTGCGAACAGAAGGTGAGCAAAAGCAGAACAAAACGAAGGCTCCTTCTACTAGAACGTCTGCCCAACTTCCCCAATATTCCAGCAACTCAAGTGGCAAGCGTTCAGGCAACAACCACAAGCAAGGGAACGAGAAGCCGGGAAAGTTCGCCGAAAAACCCAGACAGACTCCCCGTGATCGCGCCCAACACACTACATTCACTATCCTAACTGAGGATATAGAAAGTGTATATATAGCAACTCAGTCGCTAATTCCGTACAAGAAGCCCAGGCCCATGAAGAAAGATACCAGCAAGAGGGACATGACAAAATTTTGTCGGTTCCATGGAGACTACGGCCACGACACCAAGGAATGCTACAACCTGAAGCGGGAGATAGAACTTCTGATCAAGATGAAAAACCCGCAGCTACAGAAGTATGTCAAGGCCAACCAAGGTCATTTTAACCAGGATCTGATGCCTTCGCCAATAGATGGACACTTGCAAGTCATCATTGGAGGCCCGCACATCGCTGGAGACACGGGCAAAGCTCGGGAACGATATGCCTGCACAGCTCAATACGAGCAAGAAGAAGTCATCCTGGCCGTGGAAGAAAGGAAACCCAAAGTTCCACGAGCAGGAGAGCCAACCATAACATTCAACGACGAAGATGCTGTCCAGATAAGATTTCCGCACACCGACCCGCTGGTCGTGGAAGTCCAGATAGCAAATAAAATGGTGTCCAGAACCATGATCGATAATGGGGCTTCTTCGAATATTTTGTTCAAGACTGCTTACGAGAAGATGGGGCTCCAGCTCAAGGATTTAACTCCATGCCTTCAGCCGTCTATGGTTTCTCAGGTCAAGGAGTTGCGCCCCTAGGACAAATCCGCATACCCCTCACAGTTGGACAAGCTCCAACAAGCATAACTATCATGGCACAATTCCTGATATTGGATGTTCCTTCAGCCTTTAACGTAATGCTAGGCCGATCAGCCTTGTACGACTTAAAAGCTGTCACATAAATATTCCACTCGTGCATGAAGTTTCCAACCAAAAATGGGGTAGGGTGTCTTAGAGGGAACCAACAATCTGCTCGGGAATGTTACAACCTTGCAATGGCCAAGGCTAAGAAGGAAATATCCTCCAGCTAGAGCCCGGACAAGGGAATAAATATTCCCAAGTAGGAAACCGCCCAAGGTGAGGATGAAGATGTGGATCCTCGACTTGGGGACCCAAGCAGCAATGTTGGACCCGTGGAAGAATTAGAAGAGATCGAGGTCGATCCAGATATCCCGGCTAGAAAGCTGAAAATTGGAAAGGGTTTGTTGCTCGAAGTAAAATCAGAATTGATAAAATTTCTGAGAGCAAACCTAGACGTTTTCGCCTGGTCACATGCGGATATGGTCGGAATCGATCCTTCTATTATTTCGCACATCCTGAATATCAATCCTAATATACGACCAATATTGGATATATCTTACAAGGATCAAGTATTACTAACAAGTATGTTTCATTAACATCCTAATATGAATTCTAAAACAATGAAATAAACACATAAGAGTTTAAGAAAACCTTACATTGGGTGCAGCAGAATATAATGACTCCTTCCGTTCAGATCTCTAGCCCTTGATTCCTTTCTGTAGCAGAGCATCACCAAGATCTGAACCTGGATCTCTTTCTCTCCTTCCTTTGATGCTGAATCTCCTTCTTGTTGGTTGATTTTCCACAGTCTTACACACTATGATTGAGATACCACTTGATGTGTGTGGGCACTCACTCATTCACTCAGGATTTCGAAATTTTGAGAAGAAAAGAGAAGGGAAGATGTTCGGCCTATAGAGAAAAGATAGAGGCTCAGTTTTCATCTGACAGAAGTTAAGTGTGAATGCGAGCCATCACTATCTATTATAGGTAACCACCTAGATTTAGGTTAGAATTATTTGGCATTAAAATAATGAAAAAATAAATGATAAAACCCATAAAGTGTGGCCGGCCATGGGCTTGGATAATGGGCCTCACTTATGCAATTTTGCTGTTTTATCATTCCTGCATCTGATTTTCTCAAAAATGCCAATTTTCAAATTCAAACATTCAAATGCCAATTCTAATTATTTAATAATTAAAAATTAATTATCAAATAATATTTTAATTTAATATATTTATTAATTAGACATATAAAGTCTATTAATTAATAAATAAACCTAGAATCTCTTTTCTTTACAATTTCGCCCTTGCTTAGTGAAAATTCACAAAGTAGACATAGTCTAACTTTAGAATTATAATTGATTAATCAAAATCAATTAACTGAGTCTTACAAGCAGTATGGTCTCAACTAGTATGGGGACCATGGGTCTATATATCTGAGCTTCCAACAAGTATATCAAGAATTTATATCTTAAATTCACTAACTTATTAATTCTTCGTTGAATCCACGCATAGAACTTAGAATTGCACTCTCAGTGTATAGAACAATCTATATGTTCCACGATATAGATACGTCATTAGTTATCTATTGTTATAACCCAAATGTGATCAATGACCCTCTAATAGATGATCTACATTGAAAAGGCACTAAGTTACCGTTACACCTTCAATGTATTTTATCCTTAAAACACTTAGCTCCGTATAAATGATATTTCAGCGGAGTGAAATGAGATCTCAACCATTTATCTCTGTTTAGCCAAGCTCGAAGGATATCATCGTCTCAATTCTAAATCCCTATAGAAGTTATAGATTCCATATTTATGTTAGCGCTCCCACTCAATTATACTATCATGTTCGCAAAATGTACGTATCACCCTGACCCAAAAGTAGGCTTAACTAACAAATCAAAGAACATGTATAATACTCTTGAGATCGAACCTAAACATATCAGGATTAAGATCATTTGATCTAGGATCAACAGGTGATATTGAATTGAATAGATATTACGGTAAATTCTAATATATCTAATCAAAGTTCAATATCGGTCCCTTCCGATGTATACTCCATACATCTGATGCTGGTAAACTTTGCCAATGTCCTGGAAAGGACATAACACTTATCCAAGGTGTAAGAATACCTATCGCTGATTATCATGTCAGTCTAAATCCAGTGAACTAACAAATCAGGGAATAAACTTTCGAACATATAATTAAGATTATATTCCACTGTGTTGACAACACCATAATCATTAACAAATTGATATGAAATAAATCATGTGAACCATGCAACATTAAATGTTATTTCTGATCTTTATTAATAAGTAAATCTGATTATATTGAAATGAGTTTTATTTAAGGCATAAAACCCAACAAACTCCCACTTGCACTAATATAAAACAAAATGTGCATTTCAAATAATCTCAACACCTTGATATGCAAATCAAGTGTAGTAGTAGTATACTC
The DNA here is from genome assembly GCF_029168945.1 of Cannabis sativa. Lineage (NCBI taxonomy): Eukaryota > Viridiplantae > Streptophyta > Magnoliopsida > Rosales > Cannabaceae > Cannabis > Cannabis sativa. The sequence goes on from NC_083602.1 coordinate 75,020,426, forward strand.
CTTGTAATAGGATCTGACAGGTTGAATTCAACACAACCTTTTCTCCACCATTACTCTTCCTTAATCACAAAATCATTGATAATGTGAAATTCCTCTCTATATGTCTACTCTTTTGGGATACTGGATTTTATACCTTTGGCAACTACTTTTGGTTATTCAGGAAATAACACTAGTAGTTAAGACAGGTTGGAACGGTGCCACAATTGTATAGAACTTTCCTTAGACTGAATAAGTACCTTTCCTGCAACTTTAACATTCAGTCTCTCTCTGGTAGACCTAGAGATTTCAAATAGGTTTTTACACTTCTCCAAAATCACAACTCCACCCCCATGAGTAATCACCATCTTATCAGCAGACTTTCTAATACAAAGGCAAGTCTTGAAATCTGATGTGGTGTAGTCTAAGAGTTTTAAACAAACCCTTATTAACTAACATATAGTTCCTCTTCTTAATCATAAGATTTACTTGATTGTCTTCCAATGTTCCTCTCCTGGATTAATCTGATACCTACTCTTTACTCCCACTCAACAACAGGTGTCTGCTCTAAGGCATACTAAAGCATATCTGAGACCTCTCACTGGGAAATTCTTTCATGGCTTTATCTTTTCTGGAATAGTTGAGAGTTTTCCTTAGATAAATAAAATCTATGCCTAGAAGTTGAGAAGCTTCTACAGATTGCCATTAGAAAGAAAATGCTTCAACATCTTACTAAAGTAAGTTGCTTGCATTAGAGTAGGTAATTACCAGGTATACCAGAAGCCATAGGTTTAGATAAACTCAAACCTATAATACTAGGAACAAGAAGTTTTGTTAAGTCCATTGAATAGACTTATTAACGAAAATTTCCTTTTATGTCCTTGTAATAGAAAAATTTATGTTACTCCATGTGAATGGATTAAACCATAGTTCTATTGGCTTTTCTTCTTAGTTTCTTATCTTGACAATCCATTACTTATTTAAACTCACAATGGATTTTAATCACTAGTGTTTTCCAAGTCATAAGAAGTGAAGTTCCTTGAAACTCTCCCACTACGACAAGGTACCGTGAATTATGTCTAAGAAAACTAAATGGTATTGACCTCTTCGGTTGTGACAAGACAACAGAGGCAGTGGGATCATCATATGTCAAATAAGATGATAGAACACTTTTGGAATCAAAAGAAATATCTCCTTTAATTGCTACTTTATTTTCAGACTTAGTCATTTTCCTAGAAAAGTAGTATTTGTTTAAACAAACACTTTCTTATTTATTGACTATGGGATGGTCCACCCCTAATCACTTAGAATAGCTAACAAACCATGGTTAACAGTTCTAGCTTTTCTTAAGATTTTGATTAGGTCATCCATGAATCTAGTAATGATTTACTTTAAGTATACAACCATTGCATCATTCTGAAATTGTATTACCATAGAAGGATTTAGGCAACGACTAGTAACTAATCATCAATATACAAATCAAAATTTATGAGGAGGTAAGTTTGGATATAATTCAAAAATCAAATTAATGATCTTTGAACTGCATATCTACTAACTATTTCTCCACCCCTATCAGTTCGCAAGATCTTTAACCACTTACCTTAATGGTTAATCACCATTGCTAGAAATCAGAAATTTTTCAAACATTTCAAATTTCTTTGCATAAGGTATAATCTAGAGTTATCGTTTTAAGAATACAACGAAAAACTCATATCCACCCCTGAATGTACATCCATCTACGAATGAGATGAACAACTTTCAGTGGATATAGGCATATTAACTCTTTGCAGAGATTAATCTTGTCAAAACCACTACGAACAAGATACAAATGCCATAGATTAAAAAAATGTGGTTGTGTCTTTTTGATGACTTACGTTTACTTACATTAAAAAGTTCTTAGAATAGTGCAAGTTGATCCTGGTCACAGAATACTAAACTCATATTCCATACAGTTTGAATCCATTGATAGAAAATGGTTATTAAACACTTGTGAAAGTGTCACTATATTGTATTCTGGAATTAGAAATATAAGAAAATTTCTGTTTGAAATCTAAAATTAAAGTCAAAGACTTAAATTTATACCAAATATAATGAGTAATTCTTTCTTGGACCACCACTACTAATTAAACTCTAAGTCAGATATGCCCATACAAGTAGGAGATTTCTAAGATTGAGGACTTAGAATTTCGGGATTATAATCATATGCGTCATTTAATTTCTGAAGAGAAAAAATAGAATGACATTAAATGATTTATAAACAATTCATCCAATGATATGTTATTGAGCTAACTCGAAATGAATAAGCTAAGAGGAATTAGGATAATTTCGTTGTTTAAATAAGAATCTAACGATGCTTTGATTAACGAGAGTCAAAGTAATCTTATTTATACAATCTTCTTGTTTCATATTGTAAAATACTAGTCTAAGGTGTCATCAATTGATGAACAGCTAGAAGTTGCATATACAATATCTATCTTTCGAGATCTAACACTATTATGTATGTCTAATGGTGAAAATCCATTAGGGATTTATCTCATTAGAAAAACAAACCAAGTTAGACCAACAATGAAGATTCGAAATTAAACTACAATTTAAAAACATGATATAACATGGCTCAATATAAATTCATACACAATTCAGAAATTATTAAACACATAGCAAGTAGGAATGACAAGTGAAAATACTAAAACATACAATCCTAAATAATTTCCAAGGTCTTCAACAAACTGATATCAGTGTCCCGTTTAGGCGAGAGTCAAAGCTACCATCCATTGAATAGAGTTGTCAGCTCATCTAAAATGTTAAACATTCTAGCAACCTTTTATTTGATCAAGATTGGAATCCAGCGTTGTCCCGTTTAGGCGAGAGTCAAGGCTATTCTATCTTATGAGCTTCCACCATTGTTTCATATTTTGTAAGTCAAATACAGTCGCCACCATTAGGGTGATCCATACCATATAAAACACTTACAAAGCTACTTATCTTTCGAGATTAAACGGTGCTTACTTGCTAATGAATGTTCCTCCATTAGGGAGGATTACTCACTAAAACAAAAGCTATGTAAAACCAACAATGGAGATCGAATGTCCTAATAATAAAGCTCATTATTTCAAGTGTATTTTCTTCTAATATTTATTTTAATCAATTTATTTTAAATATATATAAATTCTAAATTGGAAATTTTAATTTAATATTTATAAATTTTACTTAGATGGATATGAAAATAACATGAATTATTTCCATCTTAGTAATATTTCCAATAAATATTTAGAAAAATATTCAATTGAAGTTGTTACAAAATTAATTTAAATTAATTTACAACTCAAATTTAATTTTCTATAAATATACATTGCATTTCGGAAAATTGAAGTATGTAAGAATACTATTTTCGAAAAAATGCTTTAAAATAAAATAAAAATAACCCAAAATTAATTAATAAAATTAATTTACAACAAAAAACATAATTTTCCTATTTAATTAAATATATAAGAAAAATTTCAAATATTTAAGTATCATAATAAAAATCAACTTAAATATTAATTTTCTATTTAATTAAATACACTAGAAAAATACTTCAAGCAAAAACTAATAATATCTATCTAGATTTTCATTGACAAATTAATTTATTTTCTATTTAAATATATTTTACTTCATTTATTTTAATTAATCATTAAATGAAAAAATCATTGATTTAAGTTGGTCCAAAATTAAAATAAATAATTTACAACTTTAATCTATTTTTCAAATAAACTTCGAATTTTCTACATTTAAGAAATGCAATTTCGAAATTGTGGAAAAAAGATTAATAAAATAAAATAAAATATATTTTAAAAATTATTCAAATTTAAGTTATATGAAATAAGATTTCAAACTTAAAATAATTTTCAATTTTAATTAAATAACATGAAAATAATAATATTTAAGTATCATGATGAAAATCAACTTAAATATTTATATTTTCAATTTAATTAAATGTATTAAATTCAAGAAACAAATAATTAAGTGTAGAGGACACTTAATTATTAATTCTAGTTTAATACTAAGAAAAATATACTTAACTTAGACTGTACCAAAATTAATTATTAAACAATTAATTTCACAATCTATGATATTTTCCTAATTAAATATTAGAAAAAATAACTAGTTCTAGAAATAACTATCTAAAATAATTTCATTTACTAAGTGTTTTTCTAAAATTAACTTTAAAATATTACATGAAAAAAAATTTCATATTTTTTAAAACTTAATTATGTTGCTAATTCAATTTTAATTAGGTTAGACTAATATAATTAACCTAATACAATTATTTAAATAAGGCAAATGGGCATTCACAATTGGGGTAGTTCATGTGAGGGGGAGCTGGGTTCAGTATATCGTACCCACTTCTATTGGCCCCCAACTCTCACACAAGGCCCCAAAGAGGGGAATTTAGCCTTTAAATAAACAATTGTTATTCATTGAATAAGCCTAAATCTAATTCGGCCTAAATAAATTTACTTATGTCAAAATTTATTTTAGCAACCTAGTCCATTTACTTAGTAAAACTTAAATGGGATTCCTATATGCATCTAAGCCCAATAGCAAACATATAGGCTCACACAGGTCAAAAGATTTGGATGGGCCCTATCATGTTACTAGGTTTACACAGATGAAAGAAATTGCAAAATTTACATGTTACAAATTATTTATAATTTGTAACAGGTAAATTTAGATCAAATAAATAATAGGTTTGTAAAATTTTTTTTGAATACATAATAATATAATCAAACAATACAAACAAATAACTGATCTGGAATATCTGGAAAGTAAGCTAAAATATCTCAATTTTAAAATTTAAAATAAAATTAAATTTTAAAATAAATATCTTAACTAGAATTCAAATTTAGGTTGTTAGAGAATATTTGAAAAAATTCAAAATTCAACAAACTCCTAAATTTCTTAAATTCTAACAAAAAATCAAAAATATCTAACAAATTTTTCAAATATCAAGTTTATTCAAAATTTAAATTTATTTAAAATTTCTAATAAGATAATATAATATAATATCTTGAATGTTAAATTTAGATATTTTATTATATTATGAGTCTTATAATTTAATAAATTTAAATATTACATAAATAAAATAATTGAAAAATAAGATATTTTATATGGTTAGAATATTTTTAAAAAAATAATAAAATAATAAGTTTGAAAAATTTATGGTTTGAAAACCTAAAATATCTATTCAAACTAAACTAACAAAATTTTCAAATCTTCATGTTATTTTTGCCAAAATATAATTTTAATAAAAAAATGTCTAATAAGATAAAATGTTAAACCTAACATATTCCTAATATTATAATTTTAATTAATAAAATATATTTTAAAAATAACAAATTTGAAAAAAATATGATATGGTTAGCAAATTTTGAAATTACTACAAGATTATTTTTAAAAGATAATATTTTAATATCAAAGTAAGATCATTTAAAAAATAATATCTGATCTTATAATTAAAATAAATAAAATAATCTAAAATTTCAAAAATAACCATAAGGCTCCTTTGTGAGAAATCAAATTTTCCAAATTCAAAGCCTACTAATATCAGAACCTAATTTTAATTAATTAAAAAATTAATAAAAATTAATTTTATTCTGAAAATTAGATTTTTAATTGAAAATTTAGATTCTACACAAAATTATACCAAAATTTGGCTTTTGTTTCAATGAAAAATGATTTTGAAATAAAAAGTTATGACGAAAACAAGATTTGAGGCACAAGGGTATGCAATGCATACCCCTGCGCGCGCGGAAGGGGAAGCTTGGCCCAGGAACGAGGCTGCGTGCAGCCTCATTTGACCGAATATGCTCGGACACGCATGTTGTCTGAAGCGTGTTTGTCCGAGCAAGCCCAAGAGCGTGCGCGCGCGTGTGCATTCAAATCCTGATATTTTCGTTCAACTTCAAAAAATCATAACTAATTCATAAAAAATCCAAATTAGGTTCTGTAAAAGCCTAAATTTATTAATTTTTTGTCTACTTTCTAGAAAAAATACTTCCAGATCTAAATAAAAAATATTTCAGTAACATATATTGCGATTTCTAAACTATCATCAAATAAGCACATAGACCACATGAAACCATCCAAATTAACACATAACATCGTTTTAATTCATATTTCATGAAAGTAAATTATTACCATGGCTCTGAGGCCACTTGTTGGTTATATTTTACCAAAATCTAGATTTACTAACAAGTATGTTTCATTAACATCCTAATATGAATTCTGAAACAATGAAATAAACACACAAGAGTTTAAGAAAACCTTACATTGGGTGCAGCGGAATATAATGACTCCTTCCATTCAGATCTCTAGCCCTTGATTCCTTTCTGTAGCAGAGCATCACCAAGATCTGAACCTGGATCTCTTTCTCTCCTTCCTTTGATGCTGAATCTCCTTCTTGTTGGTTGATTTTCCACAATCTTACACACTATGATTGAGATACCACTTGATGTGTGTGGGCACTCACTCATTCACTCAAGGATTTCGAAATTTAGAGAAGGAAAGAAAAGGGAAGAGGTTCAGCTTATAGAGAAAGGATAGAGGCTAAGTTTTCCTCAAACAGAAGTTAAGTGTGAATGAGAGCAATCACTATCTATTTAGGTAACCACCTACGTTTAGGTTAGAATTATTTGACATTAAAATAATGAAAAAATAAATGATAAAACCCATAAAGTGTGGCCGGCCATGGGCTTGGATAATGGGCCTCACTTATGCAATTTTGCTGTTTTATCATTCCTACATCTGATTTTTTCAAAAACGCCAATTTTCAAATTCAACCATTTAAATGCCAATTCTAATTATTTAATAACTAAAAATTAATTATTAAATTATATTGTCATTTAATATATTTATTAATTAGACATATAAAGTCTCTTAATTAATAAATAAACCTAGAATCTCTTTTCTTTACAATTTCGCCCTTGCTTAGTGAAAATTCACAAAGTAGACATAGTCTAACTTTAGAATTATAATTGATTAATCAAAATCAATTAATTGAGTCTTACAAGCAGTATGGTCTCAACTAGTATGGGGACCATGGGTCTATATATCCGAGCTTCTAATAAGTAGATCAAGAATTTATATCTTAAATTCACTGACTTATTAATTCTTCGTTGAATCCACGCATAGAACTTAGAATTGCACTCTCAGTATATAGAACGCTCTATATGTTCCACGGTATAGATACGTCATTAGTTATCCATTGTTATAACCCTAATGTGATCAATGACCCTCTAATAGATGATCTACATTGAAAAAGCACTAAGTTACTGTTACACCTTCAATGTATTTTATCCTTAAAACACTTAGCTCCGTATAAATGATATTTCAGGGAGTGAAATGAGATCTCAACCATTTATCTCTGTTTAGCCAAGCTCGAAGGATATCATCGTTTCACTTCTAAATCCCTATAGAAGTTAGAGATTCCATATTTATGTTAGCGCTCCCACTCAATTATACTATCATGTTCCCAAAATGTACGTATCACCCTGACCCAAAAGTAGGCTTAACTAAAAAATCAAAGAACATGTATAATACTCTTGAGATCGAACCTAAACATATCAGGATTAAGATCATTTAATCTAGGATCAACATGTGATATTGAATTGAATAGATATTACGGTAAATTTTAACAAATCTAATCAAAGTTCAATATCGGTCCTTTCCGATGTATACTCCATACATCCGATGCTAGTAAACTTTGCCAATGTCCTGGAAAGGACATAACACTTATCCAAGGTGTAAGAATACCTATCGATGATTATCATGTCAGTCTAAATCTAGTGAACTGACAAATCAGGGAATAAACTTTCGAACATATAATTAAGATTATATTCCACTGTGTTGACAACACCATAATCATTAACAAATTGATATGTTCTGGACTTAAATAGAATTCATACATTATGTAAATAATCATGAAATAAATCATGTGAACCATGCAACATTAAATGTTATTTCTGATCTTTATTAATAAGTAAATCTGATTATATTGAACTGATTATATTGAAATGAGTTTTATTTAGGGCATAAAACCCAACAGCCAGTTCAGCAAAAACGAAGACTTTTGGACAAAGAACGAGCAGTAGCCCTGAAAGACGAAGTTGAAAAGCTGCGCAACAACAATTTCATCATTTAAGCTTTCTACCCGGCTTGGGTCGCGAACCCCGTACTCGTGCCTAAGCCGAACAAGAAATGGCGAGTCTGTATTGACTTCACAGACCTTAACAAAGCATGCCCTAAAGACTGTTTCCCACTTCCAAGAATGGATCAGCTCGTCGATGAAACAGCCGGGCACGAAATATTAAGCTTCATGGATGCTTATTCAGGCTACAATCAAATCAAGATGCATCCACCAGACCAAGAACATACAAGTTTCCAGACAGATATGGGTCTCTACTGCTACAAAGTCATGCCATTCGGTCTTAAGAATGCCGGAGCTACATACCAAAGACTGGTCAACAAAAGATCAGATCGGCAGAAATATGGAAGTGTACGTGGATGATATGCTCGTCAAATCCAGAAAGGCTGGGGGGCACATAGACGACCTGGACGAATGTTTCAAAGTCCTTAGAAAATACAACATGAAACTGAATCCCCTAAAATGCTCCTTCGGAGTCTGCTCGGGAAAGTTTCTAGGCTTCATCCTCAACGCTCGAGGAATTGAAGCCAATCTGAAAAAAATCCAAGCCCTCCTGGATATGAGCTCGCCAACAAAAACCAAAGAGGTACAAAGCCTAACTGGTCGAATCGCCGCACTCAGCAGATTCGTGTCAAAATCAACGGATAAATGTGTCCCATTCTTCAACATCCTACGAGGAAACAAAAAGTTTGAGTGGACAGAAGAACGTAAGAGAGCTTTTCAAGATCTAAAGGCACAGCTCGCAAAACCTCCCTCCTCTCTAAACCTCTGGACAGTGAGGAACTGGGGATATACCTGGCAGTAACGAAGCATGCCATAAGCGCCGTACTAATCAGAGACGAAGATGGCGTGCACCATCCAGTCTATTACATCAGTAAAAGACTCGTCGAGGCCGAAGGCCGATATCCGTTGATAGAAAAGCTCGCCTACTGCCTCATGTTAGCAACAAGAAAGATAAGGCCTTATTTTTAAGCTCATCCTGTTCGAGTGTACACCGACCAACCGCTACGGAAAATACTGCAAAAGCCAGATGCCTCTGGGCGATTACTCAAGTGGGCGGTGGAATTGGGGCAGTATGAAATCAATTTCCAACCCCGAACAGCTATCAAAGGCCAAGCTATGGCTGACTTTTTGGTGGAATGCACAGGAAAATCTGAAGGCATCCAAGAAGGCAATCCCGAGCCAACACCACAGCCGACCAGCACTGAAAGCGAGCCGACTTGGAAGCTTCACGTGGATGGATCGGCCACAGATCAGCTATCCGGCGCAGGAATTGCCCTTGTTACACCTGGGGGGCAACACCTGCATGCAGCGATCAAATTCGGATTCAAAGCCTCCAACAATGATGCCGAATACGAAGCCCTAATCGCTAGACTCAAACTAGCGAAGGAAATGAAAGCCGAGCACATCGAAATCTGCTGTGACTCACTGCTAGTGGTCAATCATGTATCTGGTGAATACGAGGCTCGGGGAGAAAAAATGATAGCATATCTGAGCAAAATACATGATCTGCTCGCACAATTCAAAAGCTACAGCATCAAGCAGATTCCAAGAGAAGAAAATACAACTGCAGATGCGCTAGCCCGTTTGGCGAGCAACAATATAAGTGACAAGGCGAACCTGGTCCCGATCCAGTTTCTTGAAGAGCCTAGCATCACAGGCACAGAAGAAATTGAAATGATCGATACATCTCCGAACTGGATGACGCCAATAGCAGCCTATCTCAACTCTGGGGAACTCCCAGATAATCGAAATAAAGCTCGGAAAATGAGAAGAAAGGCAGCACTGTACATCATCGTAGACGGGATCATGTATAGAAGAGGATTCTCAATGCCCTTACTCAGGTGCGTCACACCAAATGAAGCTGCACAGCTTCTATATGAAGTTCACGATGGATTCTACGGAAATCACGCAGCCGGACAAAGCTTATCAAAGAAAATTCTAAGACAAGGCTACTTCTGGCCCACAATGAGTGAAGATTCGAAAGCCTACGTCAAGAAGTGCGACGAATGCCAGAGATTTCCAAAGATACCAAGAGCTCCGCCCAACGAGCTGACACAAATGCAAAGTCCGTGGCCCTTTGCCATTTGGGGAATTGACCTAATCGGGCAATTACCTAAAGGTAAAGGCAGAGTGCAATACGCGGTGGTAGCAGTCGACTACTTTACAAAGTGGACTGAAGCCGAACCACTCGCAACTATCACATCAAAGAAGGTTCAAGACTTTATAGTGAAGAACATCATATGCCGGTTCGGACTACCGTACAAAATAGTCTCGGACAACGGCAAGCAGTTCGACAGTCAATCTTTCACTGATTTATACGCGAACCATGGCATCATCAAAAGCTTCTCCGCAGTGGCACATCCACAAGCAAATGGTCAAGTTGAAGCAGTCAACAAGACCTTGAAGGACACAGTAAAGAAGAAGCTCAAAGATGCCAAAGGAAATTGGCCGGAAGAACTCCCCGAAGTTCTATGGTCATACCGTACAACAGAAAAAATAGCAACCGGTCAGACACCATTCTCAATGGCGTATGGTTATGAAGCTATGCTGCCCATCGAACTCGAACCACCATCCCACAGAAGGTTGACGTACGATCAAGGTACCAATCACATACTCCTTGCAGAATCATTTGATGAAATCGAAGAAAAACGAGCAACTGCAAACTTAAAGTTGGTAGCTCATCAACAAAAAGTAGCTCGGTATTTCAACAAACAAGTGAAAGCTTGGAAATTTTTTGTGGGAGATATGGTCCTAAGAAGGGTATTCCTAAACACCAAAGACAGCACGTCAGGCGTACTGAGACCCAATTGGGAAGGACCTTATCAGGTGGTCAAAGTTCTCGACTCCGGAGCATACAAACTTGGTAAGTATGACGAAAAAATGCAACTCATTTTAGTACCACGATACTGGAATGGAGAACATTTAACGAAATACTACCAATGAGTACTTAGGTCGGGTAGACCACTTCAAAGTACTTAGGTCAAATAGACCATTTCAAAGTACTCAGGTCGGGTAGACCACATTAAAGAACTATTGAACATTCGCTATAAGTGAATGGCCTATTAGGCGGACTCCGCGCAAAAGTTTCAGAAACAAAAGTACTCAGGTCGGGTAGACCACTTTAAAGTACAGTTTCTTATTTGTTTTATGTCATGTTAAGCTAAAAAGATCTACTGGATCACTAGCTCTGATGTAAGTTACGACGGTAACAAATACATTTTCGATCAATAAAAGAATAAAGATAGTATTTCCAATTTTATTGAGTCGAAAAAATCAGCATGATTATAATTTACCTAGAGTGCGTACAAAAGGTTCGGTCGAACCCAAAACATCGAACAAAAAAGCAATATATTTGCAAAGACAAGTGACCAAGAGTCATACGTCTGCTCGGTCACTTGGGGGCACCTATACCTGTACAAAGCATCTGGTACATATAAAACAAAAACAATTGCACTGCAATTATAAACAGAGAATGAAATTCATTAAGGATAACAAGAGCATAACGTACCGGGATTAAAAGCTGCCCGGTCAGCCCGTTGTCCGAAAAATGAAAATTAATTCCAAGTTTAAAGACTACTTGGCCGGTCATGATGTCTTAAAGGCCTTACGGCCATATATAATATATATATAAACAGGAGGAATAAAAAGATCAATGTTCAAACAGCTAGAGTCCCAGGCTCTGGATTTGGTTCTTCTTAGCCGACTGGAGCAGGAGGATCTGTTGTTCGAGCAGGAGAAGCATCACCAGCCTGGTCAGAAGCTTGGCCGAAAGTTGAAGCAGCCACCTCTTTCCCACCAAAGGCAACTTGGGCCGCGCAGTACTCGAGGTACATGTCCTTGGCGTCGCCTAAGTAGTCGAAACTGGCCTGGGGATTAGCCTTCCAAAAATCAAAGAAGAGCTCGAGGCTGGCAGACTCCAAAGCATCAACCTTCTCCTCCAAGCGGTTCCCCTCGACCGCCTGAGTGTCCTTATCCTCCTTCAGCCAAAGAAGGACCTGCCGCAGAGAAGTCCTCTCATCCTGAAGACGATCAACTTCAGCAGACAAGGTATCAATGGTTTCCTCAAAGTGATCAGCATCCTCGAGATCCTTTGTCAGCACAGTGACCTTCTTCTCGGCAGCGAAGAGCTTCTTATTGGCCTCACCCAACTCATGGCGAACAGCTGCAGTCTCTGCCCTGGCCTCCTCAGCTTCCTTCTTGGCCAAGTCCGCCTCCGCCCTCAAGGTGTGGGACAGTGTTGGAATTTATTTTACCAGGATCTTAGATCTACTCACAAGTATGTTGTTTAACACCCTAAATATGATTTTTCTAAAACGATAAATTAAACACATATAAAGTTAAGAAAACCTTACATTGATGCAGCGGAATTAATGTCTCCTTCCACTCAGATCTCTAACCCTTGTATCCTTTCTGTCGCAGAGTATAATCAAGATCTGAGCCCGAATGTCCTTCTTTTTTGAGTTTGATCATTCACAGTCTTCCAATCTATGATTGAGTTACTGCTTGCTGTGTGTGGGCACTCACTCTTTCACTAGGGTCGAAATTTATGAAGAGAAAAGAGAGAAGAGGGTTTCAGCCAAGGTATAGAAAATAGGGAAGGCTCAGTTTTTCTGAAGAGAGAAATTTCTGCCAGATAACTAATGAATGTGTTGTTTTGACTGAGCCATCACTTTCTATTTATAGGCAACTACTAGGTTTAGGTTAGGAATTATTTGGTATTAAAATAATGAAAATATCAATTTGAATTTCCATAAATAGTGGCCGGCCATGGTGTGATAATGGGCCCCACTTGATTTTACAGTTTTAACAAATTTTATTTCTATTTTCTCAAAAACGCCAATTTTCCAATTCTAACCATTTAAATGCCAAAACTAATTATTTAATAACTAAAATAGATTATTAAATAATATTGTCATTTAATTTAATTATTAACTAGACATATAAAATCCATTAATAAATAAATAAACCTAGAATCTCTTTTCTTTACAATTTCACCCTTGCTTAGTGAAAATTCATAAATTAGACATAGTCTAACTTTAGAATTATAATTGATCAACCACGAATCAATTATTGAGTCTTACAAGCAGAATGTTCTCAACTAGAATGGGGACCATGGATCTATATGCTGAGCTTCCAATAAGTGAACCAAATTTACCAAGTAAATTCTTACTTATTAATTCTTCGTTGAATCCACTCTTAGAACTTAGAATTGCACTCTCAGACTTATATAGAGCATATTATATGTTCCACGATATCAATATGCTATCTCATTTAACCATTTTTATAATCTTATTGTGATTTAAAAGATCCTCTATATAGATGATCTACATCGAGATGGGATAATTTTACCATTCTCACCCCTCAATGTATTTTGCCCCTTAAAACACTTAGCTACCTGTAAATGGTGTTTAGTGATCTAATAATTAGTCAGTTAAACAAGAGCTCATCCATTTACTTCTATTTGCTAAGCTCGAAGGGAATCATCACTTGACTTCTATACACCAGTAGAAGCTATAGATTCCATATTTATGTTCAGCACTCCCACTCAATCATACTATCATGTTCCCAAAATATACGTATCACCCTGACCCAAAAGTAGGCTTAACTAATAAATCAAAGAACATGAATAGTACTCCTGAGTTGAGCCTAAGCATATCAGGATTTAGATTCTTTTAATCTTAAGATCAACTACTGAATTGACTTGGAAAGATATATAGTGGTAAGTTTGTAATATCTTAACTTAGTTGCAATATCGGTCCAGTTCAATGTATACTCCATACATTCGAAAACAAGTATACTTTACTAATATCCTGGAAAGAATATAACACTTACTCCAAGTGTAAGTACACATCATCGCTGATTATCACATTAGTGTAAATCCAAAACACTAATGAAACAAGTGTTGGGTTTTATGCCCTAAATAAAACTCTTTACAATCTGATTAGTTATCAATATAAGAAATTTGAAGTGATTGATGTTTGCATGAATTTTACATGCTAATGGTTTAATTTATTTATTACTTTTACACAGAGAATCAGTTAAATCCAGATCATATGTTTATTCACAATTACAGTATCGTCAACACAGTGGAATGTGATTGTGATCATATGAATCAAAAGGCTTGGTCCCTGTTTCATCAGTGTTATTGGATTTACACTAATGTGATAATCAGCGATGATGTGTACTTACACTTGGAGTAAGTGTTATGTTCTTTCCAGGACATTAGTAAAGTATACTAGTTTCGAATGTATGGAGTATACATTGGACTGGACCGATATTGCAACTAAGTTAAGATATTGCAAACTTACCGTTATATATATCTTTCCAAGTCAATATCAGTAGTTGATCTTAAGATTAAAAGAATCTAAATCCTAATATGCTTAGGCTCAACTTAGGAGTACTATTCATGTTCTTTGATTTATTAGTCAAGCCTACTTTTAGGTCAGGGTGATACGTATATTTTGGGAACATGATAGTATGATTGAGTGGGAGTGCTAAACACAAATATGGAATCTATAGCTTCTACTGGTGTATAGAAGTCAAGTGATGATTCCCTTCGAGCTTAGCAAATAGAAGTAAATGGATGAGCTCTTGTTTAACTGACTAATTATTAGATCACTAAACACCATTTAAAGGTAGCTAAGTATTTTAAGGGACAAAATACATTGAGGGGTGAGAACGGTAAAGAAATCCCATCTTGATGTAGATCATCTATATAGAGGATCTTTAAATCACAATAAGATTATAACAATGGTTAAATGAGATAGCGTATTGATATCGTGGAACATACAATATGCTCTATATAAGTCTGAGAGTGCAATTCTAAGTTCTAAGAGTGGATTCAACGAAGAATTAATAAGTAGGAATTGACTTGATAAATTTGGTTCACTTATTGGAAGCTCAGCATATAGATCCATGGTCCCCATTCTAGTTGAGAACATTTTGCTTGTAAGACTCATTAATTGATTCGTGATTGATCAATTATAATTCTAAAGTTAGACTATGTCTAATTTTATGAATTTTCACTAAGTAGGGGTGAAATTGTAAAGAAAAGAGTTTCTAGGTTTATTTATTTATTAATGGACTTTAGATGTCTAATTAATAATTAAATTAAATGACAATATTATTTAATAATCTATTTTAGTTATTAAATAATTAGTTTTGGCATTTAAAAGGTTAGAATTAGAAAATTGGCATTTTTGAGAAAATAGAAATAAAATTTGATAAAACTGCAAAATCAAGTGGGGCCCATAACTACACCTTGGCCGGCCACTAATTGTGGAGTTTCAAATTGATTTTTTTCATTATTTTAATGCCAAATAATTCCTAACCTAAACCTAGTAGTTGCCTATAAAGAGAAAGTGATAGCTCAGTCAAACACAAGTTTTTTAATAACCTTTTCTGACAGAAATTTCTCTCTTCAGAAAAACTCAGCCTTCCCCTTTTCTATACCTGGCCGAAACCCTCTCCTGTTTTCTTTCTTCATAAATTTCGACCCTAGTGAAAGAGTAAGTGCCCACACACAGCAAGCAGTAACTCAATCATAGATTGGAAGACTGTGAAGGATCAAACTTGAAGAAGAAGGACATTCGGGCTCAGATCTTGATTATACTCTGCTACAGAAAGGATACAAGGGTTAGAGATCTGAGTGGAAGGAGACATTAATTCCGCTGCATCAATGTAAGGTTTTCTTAACTTTATATGTGTTTAGTTTATCGTTTTAGAAAGTTCATATTTAGGGTGTTTAAACAACATACTTGTGAATAGATCTAAGATCCTGGTAAAATAAATTCCAACAACTGGCCTTAGAGCCATGGTAATTGATTTACTTACATGAAATTTGGACTTTAAAACGATTGTTTGTTATTTGGATGGTTTCATGTTGTATTGAGTGTTATATGATGATTGATTGATGTTTGTGAATTTTCGTGAAAAATAATTGAGATTTTGTTTCTAGAATTATTTTTATTGGATAGTATGGAAAAAATTAAGCAAGTTACTTTTTTACAGAACTTAATTTTGATTTAATTTGAATTAGTTATGATTTATTTCAAGATTCGAAAAAAGATAAGGTGACTGTGCACCTTTACGCGCGTGCGGATCCGAGTCATCCTCGGTCACACGCGCATTCAGACAAGATTTTGTCTGAAAACGCGCGCGGACCTCTTCTGATCACCCCTACGCGCGCGCGAATCCTGCCAGCTTCCCTGTCCGCCGAGGTTTCTCGGCCAGTCACCCAGGGACGCGCGCGCGGACAGTATGCTTGAATACTGTCCATACAGCTGCCAAAATTTTCGTTTTTCTTCGTTTTTTCATGCTTTTTCATGGATTGAAGTTTCGATTTTTTGTGTAGTTTTGTATTTATAGATTTACTATTCCTAATTCAACTCTAATTATCATAATGAATTAATTTAATATTTTTTAAATTTAATTCATGATATTAGTGTAATTTGAATTTGAAATTAGTAAATATTTATCTTTTTGCTTAATTATTTATCTTATTTTTAAATTTGATTATATCTTATCTTATTTTTAAATTTAAGGTCAGATATTAAACTTTTTAAATTTTTTTTTTTTAATATTTTGACCTTATTTAAATTTAAAATAAGATAACTATAATCATGTAATTTTAAATAGATGTAAGATATTTTGCTAACTTTTAAATTTTATTATTTTATTTATTTAAATTAAATTTAAAATCTAAAAAAGATATTTAATTTATCTTTTATAATTTTTATTTATAAAATAACATTTAATTTTTTAAAAGTTGTTAGCAAATTTTGAAATGATATTTAGGTTAGTTGAAACCTAATTTTTTCAAAATTGGAGGTTTAATTTTAAATATTTTTTTTAAATAATTTCGAAATTAAATTTTTTATTTTTTATTTTCGAAAAATAAATTAACATTATTATTTATTTTATTTTTAAAAATTAAATATTTTTATTTATTTATTTATTTATTTAATTATTAATTTCGAAATTTATTTATTTAAAATTAAATAAGTCCTACTTCCAACTATCCAGCTAACCTTGTTGCAGGAGTATATGGTTTTAGCTTGTGTGTAAGTTTTCAAAACCTATTATTACTTGATTGCAAATAGCCATGGTTAACTTGTTGATAGATCCAATGATCTGATTTTAACTCATGGCTCCCTTGGTCAAGTTAATAATTTGTAACAGGTAAATTTTACAATCTTCTTTCATCTGTGTATGACCTAGCAACATGATAGGATCCATCCAAGTGTGTACCTGTGTGAGCCTATGTGTTTATTTTATTATATAGATGCATATAGGTTGTTGCTAAATAAAAGGTCACATTATGATAGATTTTATTTAGGTCCATTTAGTTATTGGACCTATTCAATTAATAACAGTTATTTATTTTAAGGTTAAATTCCTCTCTTTTGGGCCTTGTGTGAGAGTTGGGAGCCATAGAAGTGGGTACGACATACTGAACCCAGCACCCCCCTCACATGAACTACCCCAATTGTGAAGGCCCATTTGCTTGATTTGAATAACTGTACTAGGTTAATTATATTAGTTTGACCTAATAAAATTGAATTAGCAACATAATTAACTTTTAAAACATGTGAAAATTTATTTTCATTTTAATATTTTAAAGTTAATTTTTAAGAAAAACACTTTTAGTTTTAGATATTATTTGTAGACAAACTATTTGTATTTTTCTTGTATTTAATTAAATATAGAATTTTAACTAACTAGATTCTTTCTCGAGCTTATTTAATTAAATATTCATATTTAAGTTATGAATTAGTTGTATCAACTGATTTTTCTTATCTAACTTAAATTTAAATATTTTATTTAAATTTTAAATCAAGTTGAGGAATCCTAGGCATTAGTTATTAAAAATTCTTATGATATTTTTTAAGTTAATATCTTTTCGAATATTAACTTAAAATGGAATATTTTAGATATTTTTTAGGTTAATATCTTTTCGAATATTAACTTAAAAAGATATCTTCAAATTAAGTGGTTATAACTTAATTTTTGATATTTAATTAAATCTAAATTTGAAATTATTTAAGTTTTAGATTTTTTTTTTCTATATAACTTAAATTAGATAGTTTTCAAATTTTTGTTGAAAAGATACTTAGTCAAATAAGATATTTTCTAGATAGTTATTTCTAGACTACTTATTATTTCTAATATTTAAATAGGAAAGTATTATACATTGTGAAATTAATTATTTAAATAATTAATTTTGGTACAATTTTATTTAAGTATATTTTTCCTAATATTAAACTAGAAATTAATAATTAAGCCTTCTCTACAGTTAATTATTTATTTCTTGAATTGAATACATTTAATTAACTTGAAAAATTTAAATATCTAAGTTGATTTTCATCATGATACTTAAATATTTATTTTTCATGACACTTAAATAAATAGAAAATTAAATTTAATTTTTCAACTTAAATTTAAATAATTTTCAAAATATATATATTTTTTATTTTATTAATCAATTTTAAAAATTGTATTTTATTCATGCAATATTTTTGAATTTATCTTGAAAAATAGATTGAGTTGTAAATTAATTATTTAATTTAATTAATTCTTGGGCCAACTAAATCAATGATTTTTTCATTTAATGATTAATTTAAAATAAATGAATTTAAAATATATATTATTAGAAATTGAATTAACTAGTCAAAAGAAAATCTAGATAGGTGATATTTTTGCTTGAAGTATTTCTTTTCTAATTTTTATTATTTTTTCAAAAATTGTATAGTTTTTGTACTTTAATTTTTCGAACACAATAAATATATTCTCAAGAAAATTTTTAAGTTGCTAATTAAACTAATTTAATTCAACTTGAATTAATTTCCTTAATATTTATATTTAAGATTATTACTAAGATGGAAATAATTAATTTTATTTCAATCACCATCTAAGTATAATTTTGTAAATATTATATTAAATTCTTATTTTTGAATTTCAATTCTAAATTTCGAATTTAATGAGTATATTTATTAGAATAATAAAGAAAATACATTTTAAAGAATGAGCTTGTTGCCCCTGAATTCGCCCAAAATACGTGGACCAGTCGAAATGGGACACGTGGATCAGATAACTTGTAAATATTTGATAAGTCTTTGTACGCCACAAGGAAGCGCCATGGGCATGGGTCCCGGAGGAGGCACCCGGAATACAAGGTACTCCCGGAAGCTCGCATAAGCATGAAGCCTCTCCGGGATGTGTCAGGCCTCTCCTGAGCAATCAAGTCGCATTTAATGCCGCATGGGAGGAAGCGTGTTGGGACTATAACACGCAATAAAGTCTGACGGCACAACCCCCAAACAGCAGCGCTACAGTAATGATCATTTAAGTCTAGCGACGGCTACTCTGCGAAGAGTCACGTCAATCACAAGGCAAAAAGGACATTCCTCATAAAAACCCTACAGCACCTAGGGATTTGACCATGCATCACCCATGGTATATTCATTGGAAATACCCAACTTTATGGATACTTACAGATACATGTGTAAGAACAATTCTAGGGATTACCCCACCAAAACACTATAAATACCCCCTCAAAGCTCATTTAATGGGGTCGAGAATCTTGGGTTGCATAAGAGCAAGAAGAGAAAATACTCACCAAGAACATTCTCTGTATTTATGAGAAAAACATTCTCTCAAGTGTGGAATCTGTATTAAATACATCCATTAATATCAAAGACTCGTGGACTAAGGCTCATTAACGCCCCGACCACGTAAAAATCTTCATCTCACTTTCTTACAGCTCTTTATTATAATCATATTCTAATAGTTGCCGAAAATCTCGGTCAACATTTTGGTGCTTTCATTGAGAGCTGAGGAAAGCTGCTGCATAACAAGCATTTGACTTCACAACAATGGTGGAGACAAGAAGTACACGTCATCCTCGCCCTCTGGAAGATGCTCAAGATCCAAATGAGGAAGATGTAGCCTCAAGAGCGGCAGAGGAGTCCGAGGAAGAAGAAGAAGAAATAGTTCCCGACGAGAACTACGAGGAAAACCTCGACGAGTATGCCTACGACGGAGGAAGTTACTCGGAGTTGGTGCTCCTTAGACAAAAAGCTATAGATCATGAAGCTGAGATCGAAGCTCAGAAAGCGCAAAATCAAAAAATGCAGGAAGTGATGCTAGCCATGCAGAAATCCATGGAAGCAGCTGGCATTCACGTGCACCCCAAGGCAATGGCCGCTGGGCTCGACGGAGAGCCAGCAACGTCTTCGCCTAATTCCCAACAGCAAAAACCTAGGGAGCCTAGCCCTATAAGGCACCCTGCTGAGGAAAATCAAACAAAAAACCCTACTTCTACCCCTGGGCGAAAGAAAAAGGTACAGGATCCGCGAAAGGTCCGCTCAGATTTCCCTAAAGGGAAAGGTCCGCAGAGGGGCAAGCCCCAAAGAGGGAGTCTTGGCCCTCAGGATCGAGGGGACCGGAAAAGCGTTTTCGTGCACCAGGAACCAGGGGGTAGAGGAAGAAGAGGACAGAGATGTCCTCCCATTGATCTGAGAAATCAAATCAATGGGAATTAAGGTGACCTCCGGGATCACCTTGACCAGAAAAGATACAGGCCCGTGGGTTCCTCGGGTACGTTAAACGAAGGAATTATGGTGGAACTTGCCATACTTCGAAAAGACATTGCTCGAGTCTCCCGGAGGCAGAAGGGAGACGACTCCGACTCGGACAGCGAGGATCGGGAGCCATGTGCCAAGCATATCCTGGAGGCGGAGCTCCCTAAAAATTTTAAGATGCCCGAAATGGCGGCATATACCGGGAACTCCGACCCCAGTGACCACCTGTCACGGTTCAACCGTGTCATGACAGTCATGCGGGTCAGCAATGACGCCAAATGCCTGTGCTTCCCCCTCACTCTGAGCGGATCAGCGGAGGAATGGTTCAAAAAGCTGGAACCAGGATCCGTGGGTTGTTGGAACAAACTCCAAACCAACTTCCGGAGACAGTTTGTCGCCGCCAGAAAGGTTAACTTGGAGGTTAGTGCCTTGACCAACATCAAGCAACTGCCTACCGAGACCTTGAAGAATTATATCAAGAGGTTCCGGGAAGAGGCCTCGAAGACCAAGAAGGTTGATGACGGACAACAGCTTGCACTTCTCCAAGCAAGAATCCGTACCGGAACTCCCTTCTGGAATGAGTTGCAGCAAGAAGGTGCTGCTAGCCTCCAGGACTTCCAGAAGAGGGTCCAAAAATATATTAACCTCGAAGAAGCCCAGATCGTGGCTTACGGAGGCTACTATCCCACCGGGATAGCAGGGTACATGCCAGGAGTGTCGCCCTCGGGCACTGCCCCGACCGCGACTCCACAAGTGAGTGGCATACAATTCTCTGCTACTCCCGGGTACAGCCAGGGCCAAGCTTTGGCACCTGCATCTTCCCATTACGGCAACCCGTCCGGGGTGAATGGACGAGCTCCTTCACAGGCGGCCCCTACTGTTAGCTTGACCGGCCCTACCCAGGGGTCGAGGAGCAAAAGGTCCTCCAAGGGCAGCACCCGAACGGGAGAGAAGCGCCAAAAGAAGGGGTACACACCCCAATATACTCAGTACACAGAGCTCACGGACTCCCAGGAACGTGTGTACTTTGCCACTAGGCAAAATACGCACTACCGGAGACCACAGCCATTGTACAAAGACAGCTCCCGAAGAGATCCGAGTAAAAGATGCGAGTACCACAACGACATTGGTCATAGCACTAATGAGTGTAAGAATCTCAAAGACGAGATTGAAAATCTAATCCGCTTGGGCCACCTCTATGAGTGGATCAAAAATAGGTTGCCCCACCTTAATCCAGGGCAGGCGGCCGGGAGTATGCCTCCGGGAACACCAGTGGGTACAGCAGGAGTATTGCCTCCAGCTGCTCCCGCAGGTGACACCCAGCATATTCCCGGGCTACCGCCCCGGCCTAATGGACGGGTAGCCATGATCTCCGGAGGTCCCCATATCGGAGGAAACACTCGCAAGGAGCAAAAACGATATGCCGAGGCCGCGAAACACAGTGAGGTGTGGGAGGTTACTCAACTCCCAGCTCAAAGGCCTCGGCTAATGGACCAACCCATAACGTTCACGGAAGAAGACGCCAAGACGGTGCGTTTTCCTCATCACGACCCGCTGGTCATAGAGACTCCCATCGTAAATAAAGTGGTGGCTAGGGTCTTGATTGATAATGGGAGTTCCGTGAACTTGCTCTTCAAAGAAGCCTTCACTGCGATAGGGTTGACCGACCGGGACCTCTCGCCTAGTGGGTCACAGCTCACGGGGTTTAACGGGACGACGCTAATCCCGATGGGAAAAGTAAGGCTCCCGGTTACCCTGTGCCCGGATACCCCTCAGAGCACATTTAAGTATTCCACCTTCGTGGTGGTAGACTGTCCAACAGCCTACAACGCGATCCTAGGCCGACCGACCCTAGTGGACTTTGGTGCGATTACTTCAATCCGACACCTGTGCCTAAAATTCCCTACCCAGGAAGCCGGAGTCGGAACGGTGAGGGGAAATCAAGGAGAAGCCAGGCAGTGTTACAATGTTGCCACCCACTTACCAGTACTCATGGTCCGGGGGTCCCCTGAGATAGAGAAGGCTGAAGGGGATGAGTTGGATCCTCGCATAGGATCCGAAAGGGTCGTGGAACCAATGGAGGACGTCGAAGAAATACCAGTGTGCGACGACGACTCCACCAAAGTACTCCGGATAGGGAAGAGCCTGAATCCGGAGGAAAAGGATAAAATAATAAAAACACTGAAGGGCGCCATCGACATCTTTGCATGGCGCCAAGAAGACATGACCGGCATCAGCCCTCATGTCATCACCCATGTACTCAATGTCAACCCGGACATGCCCCCTGTACAGCAAAAGAGACGCCCGCTCGACTCGGTGAAAGCCGAGGCCTTGGAGAAAGAGGTGGAAAAACTTTTGTCCAGTGGCATGATCCGCGACGTGTACTATCCGGAATGGCTGGCCAATCCGGTCCTGGTGCCCAAGCCGAACGGGACTTGGCGAGTTTGTATAGATTTCACAGATCTAAACAAAGCCTGCCCAAAGGACTGCTTCCCGCTACCCAGGATCGACCAAATGGTAGACGCCACGTCCGGATTTAAACTTTTGTCCTTCATGGATGCCTATGCTGGGTACAACCAAATAAAAATGCATACGGCAGACCAGGAATGCACTAGCTTCAGGACCGATAAGGGGGTATACTGCTACCTAGTCATGCCTTTCGGACTGAAAAATGCCGGAGCAACCTACCAAAGAATGGTTAACCGGATGTTTAAAAGCCTCCTGGGACGGAACATGGAGGTATATGTGGACGACATGCTCGTCAAATCCAAAGCATGCAACAGCCATGCAAGCGACTTAGAAGAATGTTTCGAAGTCGTCCGGAGATACGGTATGAAGCTCAACCCGAAAAAGTGCACCTTCGGGGTCAAGTCGGGAAAATTCCTGGGCTTCATAGTCAGCCAAAGGGGGATCGAAGCAAACCCGGAGAAAATCCAAGCTCTCCTGGACATGCCATCCCCCAAGAAACATAAAGACGTGCAGAGCTTGACCGGAAAGGTAGCCGCACTGAGCCGCTTTATCTCACGATCCACGGACAAGTGCATACCCTTCTTCAACGTATTGAAGAAATGCCAAAAGTTCGAATGGTCGGATGAATGCGAGGAGGCATTCAAGAGGTTAAAAGACCACATGGCCAAACCTCCTATCCTATCGAAACCCGTCCTTGGAGAAGACTTGTTCCTTTACTTGGCCGTCTCCGAGCACGCGGTCAGCGCTGCCTTGGTCCGGGAGGAAGAAAAAATTCAGCACCCCGTGTACTATGTCAGTAAGCGCATGATAGGGGCCGAGACAAGGTACCCGGTCATTGAAAAATTAGTATTCTGCCTCCTCATGGCATCAAGGAAGCTGAGGCCATACTTCCAAGCCCGTCCGATCAAAATCTTGACCAATCATCCGCTCCGGCAAGTTCTCCAGAAGCCTGAAGCATCCGGAAGACTCCTCAAGTGGGCAATGGAGCTGAGTCAATTCGACTTACATTACGTACCCCGGATTTCCATAAAAGGCCAAGCCTTGGCAGACTTCATCACCGAATGTAATGAAGCCGAGGCAACAGCTAATACGCCGGTACCGCCAATCCCCACTTGGAGGGTGTTTGTAGACGGAGCTTCTAATGAGAACGGTTCGGGAGCCGGAGTGGCTATGATATCACCTACTGGATTGCGGCTCCAGGTAGCACTCCGATTCAACTTCACAGCTTCAAACAATGAAGCCGAATATGAAGCCTTGATAGCAGGGCTGAAATTGGCCAAAGCTGTAGGAGCCAAAAGAGTGGAAGTCTACAGTGACTCTCAACTGGTCGTAAACCAGGTATCCAGAGAGTACCAAACTCGCGGCGAGCGGATGGCCGCGTACGTAACAATAGCCCGAGAATTGCTCCACGAGTTCACGGACTATAAAATAGAAAGAATCCCCCGAGAGAAGAACGCTCATGCGGACTGTCTGGCTAAGTTAGCCTCGGACAGTGAAATCGAAGAGCTGGGGGTAGTACCAGTGGAACGCTTGGCAGAGCCAAGCATCAAAATAAAAGAGACCACACTAACGGTTGGGCAAGAACCCAGCTGGATGGTCCCCATCATAAAATACATAACCACAGGTGAGTTGCCCCAAGAGAGGGCACTGTCTCGAAAGATTCAGTATCAGGCTCATCGTTATGTAATGATGGACCAAATTCTCTACCGGAGAGGACTCAGCATGCCTTATTTAAGGTGTGTATCGGACCCTGAAGCTAGACAAATCATGCTAGAGGTCCATGAAGGGTTCTGTGGAGATCATACGGGAGGACCCAGCCTCTCAAAGAAAATATTGAGGCAAGGGTACTTCTGGCCAACAATGAAAAAAGATTGTATAGACTATGTCCAAAAGTGTGACTCGTGCCAAAGGTACGCAAACATACCGAGAGCTCCTCCAAACGAGATCACCCTGATGACCAGCCCCTGGCCCTTCGCGGTTTGGGGAATAGATCTCATCGGGTCTCTACCTACGGGAAAAGGAGGAGTAAAGTATGCAATAGTAGCAGTAGACTACTTCACCAAATGGACAGAGGCAGAGCCTATGAAGACAATAACTGCTAAGAAGGCATTGGACTTTGTTATCAAAAACATAGTGTGTCGATACGGCCTGCCTCACAAAATAGTCTCAGACAATGGAAAGCAATTCGATTGCGAGGAATGAACTGACTTCTGCAACCAACACGGAGTAGTGAAAAGCTTCTCCGCGGTAGCCAGGCCTCAAACAAACGGCCAGGCGGAAGCGGTCAATAAAATCCTAAAGGTCACCTTGAAAAAGAAGCTGCTGGCCTGTAAAAATAACTGGCCTGAAGAATTGCCAAGGGTATTATGGGCCTATCGGACGACCCCCAGAACCACAACCGGCCACTCGCCATTCTCAATGGCGTACGGTTGTGAAGCAATGGTCCCGGTGGAAACATTATTCCCATCCCACAGGAGGACGACTTACGATCCTGCCACTAATCAGGCACTGCTCCAAGAAGCTTTGGATCAAGTCGAAGAACTCCGGGATGAGTCTCAAATACGGATGGCTGCTTATCAAAAGAAGGTGACCAAGTATTTTAACTCCAAGGTTAAAAGCAGAAAATTCGCTATTGGGGATATGGTCCTAAGAAGGGTTTTTCCAGCCACCCAAGAACCCGGAGTGGGGGTACTTGGGCCAAATTGGGAAGGACCATATGAGATCGAGGACGAGATCGGTTCTGGCACTTACAAACTAAAAAGAATGGACGGAACCACCGTCCCAAGAGCCTGGAATGCCGATCACCTCAGAAAATATTACCAGTAGCGAATTAAAACTTAGATTTTGTTCAAAGGGTTTGTACCGTCCAAATGTATACCTCCTCTATATTAAATAAAACTGAGTGCCTTAAAAACAAAGTTTCTATGCCACTCAGGGGGGTACTAGGGTATGCCGCACGGACAAACAGAAAAACAAACTAAGTAAAATATCCTGACCCAAAGGGCAGGTCAGAAAGTATGCACAGAAATAAAAAGCCTAAGTATAAAAATCCTGATCCAAAGGACAGATTAAAAAACATAAGTGTGACAAAAGAAAGATCGCATAAAAAATATCCTAGCCCAAAGGGCAGGTCGTATACATATAAATGGCCCGGGGACAGGCCTTAAAAATATAATTGTCTCCCCTTCGAATAAAAGCTGCTACCTATATGTATATTGTTCTAAGGCAGCAGCAAATATGTACAAACAAAAAAAAAAAGAGTTATAAAAGAAATGGGTGGAATCTGGGTCAATAGTACGGCAGCTCAGTCGGCCCGCGGAGGAAGACGAGGTCCAGTCCGTGCCTCAAGCGCGGCATCAAGCTTCTTCTTCTTTTCCCGAAATTTGGCAATCATCTCCTCGGGTTTGGGATAAAAAGTAAGCTTGATATTTTGATCGTTGTTGGACCAAGCCATGTAGACTCCATCGTCGAAGCGCTTCGGACACCGGGCGCAGGAAACGGGAGAGAGGAGCTCGGCCCTCTTGGCCTTCCTGATGGATTGTTCTTTGAAGTCCCTCAGCTCCTTCAGCTCCGCAGCTAGAGCGGCCTTGGAATCTATGTCCGCCTGGTGAGTTTCCTCTAAAGATCTCACCTTGGCGACCATTTCATCCAAAGCCTCCCTGGCCTCCCGGAGGTCTCGCCTGGCCTTCTCGGCAGCCTCGGTTTGAGCCCTTAGTTCCTCCTGGTGATGGGCCTCCATCCTGTCCCTCCGCTGAGCCTCGTACCGGATCATGGCCTCTGCCTGAGCCTCCCTCCGTTTGGCCTCCTCTTCCTTGGCCTTGGCCGCTGCCTCCTGGCGCTCGGCAGCCTCCTGGTAGATCTGCCTCTCCACTGTGAGGTCCTGGAGGACCTTCCTGACATCGTTCATGTCCCCAAAGTCGGACAAAACGAAGCAATGGTTTATGATGTTCTTGGAGAGGCGGCCAGCCTCAGCAGCAAGCTGAACCGTAATGAAAGGATAAGAAGGAGGAATTTCTCAAAGGAAAAAATAAAATACAAACAATAAAAGGAAACGCAAAAATTGCAAAGTACTTACCACCCTGAGAGAATGGCTGAGGTCTTGGACCTGGAAGATGGAGTTCAGGGAAGCGCAAGTGGCAAACTGCTTAGGCGCGCAACGGGTGAGCTGAGAAGCGAACTCGCCGGTCATCTCCGCGGCAAAATGAGCCAAGGTAGGCCCTAGGAAGCGACGGAACCAGTCCGATAAGGGGTCCAGATTAAGGTCCCACGGATCCTGGTATTCCGGGTGGTTGATGCTCGCCTCAACCTCAGCTCGCAGAATCCTCCTAAGGGCTTCCACTTCGGCATACCCCCGGGAGTACTCATCCATAGCGTAGTTATGTTTGGCTATGCGAAGCTCCTGCCTCACCTCGTCCCCCGGAATCGGGGTAAGCACGATGTTGGGAGGAGCAGGATTTTCCTCCATCGGGGAGACCCCGCCGTCCAGACCATGAGCAGGAGTGTCGGCTCTCCGAGGCCTCTTCGGCTCATCCTGGGCAATCATCTTGCCCTTGCGCTTACGAATCAGAGCCACCTCAGGCTCCTCCTCGCCCTCCTCTGCTTCCTCCGGAAGGGCTCGAGGCTCTCCCGCACCCTCAGCGGCTTCCTCCGAGAAGTCCCATCCCTTCCCTTGGCCTTCTCCCGGAAGCACCTCCTCGTCATCCACTAAGTCAATAGTGTCGGGGGGAGCGCTGGAAGAAACCTTCAATGAAGGGGCCGGGGGAAAGGAGGTAAAGGCCGGAGGAGCCACGGGAGTATGAACTCCGGCAAGTTGTTCCAGGATGGCATCCATGGAGATACCTGTTTCACAAAATAAGCAAGTGTTAGAAGTCCGTGAGGAACCACTTATACAAGATACAACAAATAAGCTACTCCTACCCGAACTTCCTAATTCGGCCCTAGCAAAGTACTGAACTTTAATGCTGGCAGCGTCATCTTCGAGATAACTGTCCGAGGGCCGGAACCAGCTGGACGTTATGTAAGCTGAAGGACTTAAGGGAATAGGTTCCGGAGGGTCGGAGCCCATCCGGGACCGACCTAGGTAATCTCCTAAGTTCGAAAAATAAAATTCCTTCAAACGATCCCCCCACCGGGTCGATGGCATCCTAAATCTACGTAGACGCTCGTCGAACCCTACGGGCCTACGACTGGTGTATTCATCAACGGAAGGAACATAACGAATTATCAAGGGAGACTTACCGCCGGCACTGGAGGTGCTAGCACCGGGAGCCCCCGAGTTTGGTTCGGGGACCGAAGGCTGTGGCCGGGAAGTTTGCTTCTCGGAAGAATCTTCAATACGAAGGGGCCTCCTGGCAGGACGATCCCTAATCTCTTCTTGAAGAATCTTGTCAAAAAATTTAGCCTCGGACTTCCCGGCAATGGCTTGACTCCTCCGCACCACTGGACTCCCCATGCGAAGTCCTCTCCCAGAGGCAGCCTGGGCCTGAGAGTATGCTTTCTCCTGGGCCTTCCGGTAGAGATAATCTTGGTACTTCTTCTCTGCCGTGGCAATGAGCTCATCCCGGAAGGCCTTCTCCACAACCGGCGCCCTCACGTTGGGGCAAATTACCCGTGAGAGGTTGGAGTCCTCCACGGATTGGTGAGGAAGGATAAGTTTGGCCTTCCTACAATTCTCCATGGTGACTAGGCCCCCAACATCAAGATCGGCGCGGTCGTAGGAGGCAAAGGCTTGGGCCCTTCGGAGGAAAGTCTGAGTAGGAGGCGTCCGTTGGTAAGGTGGGATCCGCACCCACTCCGTGAGAAGCTCCGGGTGGTCCACGACCCTGAACCCGGAGGAGAAGAAAAAGCGGTGGCGGTACTCCTTAATGTGAGTCTGCCTATTATACGGAACCACCCCCTCGTTAGCAGGGT
The DNA here is from genome assembly GCF_029168945.1 of Cannabis sativa. NCBI lineage: Eukaryota > Viridiplantae > Streptophyta > Magnoliopsida > Rosales > Cannabaceae > Cannabis > Cannabis sativa. The sequence goes on from NC_083602.1 coordinate 75,049,547, forward strand.
GGATCCGGAACCCATAAAAACCGTCCTTAAGTTTGTCCCCTTTTTTGGGGACGGATACAAGTTCGTAAAAATACAAAATTTCCGCCGGGCTGGGAGACCCCCATCCGCGAGCGGTATAAAAAATAAATAAGCCTGAGAGCAGGCGATAAGCTTGAGGAATAAGTTGGTATGGTGCAAGGCCGACAAATACAAGGAAATTAACGAAATAATCTTGAAGCGGGAGCATGGCACCGACCATCAAATGAGTCTGACTCCAAGCCCCGAAGCCGTCATAATTGTGATTAGGCGTCTCCGAGTCGCGAGGAGGCCGGTGATAGGTCCCTGAAGTGGAAGGTTTGATCCCAGCAACCTCTATGATGTTCTCCAGCTGGTGAGGGCAAGTTAGGGTAGAACAAAGCTCAGCCGCTTCCCACCCGGTCGCTCGGGATTTGTACCCCTCCTGGGCAACAGGCCCCAGGGAAACCTCCTCCAGCGTGGCCATGCTTTTCCCACTCTTCTTCGAAGATTTCGAGCCAGAAGCAGACATTTTGTGTTCTGTGAAAAACAAAAAGGGAAAAAGAAAATTCCAGCAGTTAGGTCCCATACCAAACCCTAAGTCAAGAAAAAGGGAGTGGGGGTCCCCTAACCGCTGGAAAGAGGCCCCCTCCGGACACATGTCACATGGGAAACCCTAGAGAGATTCCCTGAACAAGTGTCGGGTGCAGTGAAATCGCAGAAAGTGGTTTTACAGAGTAAAAGAAAAAAAAAAAACCCATTCTATGCCCTAAGCAGTTGTTGAACGAAGAACACATGGCTCTCTTCAACAAAGGTGCACGATTATAACAAAGGCATGATAACAGCGATCCTACAACTAAAGCAGTAGACATAAACCAGAACACTCGAAGAACTTAAACACTCACACACCCAGAAGTCTCAAAGTACGAACCCAGAAAACGAACGAAGTAAATGAAAGCATGTTATTATCTAAGGATGCAAGAAACTTACAGTAAATCGTTGAACTGGGGGTACTGAATGTGGTCGAGTGAAAGTTGAGAAGAACTGGCGAAAGCAAACACTGGAAAACTGAAAGAAATGTCTAAGTGCTAAGTCAGTTCGTGCTACTTTGAAGAATTTTCTCTCTGGGAAATTCGAGCAAAAATGGCAAGAAATGGAAAGTAACCGAAATGAAGGGAAGGTGGTGGCTTTTATAGGCAAAAATGCATGAGGAACAGGCGTCATCACCTACCAATCGTACGGTGGGGGAGATGCACGATTCGAATTCCCGAAAATCAACGGATCAGATCAATCTGCCATAAAGGTGGTGGAAACGTTTGAGTATCCGTCTGACACCATTAATGCGCCGCATCAATCAAAGGGCGTGAAACGAATCGACCTCTGCAAAAGCGAATCGCTGCATTCAATGCCATCATTAGACGCACCTTCACGCGCCCCAAGCTCGTGTCAGGAGACCGAGGAGGCGGCCGTAGACATTCCTGCAAAAAGAAAATCGCTGCATTAAATGTCATCATTAAATGTGCCCCCACGCGCTCTAGTCTTGAGCCAGGGAAACGAGGAGTCGACCGGAGGCACCTAAGCAAGCCTTGGTTTATTTTTTCCAAGTAAATAAGGCTTGGGGGGTAAATGTTGCCCCTGAATTCGCCCAAAATACGTGGACCAGTCGAAATGGGACACGTGGATCAGATAACTTGTAAATATTTGATAAGTCTTTGTACGCCACAAGGAAGCGCCATGGGCATGGGTCCCGGAGGAGGCACCCGGAATACAAGGTACTCCCGGAAGCTCGCATAAGCATGAAGCCTCTCCGGGATGTGTCAGGCCTCTCCTGAGCAATCAAGTCGCATTTAATGCCGCATGGGAGGAAGCGTGTTGGGACTGTAACACGCAATAAAGTCTGACGGCACAACCCCCAAACAGCAGCGCTACAGTAATGATCATTTAAGTCTAGCGACGGCTACTCTGCGAAGAGTCACGTCAATCACAAGGCAAAAAGGACATTCCTCATAAAAACCCTACAGCACCTAGGGATTTGACCATGCATCACCCATGGTATATTCATTGGAAATACCCAACTTTATGGATACTTACAGATACATGTGTAAGAACAATTCTAGGGATTACCCCACCAAAACACTATAAATACCCCCTCAAAGCTCATTTAATGGGGTCGAGAATCTTGGGTTGCATAAGAGCAAGAAGAGAAAATACTCACCAAGAACATTCTCTGTATTTATGAGAAAAACATTCTCTCAAGTGTGGAATCTGTATTAAATACATCCATTAATAACAAAGACTCGTGGACTAAGGCTCATTAACGCCTCAACCACGACAAAATCTTCATCTCACTTTCTTACAGCTCTTTATTATAATCATATTCTAATAGTTGCCGAAAATCTCGGTCAACAGAGCTTTATTATTATTAAGATATTCGATCTCCATTGTTGGTTTTACATCACATTTGTTTTAGTGAGTAATCCTCCCTAATGGAGGAACGTTCATTAGCAATTTCGCACCGTTTAATCTCGAAAGATAAGTAGTTTGTAAGTGTTTTATATGGTATAGATCACCCTAATGGTGGCGACCATATTTGACTTGCAAATTGCGAAACAATGGTAGTAGCTCATAAGATAGAATAGCCTTGAATCTCGCCTAAACGGGACAACGCTGGATTCCAATCTTGATCGAATAAAAGGTTGCTAGAATGTTTAACATTTTAGATGAGCTGACAACTCTATTCAATGGATGGTAGCTTTAACTCTCGCCTAAACGGGACACTGACATCAGTTTATTGAAAAACCTTGGAAATTATTTAGGATTTAATTTTTTAAGTATTTTCTCATATCATTCCTACTTGCTATGTGCTTATAATTTCTGAATTGATTTTGTGTTAAACCATTATTAATTTCTATTTGTTGATTTCTATTATTTTGTAGTATCCTGTATTATCAAAATGAATCCCATGTTATCACTGTTAACTGAAAATAAGCTTAATGGATCTAACTTTACTAAGTGGAATGAGAACATTAATATTGCTCTCATAGGAGAAAGTGCCTTGTTTGTTTTAACTGAGCCGTCACCTGAAGTGCCTGGAGACAATGCTTCCAAAGTTATGAAAGAAAAGTATGAGCGTTGGCAGAAAGCAAATGACAAAGCTCTATACTTTATGCTTTCTAGCATGGTTGACACCCTTAAAACTCGGTTTTCTAAAACCGTGAAGGCTGCTGAAGTTATGACGAAGTTAAATGAGCTATTCGGTAAGACATCATTTCAGTCATGCTTTGACGCGACTAAGAAGTACATTAATGCACGGATGGAACCTCATCAAAATGTGCGTGACCATGTTCTCCTCATGTCAAGTTATTTCCAAGAAACCCAAGATTATGGTGCTGAAATGGACAGTGCTACTCAAGGAAGTCTTATCTTGAATAGCCTGACTCCAGCATTTCTACCATACACATCAAATTATGTCATGAATAAGAAGGAAATTGACTTTCATGAATTAGTCAATGACCTTCAAACTTATGAAAATTTGATTGGAGGACCCAAGAAGAAAGGGAGTAAACCTCATAATCCTGGCAATGGTAATGGGATGAACAAACCTGAAGCAAATGTTGCCTCTGCTTCAAAACCCAAATCGAAGAAGAAGTGGAAGAACACCAAGAAGCGAACAAAAGCCATGAAACATAAAAAGGCTGCTCCTTCTGGTGATGCTACATTTAAAGGAAAGTGTTTCTACTGCAATGAGAAAGGTCATTGAAAACCCCAATGTCCTAAACTTCTAGCAAAGAAACAAGGTATTTCTATTTATAAACTTTAAGAGTTTTAGTGAATTATTATCCAATTGGATTTATGATTCTTGACTAACTTTGTTTATTTGTTTTCTTCTTCTTATAGGCCAAGCTACTTGAACTCAATTGAGTTGGATCGGAAACCTGGACCAAGGGTGAAATCGTCCAGATGAAGATAAAGCTCTTCAATTTATTTTTTGAATTAATTGTTTTAGTTTAAAGACAATTTGGATTTCAAATTTTAGTTAGGGATATTTATCTCTGTTTTTCTCATATTGTTGCAATACTTTTTTTTATTATTATTAATAAAGTTTTTTATTTTCATATTCAACATTGCAATTTATGAGATTGAGCTTCATTAATTTTATCTTCATCAATTATTACCACATTATATTTATATGTTTGTATGTGTAAGTGTTTTTTATTATTGATGCAAATTCTATAATATTTACAACTCTTCATAGAGTTATATATTAAATAAAACTAGAAACTATTTCTATGTTTATTAATAATTGTTAATTCTAATACAATTATTAATAATTTGTTTAATAAAAGGATCTTTTGATCTGATAGGGGTGGAGAAAAGTTAAGAAAACTTGCAGTTCAACGATCTTTTATATCTAATGAACTCTGGATAGTATTCAACTCCACATAAACTCTATCACACTTAGAGAATAATGATCTTAACAACCTTTAGGGGTGGATCATAATCTCTATATACTTAGGGGTGGAGGTTATCCATAGTACCCTATATGTACATTCTTTAGGGGTGGAGTCTATTCCACAATTCCCTATGTGACACATATTTTCTTTAAACATGGAAGTAATATAATGAGTTAGCTATTATCAATATAAATTCTTGATCTTGATTGTATGTTCTATTTTATTTTACTGTTGTATGTAAAAGTTTGATACCTATGAAAGTTCTTTGGAAAAGTTTCAAACTACCTTAATTGATAGGAGAATTTTAAAGTTCTATACCCATCTTCATCAGGTTGATATTTGTGATAGATACTTAAGAACGCTACTGAAAAGCAAATCTAACCATTCACATGGATAGGAATAGCTTATCAGAATTATTAGAATAAGATAAAGAACTCTAGTTCAGTCCATTCGAATGACTTGAATCTAGAATTCTTAATCCTCATAAAATTTTATGGTATCTTATTTTTGATTACTTTATCTCTGGCATGTATTTTTCACTTCAAATACTAGTCTGCTATGTTGATGAGTTAGTCTTAACTTAAAGTTTTAAACTAATACAAAAGTCACAACTAGGTAACTCTCCAAAGAATCAGAGGTTAAAAGTATTATTTAACCAGACATCTGCTATTGAGTGGGAGCTATCTGAGATGTAATCAAATAGGGAACATTAGAAGATATTCAAGAAAGATTTATGAAAGTGATCTATATGTTAGATATTAAGGAACTGTGTATCAGTTGTCCTTGTATCTCACCAACTCATTTCGAGATCTTTGAAATGGTGCTTACTTTGGGGGTGGAGGTATTATTCTATAATAATTCAAGCTCTACCAGAGAAGAGTTACAACTTTGTAAATTTCGAAAATACCAGAAAGCTATATTGCTGAAGAAAAATCTACACTGTATTATCTCAATTACATATTTTAAAATATGAGAGATATGTCTTCTGTTAATTCAGATGTACTTTCAAAACAATAAAGATTTCAGTATCCCTTGATGAGTAGAGCATGTAGTAAAGGATATTTCATAAGTGTATTTATGAACTAGTTTCCAGAAGTTTGGGTGGATTCAAATATACTACACTTGATCTGAAGATCAAGACATCAGATTGACCTATTTGCACAGTTTGTTTTACATTAGTGCAAGTGGGAGTTTGTTGGGTTTTATGCCATAAATAAAACTCTTTACAATCTGATTAGTTATCAATATAAGAAATTTAAAGTGATTGATGTTTGCATGAATTTTACATGCTAATGGTCTAATTTGTTTATTACTTTTACACACAGAATCAGTTAAATCCAGATCATATGTTTATTCACAATTACAGTATCGTCAACATAGTGTCATGTGATTGTGATCATATGAATCAAAAGGCTTGGTCTTTGTTTCATCAGTGTTATTGGATTTACACTAATGTGATCAGAATCACATTCCACTGTGTTGACGATACTGTAATTGTGAATAAGCATATGATCTGGATTTAACTGATTTTGTGTATAAAAGTAATAAACATATTAAACCATTAGCATGTAAAATTCGTGCAAACATTAATCACTTCAAATTTCTTGTATTGATTACTAATAAGATTGTAAAGAGTTTTATTTAGGGCATAAAACCCAACAAACTCCCACTTGCACTAACATAAAACAAACTGTGCAAATAGGTCAATCTGATGTCTTGATCTTTAGATCAAGTGTAGTATATTTGAATCCACCCAAACTTCTGGAAACTAGTTCATAAATACACTTATGAAACATCCTTTACTATATGCTTTACTCATCAAGGGATACTGAAATCTTTACTGTTTTAAAAGAACAGTTGAATTAACAGAAGACATATCTCTCATATTTTAAAATATGGAATTGAGATAATATAGTGTAGACTTTTCTTCAGTAATATAACTTTCTGGTATTTTCGAAATTTACAAAGTTATAATTCTTCTCTGGTAGACCTTGAATCATTATAGAATAACTCCTCCACCCCCAAAGTAAGCACCATCTCAAGAATTTCGAAATTGGATGGTGAGATACAAGGACAACTGATACACAGTTCCTTAATATCTAACATATAGATCACTTTGATAAATCTTTCTTGAATATCTTCTAATGTTCCCTATTTGATTGCATCTCAGATAGCTCCCACTCAATAGCAGATGTTTGGTTAAATAATACTTTTAACCTCTGATTGTTTGGAGAGTTACCTAGTTGTGACTTTTGTATTAGTCTGAAACTTTAAGTTAAGACTAAGTCATCAACATAGCAGATTAGTATTTGAAGTGAAAAGTACATGCCAAAGATTGAGTAATCAAAATTAAGATACCATAGAACTTTATGAGGATTAAGAATTCTTGGTTCAAGTCATTCGAATAGACTAAACTAGAGTTCTTTATCTTATTCTCATAATTCTGATAAGTTATACCTATCCATGTGTATGGTTAGATTTGCTTTTCAGTAGTGTTCTTAAGTACCTATCACACGTGTCAACCTGATGAAGATGGGAATAGAATTTTAAAATTCTCCCACTCAATTAAGGTAGTGTGAAACTTTAACAAAGAACTTTCATAGGTATCAAACTTTTACTTACAATAGTAAAACGAAATGGAACATACAATCAAGATCAAGGATTTATATTGATAATAGCTAAGTCATTATATTACTTCCATGTTCAAAGAAAATATGTGTTACATAGGGAATTGTGGAATAGACTCCACCCCTAAGTATATATAGGGTATTGTGGATAACTTCCACCCCTAAGTATATTAGAGATTATGATCCACCCCTAAAGGTTGTAAAGATCATGATTCTCTAAGTGTGATAGAGTTGATGTGGAGTTTGAATACTATCCAGAGTTCATTAGATATAAAAGATCGTTGAACTGGATAGTTTTCTTAACTTTTCTCCACCCCTATCAGATCAAAAGATCCTTTTATTAAACAAATTCTTAATAATTGTATTAGAATTAACAATTATTAGTAAACATAGAATTAGATTCTAGTGTTTATTTAATATAACTCTATGAAGAGTTGTAAATATTATAGAATTTGCATCAATAATAAAAACACTTACACATACAAACATATAAATATAATGTGGTAATAATTCATGAAGATAAAGTAAATGAAGCTCAATCTCATAAAGTGTAATGGTTTAATTCGAAAATAAAAACTTTATTAATAATAAAAAATGTATTGCAACAATATGAGAAAAACAGGGATAAATATCCTTAACTAAAATTTGAAATCCAAATTGTCTTTAAACTAAAACAATTAATTCAAAAATAAATTGAAGAGCTTCATCTTCATCTGGACGATTTCACCCTTGGTCCAGCTTTCCGATCCAACTCATTTGAGTTCAAGTAGCTTGGCCTACAAGAAGAAGAAAACAAATAAACAAAGTTAGTCCAGAATCATAAATCCAAGTGGATAATAATTCACTAAAACTCTTAAAGTTTATAGATAGAAATACCTTGTTTCTTTGCAAGAAGTTTAGGACACTGGGGTTTCCAATGACCTTTTTCATTGCAATAGAAACACTTTCCTTTAAGTGTAGCATCACCAGAAGCTGCAACCTTTTTGTGTTTCATGGCTTTTGCACGCTTCTTGGTGTTCATCCACTTCTTCTTTGATTTGGGTTTTGAAGCAGAGGCAACATTTGCTTCTGGTTTGATCGTCCCATTACCATTCCCAGGATTATGAGGTTTACTCCCTTTCTTCTTGGGTCCTCCAATCAAATTTTCATAAGTTTGAAGGTCATTGACTAACTCATGAAAGTCTATTTCCTTCTTATTCATGACATAATTTGACGTGTATGGTAGAAATGCTGGAGTCAGACTATTCAAGATAAGACTTACTTGAGTAGCGCTGTCCATTTCAGCACCATGATCATGGGCTTCTTGGAAATAACTTGCCATGAGGAGAATATGGTCACGCACGTTTTGATGAGGTTCCATCCGTGTGTTAATGTACTTCTTAGTCGCGTCAAAGCGTGACTGAAGTGATGCCTTACCGAATAGCTCATTTAACTTCGTCATAACTTCAGCAGCCTTTTTGGTTTTAGAAAACCGAGTTTTGAGGGTGTCAACCATGCTAGAAAGCATAAAGTATAGAGCTTTTTCATTTGCTTTCTGCCAACGCTCATACTTTTCTTTCACAGCTTTGGATGCATTGTCCCCAGGCACTTCAGGTGACGGCTCAGTTAAAACAAGCAAGGCACTTTCTCCTATGAGAGCAATATTAATGTTCTCATTCCATTTAGGAAAGTTAGATCCATTCAGCTTATTTTCAGTCAACAGTGATAACATGGGATTTATTATGATAACACAGGATACTACAAAATAATAGAAATCAACAAATAGAAATTAATAATGGTTTAACACAAAATCAATTCAGAAATTATAAGCACATAGCAAGTAGGAATGATAAGAGAAAATACTTAAAACAAAAAAAAAAAATCAATCCTAAATAATTTCCAAGGTTTTTCAACAAACTGTCCCGTTTAGGCGAGAGTCAAAGCTATCATCTATTGAATAGAGTTGTCAGCTCATCTAAAATGTTAAACATTCTAGCAACCTTTTATTCGATCAAGATTGGAATCCAGCGTTGTCCCGTTTAGGCGAGAGTCAAGGCTATTCTATCTTATGAGCTACTACCATTGTTTCGCAATTTGCAAGTCAAATATGGTCGCCACCATTAGGGTGATCTATACCATATAAAACACTTACAAGCTACTTATCTTTCGAGATTAAACGGTGCGAAATTGCTAATGAACGTTCCTCCATTAGGGAGGATTACTCACTAAAACAAACGCGATGTAAAACCAACAATGGAGATCGAATATCTTAATAATAATAAAGCTCATTCTTTAAAATGTATTTTCTTTATTATTCTAATAAATATATTCATTAAATTTGAATTTAGAATTAAAAAATTCAAAAAAAAATTAATATAATATTTATAAAATTATACTTAGATGGTGATTTGAAATAAAATTAATTATTTCCATCTTAGTGGTAATCTTAAATATAAATATTAAGGAAATTAATTTAAGTTGTATTAATTTAAATTAATTAGAAACTTAAAAATTTCCATAAGAATATATTTATTGTTTTCGAAAAATAAAGTATAAAACCATATAAATTTCGAAAATACTAATAAATACTTAGAAAAAATACTTCAAGCAAAAATATCACCTATCTAGATTTTCTTTTGACCAGCCAATTCAATTTCTAATAATATATATTTTAAATTTCATTTATTTTAAATTAATCAATAGATGAAAAAATCATTGATTTAAGTTGGTCCAAGAATTAATTAAAATAAATAATTAATTTACAACTCAATATATTTTTCAACAAAAATTCAAAAATATTGCATAATTAAAATGCAATTTTTCGATATTGATCAACAAAATAAAGAAAAATATAATTTGAAAATTATTTAAATTTAAGTTGAAAAATTAAACTTCAACCTAAAAATAATTTTCTATTTAATTAAGTGTCATGAAAAATAAATATTTAAGTATCATGATGAGAATCAACTTAGATATTAAAATTTTTCAATTTAATTAAATGTATTAAATTCAAGAAATAAATAATTAAGAGTAAAGAATGCTTAATTATTAATTTCTAGTTTAATACTAGGAAAAAATATATTTAAATAAAATTGTACCAAAATTAATTATTTAAATAATTAATTTCACAATTTATAATATTTTCCTATTTTAAATATTAGAAATAATAAGTAGTCTAGAAATAACTATCTAGAAAATATCTTATTTGACTAAGTATCTTTTCAACAAAAATTTGAAAAATATCTAATTTAAGTTGTTTAGAAAAAAAAATCTAGAAATTAAATAATTTCAAATTTATATTTAATAAAATATCCATAAATTAAGTTGTAACCACTTAATTTGAAAAATATTCCATTTTAAGTTTAAAACTAACTTAAAAAAATATCTTAAGAATCTTTAATAACTAATGCCTAGGATTCCTCAACTTAATTTAAAATTTAAATAAAATATTAAAATTTAAGTTAGATTTGAAAAATCAGTTAAAATAACAAATTTATAACTTAAATAGGAATATTTAATTAAATAAGCTCCAGAAAGAATCTAGTTAGTTAAAATTCTTTATTTAATTAAATACAAGAAAAATACAAATAGTTTGTCTATAAATAATATCTAAAACTAAAAGTGTTTTTTAAAATTAACTTTAAAATATTGTAATGAAAATAAATTTCCATATATTTTAAAAGTTAATTATGTTGCTAATTCAATTTTATTAGGTCAAACTAATATAATTAACCTAGTATGGTTATTTAAATCAGGCAAATGGGCCTTCACAATTGGGGTGGTTCATGTGAGGGGGTGCTGGGTTCAGTATGTCGTACCCACTTCTATGGCTCCCAACTCTCACACAAGGCCCAAAAGAGAGGAATTCAACCTTAAAATAAATGACTGTTATTAATTGAATAGGTCCAAAAACTAAATGGACCTAAATAAAATCTATCATGGTGTGACATTTTATTTAGCAACAACCTATATGCATCTATATAATAAAATAAACATATAGGCTCACACAGGCACACACTTGGATGGGTCCTATCATGTTGCTAGGTCATACACAGATGAAAGAAGATTGTTAAATTTACCTGTTACAAATTATTAACTTGACCAAGGGAGCCATCAGATCATTAGATTTGGCAAAAAGTTAACCATGGCTATTTGCAATCAAGTAATAATAGGTTTTGAAAACTTACAAACAAGCTAAAACCACATACTCCTGCAACAAGGTTAGCTTGATAGTTGGAAGTAGGATTTATTTAATTTTAAATAAATAAATTTCGAAAATAAAATAATTAAATAAATAAATAAAAAAAATTTAATTTTCGAAAAAAAATAAAAAAAAATATTTATTTATTTTCGAAAAAAAAAGTTAAAAAAATATTTAATTTTGAAATTATTTAAAATTAAATCTACAAGTTTTGAAAAATTAGGTTTCAACTAACCTAAATATCATTTCAAAATTTGCTAACTACTTTTAAAAATTAAATGTTATTTTATAAATAAAAATTAAATAAAAAATTAAAAAAGATAAATTAAATATCTTTTTCACATTTTAAACTTAATTTAAATAAATAAAATAACAAAATTTAAAAGTTAGCAAAATATCTTACATCTATTTAAAATTTCATGATTATAGTTATCTTATTTTAAATTTAAATAAGGTCAAATTATTTAAAAAAAAATTTAATTTAAAAATTTAAAATCTGACCTTAAATTTAAAATAAGATAGGATATAATCAAATTTAAAAATAAGATAGATAATTAAGCAAAAAAATAGATATTTACTAATTTTAAATTCAAATTACACTAATATCATTAATTAAATTAAAAAAAATATTAAATAAATTAATTATGATAATTAGAATTGAATTAGGAATAGTAAATATATAAATAAAAAACTACACAAAAAATCGGAACTTAAATCCATGAAAAAGCATGAAAAAACGAAGAAAAATGAAAAAATTGTGAGCTGTACGGACGGTATGCGTTGCATACCGTCCGCGCGCGCTCACTGAGTTGCTGGCCGAGAAACCTCGGCGGAATGGGACACGTGCAGCATATCCGCACGCGGAATGGGGTGTCTTCAGACATCCGCGCGCGTAGCTCGGACAAAATCCTGTCCGAATACGCGTGAGACCGAGGTGCACTCGGTTCCGCGCGCGCGTGAGGATGCACAACAACCTTATCTTTTTTTCGAATCTTCAAAAAATCATAACTAATTCAAATTAAATCGAAATTGAGTTCTGTAAAAAGGTAACTTGCTTAATTTTTTCCATAATATCCAATAAAAATAATTCCAGAAACAAAATTTCAATTATTTTTCACGAAAATTCACAAATATCAATCAATCATCGTATAACACTCAATACAAAATGAAACCATCCAAATAACAAACAATTGTTTTAAAGTCCAAATTTCTTGCAAGCAAATCAATTACCATGGCTCTGAGGCCAGTTGTTGGAATTTATTTTACCAGGATCTTAGATCTACTCACAAGTATGTTGTTTAACACCCTAAATATGAACTTTCTAAAACGATAAATTAAACACATATAAAGTTAAGAAAACCTTACATTGATGCAGCGGAATTAATGTCTCCTTCCACTCAAATCTCTAACCCTTGTATCCTTTCTGTCGCAGAGTATAATCAAGATCTGAGCCCGAATGTCCTTCTTTTTGAGTTTGATCCTTCACAGTCTTCCAATCTATGATTGAGTTAATGCTTGCTGTGTGTGGGCACTCACTCTTTCACTAGGGTCGAAATTTATGAAGAGAAAAGTGAGAAGAGGGTTTCGGCCAAGGTATAGAAAATAGGGAAGGCTCAGTTTTTCTGAAGAGAGAAATTTCTGTCAGATAACTATTGAATGTGTTGTTTTGACTGAGCCACCACTTTCTATTTATAGGCAACTACTAGGTTTAGGTTAGGAATTATTTGGCATTAAAATAATGAAAATATCAATTTGAATTTCCATAAATAGTGGTCGGCCATGGTGTGATAATGGGTCCCACTTGATTTTGCAGTTTTAACAAATTTTATTTCTATTTTCTCAAAAACGCCAATTTTCCAATTCTAACCTTTTAAATGCCAAAACTAATTATTTAATAACTAAAATAGATTATTAAATAATATTGTCATTTAATTTAATTATTAACTAGACATATAAAATCCATTAATAAATAAATAAACCTAGAATCTCTTTTCTTTACAATTTCACCCCTGCTTAGTGAAAATTCATAAATTTGACATAGTCTAACTTTAGAATTATAATTGATCAATCACGAATCAATTATTGAGTCTTACAAGCAGAATGTTCTCAACTAGAATGGGGACCATGGATCTATATGCTGAGCTTCCAATAAGTGAACTAAATTTACCAAGTAAATTCCTACTTATTAATTCTTCGTTGAATCCACTCTTAGAACTTAGAATTGCACTCTCAAACTTATATAGAGCATATTATATGTTCCACAATATAAATATGCTATCTCATTTAACCATTGTTATAATCTTATTGTGATTTAAAAGATCCTCTATATAGATGATCTACATCGAGATGGGATAATTTTACCGTTCTCACCCCTCAATGTATTTTGCCCCTTAAAACACTTAGCTACCTGTAAATGGTGTTTAGTGATCTAATAATTAGTCAGTTAAACAAGAGCTCATCCATTTACTTCTATTTGCTAAGCTCGAAGGGAATCATCACTTGACTTCTATACACCAGTAGAAGCTATAGATTCTATATTTATGTTCAGCACTCCCAATCAATTATACTATCATGTTCCCAAAATATACGTATCAACCTGACCCAAAAGTAGGCTTAACTAATAAATCAAAGAACATGAATAGTACTCCTGAGTTGAGCCTAAGCATATCAGGATTTAGATTCTTTTAATCTTAAGATCAACTACTAATATTGACTTGGAAAGATAGATAACGGTAAGTTTGTAATATCTTAACTTCGTTGCAATATCGGTCCAGTCCAATGTATACTCCACACATTCGAAAACTAGTATACTTTACTAATGTCCTGGAAAGAACATAACACTTACTCCAAGTGTAAGTACACATCATCGCTGATTATCACATTAGTGTAAATCCAAAACACTGATGAAACAGGGACCTATTCTTTTGATTCATATGATCACAATCACATTCCACTGTGTTGACGATACTGTAATTGTGAAGAAGCATATGATATGGATTTAACTGATTTGTGTATAAAAGTAATAAACATATTAAACCATTAGCATGTAAAATTCATGCAAACATTAATCACTTCAAATTTCTTGTATTGATTACTAATCAGATTGTAAAGAGTTTTATTTCGGGCATAAAACCCAACAGACAGAGCCGTACTCTTGGAAGCAACAGATTTAGCTCGGGAGTAAGCATAATCCAGCTTCAAACCGGCCTGCACAAAGGAAAAGGTCAGCGTATGAAGCTAAGTATGAAAAACTGAAAGGGAAGTGTCGAAAAGAAAAGACTAACCCTGGTAAGCTCCTGCAAGACTCCGCCCACCAACACATCCAGAGATGAGTGGTCCGCACCAGCCAGCTGCTCATCGACGTTAGGAACCAGCCGGTTCATGTGATGAGCCATCACCTCCCTGCCCTTCTTGACCTCAGGCAGCACGGGCACGGGTAGAGTTGGTGCCTGCATCCGTTCAGGAATCCTCCTGACCAGTTCGGACCCAGATGTTGGTGGCCCAGACTCCTTAGACTTGGCAGATTGGGGAGTAGAAGGATTTGCAGCAGCCAGCTCCTCAGAAAGATCAATGACCTCTCTAGAAGGCCTCTTCTCTGAAGACCCCTCTCCGACCTTGGACTTCTTGGCCGGAGGGGAGGCGCTAGAGCTTCCGCTCATCCTCTTCCTTAAGGCGTCCATCATCTGCCGAGACATGTCTGGACAAGAGAAAAAACAGCATGGTTAGCAAAAACCAACAAAAAATACAAAGTATGGAAGCCAAGAAGCTGAAAAAGAAGTAAAGCGCAGAGTGACTGCCCGCCCAGAAAGTCAGAAGTCCATCATCACCTGACATCTTAGCCATAACGACCTTTCCTTTTCCAGCAAAAGGATGGGATGGCCGAACAGGTGAAATGGGCTCCCTTATGCGAATGGCGTGTTCAACGGGCCTGGGCGTGGCCGGGAGTTTCTTCCTCCTCCTCAAAGGAGTCACCTGCTCAGCCTCAGCCTCAGCCTCAACTTCATCTTCAGGATTCATAGACTCTTGAGCGTACTGCTCTGCCCGAACACCTCCTTTCAACTTAGCTTCCCGCTTAAGGTTAATCAGCTCATCCTCCGAATGAGCTCGTTCAGGCCGAGCAGCAGCAGACTTCCTCTTCTTCCCCGTCACGGACTTAGAAGAAAAGTCCTCAGGATAGAGCCCGTACTGCACCAGATTTGCATCGGAGGTCAACTGGATAATATCCCTGTCTTCCGCCGGGCAAGCTTCTGAGCCCTATCCCTAAGGGTAAGAGCGAGGGAAGGACGGTGATATGTAGGAATCTGTTGAAACCGAGTCCGGGTAATGTTCAGATCCTTCACCATGAAGTACTCATATACAAAATGCCCTATTTTCCTGATGGCCTTGTTGTCCGTCTCGCTCAACCACTTGAAGCCTGATTGAGAGAAGTAAAAATACCCCGACCTGCCTTGCTTGGTGGTAGACTTCAGGTCGAAGAACCAAGCGACCTCGTGGGGAGAAGGAGCGCCCCATCCCTGGGAAGCGTAAAGGACGAAGAGAGCGGACAAATACTTAATGCCCTTGGGAGTGATCTGTGTGGGGCAGAGGCCGAAAAAGTTCGCCACATCCCGGAAGTACTTGTGCAAGGGCATCAGCGCCCCTTGCTGGCCGTGAACCCCCGACTAGGCGCACATCCCCTTGCTAGGGTTTGAGGCGCGATTGTCGTGGGCAGGAATGAAGCAGTCCAGCTCACCCAGGTATTCGTCCTGGTCGAGAGTGCGGAGGCATGCCTCCAAAATCTTGGATGGAGGACTCACCCATCTGGTGCCCAAGGCACCCTGCCTCCTATGAGGAACCGCCTCAGCAAGGTCCTCGGTGACGTAGTCGACGCCTGCAACCAGGACGTCCCTGTGAGCATAACTGGTTGCCCAGCCTCATTGTACTCCCCATCGTTAGGGGGTTCAATCTCCTCCTCTCCCTCAGCAGCGGGAGGGCTGCCCAGACGTGCCTCGTCCAGCTCCTCAACCTCCTGGACTTCAGCGTCCCCCTCACGGTCCTCATCCATTGGGATCGCCAAATCCTGTTCGGCATCAGGCAGGGTGGCAAGCCGAGCCACCTGAGGATCAGAAGCGTCAGCCAGACGCGTAGTTTTCTTCGTACGAGCCATCATTCTATGGCTGGGTATGGAATCAGAAGGAAGATTAGCACGAAGACGAGGGTGGACTTCGTGTAGAAGTTGGAGCAGTTCCTGGTCGATTTGATGCTCGGGGTCCCAAGACTCACCTGGGTTCATCTACAAAAGACAACACGCAAGATGAGTGTTGGACGGAGTATCAAGCAAAAAAACAAGCAAATATGCAGACCAGGAGTACCCAAAAGATTAAAGAACAGCCATGTTCGAAGAAAAGTCTAAACTCAAGAAGTCAGAAAGTTTTTCTTGAGTTAGGGCAAAAAGTTCATGAAGCTTAAAGAAAGCAAAATGGAAAACAGACGCAATGCAGTTCTAAAATCAGCCTTACGGCTGAAAGCTAACGCAAGGACATGGAAAGAAGAGTCGAAGAAGTTTCAAACCCTTGGGTTTCCTACAGTGTTCTTTCTACAGCAAAGATACATTCAAAGGCACAAGCATGCAAAGGAAAAACATAAAGGGAGTCAGAAACTGACTCAAAGATTCAAGTGTCCGGATTCAAGCAAGTCTAAAATCGTCTGAAAGCTCTTCAGCAACTTTGAAGCCAGAAAACTCTCTCTTTTTGCTCTGAAGTTTGCTTAACAACGAAGGGTGATGAAATGAGGTAATGTGCCAGTACTCCAAGTATTTATAGGTAAAAGGGTGTACGTAAAGGAACCTTAGACGCCTCCACTTCCCGCCTTGAAAGCAAATATGGGAAATCAAAATAATCGAGTGCAACTGTCAGGCGTGGAGAGAGAAATTCGGATTTCAAAATATTAATTGTCAGAGCATTAAATAACCGAAAACCGAAGGGACACCCAGTCAGCTTCACATCGAGTCTCCAATGGTCATGCTCGACACGTGTCCCCTTTCAAAGGCCAAGCCTGCTCGGAAGAAGTCTATACGCAACCTCGGAGGTCCCGCACAGACTTTGGGGGAAAATGTTATCCCAAAATTGGCACTCTGACGTGGCATCACAAGAATGGTTACACGTGGCATCAACCTAGAGCACCTGTTCAGATCAACATGCCGAGCAGGATGCCTCGCTGGCATGTCCATGATGGAATACTCAGCGAGCCGTGCAGAATGAGCAACACTTAGCGAATTCAGCCAAGCAATTCGTGAGTCACCAACTCAATCCCTATAACTCAGGGATCAACTTCCGTGGATATGGCCTACACACGATTCCACTATCGGTGTATACGGCCTCAATCCCACGATCCTAGCATTCAGCAATGATCCCACGATCTTTGTGTTTATGCGCTTTGTAACGAGAGAGGAAACTCTTCCTCCTCACGTTTCCTGCCCTATAAATAGTGAGGAATGTTCACTGGGCAAGGGGGAGAAATCATACGCTGAAACGCTATAAGCTAAGGCTATCTAAGAATTATATATTCAGAGATATTATTGTAAGAGCTATAAGAAAAGGAATCTTCTTCCTTATTCTTAAGTCAATACAACTAACGAGGATTAGGCTATTACCGAACTGCTCGGGGCTGAAACTCTATAAAATTTCTGTGTCTTCTTCTTATTATTATTATTTGCTTTATTACGTATTCTTATTACGACATATCATTTATCGCTTATTAAAAAGACTCATTGTCGTTGGCTAAAAGCGAAGTCAACAACTACTATCAATGTAATCTAACAGGCATAACAACATGTACGCTAAACATGTAATAACATATGCATGATATTATACTAATCTTACCTCAATTCTGAATTCAACTGTGCTGGTCAACCTGAGTGGAACAACTGCTGGGCGAATTATAGGCTCCTAAATCACATCGATATCAACACACATAAGTGACCCGTTAAATCACAACTGGGAGTAAGGTTTAAAACCAAAACCCTATCTACTGCAACTTAATATAATAATATCCCAAACTAGCAGGGAAAATCAACTAATTAGAAACCTGAAACTGACACAAAATGACAAGTTGAAAAACCGGTTTTCCCCCTGCTGCAAAATCTAGGTAACCAGTTTTACAAGTAGTGTAAAACCGGTCAGAAAACCTACAAAAATCAAACTCCTAACCAAATCGTTTCTAGACTCAACCAAACTTTCCAGACCTGCATAATACACCCCAATAAACATTTTCCAAGTGATAAAACAACTACCCATACACAGAATTCAAAACTACCATTGATGAGCCAAGCTTGAGTTCAAAAACTCAAAGCTTGCCCATCCAACAAACTAGCTATCAAAACCTGCTCAAATCACCTTATATAACCATAATTTAACTACTGAAAACAACAACAATCAATAATAACAACCACAGCTCCTTAAAATCAAAATCAAGCAAAGATTCACAACTTGAAACTTAAGAAACTAAGGAGGAAGTTGCTTAGAGACTTACCTTGAGTTGAAATCACAAAGAACAAGCTTGAAATCCCAAGATGAAGTAGTAAAATCAACAAACCCTAGCTGGGTTCTAAGGGAAAAACGAGAGAGAGAGAGAGAGAGAGAGAGAGAGAGAGAGAGAGAGAGAGAGAGAGAGAGAGAGAGAGAGAGAGAGAGAGAGAGAGAGAGAGAGAGAGAGATGCTATCTTTTTCTTCTTTTTTTTTCCAAAATTTCTATTTTTTTGAATAAATGAAATAAAAGATTGGTTTTACTAAATCAATCTCAGCCAAAAAAATATTAAAAACCTGATTATACTTATTTAATTAAATCCACAAGAGGACAAAAGCTTATGGGGCAAAATGACCATTTTGCCCCTCCCATACTAAAAATCATAAAATGGCACTAAGGGGTATTTGGGAAACTCTAACATCCTGACTATTCCCGACATTCCCAATGTCTAAACTATTGTCCTGCTATACTAAAAATACTAAGATGTGATTCAAAAGCCATACATCGTGTTCCAATGTTGTCGGGCACAAAATATGCAAAATTGTGAAAATTCTATATGTGACATAAAAACGCATTCTGAATTCAAATAAATCATCATAAATAATTAATTCAATCGTAATAAATAATTTTCATAATAAAGCCATAATTATCTGCTAATTTCTAAATTAAATCTAAGCGGTCTTTACACCTAAACCCATGAGCCGATGGACCTCTGACGAAATGGAAAGGGCTCTATTCAACTCAAAGGCATGCACTGTTTAATGCTGTCTCCACGAACCAATTAAAGGTCATTGCTAACTGTGAAATTGCAAAGGAAGCATGGGAGAAGCTGAAAATAAAAAATGAGGCAACAGATGCCGCAAAGAAATCAAGGCTGCGTGCTTTGGCCAAGGCTTTTGAGAATCTGACCATGGAGGAAGATGAGTCAATAGCTGAATTTCATGCAAACTTGTGTGATATCTCCAATGAGTCCTATGCCCTAGGAAAAACCTACTCAAAGTCAAAACTGGTTTGAAAAGTTCTTGGAGTCCTCCCAAGAAGATTTATGTGTAAAGTGACCTCAATTGAAGAAATGAGAAACATTGAGGAACTTGATCTTGATGAGCTCATTGGGTCCTTGCAGAATTATGAGCTGTCACTGTCCAGATGGAAGAAAATAAAGAAACAGAAGGATGCGGTCAAGGATAAATCTGATGTGAGTATAGCTCTCATTCATCAAGAAAATAAGAAATCAACACTAGAAGAATTGAATGGAATTACTGACGAGACTTTTGCCCTGTTAACGAGAAACTATGCCAAGTTCTTAAAAAAGAACTACAAGACAAATTTTCCTACTGATAAAGAAAATGCTCTCACGAAGAACAAAGGTGGAAACTTCAAACAAGGACAACCATCTGTTGATCAAAAGAATCGAGGAATCAAGTGTAGAGAGTGTGATGGATATGGCCACATCCAGGCCGAGTGCGCAAACACTCTCAAAAAGAAGAAGGCCCTTGCAGCGACATGGAGTGATAGTGAAGAAGAAAAGAACTCCACTACCAGTGAAAGCACGGATGACGATAAGCAAGCATTAGCTTTCATGGCCCAAAGCTGTCACTCAGTTGAGTCTGAATATGATGCAGTCTCCACTACATCAGAAGCTGACAGCGTAGGTAGACAAAATGCCTATGACGAAATGTTTGCCTAATGGGAGTACATGACTAAACAGATGAGAGGTCTAAAGAGCTCCTTAGAGCAAGTGGAGACTGAAAAAGGAAAGTTAGAGGACACGGTTAAAAACCTCAACAGACTTCTTGATGAGAAGGAGAATTATATTTATAAACTCACTGCTAATCTGATTAGAACTAAGCAAGCACTTCAATTCATTTCCCCAAGCACAACTGCTATCAATCAAACCTTACAACTTCAGAAGCCTTATGGTGATCGAACCTCCTTAGGTTATAAGATGTTGTATAAACAGGGCAATGATCTGTCTGTTGAGAATTCACTCTCCTAAACTGTTGATCTGACAAAAGGAAGATGGGTTACCAAACATCCCAACCACAATTAGCGAATCGTATCCCTCTGAGAAGAGACAAGTTCCATCTGGACCCACTAAACTAAAGTTTGAAGGAAGAAGGATTGGTGTAGGAAATCTACCACAAAATGAAAAATTCATTCCAACATGTCATTTTTGCAACAAGAAAGGGCACATTCGCCCCAAGTGCTATAAACTGCAGAACTACTTGAAAGCAATGATTAATCGATCGAATAGTTTTCCTCAAAAAAACAAACCTCAAGGGCGCAAACCTCATCGAGAATGCAAAATAAAATCTAACCCAAGTCCAAATGTTGGATTGGTGGCTAAGTTGTCTCTCTCTGCCTTTGTTGAGGGGCAGTGTTATTTTGACAGTGGATGTTCTCGCCACATGATTGGAAATAAAAAATTTCTAGTTAATTGCAAAGAGGAAAAGGAGGGGGCCGTGACATTTGGTGATGGAAAGAAAGGGCAGATTGTTGATGTAAACCTGAATGGAGTGGCTCAGTTAATAGATGTCCTGTATGTAAAAGGGCTCAAAGCCAACCTCATCAGCATTGGTCAACTGTGTGTCAACAACTTCTCTGTAAGTTTTTCTAAAACACAGTGCTTAGTTTCATCTAATGGGTGTGTTGTCTTAACAGGAAACCGAATTGTAGATCAGTGTTATGCAGTATGCAATACCATCTTGTGCAATCGGACTTTCCTAGATAAACCTAACTTGTGGCACTACAGGCTGGGGCACTTGAATTATAGAGACCTATAAAGATCGATGAAGCTTCAAGCAGTAAGGGGAATTCCTAAAATGAAGGTATCCAAGGATAGAATTTGTGGACCATGTCAGCTTGGGAAACAACATAGGGCATCTCACCCTCTTATCAACAGACTTCTAACGTATGTTGGAACTAATGCATGTGGACTTGATGGGGCCAATGAAAAATGAAAGTCTCAGTTGAAAGAGATATGTAATGGTCTTGGTGGATGGCTATTCTCGGTTTACCTGGGTTGAGTTCCTTAGAGAGAAATCTGAGACCTTTGGATTCTTCCTGCTCTAATATTGAGACTACAAACTGAGAAAGACTCCAAAGTTGGAAAAGTATTTAGGCTAAGGAGTGATCATGGGCAAGAATTCAAAAATTCTATCTTCTCTGAGTTTTGCAATGGAATGGGAATACGCCATGAATTTTCAGCCCCAAAAACTCCTCAGCAGAATGGAGTCGTTAAGAGAAATAGAACTCTGTAAGAAATGGCTCGTGTCATGATGCAAGCCAAGGACATATCAAAACGTTTTTGGGCAGAAGTTTTTAATACTGTCTGCTATGTGTGCAATAGAGTTCATCTCCGCACTGGTACATCTCAAATTGCTTATGAGCTATGGAAAGGGAGACCACCAAATGTTAGCCATATGCACATTTTTGGATATACGTGCTATGTTCTAAATGACCGTGATTACTTAGGTGAGTTTGACCCTCGAGGAGATGAGGGGATATTTTTGGGTTACTCTACCAACAGTCCTGCTTACAGGGTATTCAATAAAAGGACTCACTCTGTATTAGAATCATTGAACGTAAAGTTTGATGACTTATAATGTAGTGAAGAAGTGAGTGTCGAGGATGATGCCCCTGTTCTCTCTAGACCTAGACCAGTCACCACTAGGCCAACCCAGGTGTATCCTGACACTCCTACAAAGTCCCTAAACATCGAACCGGCATTATCAGATGAGGTTGATGCAGATGTCAGTTGTCAGAACAGGGAACCTGAAGTCAGCATTGCTATGCCCAAAGAACCCCAACATGCCAAACTTTACAAAAATGGACTACCAACCTTGGTTCAAAAAGCTCATCCTCAGGCAGTTGTCATAAGCGATCCGAATGACACCATGGTGACCAGATGAAAACTGCAGAACCTGTTGGCGTTTTCCTACTATCTCTCTCAAACTGAGCCCAAAAGTGTCAGAGATGATCTATTGGATGAATTTTGGTTGGCTGCAATGCAAGATGAAATGGGAAACTTTAGAAGACTTGGTGTATGGATTATGGTCCCTTGGCTTGATGAATAAAATTTGATAGGAACAAAATGGCTAGGCTTGTTGCCCAAGGATACAGTCAGGTGGAGGGAATCGACTTTGATGAGGCTTTTGCACCTGTGGCCCGATTAGAGTCTATAAGACTCTTACTCATCATTGCATGTTTTCTGAAGATTAGACTCTTCCAAATGGATGTCAAGAGTGCATTTCTAAATGGAGTAATTTGAGAGGAAGTCTATGTCAAACAACCACAGGGATTTGAAGATCCGCACCATCCCAATCATGTGTACAAGCTTAACAAAGCCTTATATGGATTGAAATAGGCTCCACGTGCATGGTATGATCGACTCACCTCATTCTTGATTTCCCATGAATTCATAAGAGGTACTGCCGATAGCACTCTATTCATTAAACATCTTGAAAAAGGACTTTTTGTTGCCCAAATATATGCTGATGACATCATTTTTGGTTCAATCTGTGAAAGTGAAGTAAATACATTTGTCACATTAATGACTAGTGAGTTTGAGATGAGTTTTATAGGGGACCTTAGTTTCTTTATAGGACTACAAATCAAACAATTAGATCATGGCACTTTCATATCACAGTCAAAGTATGTCAAGTCTATGTTAGAAAAGTTTGGGTTTTCACAAGTAAAGCATGCACATACACCTATACGCACGACAACCAAATGGTCACGTGATGAGTCTGGCGACCCTGTAGATCCCACTCAATACAGAAGCATGATAGGTGCCTTGTTGTATCTCACAGCTAGTCGACCTGATATCTCCTTCAGTGTCGGCCTATGTGCTAGGTATCAAGCCAACCCTAAACAGTCACATCTCTCTGCTGTCAAATGAATTTTCAAATATCTTGCTGGGACTGTTAACTATGGTCTCTGGTATAGCTGTGACACAAATACCACCTTGGTGGGATATAGTGATTCTAACTGGGCAGGATGTCTAGATGATAGGAAAAGTACTTCAACGGGATGTTTTTACATTGGGAATAATCTAGTCTCTTGGTATAGCAAAAAACAACAGTCTATTTCACTCTCTACTGCCGAGGCAAAATATATTGCAGTCGGTAGTTGCTGCACTTAATTAATTTGGCTGAATAAAATGCTTACTGATTATGGACACCCACAACAAACACTGATCATTTTTTGTGACAGTACAAGTGCCATAAATATCTCTAAAAAACCAGTGCAACACTCCCGAACTAAACACATCGACATCAGGTATCATTTCATTCGTGATCTAGTTGATTCAAATATGTTGTCAATATCTCATGTGCCCACAACTAATCAAATAGCAGATTTATTCACTAAAGCTTTAGGTACTTAAACGTTTACTCACTTAAGAACATGTATATGTAATGGCTAAATCAATGGCTGATTTTTTGTAGCCAATAACAGCAACTTTTGAAGGTGCGCGTAGCTGTGCTCTGCTTCTCCCATGGTGAAGAAGAAGAGGATAGTTCGAAAGCCTATCATCAAGCCTCACGGAGCTGGTGTCCGCCCTGAATCACCAGCTGAGGATGAAGTTGAATCTACCGGTAAGGTCCCTGAGTTGAATAATGATACTATCAAAGATTTGGAAGAGGATTTAGGTCAGAGTTTGGCTCGACTTTCTCCAAGCATTCCGGAGTTTCATACGCCTCAGGTTAGCATGAGCTGGGCTAAGGAAGTGGAATTGAAGCAGGAAGGAGATTGTGGATAGGATCAATTCTAAGAATCTGTCAAGAGCCTTTGGAAATCATTTTCCAAGGAAAAGGTAATATCTCGAGACTCGAAGCTCTCTTTTACTAAACCAATAATTCAAAATGGAGTGAAAATAGCACAAGTCGATATTGAGGAAGTTAGTGAACAAACAGAAAACTGGAATTCAGCTGTGATTTGTATGATACTTGGGGCTAATCTACCTATAGCAATTTTTGAAGGCTTTATTAAGCGTGTTTGGGGTCACCTTGGGATAGTTCAGATAGCCAGGATGTCTAAGGGGCTGGTTATGGTGAAATTTCATGATGAGGCAACAAGGGATGAGGT
Source organism: Cannabis sativa (assembly GCF_029168945.1). Taxonomy (NCBI): domain Eukaryota; kingdom Viridiplantae; phylum Streptophyta; class Magnoliopsida; order Rosales; family Cannabaceae; genus Cannabis; species Cannabis sativa. The sequence continues at coordinate 75,074,392 of NC_083602.1, forward strand.
TTTGGAAGCAGGTGTTTTACACTTTGATAAGAAAACAGTAATCATTAGACCTTGGACAACTGATTTGAATGCTGTAAAATTGGTAAGATCTGTTCCTTTGTGGATTCGGCTACATGATTTGGGTCTCCAATATTGGGGAAATAAGAGTCTTAGTGCTTTAGTTAGTATGGTTGGAAAACCTATCATGGTAGACCAACATAAAGATTGCACTAGGGTCCAGTTTGCTTACATTTTGGTTGAGATGGATATAACGGACTCACCTCCTAGATCCTTTCAATACCTTAATGAACATGGACAACTTCTTGAACAGAGAATTGATTACGAGTGGCTGCCTATCAAATGCAAAAATTTCTCAGGTTTTGGTCATATCATAGCGGACTGTCGTAAAGAGGATATGAAGAAGAAGCCAGCTGCTAATGCTAAGCTGAAACCAGGAAAAAAACACCACCAGCCATCTGCAACTGGTCTATTAACTGACTCTAAAGCTGAGCCAGGAGATATTCAGCGGGATTACAGTCATTCTCATGGTAATACCGAGGTAGCTGTGCAGGACAAGGAATGGCACATTCCTAAGAAGACTATCCAGGGGAAAATTCAGAGAAACCATGGCTCTAATACTGATTTTCAGCAGCAAGTTGGTAATGCTTTTAGTGCTTTACAGGAACAAGGTAGTAGAGAGGAAGAGGAACCGCTTCTTGAGGAACAAGGTAACAAGATTTTTACTCTAAATTCCCATGGATAGTTGTAAGATTGCTTGTTGGAATGTTAGGGGAATCAACAATAAAGATAAGCAAGGTGTAGTTGCTGAATTCTGTAAGATTAAGAAGGTAGGAGTTGGTGCTTTCTTGGAGACCAAACTTAAAGAGAATAAAATTAAAGAGATGATGGATAATAATTTTGTCAACTGGGATTACTATTCTAGTCCTACTATAGAAGGAAGACTCTTGATCGTTTGGAGAAAAAGCTGTTAGAACTTATGTTATTGCTGAATCTCCACAAATGGTTCACTGCTTTATTCAAATGGCTGGATGTGAAGATGCTTTTTGTGCAACTTTCATATACGGGTACAACACAGCAGAAGAAAGGAAAGCTCTTTGGGAGGACTTGTCTAAACTTAAATTTCCTGTAAAGCCTCGGCTTACTTTGGGAGATTTTAATGCTGTTCTCAAAACATATGACGGAATTGGAGGGAATTTGTTATAGTGAGATTTCTCTCACCTAGAAACTCGAGACCAGACCCCTACTTAGAGGACACGTATACTCAGATTTTCCAAAGAAAGCTGAGATGTCCCTGAGGGACTCCTCGAAGTTTTAAACCTCGCTTACGATAGAATCAGCGAGAGGTGGCGAGCATGACCGAAGTCTAATTGCATCCGAGACAAGAGAGTAGCTCGCATATATCGAATATATGCGAGCATCCTCCCCGTGTCCTTGTATAAACCAGGAGAACGATTCTCTATAAATACGAGTTGGTCTTAAGAACCCAGCAGCCTTTATAATGTAATATAGGCTTGCATGTCTAGGTTCTATCAGCCCGTCATGCGATGTCCACAAGAGGCGACTACCTAAGGACGCAGACATCCCGAGCATAATCGATGAACCCGTGAGTTTATCACCAGAATATGAACAGCCAACTCACAGTTTTAGAAGACGCATACGTTGATAAACCTAGTAACTACCGTTCATTTATTAATGTTAACGTTGTTTAGTTAATTATTGTAATTCAATGTTTAAAAACAAATTGACAATGAATGCAATCCTTGTATAACTAATTGGACACCTGCTTTGTATATAAAGGGGTGATCCACCATGAAATGGCACCTACGAAACTCTTGCTACAGTGGACTAAGCAGACCGTGATCTGATTGAACCACTATAATTCTGAGTCTTATTGTTATTTTCTAGTTTTTTGTTGATTATTTCTCATTCCCAGTTGAGTACTCGCCATTCTAGGTTGAATACTCGCACTTGTTCTACACGTAAATTTCTTCTTATTATTAATAATATCATACAATCTGGTGTTGCGAAATTCACTCGACAACATTTGGCACCGTCTATGGGAACCGAGAATTAAGATCTTATTCACTTCAAAAATCAGGGAATCATGGCTGGAAATCAAACAAACGGAGGAACTAACAATGGGTCCATCAACATTGGGATGATGAACGTACCGTTATCCGGAGCTGGAACGCCGCCTGTGGACGTCGTTAATGGCGGAGTAGGGAGGAGCAACATCAGACCTCTCAACTTGTTCCCCGAAACAACTGACCCTCAAGTCGGGGATACGTCCACACCACCAGCAACCATGCATTTTCCCCCTGTCACTCCGGCAGTAGTATCCGAGGGAATCATCCAGCTCACCACTGATCAATATACTGCGATTCAGGACAAATTGCGGGCACTACAGGCTGAAGTGGATGGACAGAACCAGGCCCGACGCCCCCCTCGAGTCCCTACTACTCGCACGGACAACCCTCAGGTAACAAATTCTAGACGACGTACTAACCGTGTACGCAGGGAATGAAGAACCAACCCTGAAGGTTTGGACCTGAACCATCCAATATCAAGAGATCAATCCGTGAGGCATCCTAACCAGGGCACGCAGACTGATGAAGACCCTGAACGACGCAATCCTCGCAGTCAACCATCAAGAGACAACGACGCAGAATCAGCCTCTTCGTCATCGCATGGTCGTACACCAAGTAGATATACAAGGTCCGGCTCTGTAGAAACGCAGCAGGGAGGACGCTATCAGGTACATCGAGGTGATCTGCGTGATCACCTCAATGTAGTTTTTAGAGAGCGTTCTCGCGCCCATCATAACGAGGAAACACTCCGTGATCCCCATGTGGACGATCAGGGTGTCAACACTCATAATAACCCGCCTACCGCACCGATTGCGACTACTGGGATCATCGTCCCAGTGAACCTCGCCGCAGTAGTTGCGACTCCTGCAGTCGCAGTAGTCCCGACTCCTGCGACTGGAGGGATTGACCAAAGCATGCTTCTGCAAGCTTTGAAAATGCTCGAGCAACAACGAAAGCCCATATACAAGTTGCATGGGACCTCACCCTTCACTACTGAAGTGCGACAAGCCCAACTTCCCAAGGGATTTCGTCTATCCGAATCCCTAAAGTATAAAGGTACTTCGAACCCTATAGATTATCTTGAAAAATTCAATACTATAAGGGAGGTGGATCAGGTACCACAGCTTGAAAAATGCCGCATTCTTGCGGCAACACTCGAGGAAAACGCCCACGATTGGTGTACCCAATTGCCTAAGGCATCAATATCGACATGGGAAACCTTCGTCGACTTATTCCTCACACATTTCCAGGCCACGATGACCTATAGGCCACCTTATACGACTTTGGCCAACATCAAGCAAGAACCCGGTGAGTCTTTACAAGACTATTTTAAATGGTTTAATGCAGAGGTAACAAAAGTCGAGAAGGCTCCCGAGTCTTCGCTTGTTTGTATGTTGATAACAGGTATTTTGTCGAGGACCGACTTCTGGAAGGAGTTACAAGCTCGGAGACCAGAATCCTTAGTCGAATTCTTCGCCATGGCCGAACCCCATAAGAGAATCGAGAATTCTCTGGCAGAGTTGGAGAAGGGCAAGGACAAGCGCAAATCACCAATACCGCGTTCACGATCTCGCAGTCCCCGAGGGAAGAACTCCAGGGGCCGAAGCCCAAGAAGATGCAGTCCGCGGAGACAGCGAAGTCCGAAGTTGGCCAAGCCTCCTCCTAAGAAGGAATCCTCGCCGAAGAGGAAGGGTGGACCTCATTTCGTCAATTATACCGAACTCGCAGTGCCCCGAGACCATATCTATGCAATTGAAGAGAGAAATGGAGTCTTCAAGAAGCCGCCCCCCATCAAGGGAAATCGCGACAGAAGAGACCCCAAAAAATTCTGTAAGTACCACAAAGACATTGGTCATACTACCTTAGAATGTTGGGTCTTGCAGGACGAAATCGAGGAGTTGATTCGGAGAGGAAAGTTCAACAAGTATAAGAAGGGCGAGGAAAGTCATCCCCGAGCGGATGACAAAGAAGAAAACCAAAATAAGAGCGGTTCGAGAACACCTCGCAACATCTTAACTATCATTGGAGGACCCCATATCCAAGGAGACTCCTGCAAGTCACAAGAGCAATATGCCAGAGAAGCCAAGGAAAAGCCGCTCACCAATGTAAACAATCTTAGTGAGCGGCCCGAGAAGCTGTTTAAGAAGGAATGCAACGACATCACCTTTATAGAGAGTGATGCGAGATGGGTCCATCACCCGCATTCCGATGCACTAGTTATCGTCGCCAATATTGGCGGGGATAATGTCCACCGCATACTCGTTGATAATGGAAGTTCAGTAAATCTGTTGAACTTCCAAGCCTTCAAACAAATGGGATTGCAGGAGGACCTACGGCCTGTGACGTCGAGCATCTATGGCTTTACTGGCGACGTCATAGTATTAAAAGGAATGATCAAACTCCTAATCGACCAGTATTCTGCATACAATGTCGTGATTGGTCGATCGATCCTGAAAGAGATGAAGACCATAACCTCGATCTATCATCTCACAATGAAATTCCCTACTCCCGCTGGAGTAGGTTCTGTACGAGGAGTCCAAGCAGATTTGCGAGAATGCTATAACACAGCAGTCAAGCTCGCGGAGAAAAGGACAGTAAATGCTATCTACCTGTTGGAGGTACCACCTCCTCGCCAGGAGATCCTCAGAATTGAGGAGGTGTCGCACATAGACGAACCTGATTTGGATCCAAGAATCCTCGATCATGCCACCGTAGCCCAAGCCGGGGAAGACACCATTGAGGTACCTATAGATCCTGTAGATGATAGCAAAGTTTTAAAAATTGGTTCTAAGTTAAATTTTCAGCAGCGAGAACAATTAGTGACCTTTTTGAAACAAAATCTTGATGTTTTTGCTTGGAAACATTCAGATATGGTCGGGATATCTCCGCAGGTCATGTGTCATCGCTCGAACATTGACCCCAAGGTACGAGGTGTCCGACAAAAGCGCCGCAAAATGGAAAAGTTGGCGTTTGCCTTGATAACATCGTCAAGGAAATTGCGACCTTATTTCCACGCTCACAGTATCGAGGTTTTGACAAACTACCCCTTAAGGCAAGTTTTTGCAAAACCAGAAGCATCAGGGAGGTTATTGAAATGGGCGATGGAGTTGAGTCAATTCGACATCAAGTATAAACCAAGAACTGCGATCAAGGGGCAAGCCCTAGAAGATTTTATCCTTGAATTCCCCAGCACCGAGGTAGCACTCATAGAAGACAAAAGCGACATTGCTATAGCAAATAGAGAGATGTGGACATTGTACGTCGACGGAGCCTCAAATAACGAGGGTTCTGGTAGCGGGATCTTATTAATCAGTCCCAACAATTTTAAGGTACATGCTACTTTACGTTTTGAATTTTCTGCATCTAACAATGAAGCCGAGTATGAGGCCTTAATCGCAGGATTGAAACTCGCTCTCGAGATGAAAGTCGAATATCTTCAAGCTTTTAGCGACTCCCAAATCGTGGTGTGCCAAGTGAATGGAGAATATCTGGCAAGAGGCGGGAGATTGGTTAAATATTTAGCCATTGTACGCGAACTAATGCAGAAATTCAAAAGAGTAATTGTGTCTCGAGTACCGCGTGCTCAAAATTCGCACGTAGACGCACTGGCCCGTTTGGCCTCAACTAGAGAAGCCGAATTGCTCGATGTGATTCCGGTAGATGTATTGGCTCACCCAACTATAAATCAAGAAGAGATCATGGAAATAGATACCGTTCAGGAGGTCACCTGGATAACTCCAATAGTCACGTACCTGGAAAAGGGTGTTTTACCCGATGACAAGGTAGAAGCAAGGAAGCAGCGACAACGAGCCGCCCGATATGTAATGTACGATCAAAGGTTGTATCGCAGAAGTTTTAGTCAACCGCTACTCAGATGCATCAGCGGGGAAGATTGCGGTTATATACTTCGTGAGGTACATGGGGGAATTTGTGGCAATAATACAGGGGGTAACTCCCTTGCGTTAAAAATCATGCGACAAGGGTATTACTGGCCAACCTTGCGAAAGGATGCTCTCGCTTTTGCGAAGAAATGCGACAGGTGTCAGCGAATAGCCACATATACCCACCAACCTCCGAGTAACCTACATTCTATCACAAGTCCATGGCCCTTTGCAGTGTGGCGAATTGACTTAATAGGCAAGCTCCCTAAAGGGAAAGGTGGAGTCAAATATGCGGTAGTCGCAGTAGACTATTTCACGAAATGGGCTGAAGCCAAAGCACTAGCAACCATCACAACAACTAAATTGCGCGAGCTTGTTTATAACTCCATAATTTGTCAATTTAGTATTCCATACAAACTCATCTCAGACAATGGAAAACAGTTCGATTGTAAAGAGATGCGACAACTATGTGACGATCTGGGAATTAAGAAGGCATTCTCCGCAGTTGCTTACCCGCAAAGCAACGGACAGACTGAAGCTGTTAACAAAATAATAAAACACACCATTAAAGGGAAATTAGAAGAACGCAAGGGGACTTGGCCAGATGAGCTCTCGCAAGTTCTTTGGTCTTACAACACAACTCCTCGATCCACGACTGGCAAAACACCCTTCTCGCTTTCCTACGGGTGCGAGGCCATGGTACCAGTTCAAATTGGGGCAGGTTCCCTACGTAGAGATGTTTTCAACATCTCGCAGAATGAAGAAAAACAGTCACTCTACCTCGATCTTCTGGAAGAAAAACGTGATCAAGCACACTTGAAACATGCGTCTTACCAACGGTGAACTGCAAGATACTTCAATTCTAAGGTCAAGACAAAAGTCCCGCGAACAAGAGACTTGGTCCTTAGAAAAGTAATGCCAAATACCAAGAACCAACCGCATAGGGTCTTTGGGGATAATTGGGAAGGACCGTATCTCATCGCGGAAAAGATTGGTGACGCTACATACCGACTCGCAGCACTCGATGGTACTACGATTCCACGAGCTTGGAATGGCGAAAGCCTAAAATTCTATTATCAATAGTACTCGCATTATTTAAATTTTGTTCACTTTGTACTTATACTTAGTCATTTTTTTTTATAAAAATCCTAAGTATAGGGAGGTATATATCATAATGTACTATTGATTATATTAAAGAAATACCTCATACTTGTTAATTCTTCAAGTTTAAAATTTTTTCAAGTCTTGTGAGATTTTCTACTTATTACACCAGGCTGTAATTAAAGTCGAATATATACTAAAACGCGAGTACCCGTGTACTGCAAAAATGTTAAACATTAAATATCCCCGCGAGGATATAAAGTTGTCGAAAATAACTAGCAAATTCAAAATAAATATAGTTCAACATGAGCAAACATAGAAGGAAAAAAATCAAGCGTTGGGAGCAGCAGGAACAAATTCATCCGCGACTTTACTGGCCACCTCGTTCTCAACCTCCTCCACCTCCGCGACTTCGGTCTCCTCGGGAAGGTTCCCTCCACCACCTTGAGTTGGTGTGGGTGACATAGCACGAAAAGCCTCGGCCATTTCTGCGGCTTCTGCTCCAAGGATCGAGAAGTCGAAGTCTGAACTTTAGAAAGAGTGGTATAGATGTAGTCCGAGACCACCTGGTCGTACTATTTTTTGTCGTTCTCCTTCTCAGTTTCCAAGTCGCAATCATCTCTTCGATCTTCGCCTTGGCTTCAAGCTCGACCTGCTCCTTGGCCTTACGAAGTTCCTCTAGTTCTTTGACTTTAGAAGACGCATCTTGCTTCAGCTTCTTAATGTCTTCTTGAAGCTGAGCAATATGTTTCTTCGCGAGTTCAACCTCTTTGGGCCCTACAGCAAAAGCCTTCGCAAATGTGGCCATGAACTGCAAAACTAACTCCTCAGCGCGAGGAAGCAGTTCCTCTGAAGATGCCTTGTCAATCTTCGACAAGAACTCATCGCTGACAAACTTCTCCTGAAGGTACAACACATGGCGAGCTCGAGCCGCTGGGTCGATCACAACCTTATTCCCTTTCTCTTGAATACCTTTAGCAGGCCTCTTGGAGGAATCTGCGACAAGAGTAACAACCATATCGCTTTTCCTTTTCTGGGAGGTAACAGGAGAGGTCGCTGCTGTCCCGGGTTTCAATTTGCAGTTGAGCATAGGAGCGGACTTTAGGAAAGTCATTTCTGCGATTGCAAAAGGAAAAAATAAGGATTAATATTAATAAAGATAAAATTCTAACACCCTAAGTTTGCATATGCGATAAAATACCTGATGATGGTCTAGGAGTTTGCTGCTTTTTCAGAAGGTTCCTTGTACACTGCCTCTCTCCAAAGACTCGCGTTCTCAGGAATCAGTTTGTGTTCCCGCAGTTTAGCAGTTGTACATAACAATCGCCAGTCGCGATCTTGTATAGGGAGGCTTCCAAGAACTTCAGCTGTTTCTCTGCGAGTCGCGTCGAGTGTGGGACGAGACGGTCTATCTGCGAAAACCAAAAGAAAAGAGCGAGTCAGATTAAAACCTCAAAGTAACTCAGAAAAATATCTAAGTCAAGAAATATGCGACGTACTAGGTCAACGGTTAAAGTCAGTTCTAATTCCTGGGACTTTGAATATGTAGAACCACTTTGATTTCCAATCTCCCATATTAGATACCATCCCTTCTACCACGTTAATTTCAGAAGTCGCCCATTTGCTGAAGCAATAGAAACCATTGTGAAGGCCTACACTTTTTATATCGTAGAAGTAGCTAAACTCTTCTACCGAAGGAGCCCTATGTACATACTCCATATACATCGCATAAAAAGCCAGCGTTGTGCGATAGCTGTTGGGGGTTAGCTGGAAGGGAGATACGTCGTAACGTTTGAGGATAGCCCCGATAAAGGGATGAAAGGGGACTGATACCCCACATCTGAGAATGGGTATTGAGATTACCACATCCTTTGTGGGGATAATTGCTGGATTAGTAAAAGGAAGGTGTGCCCTCTGAGTCGGCTTAGGTCGCAAAGAAGCAAGCCGCAACAGGTTAACCCTCGTAAAGGTGGTGAGGTCCGATTTGGTAACTCTCAAAACCACATCCTCGCATGAGAAAGGCTCGTTCAGCTGGATGTCATCCACCGAGTCAGTACCGCTCCCTTCTGCCTCTTCCTCCTCCTCGCCGGACTTGCGAGTTGGGGCCGTCCAGTCGTCGTCCATTTCCTCGACCTCAACGTCAGGGGCATGCCTCGAGTGAATAAGATAGTCGCAGGCTGACACCGTAGACTCACTGTCTCGAATATCAATGGCCCCAGGTTCAGCGAGCTCTTGCACCATTTTCTCCATGTCCGAAGAAGACATCGGACCTAGCTCTATACCCACTGCAGGTGCGATCTCCTCTTCTGAGATCGAAGTTGGGATAAAGCTATCCTCCTCCTAGTCCTCGTCACCATCGAATGCGTGGCCTCCCGAGCCGAGCAGCTGACTATCCGACAGGTCGCTCATCTGAAAGATAGAAGATCTTTTCAGCGTGGTGAATGTGTGAAAACAAAGTAAGTGATCTCACCCGCATAAACTATAAAGTCACACTTGATAGAATGGTCAGCGTTCTTGCGAATACTGACCACCCCGTCAATATGCAAGTAGAAAGAATACTAAAAATGCGAATAGAAAAGCATCCCAATGAATGGTCAGGAGCGCCCTGGTGACCTCAGTGACATGCATCTCCTGAAATGACCCTGAGGAAACGAGGAGGCACCCACCATTCCAAGGAGTCTAACTAAAGTCGCAGCCTGCGAACAAGTCACGCATCTTGGGCCAAGCGATATACCTCTAGAAACGGCTGGGAGAAACTCAGTGACTCAAGGGGTATGCGTTCTCAAGCATAACCCTGAAGTTACTGAGGTACTCCCACCGTTTCGAGAATATCTACCAGCCAAAGAGTACGCTCATTAGAACATTAATGCATGTCGCAAATGGCTGGGTGTATCACAGTATCTCAAGGGGCATATAACCGCGTATATGACCATTAGAATACTGTGACACATCCACCATTTGGAAACTCAGTTAATGTTCTCGCGACTAAGTTCACAGTATACAGAACCCTAAAAGATCTAGGCAACAATTAGAAGTAAATAAGTCTCGCAAATATGCGAGTATTCGAAGTGTTCATACCTGCGAGTATTCAAAACATAAAACAGTGCCTATTCAAGTATTTCTTGCACCGTATGCGGTTATGCCAATTTACAGGTCATTCTCTATGAAATTACCCAGGTTTTTACCTAAAAAACATAGCCTCATACATACCGTCTATAAATATTCATTCTTAAACCACCCTCATGCATACTAAAAACCCAGAAAATACAGTCCCCACTCAAACGGAAAACGAAACACGGTGAAGATTCGAAAACTAACCTTTTACTTTGCTAAATCTGTTCCCTCGAATCGCCCTTGACAGTAATGTAGAATCAAGAAAAACCCACGAAGAAAGGCAAAAATCTGGGCAATTTATGGAAGTGTTTCTTAGTGGTTTCTCTGAGAGTGAAGAAACAAAGGAGTTAAGGGAGTTGAAGAAAAATGAGGGAAAATGGGGATTTTTAGTTCGAATTAGGGGGTTTAAATACCCAAATCCCTCATTAAGTGGCATCACGACACGTGGCAGTTGGAATGCCTAGAGTCGCCCAATCCAATGGCCAGAGATGGCCACGCCTACATAGAAACTGAAGAGTTTTGTGACATGGCACCATAAATGCAATAAAAGTAATGATTATAGCCGTGATTTTTCGAAACCCTCGAAGGGACAACCTTAGGTCACCTCCTCGTGACAACCTTTCACCTGTCTCTCGAGTATAGTTTCCCTGGTGACCGCACCTGTCACCTCGCGAAACTAGGGGCATGTGTTATAGTGAGATTCCTCTCACCTAGAAACTCGAGACCACACCCCTACTTAGAGGACACGTATACTCAGATTTTCCAAAGAAAGCTAAGATGTCCCCGAGGGACTCCTCGAATTTTAAACCTCGCTTAAGATAGAATCAGCGAGAGGTGGCGAGCATGACCGAAGTCTAATTGCATTCGAGACAAGAGAGTAGCTCGCATATATCGAATATATGCGAGCATCCTCCTCGTGCCCTTGTATAAACCAGGAGAACGATTCTCTATAAATACAAGTTTGTCTTAAGAACCCTGCAGCCTTTATAATGTAATATAGGCTTGCATGTCTAGGCTCTATCAGCCCGTCATGCGATGTCCACAAGAGGCGACTACCTAAGGATGCAGACATCGCGAGCATAATCGATGAACCCACGAGTTTATCACCAGAATATGAACAGCCAACTCGCTAATTTAGAAGACGCATACGTTGATAAACCTAGTAACTGTCGTTCATTTATTAATGTTAACGTTGTTTAGTTAATTATTGTAATTCAATGTTTAAAAACAGATTGACAATGAATGCAATCCTTGTATAACTAATTGGACACCTGCTTTGTATATAAAAGGGTGATCCACCCTGAAATGGCACCTACGAAACTCTTGCTACAGTGGACTAAGCAGACCGTGTTCTGACTGAACCACCATAATTTTGTGTCTTATTGTTGTTTCCAGTTTTTTGTTGATTATTTCCATTCCCAGTTGAGTACTCGCCATTCTAGGTTGAATACTCGCACTTCTTCTACACGTAAATTTCTTCTTATTATTAATAATATCATACAATCTGGTATTGCGAAATTCACTCGACAACAGAATCCTATTACTCTCAGCGACACTTGTGAACCTTCTCAATGGTTAGCTTCAGCTCATGTTGAACCTATTCCTCACTCTGGTTCAAACTTTACCTGGTCAAATAATCAGGATGGAAACAGTCGAATATATTCGAAGATTGACCATGCCTTGGCCAATGAGTATTGGTTTGACAGTTTTCCCAATTCAAAAGCTCTTTTCAGTTGGGAAACCATTTCTGACCACTGCTCTTACACTATAACCACTACGGTGTCCAACAAAATTGGGTATGTGCCATTTAGATATTACAACTTCTGGTCTAATCATGCTGATTTTAAAGCCACTGTCCTTTAGAATTGGGTGAAGCCTATGGCAGCTAAAGGTATTCTTGCTTTATATCTCAAGCTTATGTGCTTAAAACAATGTCTAAAGAATTTTAACAGGGACATCATAGGAGATATTGAGAAGTCTTACCATGCAGCTAAAGATGAGTTCCTCAAGTCCAAGCTTCTTGCACAGGCTCACCCGATGGAGCTTATATTTCTTGATAAAGAGAAGCAAGCTGCTGCTACTTCTTTGAGTCAAGAGAAGATGTATCATAGCTTTTTGCTGTAACGAAGTAAGATATCTTAGCTTCATAAAGGTGATGAGAACACTTCCTTCTTTCATGCTTGTTTGAAAAAAAAAAAGAAAATTGAAAATAGAATCACTTCTTACACTACAGATCAGGGTGTTGTTATTGATGTCTTTCCCAAAGTGGTTGATCATTTTGTTTCTCATTTTCGGAGCTATATGGGGAGTAGAAGCTTAGCCATTAACAAGCTGAATTTAGCTTGCATTGCTCAGGGCCCTTATCTTGATCTAAAGCAGCAGCTTGCTCTTATTCAGCCCTTCACCAACAAGGAAATTTAGCATGCTTTTTTCAGCATACCTGATACAAAAGCACCTGGTGCTGATGGTTATAGTGCTGGTTTTTTCAAGTACTTCTGGGCTGATTTGGGAGCCGAGTTTTGTACTGCTGTGAATGATTTTTTTTGCTATAGGTTCTATTCCTATGGAGCTCCATTCAACCTTGATTTCTCTCATCCCCAAACATCAGAACCCAACTAGTGTCGTGGACTATAGACCAATTGCCTACTGTACTACTGTGTATAAATGCATCTCAAAGCTGCTGTGTTCTAGACTTGCAAAGGTGTTGCCGCTTTTGATTAATCAAAACCAAGAAGCTTTCATCCAAGGCATGTCTATAGCTCATAATGTCATGATTCTTCAGGATCTTCTGAAAAATTACAAGAGGAAAAATGTTTCTCCTAGGTGTACTATCAAAATTGATATTAGCAAGGCCTATGACACAGTGAGTTGGGAATTCATGGAGGACTTACTTGTTGCTTTTAACATACCTCAAAAGTTTGTAAAGTGGATAATGGGATGTCTTAGAGCTACTTCTTACTCCTTAGTTATGAATGGAAGAGTGCAAGGTGGCTTCAAAGGGGAAAAATGTTTGAGATAGGGAGATCCGATCTCCCCCCTTCTTTTTGTTCTTATAATGGAGTACCTCACGAGAAGCCTCCATCAGGCAACATCTCATTCAAACTACAGGTATCATCCTTTATGCAAGTGCCTAAAGATTATAAATCTCTGTTTTTCTGATGATCTAATAATGTTTAGGAAAGGATCCAAAAGCTCAATTATGGTGCTTAAGCAGGTGCTTAATGAGTTTAGATCTATCTCCGACCTCCACATCAACTTGAGTAAATCCTAGATTTACTAAGGAGGCATTAAGTCCGTGGAGAAACAAGCTATCATTGATGGTTTTCATCTAACAGAGGGTACCTTCCCTCTTAAATATTTGGGAGTTCCTCTGAGACCGACAAAATGGAAGCTGAGGATTGTGGATCATTGTGGATAAAATCAAATAGAGATTACACACTTGGTCGAGCAGACATCTCTCTTTCGCTGGTAAGGCTCAACTAATTCATTCTGTCTTACTTGGCCTTAGGAATTACTGGATGAGTATCTTTGTTCTTCCTCATAGTATTACAAAGGAGGTTGAAAATCTTTGTCGAGGCTTTCTTTGGGGAATGAATGGTAATAGAAGTAAGATCCATGATGCATCCTGGGAGAAAGTTTGTCTGCCAAGGGCTTATGGTGGCCTAGGTTTTAAAAATATTGTCAAATGGAACCAATCAATTCTGGCCAAGTATGCTTGGGCAAATTCTACGAAGCAGGACCTTCTGTGGGTTAAATGGATAGATAATATCTATCTGAAATCGCGGAGTTTTTGGGATTATGATCTCAAATCAGACACTAGTTGGTATTGGCACAAATTATGTCATTTGAGGGAGAAGTTTGAGAAATCTGATATCATTAAAGCAGGCACTAAGGACTGGTTCAAGACTAACTAGTTATATAATAACAGTCTAGCCCAAAACTAGGTCAACTATTACAAAGTTATCTGGAGTTCAACCATTGTTCCAAAATAAAGATTTATTCTTTGGCAAGTGGTTAACTCCCATCTTCTCACAAGGGACAAGTTAGCTCGGTTTCAAATTGATCTGAGTTCAACTTTGTGTCCGATGTGTGAAGCTGAGATTGAATCTCATGAGCACATTTTTTTCTCTTCTGTGTTGTCGAGCAGGGTTCTTGATATGGTGTTCAATTGGATAGGATATAGAGGATGGCCTGTTGACTTTGCTGGCTGGTATAACTAGCTAGCTTTGAGAGGGCAAGGCTCTTTGCACAGGATCAACACCACCATTTTGGCAGCTGTGGTATACAATATCTGACTCAATAGGAATAGATGCATCTTTAATGGTTACTCAAAATCCATTTGTGGAGTTGTTAATGATGTAAAGAGCACTGTTAAGTACAGGTTACAAATTGTAAACACTAGAAAACTCACTACTCTTGAGAAAATTTATTTGCTAAAATTACAAAGTAGTTAGTTTTTTGTGTGGATGGGTCTGCTTCTCCTTGTTTGTAGTTAGTGGTTTGGTATTTTGTATTTTATTGGTGTTTGTACTTGTTGAGTTGATTAATGAAGTTTTTCCTTCTTGATCAAAAAAAGAACATGTATAGGTCTCTGTACCATCTAAACTGTTCCCAGTAACATCTGGTCAAATATTTTGTCTCTGAGTATTCTTGTACTTCAAGTCCTGACATGAGCATTGTTTTGTCATTTATATCACCGTCTCTTGAGAGTTATTTTGTATGATACTGATCTTGAATCTTCTCCAGATTAAAAGGCTACCTCTTCCAGATGCAATGGGAAGAGCTCTCTTAAACCTATTTACTATGAAGTAATTTGCTCCTTCTATATTAGTTCTTGTAGTCTAAAGAGGACGGCTACATCTCTAGAAGAGACTGAAAGCCATGTCTGGGTAATATAGAAAAAGCCAGAGTGGTTCTTAGTAAAAGAAAAGGCATCTAAAAAAAACATATATATAAAAAAAATTGTTTAATTGAGGGAGTGGTCTAGAAGATCTCTTCTCTTCCTGGACCACATGAGGATACTTTACACACACTTATGGAGATTCAAGGTCTTGTGCTGCTTTGTGTGTCATTGGAGTTTGGTGTGCTGAAATGACCTGTTGCTCATGTTTTGCATTTTTTTCATGCTCAGTGGCTCTATTCCTGTTACTGAACAGATGTTAGTTGTCCTATTTTTTCCTAAAGCTTTTGAGTATCTCTAAGTTTCTATCTCTTATCTCATTTGTCAAGTATGGGCTGCTGGTGTATATGGCATATTTGTAGTAGTTAGTTCATTGTGCTCACAATACCTTATGACTATGTGTTTGTTTCAATTTTTGTGCCAAAACGTGCGGTGAAAATTATTCAATTTGGGTGTGCATATCTCATTTTAGAAAAGTTCAAATTTAAAAAAATATATCATTTTTCTTTGCATGGTCAAACTTTGTCAGGGTGTCTCTACTTAAGGCCTAAGGAAAGTGAATAGGCTCTCTCACATTACTCTCAAGAAACCCTAATAACTGTAGCTTTCAAATCTCTCTGTCTACAATGGAGAATATGTTAGAAATTTATTTTACCAGGATCTTAGATCTACTCACAAGTATGTTGATTAACACCCTAAATATGAACTTTCTAAAACGATGAAATAAACACATATAAAGTTTAGGAAACCTTACATTGGGTGCAGCAGAATATAATGACTCCTTCCGTTCAGATATCTAGCCCTTGATTCCTTTCTGTAGCAGAGCATTATCAATATCTGAACCTGGATCTCTTTCTCTGAATCTTTGATGCTGAAACCTCCTTCTTGCTGAAAGTGTTTCTTCACGATCTTCCTCACTATGATTGAGGTATCACTTGCTCTGTGTGGGCACTACTCTCACACTAAGATTTTCGAAATTGAAGAGGGAAGGAGAAAGAGAAGGGTCAGCCAAAGATAGGGAGACAGAAGGCTCAGTTTTTTCTGAATCAGAAGTGTAGAAATTTAAGTGTAAATTTCCTGAAGCCTTCACTATCTATTTATAGCATTCCACTAGGGTTAGGTTTGAATTATTTGGAATTAAAATAATGAAAAAATCAGTTTGAATTTCCTACAAAAGTGGCTGGCCCTATACAAGTGGATTTATGCCTCACTTTTTGCAATTTTGCAGTTTTATCTTTTCTGAATCTGATTTTCTAAAAAACACCAAATTTCTAATTCAACCATTTAAATGACAATTCTAACTATTTAATAACTATAAATAAATATTAAATAATATTGTCATTTATCATATTTATTAATTGAACCATACAAAGTATCATAATTAACAAATATGCCCCTAAAACTCTTTCTTTACAATTTCGCCCTTACTTAGTGAAAATTTCACAAATAGACATAGTCTAATTTGAGAATTATAATTGATTAATCAAAACCAATTATATGAGTCTTACAAGTAATATTATCTCAACTACTGCGGGGACCATGGGTCTATATAACCGAGCTTCCAATAAGTAGATCAAGAATTTAGCACTAAAATTCACTAACTTATTAATTCTTCGTTGAATCCACGCATAGAACTTAGAATTGCACTCTCAGTATATAGAATGCTCTATATGTTCCACCATATAGACACATCATTAGTTATCCATTGTTATAATCCTAATTTGATCAATGATCCTCTATATGAATGATCTACACTGTAAAGGGATTAAATTACCGTTACACCCTACAATGTATTTATTCCTTAAAACACTTGACCCCGTATAAATGATATTTCAGCTTATGTGAAATGAGTACTCCACCATTTATGTTCGTTTGGTCAAGCTCGAAGGAGATCATCCTTTGCTTACTATTCGCCAGATAGAAGCTATAGATTCCATATTTATGATAGCGCTCCCACTCAATTGCACTACCGTGTTCCCAAAATGTACGTATCACCCTGACCTAAAAGTAGGCTTAACTAACAAATCAATGAACACGAATAGCCTTTCAAGATTGAGCCTAATCATATCAGGATTAAGATCATTTGATCTAGGATCAACTAGGCGATATTGACTTGAATAGATATTACGGTAAGTTTAATAAATCTAAGTCAAAGTTCAATATCGGTCCCTTCCGATGCATACTCCATGCATCCAACCTGAGCTTTACTTTAACCAATGTTCTGGAAAGAACATAGTATTTCTCCAAATACAAGTAAACTCTGTTGTAGATTATCATATCAGTAAAACGCTGTGTCTGATAAATCTAGGAAACTTTATTCACATAGTCATGTTTACTTTCCAATGTGTTGACAGCACAATAAACAGGATCAAGTATGTGAAAAGGGTTTCAGATGAATTTATACATTATGTACATATAATCATGAAATAAATCATGTGAACCATGCAACATTAAATGTTATTTCTGATTTATATTAATAAGTAAATCTGATTATATTGAAATGAGTTTTATTTAGGGCATAAAACCCAACAGAATACTACTCCCAGGGTGGTGACCCCTGAAAGCATTCTCATTCCACAATCAATATCTCCTATTGATCCTGCAGTCGGGACTAGTCTGGCCAATCCATGTCATGCCATTGTCCCTTACCAATCAGAGTTTGGTGCTTCTTCTTGCCTTCCAAGTCCTGAGTCGACCATGTCTCTGCCATCGCCTCCAGTCATTCAAAAGCCTCGCACATTTCAAGGTAAGGCCCCTACCATTTCAAAAAAGGCTTCTTCTTCGTCGTCACACACTCAGACCGTGTCAAAAAGAGTGACTCATTCCTCTTCGAGTTTAAAGTCTCCTTCGTCCCCTGTCCAGCCTTCGCTTGTTCCTAAATCGAACCCCATAGGACCTCCTCGTCCTCCATCTAAGGTTTCTATTCCTTCCCAAAGCAGAGAAAGGGTTCAACCAAAAAGAAAATCATTGCGTGATACCACGTATCAACGACCTGTCAAAAAATCCAAGACAAAGCCTATTCCTGTCCCATCTACAGACTCGTCTCCCAAACAGCTACCTAAAGGCTCTAAAAAGATAAAACTTCCAAAAGCCCCTATATCAACTGTCAACCCATCTTCTGTTCAATTCTTTGTAGATGCCTCCAAAGCATCTGTGTACCAACGATGGTTTGGTAGTTGTGAGCTATGGTTCAAAAAAGTGGTGATGTTAGATGATTTTCCAGACATGTATGATTTTTTAAAAATTAGGAAATGGGTTCACACTATCTCTAAATTGTCTGCCCCTCATCCCATTTTAGTTCGTGAATTCTATGCCAATCTAGATAGGACTGTTATTGATGAGGGTCATCCAGGATGTGTGAGTGCATTTGTTAGGGGTAATCGTATTCCTTTTGGTCCATCTACTATTGCATGCATATTGAAGTTGAGTTTGTCAGAAATCCAACATATGGGAAACAGTTCAATCCATATCAAACTATGATGGGTAGAGTGCTAACTGGTAGGGATGACTATCTTTGGGACAAGCAGAAAATTTTAGCTTCTCATCTAACTCCTTTCCATAGGGTTCTTCATCAGGTTGCTTTGTACAATTAGTTTCCTAATTCCCATTTGTCCTTAGTCACACTTGAAATTGGAAAGTTCTTGTATGCTGTGGGAACTCATGTCTCTATTGATCTGCCATCTCTTATCTTTGAAAGGATTCTCGAAGCCTCAGAAAAACTGGCACTCGTAAAAAACTCCCCTTTCCAAGCCTAATTCAACGAGTGCTCGTGGCTGCTCACCCACCTCTTACAAACACATGACTATCAAGTTCAAAATCCCGTTCTCAGTAAGATTTTTCTATCATTTGTTAACAGGTAGCCCTCGTCGAACACTCCTTCTACTTCAAAGATGAGTAAAGGCAAGTCTCCTCTGTTCAAAGGGTTATCGGACTCTAGCTGGCAGGTGCAAATGTTTTCTGAGTTTAAATCCTTTGTCAAAAGATATAAGAAGGATCAAAAGCGCCAACTTTCCTTTGATGCTTCCATGTATAAAATGGTTTGCATCATCAAGTCTATTGTACTGCAAAATCATTATGGGGATCCTTTAACTCCATCAATTGATATTTCTCTGCATGAGTTTCATAGAGATTCGTTTGGTGCATCCTCAGATGGGTCTGGTAGTAACGCACATGTGCAGGGGGAGCCATCTGTATCTGTCCCAGTCTCAAGTCTAGTACCACAGGATCTGCCTCCTATAGTTGACCCGTCTCTAGTAACCACTACACCTAACTTAGTGTCGTCTGGGCCACTTTCCCAGGGGGAGTTTGACAAAGAAATGGAGCAATCAGCTCATGTTCAATGAAGGGGGAGATGTCTATAGTCTCAAGTTTTTCTTTTGATATGGGTTTAGGGTTTGCTATGTTTATGATCCAAAGACATTACATTGTGCCATAGCTCTATGTTATTGGATATCTTTTGAAGTCATTAATCGTTAGATTGTAAGGGTCATTATTTTGACAGATTATATTAATAGTGAGTCCAGTCGTATCTGTGGTTTAAATCTGCTATAACTGCATACCAGCTTTCTATTAAAGTTCGTGTGGGTCTGTTATGTTTTAACTGTTGCTATTAATTGTTCTTAGGTCAGTTGAACTATTGTCTATAAATAGCTAGTTTCATTCTACAAATGATTTCGCTAGCTAATTGATATTTTTGGTTAGTTCTAATATATCGTGTGAGTTTGTGTGGTATCTTGGATTGTTCATTATTGTCTTTCAGGTCTGATTGCATATCTTGGAGATGGAGATCGATAGCAGAAAGATCAGAGCCTGGTGTTGCTGAGTTCAAACTGAAAGGAGTTCAGTGTCGTCTTCGTCATCAGTCTGAAGGGATTTCAAATTGAAGAAAAGTGTCGAAGACAAACTTAGCTGCTGCACAAGGGATTTTGTGCATACAATCAAGAATCTTGATTGTTGTTGGTAATTCATTACTAATTTCTGTAAAGATTGTATTAAATTCCAAGTGTGAATTGGAGATTGTAATACGAATCTTTTGGATTTAGTAGATGTTATTACCTTGGTTTGGGGAACCCAAGCACTAGTCGACTGAGATTTGTTCTCAATGCAGATGAAGCTTGTAAATCATTGTGTGCTTTACTGCTTTATCTTCAAGCCGATTCTTGAATGCATAAGTTGAAATTAAACAATCTAACCATGAACCATTCGGTAACTTGAATCTTGAAAATTGGATAAGTAGTTCTTTCACATAGTACTCGAGAAACATGTCTTTGGTATCGCTCAGGTAATCAAAATTTGCCTGAGGATTAGCCTTCCAGAAGTCATAAAAAATCTCGAGACTAGCTGTCTCTAAGGCATTTACCTTCCCTCCGAGCCTCGCCACTTTAGTTCTCTATTGCTCGAACTCTGACTTGTACTTCTCAACCTGAGTGTTAAGCTCCTCCTCCTTACTCATCTTTTCTTCTTCCAACCTGCGAAAGATAGCTCGAAGAACCTCCCTTTCTTCCTGAAGGCTGGTTACTTCCTTTGACAAGGAGGCAATAGCAGTTTCAAGTTGGTCGGAAGCCTCTAGATCTTTAGTCAGCTCGGCCCCTTCTTCTCGGTGGCAAGAAGTTTCTTGTTGACCTCTGTTAGTTCCATCCAGACAGCCCCAAGCTGAACCCTGGCTTTATCAACATCCTTCCTGGCTAGGTCCACTTCCGCCTGCATAATGTTGGAAATGGAGGCATTCTTAGAGGCAGCTGGTTTAGCCCGGGAATAAGCGTAAGCTATCTTCAGATTAGTGTGTACAGAGAAAAGAATGTGAAAATCTGAACTAAGTGAAGAAGGATAAAAGGAAACTGTCAGGAAAGACTTACCCTTGCAAACTCCTTCAGAGCTCCTCCCATCACCAACTCCAGGGAAAGGTCATTGTCTGCCTCAGCTAGCTGCTCGTTCGCCTCAGGGACCGATCAAGTCACATAGTGAATGAGCATGTCTTTACCTCTTTTGGTCTCCAGATGCAGTACCGGAGGTGGGGCAGGTGCCTTGATTAGCTCGGCTCCACCCTTCGATTGCTCTGGCCTATCCAAGCTACCTCCTCGAGAATCCTTTGACTTAGTCATTCTCGAGGCAGGAGGGTCCACAACAGTTTTCTCCTAGGAGAGATCAATAACCGCTCTGGCCGGTGTCTTCTCCCTGGACAGAGTTGTCTCACCGCCCTTGGACCTCTTGGCAGGAGGAGATAAGCCCGAGCTGTTGGGTTTTATGCCCTAAATAAAACTCATTTCAATATAATCAGATTTACTTATTAATATAGATCAGAAATAACATTTAATGTTGCATGGTTCACATGATTTATTTCATGATTATATGTACATAATGTATAAATTCATCTGAAACCCTTTTCACATACTTGATCCTGTTTATTGTGCCGTCAACACATTGGAAAGTAAACATGACTATGTGAATAAAGTTTCCTAGATTTATCAGACATAGGGTTTTACTGATATGATAATCTACAACAGAGTTTACTTGCATTTGGAGAAGTGCTATGTTCTTTCCAGAGCATTGGTTAAAGTAAAGCTCAGGTTGGATGCATGGAGTATGCATCGGAAGGGACCGATATTGAACTTTGACTTAGATTTAATTAAACTTACCGTAAAATCTATTAAAGTCAATATCGCCTAGTTGATCCTAGATCAAATGATCTTAATCCTGTTATGATTAGGCTCAATCTTGAAAGGCTATTCGTGTTCCTTGAATTATTAGTTAAGCCTGCTTTTAGGTCAGCGTGATACGTACTTTTTGGGAACACGGTAGTGCAATTGAGTGGGAGCGCTATCATAAACATGGAATCTATAGCTTCTATCTGGCGAATAGTAAGCAAAGGATGATCTCCTTCGAGCTTGACCAAACGAACATAAATGGTGGAGTACTCATTTCACATAAGCTGAAATATCATTTATACGGGGTCAAGTGTTTTAAGGAATAAATACATTGTAGGGTGTAACGGTAATTTAATCCCTTTACAGTGTAGATCATTCATATAGAGGATCAGTGATCACATTAGGATTATAACAATGGATAACTAATGATGTGTCTATATGGTGGAACATATAGAGCATTCTATATACTGAGAGTGCAATTCTAAGTTCTATGCGTGGATTCAACGAAGAATTAATAAGTTAGTGAATTTTAGTGTTAAATTCTTGATCTACTTATTGGAAGCTCGATTATATAGACCCATGGTCCCCCCACTAGTTGAGATAATATTGCTTGTAAGACTCATGTAATTGGTTTTGATTAATCAATTATAATTCTCAAATTAGACTATGTCTATTTGTGAATTTTTCACTAAGTAAGGGCGAAATTGTAAAGAAAGAGTTTATAGGGGCATATTTTGTTAATTATGATACTTTGTATGGTTCAATTAATAAATATGATAAATGACAATATTATTTAATAATTATTTATAGTTATTAAATAGTTAGAATTGGCATTTAAATGGTTGAATTAGGAAATTGGCATTTTTGAGAAAATCAGATACAAAAGGTGTTAAAATTGCAAAATTGCAAAGCCCAAGGCCCAATCCACTAAGGCATGGCTGGCCACCTATTGTGTGTGTTTTAAATTGATTTTTTCATTATTTTAATGCCATATAATTCAAACCTAACCCTAGTGGAATGCTATAAATAGATAGTGAAGGCTTCAGAAAAATAAGACTTTTCTTCTGACTTCTTCTGATTCAGAAAAACTGAGCCTCTCTCTCTCCCTATCTTTAGCTACCACTTCTTCTTTCTGTTGGAAATTTATTTTACCAGGATCTTAGATCTACTCACAAGTATGTTTATTAACATCCTAAATAAGAACTTTCTAAAACGATAAATTAAACACATATAAGGTTTAAGAAACCTTACATTGGGTGCAGCGGAACAATATGACTCCTTCCGTTCAGATATCTAGCCGTTGATTCCTTTCTGTAGCAAAGCATTATCAATATCTGAACCTAGATCTCTTTCTCTGAATCTTTGATGCTGAAACTCCTTTGCTGATGATCTTTCTTCACGATCTTCCTCACTATGATTTAGGTATCACTTGATGTGTGTGGGCACTACTCATACACTAAGGTAGTTTGAAATTCAAAGGAAGAGAAAGAAGAAGTGGTAGCTAAAGATAGGGAGAGAGAGGCTCAGTTTTTCTGAATCAGAAGAAGTAGTAGTTTTTCCTGAAGCCTTCACTATCTATTTATAGCATTCCACTAGGGTTAGATTTGAATTATATGGCATTAAAATAATGAAAAAATCAACTTAAAATAGCTACATAGGTGGCCGGCCATACACTTAGTGGATTGGGCCTTGCTTTTTGTAATTTTGCAATTTTAACACCTTTTGTATCTGATTTTCTCAAAAATGCCAATTTCCTAATTCAACCATTTAAATGCCAATTCTAACTATTTAATAATTATAAATAATTATTAAATAATATTGTCATTTATCATATTTATTAATTGAACCATACAAAGTATCATAATTAACAAATATGCCCCTATAAACTCTTTCTTTACAATTTCGCCCTTACTTAGTGAAAAATTCACAAATAAACATAGTCTAACTTGAGAATTATAATTGATTAATCAAAAAAAATTACATGAGTCTTACAAGCAATATTATCTCAACTAGTGGGGGGACCATGGGTCTATATAACCGAGCTTCCAATAAGTAGATCAAGAATTTACCACTAAAATTCACTAACTTATTAAGTCTTCGTTGAATCCACGCATAGAACTTAGAATTGCACTCTCAGTATATAGAATGCTCTATATGTTCCACCATATAGACACATCATTAGTTATCCATTGTTATAATCCTAATTTGATCAATGATCCTCTATATGAATGATCTACACTGTAAAGGGATTAAATTACCGTTACACCCTACAATGTATTTATTCCTTAAAACACTTGACCCCGTATAAATGATATTTCAGCTTATGTGAAATGAGTACTCCACCATTTATGTTCGTTTGGTCAAGCTCGAAGGAGATCATCCTTTGCTTACTATTAGCCAGATAGAAGCTATAGATTCCATGTTTATGCTAGCGCTCCCACTCAATTGCACTACCGTGTTCCCAAAAAGTACGTATCATGCTGACCTAAAAGCAGGCTTAACTAACAATTCAAGGAACACGAATAGCCTTTCAAGATTGAGCCTAATCATAAAAGGATTAAGATCATTTGATCTAGGATCAACTAGGCGATATTGACTTGAATAGATTTTACGGTAAGTTTAATTAAATCTAAGTCAAAGTTCAATATCGGTCCCTTCCGATGCATACTCCATGCATCCAACCTGAGCTTTACTTTAACCAATGTTCTGGAAAGAACATAGTATTTCTCCAAATACAAGTAAACTCTTGTTGTAGATTATCATATCAGTAAAACCCTGTGTCTGATAAATCTAGGAAACTTTATTCACATAGTCATGTTTAATTTCCAATGTGTTGACGGCACAATAAACAGGATCAAGTATGTGAAAAGGGTTTCAGATGAATTTATACATTATGTACATATAATCATGAAATAAATCATGTGAACCATGCAACATTAAATGTTATTTCTGATCTATATTAAATCTGATTATATTGAAATGAGTTTTATTTAGGGCATAAAACCCAACAAACTCCCACTTGCACTAATATAAAACAAAAAGTGCGTTTCAAATAATCTCAACACCTTGATATACAAATCAAGTGTAGTAGTAGTAAACTCCTCGTAATAGGATCTGAAAGGTTGAATTAACCACAACCTTTTCTCCACTATTACTCTTCCTTTAATCACAAAATCATTGATAATGTGAAATTCCTCTCTATATGTCTACTCTCTTGGGATACTGGATTCTATACCTTTGGCAACTACTTTTGGTTAATCAGGAAACTAACACTAGTAGTTTAAGGCAATTTAGAATGGTGCCAAAGATGTATAGAACTTTCCTTAGACTGAATAAGTACCTTTCCTGCAGCTTTAACATTCAGTCCCTCTCTGGTAGACCTAGAGACTTCAGATAGGTTTTTACACTTCTCCAAAATCACTATTCCACCCCCAGAGTAACCACCATCTTATCAGAAAGATTTACTAGCACAAAGGCAAATTTCGAAATCTGATATGGTGTAGTCTAAGAGTTTTAAACACACCCTTATAGACTAACATATAGTTCCTCTTCTTTATCTTAAGATTTACTTGATTGTCTTCCAATGTTCTTCTCCTGGATTAATCTGATACCTACTCATTACTCCCACTCAACAGCAGGTGTCTGGTCTAAGGCATACAAAAGCATATCTAAGACCTCTCACTGTTGATATAAGAAATTCTTTCATGGCTTTATCTTTTCTGGAATAGTTGAGACTTTTCCTTAGATAAATAAAATCTATGTTTAAGAAGTTGTGAAGCTTCTATAGATTGCCATTAGAAAGAAAATGCTTCAACATCTTACTAAAGTAAGTTGCTTGCATTAGAGTAAGTAATTACCAGGTATACCACAAGCCATAGGTTTAGATAAACTCAAACCTATAATACTAGGAACAGGAAGTTTTGTTAAGTCCATTGAATGGACTTATAAACGAAAATTTCCTTTTATGTCCTTGTAATAGAAAACTTTAGGTTACTCCATGTGAATGGATTAAACCATAGTTCTATTGGCTTTCTTCTTAGTTTCTTATCTTGACAATCCATTACTTGTTTAAACTCACAATGGATTTTAATCACTAGTGTCTCCCAAGTAATAAGAAGGTGAGTTCCTAGAAACTCTCCCACTACGACAAGGTACCGTGAATTATGTCGAAGAAAACTAAATGGTATTAACCTCTTTAGTTGTGACAAGACAACAGAGGCAGTGGGATCATCATATGTAAGATGATAGAACACTTTTGGAATCAAGAATTAAATATCTCCTTTATTTGCTACTTGTTTTTCAGACTTAGTCATTTTCTTAGAAAAGTAGTATTTGTTTGAATAAACACTTTCTTATCTATTGACAATGGGATGGTCCACCCCTAATCACTTAGAATAGCTAAGAAACCATGGTTAACAGTTCTAGCTTTTCTTAAGATTTTGATTAGGTCATCCATGAATCTAGTAATGATTTACATTAAGTATACAACCATTACATCATTCTGAAATTGTATTACCATAGAAGGATTTAGGCAACGACTAGTAACTAATCATCAATATGCAACTCGAAATTTCTGGGGAGGTAAGGAGGTAAGTTTGGATATAATTCAAAAATCAATTTAATGATCTTTGAACTGCATATCAACTAACTATTTCTCCACCCCTATCAGTTCGCAAGATCTTTAACCACTTACCTTAATGGTTTTAACCATTGCTAGAAATTAATGAAAATTTTCAAACATTTCAAATTTCTTTGCATAAGGTATAATCTAGAGTTATCGTTTTAAGAATACAACAAAAAACTCATATCCACCCCTGAATGTACATCCATCTGCGAATGAGATGAACTACTTTCAGTGGATATAGGCATATTAACTCTTTGCAGAGATTGATCTTGTCAAATCCACTATGAACAAGATACAAATGCCATAGATAAAAAAAATGTGGTAGTGTCTTTTGATTACTGAGGTATAGTTACATCAAAGAGTTCTTAGAATACTTCAAGTGGATCCTGGTCACAGAATACCTAACTCATATTCCATACAGTTTTAATCCAATAATAGAAGATGAATATTAAACACTTGAGAAAGTGTAACTGTATTGTATTCTGGAATTAGAAATATAAGAAAATTTCTATTTGGAATCTAAAATTAAAGTCAAAGACTTAAATTTATACCAAATATAATGAGTAATTCTATCTTGGACCACCACTACTAATACAAACTCTAAGTCAATTTGCCCATACAAGTAGGAGATTTCTAAGATTGAGGATTTATATCAATTGGGAATAGAATTTCGGGATTATAATCATATGCGTCATTTAATTTTTTAAGAGAAAATATAATGACATGAAATGATTTATAGACCATTCATCCAATGATATATTATGGAGCTAATTCGAAATGAATAAGCTAAGAGGAATTAGGATAATTTCGTTTATAAATAAGAATCCAACGATGCTTCGATTAGCGAAAGACAAAGTAATCTTATTTATGTAATCTTCTTGTTTCATATAGTAAAAATACTAGTCTAAGGTGTCATCAATTGATGAACAGCTAGATGTTGCATATACAATATTTATCTTTCGAGATCTTACACTATTATGTATGTCTAATGGTGAAAATCCATTAGGGATTTATCTCATTAGAAAAACAAACATGTTAGACCAACAATGAAGATTCGAAATTAAACTACAACTTAATAACAGAAAATAACATGGTTCAATATAAATTCATACACAATTCAGAAATTATAAACATATAGCAAGTAGGAATGACTAGTGAAAATACTAAAACATACAATCCTAAATAACTTCCAAGGTTTTTCAACAAACTGATACAGTGTCCCATTTAGGCGAGAGTCAAAGCATCATCCATTGAATAGAGGTGTCAGCTCATCTAAAATGATAACCATTCTAGCAACCTTTTATTCGATCAAGATTAGAATTCAGCGTTGTCCCGTTTAGGCGAGATTCAAGGCAATACTATCTTATGAGCTTCCACCATTGTTTCATAATTTGCAAGTCAAGTATGGTCGCCACCATTAGGGTGATCTATACCATACAAAACACTTACAAACTACTTATCATGCGAGGTTAAACGGTGCGAAATTGCTAATGAACGTTCCTCCATTAGGGAGGATTACTCACTAAAACAAACGCGGTGTAAAACCCACAATGGAGATCGAATGTCTTAATAATAATCAAGCTCATTATTTAAAGTGAGTGGTATTTTCTTTGATTCTCTTTATTTAATCTATTTATTTTAAATATATATTTATTTAAAATTTCCAATTTAGAATGAAAAATTCTAAATATAAATTTTAATTTAATATTTATAAATTTTACTTAGATGGATATGAAATAATATGAATTATTTCCATCTTAGTAATAATTTCCAATAAATATTTAGAAAAATATTCAATTCAAGTTGTTACAAAATTAATATAAATTAATTTACAACTCAAATTTAATTTTCTATAAATATATATATTGCATTTCGAAAAATTAAAGTATTTAAGAATACAATTTTCGAAAATGCATGTTAAAATAAAAAATTAATCCTGGAAAAATTATTCTAATTTAATGTTGGCCCAAAATTAATTAATAAAATTAATTTACAACAAAAAATATAATTTTCCTATTTAATTAAATATATAAGAAAAATTTCAAATATTTAAGTATGATGATGAAAATCAACTTAAATATTAATTTTCTATTTAATTAAATACACTAGAAAAATACTTCAAGCAAAAATATCATCTATCTAGATTTTCCTTTGACTAATTAATTCAATTTCTAATAATATACTTTAATTCAATTTATTTTAAATTAATCAATAAATGAAAAAATTATTGATTTAAGTTGATCCAAGAATTAATTAAAATAAATAATTAATTTACAACTTAATCTATTTTTCAAATAAAATTCGAAATTCCAGCATTTAAGAAATGCAATTTCGAAAATTGATTAATAAAATAAAGAAAAAATATATTTTGAAAATTATTTAAATTTAGTTGAAAAAATAAATTTTAACTAAAAATAATTTTCTATTTAATTAAATGTCATGAAAAAGAAATATTTAAGTATGATGATAAAAATCAACTTAGATATTTAATTTTCAAATTAATTAAATGTATTAAATTCAAGAAATAAATAATTAAGTGTAGAGAAGGCTTAATTATTAATCTCTAGTTTAATACTAGGAAAAATATACTTAAAATAAATTGTACCAAAATTAATTAATTTCACAATGTATAATATTTTCCTATTTAATATTAGAAATAATAAGTAGTCTAGAAATAACTATCTAGAAAATATCTTATTTGACTAAGTATCTTTTCCACAAAATTTGAAAAAATATCTAATTTAAGTTGTACTAGAAAAAATCTAGAACTTAAATATTTTTCAAATTTAAATTTAATTAAATATCAAAAATTAAGTTGTAATCACTTAATTCAAAAATATTCCATTTTAAGTTAATATTCGAAAAGATATTAACTTAAAAATTATCTAAAAAATCTTAATAACCAATGCCTAAAATTCCTCAACTTAATTTTGAAATTTGAAATTCAAAAGATATTCATATTTAAGTTGGTTAGTTGTAGATAACTAAATATCAACTTAAATAAGAATATTTAATGAAAAATTTAAATTAAGTTTCAGAAAGAATCTAGATGGTTATAATTCTATATTTAATTAAATACAAGAAAATACATATAGTTTAGCTTAGAATAAAAAATTCTTTAAACTATAACTTTCTTAAATTAATTTCAAAATAAATGAAATTAATTATGTTGCTAATCAATTTTATTAGGTTAAACTAGTGTAATTAACCTAGTACAGTTGTTCAAATCAGGCAAATGGGCCTTCACAATTGGGGTGGTTCATGTGAGGGGGTGCTGGGTTCAGTATGTCGTACCCACTTCTATGGCTCCCAACTCTCACACAAGGCCCAAAAGAGAGGAATTTAACCTTAATAAGAACAACTGTTATTAATTGAATAAGCCCAATAACTAAATGGGCCTAAATAAATTCTATCAAGAACTATGATAATTTATTTTAGCAACAACAACCTATATGCATCTATAATGAAATTAAACACATAGGCTCACACAGGCACACTTTGGATGGGTCCTATCATGTTGCTAGGTCATACACAGATGAAAGAAGATTGTAAATATACCTGGTACAAATTATTAACTTGACCAAGGGAGCCATCAGATCATTAGATCTGGCAAAAGGTAACCATGGCTATTTGCAATCAAGTAATAATAGGTTTTGAAAACTTACACACAAGTTAAAACATATACTCCTGCAACAAGGTTAGTTGGGTAGTTGGATGTATGATTTATTTAATTTTAAATTAAATATTTAATTTCGAAAATAATTAATTAAAAAATTTCGAAAATTTTAAAAAAAATTTGAAAAAATTCGAAAATTAAAAAAAAATTTAAATTTAAAATTAAACCTACAATTTTGAAAAATTAGGTTTCAACCAACCTAAATATCATTTCAAAAATTTGCTAACTACTTTTAAATTTTAAATGTTATTTTATAAAATAAAAATTAAATAAAAATTAGAAAAGATAAATGAAATATCTTTTCAGATTTTAAATTTAATTTAAATAAATAAAATAACAAAATTTAAAAGTTAGCAAAATATCTTACATCTATTTAAAATTACATGATTATAAATATCTTATTTTAAATTTAAATAAGGTCAAAATATCTAAAAAGATTTAATTTAAAAAAAAACTTAAAAGATAAGATATAATTAAAAATATCTTAAAAGATAAGATATCTTAAAAATATCTTAAAAGATTTTATAAATATCATATAAAATCTGACCTTAAATTTTAAAAAAATAAGATGTAATCAAATTTAAAAATAAGATAGATTTTTAAGCAAGAAGATAGATACTAATTCTATTCAAATTCAAATTACACTAATATCTTGAATTAAATTTAAAAAATATTAAATTAATTCAAAATGATAATTAGAATTGAATTAGGAATAGTGATAGTATAAATACAAAACTATACAAAAAATTGGAAGTTAATTCCATGAAAAAGCATGAAAAATCGAAGAAAAACGAAAAAATTCGAAACTGTACGGACAGATTTACGATCGCAGGAAAATATCAGCACAATCCGATTTTTTTCAAATCTTCAAAAAATCATAACTAATTCAAATAAAATCCAAATTAAGTTCTGTAAAAGGCTAACTTGCTTAATTGTTTCCATACTATCCAATAAAAATAATTCCAGAGATAAAATCGCAATTATTTTTCACGAAAATTTCACAAACATCAATCAATCATCAAATAACACTCAATACAACATGATACCATCCAAAGAACATACAAAGAATCGTTTTAAAGTCCAAATTTCTTGCAAGTAAATCAATTACCATGGCTCTGAGGCCAGTTGTTGGAAATTTATTTTACCAGGATCTTAGATCTACTCACAAGTATGTTTATTAACATCCTAAATAAGAACTTTCTAAAACGATAAATTAAACACATATAAGGTTTAAGAAACCTTACATTGGGTGCAGCGGAATAATATGACTCCTTCCGTTCAGATATCTAGCCCTTGATTCCTTTCTGTAGCAGAGCATTATCAATATCTGAACCTGGATCTCTTTCTCTGAATCTTTGATGCTGAAACTCCTTTGCTGATGATCTTTCTTCACGATCTTCCTCACTATGATTGAGGTATCACTTGATGTGTGTGGGCACTACTCATACACTAAGGTAGTTCGAAATTCAAAGGAAGAGAAAGAAGAAGTGGTAGCTAAAGATAGGGAGAGAGAGGCTCAATTTTTCTGAATCGGAAGAAGTAGTAGTTTTTCCTGAAGCCTTCACTATCTATTTATAGCATTCCACTAGGGTTAGATTTGAATTATATGGCATTAAAATAATGAAAAAATCAACTTAAAATAGCTACATCGGTGGCCGGCCATACACTTGGTGGATTGGGCCTTGCTTTTTGCAATTTTGCAATTTTAACACCTTTTGTATCTGATTTTCTCAAAAATGCCAATTTCCTAATTCAACCATTTAAATGCCAATTCTAACTATTTAATAATTATAAATAATTATTAAATAATATTGTCATTTATCATATTTATTAATTGAACCATACAAAGTATCATAATTAACAAATATGCCCCTATAAACTCTTTCTTTACAATTTCGCCCTTACTTAGTGAAAAATTCACAAATAGATATAGTCTAACTTGAGAATTATAATTGATTAATCAAAACCAATTACATGAGTCTTACAAGCAATATTATCTCAACTAGTGGGGGGACCATGGGTCTATATAACCGAGCTTCCAATAAGTAGATCAAGAATTTAGCACTAAAATTCACTAACTTGTTAATTCTTCGTTGAATCCACGCATAGAACTTAGAATTGCACTCTCAGTATATAGATTGCTCTATATGTTCCACCATATAGACACATCATTAGTTATCCATTGTTATAATCCTAATTTGATCAATGATCCTCTATATGAATGATCTACACTGTAAAGGGATTAAATTACCGTTACACCCTACAATGTATTTATTCCTTAAAACACTTGACCCCGTATAA
Organism: Cannabis sativa; assembly: GCF_029168945.1. NCBI lineage: Eukaryota > Viridiplantae > Streptophyta > Magnoliopsida > Rosales > Cannabaceae > Cannabis > Cannabis sativa. Next base: position 75,106,720 of record NC_083602.1, read on the forward strand.
ATGATATTTCAGCTTATGTGAAATGAGTACTCCACCATTTATGTTCGTTTGGTCAAGCTCGAAGGAGATCATCCTTTGCTTACTATTAGCCAGATAGAAGCTATAGATTCCATGTTTATGCTAGCGCTCCCACTCAATTGCACTACCGTGTTCCCAAAAAGTACGTATCACCCTGACCTAAAAGCAGGCTTAACTAACAATTCAAGGAACACGAATAGCCTTTCAAGATTGAGCCTAATCATAAAAGGATTAAGATCATTTGATCTAGGATCAACTAGGCGATATTGACTTGAATAGATTTTACGGTAAGTTTAATTAAATCTAAGTCAAAGTTCAATATCGGTCCCTTCCGATGCATACTCCATGCATCCAACCTGAGCTTTACTTTAACCAATGTTCTGGAAAGAACATAGTATTTCTCCAAATACAAGTAAACTCTTGTTGTAGATTATCATATCAGTAAAACCCTGTGTCTGATAAATCTAGGAAACTTTATTCACATAGTCATGTTTAATTTCCAATGTGTTGACGGCACAATAAACAGGATCAAGTATGTGAAAAGGGTTTCAGATGAATTTATACATTATGTACATATAATCATGAAATAAATCATGTGAACCATGCAACATTAAATGTTATTTCTGATCTATATTAAATCTGATTATATTGAAATGAGTTTTATTTAGGGCATAAAACCCAACACTTTCTTCTTTCTTTGAATTTCGAAATCCTTAGTGATTAGAGTAGTGCCCACACACATCAAGTGATACCTCAATCATAGTGAGGAAGATCGTGAAGAAAGATCATCAGCAAAGGAGTATCAGCATCAAAGATTCAGAGAAAGAGATACAGGTTCAGATATTGATAATGCTCTGCTACAGAAAGGAATCAAGGGCTAGATATCTGAACGGAAGGAGTCATATTATTCCGCTGCACCCAATGTAAGGTTTCTTAAACTTTATATGTGTTTAATTTATCGTTTTAGAAAGTTCTTATTTAGGATGTTAATAAACATACTTGTGAGTAGATCTAAGATCCTGGTAAAATAATTTCCAACACGAGCTTCCTCCCACTCTCTTTTTTAGAGCCTCAAGCATTTTCTGTGACATGTCTGCATGAAATGAAAGTAACATGGTTAGAAAAAAGCATGAAAAATATGAAGGCATGATAATTAAGAAGGTTGAAAACATGATGGAGTACCTTGCACTTTGGCAGGGGCATCTGCCTGAACAACTACTGAAGGGGCATCATCATCTGACAAGTCTTATTGCTCCTCCAGGACGGCTTTGCCCTTTCCTACTACAGGAGTCGATGGCCAAACAGGTAAACTAGGCTCCCTGATCTGAAATGTATGTTCGATAGGCCTGTGTCGGGCCGAAAGTTTCTTCTTCCTTTTAAGTGGAGTCTCCTGCTCTTCCTCAACCTCATCTTCCTGCTCAACATGTTCCTGAGCATGCTGCTTGGCTCCCACACCTCCCTTCAACTTAGCCTCACGCTTCAGTTGAATGGGTTCATTCTCTTGATGAGCTCCCTCAGCCCGACCAGCACTGGATTTCCTCTTCTTCTCCTTCACAGGTTGGGGAATGAAATCCTTTGGATAAAGTCTATAATCCACAAAGTTGGCCTCCGAAGTGAACAAAGTAATATTTCGGGCATCATCCGGCAGCTGAGCGATCCTTTGAGATTTATCCCTAAGAGCTAGCGTGAAGGGTGGACGGTAATATATAGGGATCTGCTGGAACCGAGTATAGGTGGTGCCCATGCCTTCCACCATGTAATACTCGTCGACAAAATTCCCAATTTTGCTCATGGCCTTGTCCCTGGCGCTCGTCAACCACTTGAAGTCTAGCTGAGAGAAATAGAAGTACTCCGACCTGCCTTGCTTGGGAGTAGACTTCAGGTCAAAAAACATGCTGACCTCGTGCGGAGAAGGCATACCCCATTTCTGGGTGGCGTAAAGGATGAACAGGGCTGACAGATACTGTTGGAATTATTTTACTAGGATCTTAAATTTACTAACAAGTATGCTGTTTAACATCCTAAATATGAACTTCTAAAACAATATGAAATAAACACATATAAAGTATAAGAAACCTTACAGTGGTTGCAGTGGAATATAATGTCTCCTTCCGCTCAGATCTCTAACCCTTGTATCCTTTCTGTAGCAGAGTATCACCAAGAACTGAGCCCGAATGTCCTTCTCTTGAATCTGGATTCTTCACAGTCTTACACACTATGATTGAGATACCACTCGATGTGTGTGGGCACTCACTCATTCACTATAGGCTCGGTTTAGAAGAGAGGAAGAGAGAGAAGGTGGCGGCTAGGGTATAGGAAGAAGGCTTTGAATTTTTATCTGAAGGAATGAGATGCATCATCTTTTTCCTAAAGCCATCACTACCTATTTATGGGAAACCACCAAGGGTTAGGCTAGAATTATTTGGCATTAAAATAATGAAAAAAATAAATGGTAAATTGCACTATAAGTGGCCGGCCATGATGTGGATAATGGGCCCCACTTTGCAATTTTGCCATTTTATCATTTCTCCATCTCATTTTCTCAAAAATGCAAATTTTCCAATTTAACCATTTAAATGTCAATTCTAATTATTTAATAACTAAAAATTAATTATCAAATAATATTATCATTTAATATATTTATTAATTAGACTAACCAAAGTCTCTTAATTAACAAATGAACCCTATAAACTCTTTCTTCACAATTAAGCCCTTGCTTATTAAAAATTCATAAACTAGACATAATCTAATTTTAGAATTGTAATTGATTAATCAAAATCAATTAACTGAGTCTTACAAGTAGTATTGTCTCAACTAGTATGGGGACCATGGGCCTATATATCTAAGCTTCCAATAAGCAGACCCAGAACTTACCAAGTAAATTAATTGACTTATTAATTCCTTGTTGCATCCACTCATAGAACTCGGAATTGCACTCTCAGTTATATAGAACGCTTTATATGTTCCACGATATAGATACGCTATTAGTTATCCATTATTATAATCTCAATAATCATTTATCCTCTATAAATGATCTACATTGTATAGGGATTAAATTATCATTACGCCCTTCAATGTATTTTATCCTTAAAACACTTAGCCACCTATAAACGATATTTTAGTGAACATAATCACTGAAATGAGTACTCAACCATTTATCTCTATTTAGCCAAGCTCGAAGGAAATCATCATTTCACTTCTATGTCTAGAAAGAAGCTATAGATTCCATATCTATGTTTAGTGCTCCCACTCAATTGCACTACCATGTTCCCAAATGTACGTATCACCTTGACCAAAAAGTAGGCATAACTAACAAATTAAAGAACATGTATAATACTCTTGAGATCGAACCTAACCATGTAAGGATTAAGATCATTTGATCTAGGATCAACTAGGTGATATTGAATTGAATAGATATTATTGTAAATTATCATATCTATACAAAGGTCAATATCGGTCCCTTCCGTTGCATACTCCATGCATCGAACCCAAGCTTTACTTTAACCAATGCCCTGTAAAGAACATAGCACTTATCCAAGGTGCAAGTAAACTATGTTGTAGATTATCATATCAATTAAACCCTATATACTGATAAATTTAGGAATATATATTTAATCACATAATCTTGATTACTTTCCACTGTGCTGATGACACAATAAACAAGAATACAAATGTGATATGGATTTGGATGAATTTATAAATCAAATAAACATATAAATGATAATAAGGACCAAATGACACACAATAAGTGATGAAAATACTTCTGTTTCTTTATTGATATTTAAAAGATAAAGATTACATTGAAATAAAGTTTTATTTATGGCATAAAACCCAACAGATACTTGATACCCTTGGGAGTAAACTGGGTCGGACAAAGACGGAAGAAGTCTGCCACCTTCCTAAAGTAGGGTGCAAAGGCAGCATCGCCCCTTGTTTGGAATGAGCACCGACCAGGCACACATCCCCTTCTTTGGGTTTGTAGCTCGGTGGTTTGAGGAACAGACATAACATTCCAATTCGCCCAGATCGCCAGATTGGTCCAAGTCACTTAAGCGTGCCGCAATGACTTTGGACGGAGTGCTCACCCACCTGGCACCTAAGGCACCTTGCCTCCCTATGAGGAACTACAGCAGTAAGCTCCTCAGTGAGGTAGTACACTCCCTCAACCAGGACATCACCGTCTGCATTTGCTGGCTCCCCAGCCTCGTTGTATCCCCCAAAATTTGGAGGTGCAGCCTCCTCCTCTTCCTCCGCCTCGAAAGGGCTGCTAGGACAGACATCGTACAGTTTCTCTATCTCCTGGACTTCAGCATCTCCCTCATGATCCCCCTCCTCCTGGACGGGCGGATCTTGTTCGGTGCTGGGTAATGTGGCGTGCTGGGCCACGTGAGGGTCGAACGTGTTAACCTTACGCATCGTTTGCTTTGTTCAAGCCATCATCATATGGCTGGATGAAAAACTTGAAGTGGAGAGCCCGTCACTTGAAGAGGAAGGACTGGCCCGAAGACGAGGATTATCCTCGTATAGAAATTGAAGCAAATCTTGGTCAATTTGGTGTTCACTTCCCCAAAACTCACCAGGGTTCTGTTGGAAATTATTTTACCAGGATCTTAGATCTACTCACAAGTATGTTTATTAACATCCTAAATAAGAACTTTCTAAAACGATAAATTAAACACATATAAAGTTAAGAAACCTTACATTGGGTGCAGCGGAATTAAATGACTCCTTCCGTTCAGATCTCTAACCCTTGTATCCTTTCTGTAGTATTATCAAGATCTGAACCTGGATCTCTTTCTCTGAATCCTTGATGCTGAATCTCCTTTGCTGATGATCTTTCTTCACGATCTTCCTCACTATGATTGAGGTATTGCTTGCTGTGTGTGGGCACTACTCTAATCACTAGGGTAAGTTCGAAATATGAAGGAAGAAGAGAGAGAGAGAGTGGCGGCTAAGGAAGAGAGAGGAGGCTCAAGTTTTTCTGATTCAGAAAGTGTAATTTTCTTGAAGCCTTCACTATCTATTTATAGCATTCCACTAGGGTTAGGTTTGAATTATTTGGCATTAAAATAATGAAAATATCAGCTTAAAAAGCCTACAAAGGTGGCCGGCCATGGCTTAGTGGATTGGGCCTTGCTTTTTGCAATTTTGCAATTTTAACACTTTTATATCTGATTTTCTCAAAAATGTCAATTTCCTAATTCAACCATTTAAATGCCAATTCTAACTATTTAATAACTATAAATAATTATTAAATAATATTGTCATTTATCATATTTATTAATTGAACCATACAAAGTATCATAATTAACAAATATGCCCCTATTAACTCTTTCTTTACAATTTCCCCCTTACTTAGTGAAAATTTCACAAATAGACATAGTCTAATTTGTGAATTATAATTGATTAATCAAAACCAATTACATGAGTCTTACAAACAATATTATCTCAACTAGTGCGGGGACCATGGGTCTATATAACCGAGCTTCCAATAAGTAGATCAAGAATTTAGCACTAAAATTCACTAACTTATTAATTCTTCGTTGAATCCACGCATAGAACTTAGAATTGCACTCTCAGTATATAGAATGCTCTATATGTTCCACCATATAGACACATCATTAGTTATCCAGTATTATAATCCTAATTTGATCAATGATCCTCTATATGAATGATCTACACTGTAAAGGGATTAGATTACCGTAACACCCTACTATGTATTTTATCCTTAAAACACTTGACCCCGTATAAATGATATTTTAGCTTATGCGAAATGAGATCTCCACCATTTATTTTTGTTTGGTCAAGCTCGAAGGAGATCATCCTTTGCTTACTATTCGCCAGATAGAAGCTATAGATTCCATGTTTATGCTGGCGCTCCCAGTCAATTGCACTACTGTGTTCCCAAAATGTACGTATCACCCTGACCTAAAAGTAGGCTTAACTAACAAATCAAAGAACACGAATAGCCTCTTAAGATTGAGCATAATCATAACAGGACTAAGATTATTTGATCTAGGATCAACTTGGCGATATTGACTTGAATAGATTCTACGGTAAGTTTAATTAAATCTAAGTCATAGTTCAATATCGGTCCCTTCCGATGCATACTCCATGCATCCAACCTGAGCTTTACTTTAACCAATGTTCTGGAAAGAACATAGTATTTCTCCAAATACAAGTAAACTCTTGTTGTAGATTATCATATCAGTAAAACCCTGTGTCTGATAAATCTAGGAAACATTATTCACATAGTCATGTTTACTTTCCAATGTGATGACAGCACAATAAACATGATCAATTATGTGAAAAGGGTTTAAGATGAATTTATAAATCAAATAGACAAGCAATTGATAAAGTGAATCAAAACATACACAAATGAATGAAAAATACTTCTGTTTCTTTATTGATGTTGAATAAAATAGATTACATTCAAATGGTGTTTTATTTAGGGCATAAAACCTAACAAACTCCCACTTGCACTAATATAAAACTAATTAGTACATATCAATAAATCCTAAATTCTGACGGTGCTTTTCAAAGGCTGTCACGGCCAGGACTTTGGTAAATGGATCAGCTAGGTTGTCCTCTGTGTCAACTTTCTCAACTAGTACATCCCCTCTTGCCACGTATTCTCTGATAATGTGATACTTCCTTTCAATGTGTTTGCTTCTCTTGTGGCTTCGAGGTTCTTTACTTTTTGCTATTGCTCCATTGTTATCACAAAGTAAGACCAGAGGCTTTTCCATTCCAGGAACAACACCTATGATGGTGAAGAACTTTCTTATCCAGACAATTTCTTTATCAGCTTCGGCTGTCGCTATGTATTCAGCTTCCATAGTTGAGTCCGATATCGCGGTTTGTTTAGCACTTCTCCAAACCACTGCTCCACCCCCAAGAGTAAACACCATCCCAGATGTAGATTTCCTGTCTTCAAGACTTGCCTGGAAATCTGAATCAGTGTAGCCTATGGGATTTAAAGCACCACCCTTGTAGACTAACACAAGATTCCTTGTACTCTTTAAGTATTTCAGAATATACTTAACTGCATTCCAATGTTCTTGTCCTGGATTAGACTGATACCTGCTCAAGATTCCAACAGCATAACAGATGTCCGGTCTAGTGCATAACATTGCATACATTAGACTTCCAACTGCAAAGGCATAGGGAATTTTCACCATGTCCTCTATCTCTTGAGGATCAGTCGGAGACTGTTCCTTAGATAGACGAATACCATATCTAGAAGGCATGTTTGCCCCATTGGTGTTGTTCTTGGAGAATCTCTCTAAGACTTTGTCTATGTAGGTTGTTTTAGAGAGAGCAAGAGATCTGTTCTTCCGGTTTCTGATAATCTGAATACCAAGAACATAGGCTGCTTCACCCAAATCTTTCATATCGAATTGAGTGTTGAGCCATTCCTTGATGTGAGTCATTTTCTTGACATTGTTTCCAATAATAAAAATGTCATCAACATAAAGGACCAAGAATACTACTATTTGGTCTTCCTTGAGTTGGTAAACACAAGGTTCATCTTCATTCTGAAGAAAGCCGTCGGTCTTGATGATTTCATCAAACCTTTTGTTCCATGAGCGAGAAGCTTGCTTAAGTCCATAGATAGACCTATTTAATTTGCAAACTTTCTTTTCCTGCCCAGGAAGAACATAACCTTCTGGTTGCTCCATATAGATGGTTTCTTCAAGTACCCCATTAAGGAAGGCAGTCTTGACATCCATTTGCCAGATTTCATAATCGAAAGCAGCAGCTATGGAGAGAAGAATTCGGATGGATTTGAGCATGGCAACAGGACTAAAAGTTTCCTCATAGTCCATGCCTTCTCTTTGGGTATGACCCTTGGCTACAAGTCTAGCTTTAAAAGTTTCGACTTCGCCTTCAGCTCCTCTTTTCTTCTTGTAAACCCACTTGCATCCTATCGGATGATAGTCGTCAGGTGCGTCTACATATTCCCAGACTTTGTTCTTTTTCATGGAATCCATTTCTGAATCCATGCCGGCTGACCATCGTTTCCGTTGCGGACTAGCCATTGCCTGTTTATAGGTTAATGGATTGTCATCAACACCGTCACCTACGACCATATTGATTTCACCATCCAAGCCATAACGAGCAGGTTTTGTTGAAACCCTCCCACTACGACGAGGTACGGTTGTCTTCTGAACAGAAACTTTAGTAGTAGATTTCTCAGTTTGTTCAACTGAGGGAGTGGGATTGTCTTCTTCACGAGTGGAAGAGGACGGAACATTGGAAGGACTTAAATCTGAAAGCATTTCCTCCAACACTACTTTACTTTGTGATTTGAAATTCTTAATATAGTCATCTTCAAGGAAAGTGGCATTTGTAGAAACAAACACTTTATCATCCTTGCGACTATAAAATAGTCCACCCCTAGTCTCTTTAGAATTACCGACAAACATGCAAACTTCAGTTCGTGACTCAAGTTTGCTGTCTTTCTTTCTTAAGACATGAGCAGGGCACAACCAGATTCTGTAATGGCGTAAACTAGGTGTACGACCATTCCAAAGTTCTAAAGGTGTCTTAGGCATTGATTTAGATGGAACAACATTTAAAATGTCGGTTGCCATCTGAATTGCATATCCCCAGAAGGACGTAGGTAGAGTTGAAAAACTAAGCATAGACCTAACCATTTCCAAAAGTGTGCGATTCCGTCTTTCTGCAACTCCATTTTGTTGTGGAGTGCTAGGAGCGGTTAATTGGGATTCAATTCCAAGTTCAATTAAATGATCTTTGAACTGCATATCCATATATTCTCCACCCCTATCAGTTCGCAAGATCTTTAATAATTTACCTAATTGGTTTTGGGCCAAAGCATGAAATTCTTGAAACTTTGCAAAGGTTTTAGATTTCTTATGCATAAGGTAAATATGTCCATATCTAGAGTAATCGTTAATGAAAGTGACGAAGTACTCATAACCACCTCAGGCTTTGAGATTCAAAGGTCCGCAGACATCGGAATGCACTAACCCTAGGGGTTGTTTGGCACGCTCTCCCTTTGCAGAGAAAGAACGTTTAGTCATTTTTCCTTCCAGGCAGGACTCGCATACTGGCAATTCACCTAAGACGACATTTTTCAATGGACTGTCTTTGGTTAGCCTATTGAGTCTATCAAATCCTATATGACCTAAACGTAAATGCCATAGATATGTTTCATTATCATCAACGATCTTTTGCTTTTTGTGGTTTCTAGGTTTAGCTACTTTAAAAAGTTCGTTATGTAGGGCAAATGGTGTTTCTGGTCTAAGAACATAAAGCCCCTGTTCCATGGATGCAACACAAATCTGAATGTCATTTCGAGAAATGGTAGAACCAGAATCCGAAAAATCTAATTTGTATTGTTGCAATTGTAAGCATGAAACAGAAACCAAGTTTCTACTGAAATTTGGAATGTATAAGACATTGTCTAATTCCAAAATTCTATTTTGAAACTTGAGTTTGGCTTTTCCTCTAACTCTAACCGAAACTATTTCGCCATTACCAACTTTAAGTTTCAACTCTCCGGATTTTAAATAATTCCAATTCTCAAGCAATTGCAATGAACAACTTACATGGTTTGTAGACCCAGAATCAAGAATCCAAATGGATTTATCATTCTCTAACACACATGATTCGAAGACTAAAGCATTACTGCTTATTCGTTTGTTAATTGTTGTTCTTGCTAGTTCATTTTGTTGTGAAGTATAACTTGAGGAAGTGGAATCACTTTCTCTTATCTTCTCAACTAAGCTTGAAATAGTAGGATTTATGGAGTTATGAACTATTTGCTCTTCAGAGTGAACAATTCCCAGCTTACCTGCTTTCTGGAATTTAAAGTCCATCATGAGCATATGTGAAGTATTACTCTGACAAGGAGTTTATAACTTCAAGTTCAATTGCTAAGATAAATTAGGAGTGGAATGAGAAGGGGATTATAGACACTACAACACATCAATAAAACAAAAGTAAGGTTTTGGTTCAAAATTCATACACAAGTTCAGAAAATAACAAGTAATGACATATGTTATAGAAATACTAAATCTAACATAGTTTATTTTCCAAGGTTTCCAACATAATGAAATACAGTGTCCCGGTAGGCGAGAGTTAAAGATAACATTAGTTGAATAGAGTTGTCAGCTCATCTAAAATTAAACATTTTAGCAACCTTTTATTCCATCAAAATGAGAATCTAACGTTGTCCCGGTAGGCGAGAGTCAAGGTTATTCTCATTTTATGAGCTTCCACCATTGTTTCATGTTTTATGAGTTTATCTCTAAGTAGTCACCGTAGGGGAGAGTCTAAATAGAGACGAAAACTCACAAAACACTTATCAAATGAAATCTTACGGTGTTAAAAGTGTTCAACGAATAACCATCCATAGGGGGACGAAGTCTAGCGTCTCGAGGTTATATTGAAAAAGTTTAACTATTGTAAGACCAACAATGGAGATCGAATATCTTTTGATTAAAAGCTCATTATTTTAAAAAATATATATATGTATTTTGTATAATCATAATATTCGATATTATAATAATGAAAAATTACAAATTAAAGTTGGTTTAAATAAAAAATCAACTTTAATTAATTTTCAATTATTATTTAATTTGAAAAATAAATTCAAATAAATATCGAACAAGTTCCATAATATAATAATGAAAAATTACAAATTAAAGTTGGTTTAAATAAAAAATCAACTTTAATTAAATTTCAATTATTATTTAAATTCGAAAGATAAATTCGAATTGAAAATGGAACAAGTTCCATAATATAATAATGAAAAATTACAAATTAAAATTAATTTAAATAAAAAATCAACTTTAATTAAATTTCAATTATTATTAAATTCGAAAAAAAAAATTCGAATTGAAAATGTAACAAATTTGAAAATATCTTGTTTAAGTTGTTTTAGAAGAATCTAAAAAAAATCAACTTAAATATCTTTCAAAACAAATTTAATTAAATTAAAATTAAGTTGTAACCACTTAATTTGAAGATATTCCATTTTAAGTTAATATTCGAAAAGATATTAACCTAAAAAATATCTAAAATATTCCATTTTAAGTTAATATTCGAAAAGATATTAACTTAAAAAATATCTAAAGAATCTTAATAACCAATGCCTAAAATTCCTCAACTTAATTTTGAAATTTTAAATCCAAAAGATATTCAGATTTAAGTTGGTTAATTGTAAATAACTAAATATCAACTTAAATAGGAATATTTAATGAAAAAATTAAATTAAGCTTCAGAAAGAATCTAGATGGTTATAATTCTATATTTAATTAAATACAAGAAAATACATATAGGTTAGCTTAGAATATAAAATTCTTTAAACTATGATTTTCTAAAATAATTTCAAAATAAATGAAATTAATTGTGTTGTTAATCAATTTTAATTAGGTTAAACTAGTGTAATTAACCTAGTACAGTCATTCAAATCAGGCAAATGGGCCTTCACAATTGGGGTTGTTCGTGTGAGGGGGTGCTGGGTTCAGTATGTCGTACACACTTCTGTGGCTCCCAACTCTCACACAAGGCCCAAAAGAGAGGAATTTAACCTTAATAAGAACAACTGTTATTAATTGAATAGGCCCAAAAACTAAATGGGCCTAAATAAATTCTATCAAGAACTATCATAATTTATTTTAGCAACAACAACCTATATGCATCTATAATAAAATTAAACACATGGGCTCACACAGGCACACTTTGGATGGGTCCTATCATGTTGCTTGGTCATACACAGATGAAAGAAGTTTGTAAATATACCTGTTACAAATTATTATCTTGACCAAGGGAGCCATCAGATCATTAGATCTGGCAAAAAGTAACCATGGCTATTTGCAATCAAGTAATAATAGGTTTTGAAAACTTACACACAAGCTAAAACACATACTCCTGCAACAAGGTTAGTTGGATAGTTGGATGTAGGATTTATTTAATTTTAAATTAAATAATTAATTTCGAAAATAATTAATTAAATAAATAAAAAAAATTTCAAAAATATAAAAAAATTTGAAAAATAAAAAATTTCGAAATTTAATTAAATGTTTAAATTTAAAATTAAACCTACAATTTTGAAAAATTAGGTTTCAACCAACCTAAATATCATTTCAAAAAATTTGCTAACTACTTTTAAAATTTAAATGTTATTTTATAAATAAAAATTAAATAAAAAATTAGAAAAGATAAATGAAAATTTTTTCCAAATTTTAAATGTAATTTAAATAAATAAAATAACAAAATTTAAAAAAATTAGCAAAATATCTTATATCATTTAAAAAATTACATGATTATAGTTATCTTATTTTAAATTTAAATCAGGTCAAATTATTAAAAAAAAAATTAATTTAAAATACTTTAAATCTGACCTTAAATTTAAAAATAAGATAAGATATAATCAAATTTTAAAATAAGATAGATACTAACTATTTTCAAATTTAAATTAAACTAATATCTTGAATTAAATTTAAAAAATATTAAATTAATTCAAAATGATAATTAGAATTGAATTAGAAATAGTAATAGTATAAATACAGAACTACACAAAAAATCGGAAGTTAATTCCATGAAAAAGCATGAAAAATTGAAGAAAAACGAAAAAATTGTGAGCTGTACGGATAGTTTTCGCGATCGCAGGAAAATTTCAACACAGCTCCGTTTTTTTCGAATCTTCAAAAAATCATAACTAATTCAAATTAAATTGAAATTGAGTTCTGTAAAAAAGTAACTTGCTTAATTTTTTCCATAATATCCAATAAAAATAGTTCCAAAAATAGATATTCAATTATTTTTAACAAAAATTCACAAACACCAGTCAATCATCAAATAACACTCAATACAACATGATACCATCCAAAAACAAACAAACAATCGTTTTAAAGTCCAAATTTCTGGCAAGTAAATCAATTACCATAGCTCTGAGGCCAGTTGTTGGAAATTATTTTACCAGGATCTTAGATCTACTCACAAGTATGTTTATTAACATTCTAAATAAGAACTTTCTAAAACGATAAATTAAACACATATAAAGTTAAGAAACCTTACATTGGGTGCAGCAGAATTAAATGACTCCTTCCGTTCAGATCTCTAACCCTTGTATCCTTTCTGTAGCAGAGTATTATCAAGATCTGAACCTGGATCTCTTTCTCTGAATCCTTGATGCTTAATCTCCTTTGCTGATGATCTTTCTTCACGATCTTCCTCACTATGATTGAGGTATTGCTTGCTATGTGTGGGCACTACTCTAATCACTAGGGTAAGTTCGAAATATGAAGGAAGAAGAGAGAGAGAGAGTGGCGGCTAAGGAAGAGAGAGGAGGCTCAGGTTTTTCTGATTCAGAAAGTGTAATTTTCCTGAAGCCTTCACTATCTATTTATAGCATTCCACTAGGGTTAGGTTTGAATTATTTGGCATTAAAATAATGAAAATATCAGCTTAAAAAGCCTACAAAGGTGGCCGGCCATGGCTTAGTAGATTGGGCCTTGCTTTTTGCAATTTTGCAATTTTAACACTTTTGTATTTGATTTTCTCAAAAATGTCAATTTCCTAATTCAACCATTTAAATGCCAATTCTAACTATTTAATAACTATAAATAATTATTAAATAATATTGTCATTTATCATATTTATTAATTGAACCATACAAAGTATCATAATTAACAAATATGCCCCTATTAACTCTTTCTTTACAATTTCGCCCTTACTTAGTGAAAATTTCACAAATAGACATAGTCTAATTTGTGAATTATAATTAATTAATCAAAACCAATTACATGAGTCTTACAAACAATATTTTCTCAACTAGTGCGGGGACCATGGGTCTATATAACCGAGCTTCCAATAAGTAGATCAAGAATTTAGCACTAAAATTCACTAACTTATTAATTCTTCGTTGAATCCACACATAGAACTTAGAATTTCACTCTGAGTATATAGAATGCTCTATATGTTCCACCATATAGACACATCATTAGTTATCCATTGTTATAATCCTAATTTGATCAATGATCCTCTATATGAATGATCTACACTGTAAAGGGATTAGATTACCGTAACACCCTACTATGTATTTTATCCTTAAAACACTTGACCCCGTATAAATGATATTTCAGCTTATGTGAAATGAGATCTCCACCATTTATTTTTGTTTGGTCAAGCTCGAAGGAGATCATCCTTTGCTTACTATTCGCCAGATAGAAGCTATAGATTCCATGTTTATGCTAGCGCTCCCACTCAATTGCACTACCGTGTTCCCAAAATGTACGTATCACCCTGACCTAAAAGTAGGCTTAACTAACAAATCAAAGAACACGGATAGCCTCTTCAGATTGAGCCTAATCATAACAGGATTAAGATCATTTGATCTAGGATCAACTTGGAGATATTGACTTGAATAAATTCTACGGTAAGTTTAATTAAATCTAAGTCAAAGTTCAATATCGGTCCCTTCCGATGTATACTCCATGCATCCAACCTGAGCTTTACTTTAACCAATGTTCTGGAAAGAACATAGTATTTCTCCAAATACAAGTAAACTCTTGTTGGAGATTATCATATCAGTAAAACCCTGTGTCTGATAAATCTGGGAAACTTTATTCACATAGTCATGTTTACTTTCCAATGTGATGACAGCACAATAAACATGATCAAGTATGTGAAAAGGGTTTAAGATGAATTTATAAATCAAATAGACAAGCAATTGATAAAGTGAACCAAAACATACACAAATGAATAAAAAATACTTCTGTTTCTTTATTGATGTTGAATAAAATAGATTACATTCAAATGGAGTTTTATTTAGGGCATAAAACCTAACATGTTCATCTACAAAAGACAACACACGAGATGAGTGTTTGGTTAGGATATCGAACAATAAACAGGAAAATATGCCGCCTAGGAGTACTCAACAGATTAAAAGAATGAAAGTGTTCAAAAATAAGTCAATACCCAGAAGTTTGAAGTTTTTGGGTTTAGGGCCAAGTTTCACGAAGCTTTGAATAAGCAAGGTGAAAGGCAGACAATGTGTGATAAAAGGCTAAATGTCATCAATCACGAAGCTTCACAGATCATTACAAAGAAAATCGCAAAGTTTTAAACCTAGATTTTCTACTTATCCTCTACAACAAAGTCAAGAACGCATGTATGGAACCCAGAAATTAAGCATGCAAAATAAAAGAGGAAAGAATTGAAAACTTGCTCGCTGTTTGACGTCTGAGTTTGGTCCAAACGAAGTTGCTCGGATACTTTGGGTGGAAATCTCACGACAGACTTAAAGCAAAAACTTCCTTTTTTGCTCTGAGCCTTCTAAATAGAGAAGTTGGTAAAAGTGAATTTGTGAAGGATGTGCAACCATATTTATAAACAGAAAAATGAAAAAGGGTAATCATTTCAAATTCCTTAGACGCCTCGGTTCCCCCCAAAAGCAAATATCGGGAACCAAATATAATCAAGTGTAACCGTCAAAACGTTGTGAGAGAAAACTGGATTTTGAAGCATTAATTGCGTCAGAGCATTAATTAGCCAAAAACTGAAGAGACACCTGGTCAGCCTCACATCGAATCATGAACAGACGCGCCTGACACGTGTCACCCATCCAAACGCAAAGACAGCTCGGATGAAGTCTACACGCAACTTTGAAAGTCTCGTGTAGACTTGGGGGAAAATGTTATCCCAATTTTTGCACTCTGATGTGGCATCACACGATGGTGACACGTGGAATCAACTCTATGTACCTGCTCGCAAGAAATATGCCAAACAGGACACCACATACATTCGTTTGAACGAAGTCCTCTTAGTCGGGCAGTGAGCAATCCACGCAGCAGGCCAACAATTAGCAAATTCAACTTTCGCATCGTGAGTCACTGAAGAAATCCCTATAACTTTGGGATTAGATCACAACGATATGGCAAGCTTTCCGAATCCCACGATTAGTGTATTCTGTATTTACTATGCAATCTTTCCACTTATATCAATTGTAACCAGAAGGGAAATACTTCCCTCCCAAGCTTAAAGCCCTATAAATAGTGATTCATACTCACTGGGCAAAAGGTCGAAAAACTTGTCTAAGAATTTATATTCAGAGATATTATTGTAAGAGATCTAAGAAAAGGAACCATTTTCCTTGTTCTTAAGTCAATACAAACTACGAGGATTAGGCAATTACCGAATTGCTCGGGGCTGAACCTCTATAAAATTCTTGTGTCTTTATTTGCTTTATTATATCATACTCGTATTATACTACTTTTTGCTTACAAATTTGACTCATTGTCGTTGGCTAAAAGCGAGGTCAACAATCTTAATGAACACAAATAAGAGTTCATGTATACATAGAATTAAAACTAATCTACTAATGATCATTATTGCGATATGAATAATTATTTCATGGTAAACAACACGTTCATGAAAGATGTTATTACATATCGGCCCAGTCATGTATAATTAAATTATACACAACACATTTACTACATGTATATCCACATATGTGATCCAAATCAAAATCACACACTAGAGTATAGTGTATAGTAAACCGCACTTGGTTGATGCCACTGCAGGTCATGAACTTCTGAGCTTTATGGACGCATACTCGGGATATAATCAAATCCCGATGTACGAGCCCGACCAGGAACACACCTCGTTCATTACTGATCGAGGGCTAAACTGTTACAAAGTAATGCCTTTTGGTTTGATAAACGCAGGTGCGACTTATCAGAGGCTGGTAAACATGATGTTCGCAGATCTCATTGGAAACACCATGGAGGTATATGTTGACGATATGCTCGTAAAATCTCAACATGCGAAGGACCATATTGCCCATTTACAAGCCATGTTCGATATATTGCGTCGATATAAGATGCGGCTAAATCCTCTGAAATGCGTCTTTGGAGTTGGCTCTGGAAAATTCCTTGGGCTCATGGTTAACCAGCGAGGAATAGAGGCCAATCCCGCGAAGATCAGGGCATTGGTGGAAATGCCATCACCAACCAAGCCAAAAGAAGTCCAAAGCCTCACAGGTAAAGTCGCTGCCTTAAATCGCTTTATATCATGATCTTCTGATAAGTGCAAGGAGTTTTTTTAGATTCTAAAAGGCAATAAAAAATTCCACTAGACCGAAAAATGCGAGGAGGCTTTTCAAGCCTTAAAAACGCATTTGGGGCAACCTCCGATCTTATCAAAGCCCATGACCGGCGAAGTCCTGTCCATCTACTTAGCAGTGTTAGAATATGCGATTAGTTCAGTACTAATACGCGAAGATCAAGGGCGACAATACCCGGTGTATTATGTCAGTAAGCGATTACTGGATGCCGAGACACGCTATCCCCAAATGGAAAAGTTGGCGTTTGCCTTGGTAACATTGTCGAGAAAATTGCGACCTTATTTCCAGGCTCACAGTATCGAGGTCTTGACAAACTACCCCTTGAGGCAAGTTTTAGCAAAACCAGAGACATCAGGGAGACTGTTGAAATGGGCGATGGAATTAAGCCAATTCGACATCAAGTATAAACCAAGAACTGCGATCAAGGGGCAAGCCTTGGCGGATTTTATCCTTGAATTCCCCAGCACCGAGGTAGCACTCATAGAAGACAAAATCGACATTTCTATAATGAATAGAGAGATGTGGACATTGTACGTCGACGGAGCCTCAAATAACGAAGGCTCTGGTAGCGCGATCTTATTAATCAGTCCCAGCAATTTTAAGGTACATGCTGCTTTACGTTTTGAATTTTCTCCAACAACTGGAACCAGAGCCATGGTAATAATTTAATTTCATGTAATATGAATTAAAACGATGATTGATATGTTTTTGTGTTGATTTGGATAGTTTCATGTTGGTTTATGTGTTAGTTGATGAATGTTGATGTTGTACAGTTTCGTTTTTCATGAAAAATATTTTTTCGATTTTTAAAAATATTTTATTTGGATTCCTTGTAAAAAATTAAGCAATTTTGTTTTTTACGGAAATCGATTCCGATAAAAATTGAGAAAGTTATGAATTTTTGAATTTTGGATGCCATGGCTGTCGAGTGGGTGCATCGAGTGCACCAGGCACTTGGACAAGCCAGGCACGCGCGCGCCCATCACCCTGCAGCTGACCGAGGTTTCTCGGTCAGGGACCCTGCAAAAGCCGATGTTTTTCAGCGTCAACTCCTCCTCCGCGCGCGCAAGGCTGGTTTTGCAGCCTATCTTGGCTGCACGTGCAGCCCTAGTGGCAGTTTCCCAAAAAGTTGCGATTTTTGGGGTTTTTCCCCGAAAATCCAATTTTTTCATGGGATTGTTCCCCAAAATTTATTTTTCCATTTTTAAATATTTTTAAATTGAAATGTTTCCAATTTTAAATATTTTCAATTTGGAATTTTTCCAATTTTTAAATATTTCTGTTTTGGAATGTTTCCAATTTTAAATATTTCCTATTATGGTCAGATTTAAAAATTTGTTAACTTCATTAATATTTATTTATTATTTAATTATAGGATTAGATATTTTGATATTTAAGATATTTTTAATTAAAAGATAACTTCGTCTTTTTATTTAAAATATTATATTAAAATTATCTTATATGACAAATTAAATAATTAATAAATTTGAAATTAACATAGATATTTTTATAGATATACTTACCATAATGTTTTCAAATTCAAAAATTTATTATTTTGTTAAATATTTAATTATTTATAAATTATAAGTTTAAAAGTGATATTTTTCTATATATATATCATTTTTTTCCTTATTAGAAATTTATAAATCATATCTTAAATATTTAAATAACATAGATATTTTTGTAGAAATTTGAATATTGCTTAATTTGAGATATTTTGACATATAATTATGGTAATTATTATTCATTTATTATTTTATTCCTAAAATAATAATTATCTAACCAAATCTATTTTAAAATTGGTTTATTTTATAAAATTATAAGATCTGAAAGTGATATTGAAGATTCTTTCTTTTCAAATCATTGATCTTATTAGATATTTAATTTAATTTGATTCAAATAAACATAGATATTTTAAAATTAGTTTCCTTTATTTGATTAGTTTAAGAATAATAATTTAATTATATTAATATAATATTTTCACATCTGTTACATGGACAGTGTTTGTTTATTAATATTGTTTAATTCAAATTTTTTTTTACAAACCTATTATTTATCTAATCTAAATTGCTATGATTAACTTGCTGACAGATCCAATGATCTGATTTTAATCATAGTCCAATTGACGATAGATCTTATAAATAATTTGTAACAGGTAAATTTTGTACTTCTTTCATCTGTGTAAACCTAGTAACATGATAGGGCCCATCCAAATCATTTAACTTGTGTGAGCCTATATGTTTGCTTT
Organism: Cannabis sativa; assembly: GCF_029168945.1. Lineage (NCBI taxonomy): Eukaryota > Viridiplantae > Streptophyta > Magnoliopsida > Rosales > Cannabaceae > Cannabis > Cannabis sativa. Next base: position 75,126,087 of record NC_083602.1, read on the forward strand.
TGGGCTTAGATGCATATAGGAAGCCCATTTAAGTTTTTACTATGTAAATGGACTAGGTTGTTAAAATAAATTTTGACATAAGGAAATTTATTTAGGTCCAATTAGATTTGGGCTTATTCAATGAATAACAATTATTTATTTAAAGGTTAAATTCCTCTCTTTTGGGCCTTGTGTGAGAGTTGGGGGCCAATAGAAGTGGGTACGACATACTGAACTCAGCTCCCCCTCACATGAACTACCCCAATTGTGAAGGCCCATTTGCCTTATTTAAATAATTGTGTTAGGTTAATTATATTAGTCTAACCTAATTAAAATTGAATTAGCAACATAATTGACTTTTAAAATATATGAAATTTATTTTTCATGTAATATTTTAAAGTTAATTTTTTTAGAAAATCACTTACTTAATGATATATATTCTAGATAGTTATTTCTATTACTAATTATTATTTCTAATATTAAATAGGAAAATATCATTGATTGTGAAATTAATTGTTTATTAATTAATTTTGGTACAATCTAAGTTTAGTATATTTTCCTAGTATTAAACTATAATTAATAATTAAGTTTCCTCTATACTTAATTATTTATTTCTTGAATTTAATGCATTTAATTAAATTGAAATTTCAATATCTAAGTTGATTTTCATCATGATACTTAAATATTGCTATTTTCATGTTATTTAATTAAAGTGGAAAATTATTTTAAGTTTGGAATCTTATTTCAGAATAACTTAAAGCTGAATAATTTTCAAAATATATTTTATATTTATTTTATTAATCATTTCCCAAAATTTCGAAATTGCATTTCTTTAATGCAGAAATATCGAATTTTATTTGAAAAATAGATTAAAGTTGAAAATTATTTATTTAATTTTGGACCAACTTAAATCATTGATTTTTTCATTTAATGATTAATTAAAATAAATGAACTAAAATATTTTATAATTAGAAATTGGATTAATTGGTCAATGAAAGTCTAGATAGATATTATCTGTTTTGCTTGAAGTATTTTTCTAGTGTATTTAATTAAATAGAAAATTAATATTTAAGTTGATTTTTAATCATGATACTTAAATATTTGAAATTTTTCTTAGATATTTAATTAAATAGGAGAATTATAATTTTTTGTTGAAAATTAATTTTTATTAATTTTGGGCCAACATAAAATTAGAGTAATTTTCCAGGATTTATTTTTATTTTATTTTAAAGCATTTTCGAAATGCAATATATATTTATAGAAAATTAAATTTGAAGTTGTAAATTAATTTAAATTAATTTTGAAACAACTTAAATTGAATAATTTTCTAAATATTTATGGAAATTATTACTAAGATGGAAATAATTCACGTTATTTATCTATCTAAGTATAATTTATAAATATTAAATTAAAATTTATATTTGGAATTTTTCATTCTAAATTGGAAATTTTAATTAAATAAATATATATTTAAAATAAATATTAGAAGAAAATACAAACCTTCATTAAATAATGAGATTTATCATTATAAGGATATTCGATCTCCATTGTTGATTTTACATAGCTATTGTTTTAGTGAGTAATCCTCCCTAATGGAGTAACGTTCATTAGCAAGTTAGCACCGTTTAATCTCGAAAGATAAGTATTCTTATAAATTTTTTATATAGTTTATGACCACCCTAATGGTGGCGACTGTATAAGACTTACAAGAGTATGAAACAATGGTGGAAGCTCATAAGATAGAATAGCCTTGACTCTCGCCTAAACGGGACAACGCGGATTCACATCTTGATCGAATAAAAGGTTGCTAGAATGTTTGACATTTTAGATGAGCTGACAACTCTATTCAATGAATGGTAGCTTTGACTCTCGCCTAAACGGGACACTGATATCAGTTTGTTGAAAACCTTGGAAATCATTTAGGATTGTATGTTTTAGTATTTTCACTTGTCATTCCTACTTGCTATATGCTTCATAATTTCTGAATTGTGTATGAATTTGTATTGAACCATGTTATTTCTGTTATTAAATTGTAGTTTAATTTCGAATCTTCATTGTTGGTCTAACTTAGCTTGTTTTCTAATGAGATAAATCCCTAAGGGATTTTCACCATTAGACTAACATAATAGAGTTAGATCTCGAAAGATAAATATTGTATATGCAACATCTAGCTGCTCATCAATTGATGACACCTTAGACTAGTATTTTACAATATGAAACAAGAAGATTGTATAAATAAGATTACTTTGACTCTCGCTAATCGGAGCATCGTTGGATTCTTATTTAAAACGAAATTATCCTAATTCCTATTAGCTTATTCATTTCGAATCAGCTTAATGATATATCATTGGATGAATGGTCTATAAATCATATAAAGTCTTATTTTCTCTTACGAAATTAGATGACGCATATGATTATATTCTCGGAATTCTATCCCAAAATGATATAAATCCTCAATCTTAGATATCTCCTACTTGTATAGGCAAATCATAGAGTTAGATTAGTAGTGGTGGTCCAAGAAAGAGTTACTAATTATACAGTTACACTTTCACAAGTGTTTCATAACCATTTTCTATCAATGGATTCAAACTGTATGAGTTTAGTATTCTATGACCAAAATCCACTTGCACTATTCTAAGAACTCTTTGATGTAACTAAACCTAAGTCATCAAAAGATACAACCACATTTTATAAATCTATGGCATTTGTATCTTGTTTATAGTGGTTTTGACAAGATCATTCTCTTCAAAGAGTTAATATGCCTATATCCACTGAAAGTAATTTCATTTCATTCATAGATGGATGTACATTCAGGGGTGGATATGAGTTTTCGTGGTATTCTTAAAACGATCACTCTAGACTTTACCTTATGCCAAAGAAATTTGAAATGTTTGAAAAATTTCATGAATTTCTAGCAATGGTAAGTGGTTAAAGATCTTGCGCACTGATAGGGGTGGAGAAAAAGTTAGTAGATATGCAGTTCAAAGATCATTAATTTGATTTTTGAATTATATCCAAACTTACCTCCCCAGAAATTCGAGTTGCATATTGATGATTAGTTACTAGTCGTTGCCTAAATCCTTCTATGGTAATATAATTTCAGAATGATGCAATGGTTGTATACTTTATGTAAATCATTACTAGATTCATGGATGACCTAATCAAAATCTTAAGAAAAGCTAGAACTGCTAACCTTGGTTTGCATGTTTGTTAGCTATTCTAAGTGATTAGGGGTGGACCATCCCATAGTCATTAGATAAGAAAGTGTTTGTTTAAACAAATACTACTTTTCTAAGAAAATGACTAACTCTGAAAATAAAGTAGCAAATAAAGGAGATATTTTTTTTCTTGATTCAATAAGTGTTCTTTCATCTTATTCGTTACAAGATGATCCCACTGCCTCTGTTGTCTTAATACAACTGAAGAGGTCTATACCATTTAGTTTTCTTAGACATAGTTCACGGTACCTTGTTGTAGTGGGAGAGTTTCTACGAACTCACCTTCTCATGACTTGGAAGATACTAGTGATTAAAATCCATTGTGAGTTTAAACAAGTAATGGATTGTCAAGATAAGAAACTAAGAAGAAAGCCAAGAGAACTATGGTTTGATCCATTCACATAGAGTAAACTAAAGTATTTTGTTACAAGGACATGAAAGGAAATTTTTGTTCATAAGTCTATTCAATGGACTTAACAAAACTTCCTGTTCCTAGTATTATAGGTTTGAGTTTATCTAAACCTATGGCTTGTGGTATACCTGGTAATTACTTACTCTAATGCAAGCAACTTACTTTAGTAAGATGCTGAAGCATTTTCTTTCAAATGGAAATCTATAGAAGCTTCACAACTTCTTAGATCTAGATTTCGTTTATCTAAGGAAAAGTCTCAACTATTACAGAAAAGATAAAGCCATGAAAGAATTCTTAAATCAACAGTGAGAGGTCTAAGATATGCTTTTGTATGCCTTAGACCAGACACCTGCTCTTGAGTGGGAGTATTGAGTAAGTATCAGATTAATCCCGGAGAAGAACATTGGAAGACAATCACTTAAATTTTAAGATTAAGAAGAGGAACTATATGTTAGTCAATAAGGGTGGTTTTGAAACTCTTAGACTACACCACATCAGATTTCGAGACTTGCCTGTGTGCTAGAAAGTCTGCTGATAAGATGGTGATTACTCTGGGGGTGGAGTAGTGATTTTGGAGAAGTGTAAAAACCTATCTGAAATCTCTTAGTCTACCAGAAAGAGACTGAATGTTAAAAGTTGCAGGAAAGATACTTATTCAGTCTAAGGAAAGTTCTATACTTTTGTGGCACCGTTCCAACTTGCCTTAACTACTAGGGTTACTTCCTGAATAACCAAAGAGTAGTTGCCAAAAGTATAGAATCCAGTATCCCAAGAGAGTAGACATATAAAGAGGAATTTCACATTATCAAGGATTTTGTGATTAAGGAAGAGTAATGGTGGAGAAGAGGTTGTGTTTAATTCAACCTATCAGATCCTATTACGAGGATTTTACTACTATTGCACTTGATTTATATATCAAGGTGTTAATGATTATTTGAAATGCACTTTTTGTTTTATATTAGTGCAAGTGGGAGTTTGTTGGGTTTTATGCCCTAAATAAAACTCATTTCATATAATCAGATTTACTTATTAATAAAGATCAGAAATAACATTTTATGTTGCATGGTTCACATGATTTATTTCATGATTATATGTATATAATGTATGAATTCTTTTTAAGTCCAGAACATATGAATTGGTTAAAGATTATAGTGTTGTCAGCACAGTGGAATATAATCTTTATTATATGTTCAAAAGTTTATTCCCTGATTTGTCAGAACACTGGATTTAGACTGACATGGTATAATCAGCGATAGGTATTCTTGTTGGAAGTTATTTTACCAGGAACTTAGATCTACTCACAAGTATGTTGATTTAACAACCTAAATATGAACTTCTAAAACGATGGAAAATTAAACACATAAAAGTATCAGAAATCTTACATTGGGTGCAGCAGAATATATGTCTCCTCCCACTCAGATCTCTAACCCTTGATTCCTTTCTGTAGCAGAGTATAATCAAGATCTGAGCCCGATAGTCCTTCTTTGTTGTTTCTGAATTCTACACAGTCTTCCTCACTATGATTGAGGTATTACTTGATGTGTGTGGGCACTACTCTAACAGTGAAGGAATAGAGAGAGAGAGGGTGGCGGCTCAGAGAGAATTTTTCAGAGAGAAAATTCTGTCAGTATAATGTTGTGAATCAGTTGTGTTGAAAACTGAAGCCTTTGCCTTCTATTTATAGAAGACCACCCAGGGCTATGATTGAATTAATTGCATTTAAAAATGAAAAAATCAAAGAGAAAAGGAAGCTTAAGTGGCCGGCCTAGGCATTGTGGAAAATAGGCTTGCCACTTTTCCAACTTTCCTTTTCCTACACTGATAGTTTCCTGTTTTGTCAAAAACTGCCAATTCCTTTGTTCAACCATATAAATGTCAAATCTAATTATTTAATAATTAAAATTAATTATCAAATAATATATTGTCATTTATTTTATTAATAATAAAACTAATTAAAGTTTCCTAATTAATAAATATGCCCTTCAAAATCTCTATTTACTATTTTGCCCTTAATAAGTGATAAATTCTCAAATAGACACAGTCTATCTTGAGAATTATAATTGATTAATTAATATCAATTAAATGAGTCTTACAAGTAATATTATCTCAACTAGTGGGGGGACCATGGGTCTATATATCCGAGCTTCCAATAAGCAGATCTAGAATTTACCACTTAAATTCACTGACTTATTAATTCTTTGTTGAATCCACACATAGAACTCAGAATTGCACTCTCAGTATATAGAATGCTCTATATGTTCCACCATATAGACACATCATTAGTTATCCATTGTTATAATCCTAATGTGATCAATGATCCTCTATATGGATGATTTACACTGTAAAGGGACTAAACTACCGTAACACCCTACAATGTATTTTATCCTTAAAACACTTAACCCTGTATAAATGATATTTCAACTAAGTGAAATGAGTACTCAATCATTTATCTCGTTTGGTTAAGCTCGAAGGAAATCACCCTTTGCTTACTATTCGCCAGATAGAAGCTATAGATTCCATATTTATGTTAGCGCTCCCACTCAATCGTACTACCGTGTTCCCAAAATGTATGTATTGCCCTGACCAAAAATTAGGCTTAACTAACAAATCAAAGAACACGAATAACACTCTTGAAATTGAGCCTAACCATATCAGGATTTCGATCATGTGATCTAGGATCAACTTATGATATTGAATTGAATATATATTTACGGTAAGTTTCATAAATCTATTTCAAAGTTCAATATCGGTCCATTCCAATGCATACTCCATGCATCCAACCTGAGCTTTACTTTAACCTATGTTCTGGAAAGAACATAACATTTCTCCAAATGCAAGTAAACTCTGTTGTAGATTGTCATATCAGTAAAACCCAGTTATCTGATAAATTTAGGAATACTTTATTCACATAGTCGTGTTTACTTTCCACTGTGTTGACAACACAATAAACATGATCAAGTATGTGAAAGGGGTTTGGATAAATTTATAAATCAAATAGACAAACAATTGATTAAGTGAACCAAAACATACACAAATGAATGAAAAATACTTCTGTTACTTTATCGATATTGAATAATCTGGATTACATTGAAATAGAGTTTTATTTAGGGCATAAAACCCAACAAACTCCCACTTGCACTAATATAAAACAAATCAGTACATTTCAATTAATCCTAAATTCTGACGGTGCTTTTCGAATGAAGTTACTGCCAAGACTTTAGTGAATGGATCAGCTAAGTTGTCCTGCGTATCCATTTTCTCCACCAGTACATCCCCCTTGCCACATATTCTCTGATAATATGATACTTTCTTTCTATATGCTTACTTCTCTTGTGGCTCCGAGGTTCCTTACTGTTGGCTATAGCTCCATTGTTATCACAAAGCAGGACTAGAGGCTTTTCTGTTCCAGGAACTACACCAAGACTAGTGAAGAACTTCCTAAGCCAGACAACCTCTTTAGCTGCTTCAGCCGCAGCTATGTATTCTGCCTCCATGGTAGAATCCGAAGTCGCATTTTGTTTAGCACTTCTCCAAACCACTGCTCCACCCCCAAGAGTAAACACCATCCCAGATGTAGATTTCCTGTCTTCAAGACATCCCTGGAAATCTGAGTCTGTATAGCCTAAGGGATTTAAAGCACCACCCTTGTAGACTAATACATAATCTCTTGTACTCTTTAAGTATTTCAAAATATACTTAACAACATTCCAATGTACTCGTCCTGGATTTGACTGATACCTGCTCACGATTCCAACTGCATAGCAGATGTCAGGTCTAGTGCATAGCATAGCATACATTAGACTTCCAACTGCAGAAGCATAAGGAATTTTTGCCATGTCTTCTATCTCTTGAGGATCAGTAGGACAATGTTCCTTAGATAGACGGATACCATGTCTAGAGGGCATATTAGCCCCATTGGTATTAGTCATGGAAAATCTGTCTTGAACTTTGTTAATGTAAGCTGTTTGAGAGAGAGCAAGGGATCTGTTCTTCCAGATTCTGATAATCTGAATACCGAGAACATAGGCTCCCTCACCCAAGTCTTTCATATCGAATTGAGTGTCAAGCCATTCCTTGATGTGAGTCATTTTCTTGACATTGTTGCCAATGATCAAAATGTCATCAACATAAAGGACCAGGAATACTACTACTTGGTTTTCCTTGAGTTGGTAAACACAAGGTTCATCTTCATTCTGATGAAAGCCGTAGGTTTTAATGATCTCATCAAACCTTTTATTCCACGAGCGAGAAGCTTTCTTAAGTCCATATATGGACCTATTTAATTTGCAAACTTTATTCTCCTGCCCAGGAAGAACATAACCTTCTGGTTGCTCCATATAGATGGTTTCTTCAAGAAGCCCATTAAGAAAGGCTGTCTTGACATCCATTTGGCAAATTTCATAATCTAAAGCGGCAGCAATGGAGAGAAGAACACGGATGGATTTGAGCATGGCAACCGGACTAAAAGTTTCCTCATAGTCCACACCTTCTCTTTGGGTATAACCCTTGGCGACCAGTCTAGCTTTGAAAGTTTCAACTTCGCCTCTAGCACCTCTTTTCTTCTTGTAGACCCACTTACATCTAATTGGACGATAATCATCAGGTGGTTCTACATATTCCCAGACTTTGTTCTTTTTCATGGAATCCATTTCTGAATCCATGTCGGCTGACCATCGCTTCCGTTGCGGACTTGCCATTGCCTGTTTATAGGTTAATGGGTCGTCATCAATACCGTCACCAACGACCATATTAATTTCACCATCCAAGCCATAACGAGATGGTTTTGTAGAAACCCTCCCACTACGACGAGGAGCGGTGATCTTCTGAACAGGAGCTTTGGTAGTAGTTTTCTCAGTTGCTACAACTGAGGGAGTGGGATGTTCCTCTTCTTGAGTAGAAGAGGATGGTACATTTGAAGGAACAGTATCTGTGAGCATTTCCTCTAATACAATTTCACTTTTCGGTTTGTTGTCTTTCATATAGTTATCTTCAAGGAAAGTAGCATTTGTAGAAACAAACACTTTGTTATCCTTGTGACTATAGAATAGTCCACCCCTAGTCTCTTTAGAATTTCCGACAAACATGCAAACTTCAGTTCGCGATTCCAATTTGCCTTCTTTCTTTCTCAAGACGTGAGTAGGGCACCCCCAAATCCTATAATGGCGCAAACTAGGTGTACGACCATTCCATAGTTCGACGGGTGTCTTAGGGACTGCTTTAGATGGTACAACATTTAGAATGTCGTTTGCCATTTGAATAGCATATCCCCAGAAGGACGTAGACAGAGTTGAATAACTCAGCATAGACCTAACCATTTCCAAGAGAGTGCGATTTCTTCTTTCTGCAACTCCATTCTGCTGTGGAGTGCTTGGGGCAGTATATTGGGATTCAATTCCAAGTTCAGTTAAATGATCTTTGAACTGCATGTCCATATATTCTCCACCCCTATTAGTTCGCAAGATCTTTAATGTTTTACCTAATTGGTTTTGAGCCAAAGCATGAAATTCCTGAAACTTTTCAAACGTTTCAGATTTCTTTTGCATTAGGTAAAGAAAACTGTCTCTAGAGAAATCGTCAATGAAAGTGATGAAATACTCATAACCTCCTCTGGCTTTTACATTCAGCGGTCCGCAAACATCTGAATGCACTAACCCTAGGGGTTGTTTGGCACGCTCTCCCTTCGAAGAGAAAGAACGTTTGGTCATTTTTCCTTCTAGGCAAGACTCGCAAACTGGCAGTTCTCCTAAGACGACATTTTTCAATGGACCGTCTTTGGTTAGCCTATTGAGTCTATCAAAGCCTATATGACCTAAACGTAAATGCCATAGATAAGTTTGATCATCATTATCAATCTCTTTTCTCTTAAGGCTTCTAGGTTTAGCTACATTGAAAAGTTCAGTATTTAGTGAGATTTGAGTATCAGGTCTTAAAACATAAAGCCCTTGTTCCATGTTTGCAACACATATATGAAATCCATTACGAGAAATTGAACAATTTGAACTCGAAAAATTCAATATATAAAATTGTGTTTGTAAACATGAAACGCTAATCAAGTTTCTACTAAAATTGGGAATATATAAAACATTCTCTAAAAGTAAAAACTTCTTAGAATTAAACTTGATTCGGGTTGTTCCTCTTGCTTTAACTGATACCAACTCGCCATTTCCAACTTTTAGCTTTAACTCATCTGGGTGAAGATTCTCCCAAATTTCAAGCAGCTGCAATGAAGAACATACATGGTTAGTAGATCCAGAATCAACAATCCAGGTGGATTTGTCATTCTCTAAAACACATGATTCAAATACAAAAGCATCACCTTCGTTTGAATTGTCTAGAAGCCTAGGACATTGTTCTTCTTTATGTCCCTTTCCATTGCAATTCGCACATAGAACATGATGTTTCATAATTGTACTTGAAGAAGCAGCTTTGTTAGAGCCCTCATGCTTAATCTTCTTCCTCTGATTAAAGTTTGCAATACCAGGAGGTCCCATTGCAATCAGATTCCGCTCATGGGCCCTTAACTCAGTCTCGAGTTTGTCCATGTCGGAGGAGTGAGGATTGTTCAATAAGTAATATAGAACAAAACTATCATACTCCTGAGGAAGACTATTAAGTATGAGCCTTACTCATTGTTCCTTTGATAAATCAATTCCTAGTAGATTTGCCTTTTGGAATTTCAGATTCATCAACAATAGGTGCGAGTTAATGCAACTACCAGGATGCATTTTCACCCTATTGAGTTCTTTTGCAAAGATACTAACTAGGAGTGGATCGGGATGAGGGTTATTCATTTTGGCACTACAACATTTCAATAAATAGAAGTAAGGTTTTGGTTCTATAAATTCATACACAGGTTCAGAAAACAAATAATCACTTATGTTATAAAAATACTAAATCTAACATAGTTTATTTTCCAAGGTTTCCAACGAACTAATACAGTGTCCCGTTTAGGCGAGAGTCAAAGCATCATCCATTGAATAGAGTTGTCAATTCATCTAAAATGTCAAACATTCTAGCAACCTTTTATTCGATCAAGATTGGAATTCAGCGTTGTCCCGTTTAGGCGAGAGTCAAGGCAATTCTATCTTATGAGCTTCTATCATTGTTTCATACTCTTGTAAGTCTTATATAGTCGCCACCATTAGGGTGAGCATAAACCATATAAAAAACTTATAAGAATACTTATCTTTCGAGATTAAACGGCGCTAACTTGCTAATGAACGTTCCTCCATTAGGGAGGATTACTCACTAAAACAATAGCTATGTAAAACCAACAATGGAGATCGAATTTCTCTTGATTAAAGCTCATTATTTAAAAAAAATATGTATTTTGTTTAATCATTTATATTCCATATCTCAATAATGAAATATTACAAATTAAAGTAAAAACTTTAATTAAATTTCAAAAATGGAATAATTTTGAAAAATATCTTTATTTAAGTTGTTTAGAAAAATCTAAATACCCAACTTAAATATTCTTCAATCAATGACTTAATTAAATATTACCAATTAAGTAGTAACCACTTAATCTAGAAGATATTCCATTTTAAGTTCTCATATTTATAAAATATCAACTTAAAAAATATCTAAAGAATCTTAATAACCAATTCCTAAAATTCCTCAACTTAATTTATAATAAGAAATTCAAAAATATTCAAATCTAAGTTGATTTGATAGATTTAACTAAATCTCAACTTAAATAGGAATATTTAATGAAATTATAAAATTAAGATTCAGAAAGAATTTATATGGTTATAATTCCATATTTAATTAAACACAAGAAAAATACATATAGTTTTCCAGAATTTAATTATTCAAACTATGTTTTTCTTAAATTAATTTCAAGGAAGAATGAAATTAATTATGTTGCTAATCAATTTTTCATTAGGTCAAACTAATATAATGAACCTAGCACAGTTATCCAAATCAGGCAAATGGGCCTTCACAATTGGGGTTGTTCATGTGAGGGGGGGCTGGGTCCAGTATGTCGTACCCACTTCTAAGGCTCCCAACTCTCACACAAGGCCCAAAAGAGAGGAATTTAACCTTAAAATGAACAACTGTTATTAATTGAATAGGCTCACTACTAAATGAGCCTAAATAAAATCTATCAGTTATGATATTTTATTTAGCAACAACAACCTATATGTATCTATAACATAAATTAAACATATAGGCTCACACAGGCATACACATTTGGATGGATCCTATCATGTTACTAGGTCATACACAGATGAAAGAAGTTTGTAAAAATTACCTGTTACAAATTATTTACTTGATCTATCATCAATTGAACCATTGGTTAAAATTAGATCATTGGATCTATCAACAAGTTAACCAAGGCAATTTAGATCAAGCAATAATAGGTTTTAGAAAACTTACAAACAATCTAAAACACATACTCCTGCAACAAGGTTAGATTTGGATAGTTGGATGTAGGATTTATTTAATTTTAAACATATATTTCGAAAAATGAAATTTAAAATTAAACCTACCATTTTGAAAGATTAGGTTTTGGGTAACCTAAATGTCATTTCAAAATAAATTGCTAACTTTCCTTTTAAATTTCATGTTATTTAATAAATTAAATAATAAAATAGAAAATGGTAAATACATACCCTTTTCTTGTTTTACAATTTAATTTAAGTAAAAATAACAAAATTTAAAAGTTAACAAAAATACCTTATTTCCTCTTTTAAAATTATCATGATTATTTTGATCTTATTCTAATTAAGGTCAAGTTACCAAAAATAAATTAATATCTGACCTTAAAAAAAATAAAATAATCAAATTTTAAAGGAAATAAGAAAAGAGATAAGCAAAACTTGATTTTTTTCTATTTTCAAAATCAAATTACACTAATATCTAAAATTAATTTTAAAAAATAAAATTAATTTATTTTTGATAATTAGATTTGAAATTTGAAAAACAAAAATCAACATACAAAACTACACAAAAAATAGGAATTTAATTCCGTGAAATAGCATGAAAAATCGAAAAAATTGAAAAAAAAAAAATGATGAACTGTACGGATGGCATGCCAGGCATGCCCATCCGCGCACGTATCTGGGGTGCACGCCGAGGAATCACGGCGCAGGAAGGCTGCTTGCAGCCATTCCGCGCGAGTGATGAGGGTGCTCATCAACCCGATTTTTCTAATTTTCAAAAATTCATAACTAATTCAAATTAAATCGAAATCGAGTTCTGTAAAAAGGTAAATTACTTAGAATTTTCCAAACTATCCAACTAAAATAATTACAGAGACAGAAAAGTAACTATTTTTCCCAGAATTCACAAACAACAATCAAACATCAATATGACACACAAAGCAACATGATACCATCCAAAACACAAACAAATCGTTTTAAGTCCAAATTTCTTGCAAGCAAATCATTTACCATGGCTCTGGTGCCAGTTGTTGGAAGTTATTTTACCAGGAACTTAGATCTACTCACAAGTATGTTGATTTAACAACCTAAATATGAACTTCTAAAACGATGGAAAATTAAACACATAAAAGTATCAGAAATCTTACATTGAGTGCAGGGGAATATATGTCTCCTCCCACTCAGATCTCTAACCCTTGATTCCTTTCTGTAGCAGAGTATAATCAAGATCTGAGCCCGATAGTCCTTCTTTGTTGTTTCTGAATTCTACACAGTCTTCCTCACTATGATTGAGGTATTACTTGATGTGTGTGGGCACTACTCTAACACTTATAGATTTCGAAACAGTGAAGGAATAGAGAGAGAGAGGGTGGCGGCTCAGAGAGAATTTTTCAGAGAGAAAATTCTATCAGTATAATGTTGTGAATCAGTTGTGTTGAAAACTGAAGCCATTGCCTTCCATTTATAAAAGACCACCCAGAGCTATGATTGAATTAATTGACATTTAAAAATGAAAAAATCAAAGAGAAAAGGAAGCTTAAGTGGCCGGCCTAGGCATTGTGGAAACAAGGCTTGCCACTTTTCCAACTTTCCTTTTCCTACACTGATAGTTTCCTGTTTTGTCAAAAACTGCCAATTCCTTTGTTCAACCACATAAATGTCAAATCTAATTATTTAATAATTAAAATTAATTATCAAATAATATATTGTCATTTATTTTATTAATAATAAAACTAATTAAAGTTTTCTAATTAATAAATATGCCCTTCAAAATCTCTATTTACTATTTTGCCTTTAATAAGTGATAAATTCTCAAATAGACACAGTCTATCTTGAGAATTATAATTGATTAATTAATATCAATTAAATGAGTCTTACAAGTAATATTATCTCAACTAGTGGGGGGACCATGGGTCTATATATCCGAGCTTTTAATAAGCAGATCTAGAATTTACCACTTAAATTCACTGACTTATTAATTCTTTGTTGAATCCACACATAGAACTCAGAATTGCACTCTCAGTATACAGAATGCTCTATATGTTCCACCATATAGACACATCATTAGTTATCCATTGTTATAATCCTAATGTGATCAATGATCCTCTATATGGATGATTTACACTGTAAAGGGACTAAATTACCGTAACACCCTACAATGTATTTTATCCTGAAAACACTTAACCCTGTATAAATGATATTTCAACTAAGTGAAATGAGTACTCAATCATTTATCTCGTTTGGTTAAGCTCGAAGGAAATCACCCTTTGCTTACTATTCGCCAGATAGAAGCTATAGATTCCATATTTATGTTAGCGCTCCCACTCAATCGTACTACCGTGTTCCCAAAATGTATGTATTGCCCTGACCAAAAATTAGGCTTAACTAACAAATCAAAGAACACGAATAACACTCTTGAAATTGAGCCTAACCATATCAGGATTTCGATCATGTGATCTAGGATCAACTTATGATATTGAATTGAATATATATTTACGGTAAGTTTCATAAATCTATTTCAAAGTTCAATATCGGTCCATTCCAATGCATACTCCATGCATCCAACCTGAGCTTTACTTTAACCTATGTTCTGGAAAGAACATAACATTTCTCCAAATGCAAGTAAACTCTGTTGTAGATTGTCATATCAGTAAAACCCAGTTATCTGATAAATTTAGGAATACTTTATTCACATAGTCGTGTTTACTTTCCACTGTGTTGACAACACAATAAACATGATCAAGTATGTGAAAGGGGTTTGGATGAATTTATAAATCAAATAGACAAACAATGGATTAAGTGAACCAAAACATACACAAATGAATGAAACATACTTCTGTTACTTTATTGATATTGAATAATCTGGATTACATTGAAATAGAGTTTTATTTAGGGCATAAAACCCAACAATTCTTACACCTTGGAAAAGTGTTATGTCCTTTCCAGGACATTGGCAAAGTTTACCAGTATCGGATGTATGGAGTATACATCGGAAGGGACCGATATTGAACTTTGATTAGATATGTTAAAATTTACCGTAATATCTATTCAATTCAATATCACCTGTTGATCCTAGATCAAATGATCTTAATCCTGATATGGTTAGGTTCAATCTCAAGAGTGTTACTCGTGTTCTTTGATTTGTTAGTTAAGCCTACTTTTGAGTCAGGGTAATACGTACATTTTGGGAACACGGTAATGCAATTGAGTGGGAGCGCTAACATAAATATGGAATCTATAGCTTCTATTTGGCAAATAGATGTAAAGGATGATTTCCTTCAAGCTTAACCAAATGAAGATAAATGGTGGAAATCTCATTTCACTTAGCTGAAATATCATTTATACAGGGTTAAGTATTTTAAGGATAAAATACATTGAAGGTGTAGCGGTAACAGTAGTGCCTTTTCAATGTAGATCATCTATATAGAGGATCATTGATCACATTAGGGTTATAACAATGGATAACTAATGACGTGTCTATATCATGGAACATATAGAGCGTTCTATATGACTAAGAGTGCAATTCCAAGTTCTAAGTGTGGATTCAATGAGGAATTAATAAGTTAGGGAATTTACTTGGTAAATTCGGTTCGACTTATTGGAAGCTCGGTTATATAGACCCATGGTCCCCATACTAGTTGAGACCATACTGCTTGTAAGACTCAGTTAATTGATTTTGATTAATCAATTATAATTCTAAAAGTTAGACTATGTCTACTTTATGAATTCTCACAGTTTAAGGATGAAATCGTAAAGAAAAGGGTTTCTAGGCTTAATTATTAATTAAGAGACTTTGTATGTCTAATTAATAATTATTTTAATTGACAATATTATTTAATAATCTATTTTAGTTATTAAATAATTAGTTTTGGCATTTAAATGATTAGAATTGGAAAAATAGCATTTTTGGAGAAATAGAAATAAAATTGAGGAAACTGCAAAATCCTAGTGAGGCCCATTTCACCCTATGGCCGGCCACATGGTTTGATTTTCTCAATTATTATTTTCAATTTTAATGCCATGTAATTGCTAATCAAAGGGTAGCAAAATATAGGAAAGTGGTGGATCACACTAAATAAGGCAGTTAATCAATTACACAGTAAAAGAGGAAACTGTTTATTTGGAAAGTTGTGCTCTCCCTTTTCCCTATATAAAGCAACCCTTGTTCTCTTCTCTTGTATGCTTATGTATGCTTAAGACCACGAAATTAAGAGAGAAAAGAGAGAAAAATTTCGAAATCCTCGTGAGATGAGTAGTGCCCACACACATCAAGTGGTACCTCAATCATAGTATGTAAGATTATGGAATTTCTGCATCAAAGAAGGAGAAAATAAGATCTAGGTTCAGATCTTGGTGATGCTCTGCTACAGAAAGGAATCAAGGGCTAGAGATCTAAACGGAAGGAGTCATATTATTCCGCTGCACCCACTGTAAGGTTTTCTAACTTTATATGTGTTTATTTTCATTGTTTTAGAATTCATATTACACTACTAGAAAAATAGGTTTCAGTGACACACATTAAGTGACTCTAAAATTATTTAGTGACACTTCACTGCGCGTCACTAATGGGACTGACTGGAAAGCCAGTTTTTAGTGACACTTCAGCGCGTGTCACTAAAGTATTTTCCAGTCACTCATTGCGTGTCACTGTAAGCATTTAGAGTCAGATTTTGTCTGACTGAAAATTTAATAGCAACTCACAAAAAACGTCACTATATCATTTTTTTCTTTTTTTTTCATTATTTTGCACATATAGTGACACACAAAAAGTGCCACTATATTAGTTTTTTTTTTTTTAAAAAAAAAAATATATACAATTTTTTTTAGTTCAGGTTTTAATTTATTTTTTTTAAAAAAATATATATATACAATTCTTTTTACAAATTTTGTATATAATAAAAATTATAAATAGTAATTTAAATTAATTATATATTAATACAATTAAATATAATAATAATAATTTTAATTAATTAAATTTATAAATTATACAATTTACCTTAAAGCTATATACACATAATTTTAAACTAATAACATATTAATCTCTAAAAGTTACAAAATAATTACATACTAACCCGAATCAGTTTATGTAAAAAAAACCAAAATTAGTTTATCTAAAAAAAAAACCTAAATTAGTTTATATCAAACAGACAAAAATTGAGATTAGTCATACACAATTTATATTTTAAAATCAAAATAAACCTAAAAAAACTAGTTCAGATCCAATGCCATGAACATCAAGCCCCAACCTCGAACACGAAGCTAGAAGCTCCGTCAACCCAAAATCCCGTCGTATAAGAAGCTCCGTCAAACGCCATCAACCTGAACAGAAAAGAGAGAGAGAGAGAGACGCGAATAGAGATAGATTATCTCAGATCTCGACCTTGGGACTTTGGTTGAGGATCTCAGATCTGCATCATCGGAGGTGGTGTGGTCATGAGCGAGGTGGTGACGATGAGCGGAGAGACATCGAGATAGAGAGAAGCGAGCTGCACCTTAGGATTTTGGAGCCAGGCCTTAGTCTTCGGCTGCCTGAGTAGCAACAGCTGCCGAGTGATGAAAAACATGATCAAAGAGAGGGCAAGAAGATGAGGTGGCCAGAGGGGGAAATGTAATCAGCTAGGGTTTTTTTATTAAACCCTTTAACAATTTTAATGAGAAAGAGAATGGAGAGACTCTGTATGATAAAGAGAGAGAAAAAGGTTTTTTAATGTTATTGATTTAAGAGAGAGAGAGCCGTATATGTAATAAAATATAAATCTGACATGTGAATTTTTTTTAAAATAGTCTACTGTTTACTTTTCCTAAGAAAAAGGTAAAGTATATTAATAATGATTTGTTATATTAATTTTTAGAAAATATAATATATTTATAAATAAAAAATACATTAATTACAGCTGTTTTTTTTTTTTTAAAAAAAATTATGGTTATGATATAGTGACATGCAAAGTGTGTCGGGATATATTTACCTAATCGCAATTGGCGCGTCACTATAGGTCAATAATTTTTTTTAAAAAAATAATAAAAACTATGAGAGTTAATCTTTAGTGACACCTCATATTTTTAGTGACACACATTATACGTTACTAACACTAAATTTTTAAAGTCTTTTTGTGTGTGTCACTAAAACTTACCCTTAATCCTTTAGTGACCCGCACAAAAGTGCGAGTCACTAAAGAGTGTCACTAAAGGGTAGAATTGTAGTAGTGTTAGGATGTTAATCAAACATACTTGTTAGTAAATCTAGATCCTGGTAAAATAATTCCAACAGACACGTCATTAGTTATCCATTGTTATAACCCTAATGTGATCAATGATCCTCTATATAGATGATTTACACTGTAAAGGGATTAAATTACCGTAACACCCTACAATTATTTTATCCTTAAAACACTTAACCATGTATAAATGATATTTCAACTAAGTGAAATGAGATCTCCACCATTTATTTTCGTTTGGTTAAGCTCGAAGGAAATCATCCTTTACTTTCTATTCGACAGATAGAAGCTATAGATTCCATATTTATGTTAGCGCTCCCACTCAATTGCACTACCGTGTTCCCAAAATGTACGTATCACCCTGACCCAAAAGTAGGCTTAACTAACAAATCAAAGAACACGAGTAACACTCTTGAGATTGAACCTAGCCATATCAGGATTAAGATCATTTGATCTAGGATCAATAGGTGATATTGAATTGAATAGATATTATGGTAAGTTTTAATATATCTAATCAAAGTTCAATATCGGTCCCTTCCGATGTATACTCCATACATCCGATACTGGTAAACTTTGCCAATGTCCTGGAAAGGACATAACACTTTTCCAAGGTGTAAGAATACCTATCGCTGTTTATACCATGTCAGTCTAAATCCAGTGTTCTGATAAATCAGGGAATAAACTTTTGAACATATAATTAAGATTATATTCCATTGTGATGACAACACTATAATCTTAAACAAACTCATATGTTCTGGACTTAAAAAGAATTCATACATTATATACATATAATCATGAAATAAATCATGTGAACCACGCAACATAAAATGTTATTTCTGATCTTTATTAATAAGTAAATTTGATTATATTGAAATGAGTTTTATTTAGGGCATAAAACCCAACATATATACCATAATTTACTATTGATTATATAAAGGAAATGCTTCATTCTTGTTAATTCTTCAAGTTTAAGAAATAAAAAATTCAAGTCTTGTGAGATTTTCTATTTATTACACCAGGCTGTAATTAAAGTCGAATAGATATTAAAACGCGAGTACCCGTGTACTGCGAAAATGTTAAACATTAAATATCCCCGCGAGGATATGAAGTTGTCCAAAATAAAATGCAAATTTGTCTAAGTACAGAGTGCGAGTACCCCTGTACCGCATATATAAAAAAAAATAAAAAACAAACTCAAAAGAAATATAGTTCAACATAAGCAAATATAAAAGGGAAAAGTAAAGCGTTGGGAGCAGCAGGAACAGATTCATCCGCGACTTTGCTGGCCACCTCGTTCTCGATTTCCTCCACCTCCGCGACTTTGGTCTCCTCGAGAAGGTTCCCTCCACCACCTTCAGTTGGTGTGGGTGACATGGCGCAAAAAGCCTCAGCCATTTCTGCGGCTTCTGCTCCAAGGATCGAGAAGTCAAAGTCTGGAACTTTGGAAAGACTAGTGTAGATGTAGTCCGAGACCGCCTGGTCATACTGCTTTTTTCCGTTCTCCTTCTCAGTTTCCAAGTCGCGAGACATCTCTTCGATTTTCGTCTTGGCCTCAAGCTCGACTTGCTCCTTGGCCTTGCGAAGTTCCTCTAGCTCTTTGACCTTAGAAGACGCATCTTGTTTCAGCTTCTTAATGTCTTCTTGAAGTTGAGCAATATGTTTCTTCGCGAGTTCAACCTCCTTGGACCCTGCAGCAAAAGCCTTCGAGAACGTGGCCATGAACTGCGAAGCTAACTCCGCAGCGCGAGGTAGCAGCTCCTCTGAAGGTGTCTTGTCAATCTTTGACAAGAACTCATCGCTGACAAACCTCTCCTGAAGGTACAGCACATGACGAGCTCGAGTCGCTGGGTCGATCACAACCTTCTTCCCTTTCTCTTGAATACCCTTAGCAGGCCTCTTGGAGGAGTCTGTGACAGGAGTAACAACCACATCGCTCTTCCTCTTCTGGGACGTAATAGGAGAGGTCGCTGCTGTCCCAGGCTTCAGTTTGCGGTTGAGCATAGGAGCGGACTTTAGGAAAGTCATTTCTGCAATTACAAAAGGAAAAAATAAGGGTTATACTAATAAGGATAAAATTCTAACACCCTAAGTTTGCGTATGCAATAAAATACCTGATGATGGTAGAGGATTTTGCTTGGAAAGACGTTTATCAATTCGCTCTTGCTACTTTTCAGAAGGTTCCTTATACACCGGCTCTCTCCAAAGACTCACGTTTTCAGGGATCAGTTTGTGTTCGCGAAGTTTAGCAGTCGTACATAACAATCGCCAGTCGCGATCTTGTACAGGAAGGCTCCCAAGAACTTCAGCTGTCTCCCTGCGAGTCGCGTCGAGTGTAGGACGAGATGGTCTATCTGCGAAAGCAAAAAAGAGCGAGTTAGCTTAAAACCTCAAAGTAACTTAGAAAAATGTCTAAGTCAAGAAACATGCGACGTACTAGGTCGACGGTTAAAGTCAGTTCTAATCCCTGGGACTTTGAATATGTAGAACCACTTTGATTTCCAATCTCCCATGTTAGATACCATCCCTTCTACCCCGTTAATTTCAAAAGTCGCCCATTTACTGAAGCAGTAGAAACCATTGTGAAGGCCTACGCTTTTTATATCATAGAAGTAGCTAAACTCTTCTACTGTGGGAGCCCTATGTACATACTCCATATACATCGCATAAAAAGCCAGGGTTGTGCGATAACTATTGAGCGTTAGCTGGAAAGGAGACACGTCATAACGTTTGAGGATAGCTGCGATAAAAGGATGAAAAGGGACTGATACCCCACATCGGAGAATGGGTATTGAGATTACCACATCCTCTATGGGAATAATCGCTGGATTGGTAAAAGGAAGGTGCGCCCTCTGAGTCGGTTTAGGTCGCAAAGAAGCAAGTCGCAACAGGTTTAGCCTCGTAAAGGTAGTGAGGTCTGATTTGGTAACTCTCGAAACCAAATCCTTGCACGAAAAAGGCTCGTTCAGCTGGGTGTCGTCCACCGAGTCAGTTCCGCTCCCTTCTGCCTCTTCTTCCTCCTCGCCTGATTTGCGAGCTGGGGCCGTCCAGTCTTCATCCGTCTCCTCGACCTCGACGTCAGGGGCATGCCTGGAGTGAATAAGATAATCGCGGGCTGACACCGTAGACTCACTGTCTAGAATATCAATAGCCCCAGGTTCGGCGAGCTCCTGCACCATTTTCTCGATGTCTGCAGAAGACATCGGACCTAGCTCTATACCCACAGTAGGTGCGATCTCCTCTTCTGAGATCGAAGTTGGGATAAAGTAGTCTTCCTCCTGGTCCTCGTCGCCATCGAATGCGTGGCCTCCCGAGCCGAGCAGCTGACTATCCGACAGATCGCTCATCTGAAAGATAGAAGATCTTTTCAGCGTGGTGAATGTGTGAAAACAAAGTAAGTGATCTCACCCGCATAAACTATAAAGTCGCAACTTGCGAATAAGTCACGCATCCTGGGCTAATCGATATACCTCCAGAAACGGCTGGGAGAAACTCAGTGACTCAAGGGGCATGCGTTCTCAAGCATGACCCTGAAGTTACTGAGGTACTCCCACCGTTTCGAGAATATCTACCAGCCAAAGAAAACGCTCATTAGAACATTAATGTATGTCGCAAATGGCTGGGTGTATCACAGTATCTCAAGGGACATATAACCGCATATATGACCATTAGAATGCTGTGACACATCCACCATTTGGGAGACTCAGTTAATGTTCTCGCGACTAAATTCACAGTATACAAAATCCTAAAGATCTAGGTAAATCTCACAATTATGCGAGTATTCAAAGTGTTCATCCGAATACCCGCGAGTATTCAAAGCATGAAAGAGTGCCTATTCAAGTATTTCTTATACAGCATGCGGTTATGCCAATTTACAGGTCATTTTTTATGAAATTATCCAGTTTTTCACCTAAAAACATAGCCTCATACATATCCCCTACGAACATTCATTCTTAAACCCTCTCATGCATATTAAAAACCCAGAAAACAGTGTTCCCACTCGAGCAGAAAAAGAAATGCAGTGAATTTTCGAAAACTAACCTTTACTTCTGAAAAATCTGTTCCCACGATTCGTCCTTGACAACACTGTAGAATCAAGGAAAAACCCACGGAGAAAGGCAAAAAAAACTGGGTAATTTATGAAGGTATTTTTGGAAAGTTTTCTCTGAGAGAGAAGAAACAAGGAAGTTTGAAGAAGTTAAAGAAAATGAGGGAAAATGGGCTTTTTGGTTCGAATCAGGGGGTTTAAATACCCAAATCCCTCATTAATTGGGATCGCGACACGTGGCAATTAGAAGGCCTAGAGTCGCCCATTCCAACGGCCAAAGATGGCCACGCTTACACAGAAACCGAAGAGTTCTTTGACGTGGCATAATAAATGCAATAAAAAGTAATGATTACAGCCGTCATTTTTCGAAACCCTCGAAGGGACAACCAAAGGTCACCTTCTCGTGACAACCTTTCACCTGTCTCTCGAATATAGTTTCCCTTCGTGACCGCACCTGTCACATCGCGAAACTAGGGGCATGTGTTATAGTGAGATTTCTCTCACCTAGAAACTCGAGACCAGACCCCTATTTAAAGGACACGTATATTCAGGTTTCCCAAAGAAAGCTGAAATGTCCCTAAGGGACTCCTCGAAGTTTTGAACCTTGCTTAAGATAGAATCAGCGAGAGGTAGCGAGCATGACCGAAGTCTAATCGCATCCAAGACAAGAGAGTAGCTCGCATATATCAAACTATATGCGAGTATCCTCCCCATGTCCATGTATAACCCAGGAGAACGACTCTCTGTAAATGCGAGTTGGTCCTAAGAACCCTGCAGCCTTTATAAAGTAATATAGACTAGCGTGTCTAGGTCCTATCAGCCCGTCATGCGATGTCCACAAAAGGTGACTACCTAAGGGTGCAGACATCCTAAACATAAACGATAAACCCGCGAGTTTATCATCAGAATATGAACAGTCAACTCGCAGATTTGGAAGATGCATGCGTTGATGAACTTAGTAACTGTTGTTCATTTATTAATGTTAACGTTGTTTAGTTAATTATTGTAATTCAATATGTAAAAACGGATTGACAATGAATGCAATCCTTGTATAACTAATTGGACACCTGCTTTGTATATAAAGGGGTGATCCACCGTGAAATGGCACCTACGAAACTCTTGCTACAGTGGACTAAGCAGACCGTGATCTGACTGAACCACTATATTTCTTTGTCTCTTTGTTATTTCCAGTTTTTGTTAATCATTTCTCATTCCCAGTTTGAGTACTCGCCATTCTAGGTTGAATACTCGCACTTGTTCTCCACGTAAATTTCTTCTTGTTACTAATAATATCATATAATCTGGTGTTGCGAAATTCACTCGACAAAAGTTCGAACGCTTAAAAGCTTTGAACCCGGAGGAAAAGAAAAACCTACGGCAATATTCTTTAACGTTCTTTTGAAAATTAAAGGGTATCAGGGGTCTCGTTGGGCGGGTGAGCTTGTAATTTATAAAAATTGTCTTTAAACTTGTCCCCCTTTTTGGGGACAAAAAGTAGTTCATAAAAATACAAAATTTCATTGGGGTTGGGAGCGGCCCAACCCCTGGCAGCATAAAAGATGAAAAGGCCTGACAACAGGCGATAGGCTTGAGGTATCAACTGGTATGGTAAAAGTCTAACGAAAACTAGAAAGTCGATGAAGTAATCTTGGAGAGGTAGCATGGCCCCGGACATGAGATGGGTTTCGCTCCAGGCTCCAAAACCATTGTAGTTGCGGTTTGGCGTCTCCTCATCCCTCGAGAGATGGTGATAAACTCTGGAGCTAGATGGCTTGATCCCAACCACGGTCACTATCTTCTCCAAGTGGTAGGCATAAGTCAGCGTCAAGTAGAGTTCGTCAGCTTCCCAGCCATTGGAACGATAAGAAAACATTTTGTAAGCGACAAGACCCTTCATAACTTCCTCCAAGGTGGCCAACTTCTTTGGCTCTTTCTTAGAAGACTTTGCGCCAGTGGCAGCTAGGGTTGACATAGGATTGGCTTGGTGAAGCTCGAGAATCTCCTGGTCGAACCCGAAGAAATCATGATTGTGAAGGTCTTGGAGAACTTCACTCATCTGAAAGGTAAAAAATCCAGCAGTTAGCCCCCACATCAAACCTTAAGTCAAAAAGGAGAATGGGGGTCCCCTAACCGCTGGAAAGAGGCCCCTTCGGATGAATGTTATGAGGAATCAAACGATTCGCAATGAAATCGGGTGAAGACTATCCAAGCATCGTGGGAAATTAAAGGAAAAGAACAGAAGACGTGCAATGGCAGTGTCAAACTGCCCAAAAGGGGCACATGGGGAACAAAAGCCAGAAATTCTTTGACTTCGCCCCTTAAAAATATAATGACAAAAGAAAAATAAACGCATCATCAGACATCCACTGAAGGAGGTGTTACACAGGCGGCAACCATGGCCGTCATTCAAAAAAAAAAAACAAAACAGACAAACATGTACATTATTTCCCCAAGGAAAAGCTACTACCACTACTTGCCCTAGCAAACAAAGAAGAGGTATTTATATAGAAAGGACTTACACAATGAGGGCAAGGCAGGGGCAGAGAATGTCGTATGATGGTAGTGCTTCGCCTAACAACGACAGAGGAAAAGTAGGAGGAAATCGGGAACCTCTGGAATTTTGTTGAGAGGGTTTGAAAATCTAAAAATTGAAGGGCAGTAAAAGTAACCCAGTCAATAGAAGTGCTGGTTTTTATAGGCCATTTGTGCATGAAACAACATCAAATAAGTACCATCGTACGGTGGGGGTTCACAATGGTTCAAATCCCTTGATCCAACGCACATGATGAAAAAGCATGAAGAGAAGAAAGGGCGGTTGAAACGTTTGAGTATCTTTCTGACATCAGCATTGATGGAGGGGTCTGTGAATAGGCGGGGAACTAATCGTTGCCTGTTAAGAGACAAGGAAGAATGAGGACGATCATAACTAGGGCCCACACGCTCAAGGCACGTGTCACAACATTCATTGAGGCCGGAGACAACGTAGAAGTCTTATTTATCTATGACTAAATAAGACTTGGGGATAAATGTTGCCCCAAGTTTTTCTCAATATATGTGGCAATCTCAGCATAGGACACATGGCAAACTAAGACCCATTACCCAGGGCACTTACCCAAATCCCCTCTAAAGGGATCAACAACTAGTCCAAGAGCAAGCTCCCGGATGTGGGAAAAGTATGTTGGAAATTATTTTACCAGGATCTTAGATCTACTCACAAGTATGTTTATTAACATCCTAAATATAAACTTTCTAAAACGATGAAATAAACACATATAAAGTTTAGGAAACCTTACATTGGTTGCAGCGGAATATAATGACTCCTTCCGTTCAGATATCTAGCCCTTGATTCCTTTCTGTAGTAGAGCATTATCAATATCTGAACCTGGATATCTTTCTCTGAATCTTTGATGCTGAAATTCCTTCTTGCTGAAAGTCTTTCTTCACGATCTTCCTCACTATGATTGAGGTATCACTTGCTGTGTGTGGGCACTACTCTCACACTAAGATTTTCGAAACTGAAGAGGGAAGGAGAAAGAGAAGGGTCAGCCAAAGATAGGGAGAGAGAAGGCTCAGTTTTTTTTCTGAATCAGAAGTGTAGAAATTTAAGTGTAGAAATTTCCTGAAGCCTTCACTATCTATTTATAGCATTCCACTAGGGTTAGGTTTGAATTATTTGGCATTAAAATAATAAAAAAATCAGTTTAAATTTCCTACAAAAGTGGCTGGCCCTATACAAGTGGATTTAGGCCTCACTTTTTGCAATTTTGCAGTTTTATCTTTTCTGCATCTGATTTTCTCAAAAACGCCAATTTTCTAATTCAACCATTTAAATGCCAATTCTAACTATTTAATAACTATAAATAATTATTAAATAATATTATCATTTATCATATTTATTAATTGAACCATACAAAGTATCATAATTAACAAATATGCCCCTATAAAACTCTTTCTTTACAATTTCGCCCTTACTTAGTGAAAAATTCACAAATAGACATAGTCTAATTTGAGAATTATAATTGATTAATCAAAACCAATTACATGAGTCTTACAAGCAATATTATCTCAACTAGTGGGGGGACCATGGGTCTATATAACCGAGCTTCCAATAAGTAGATCAAGAATTTAGCACTAAAATTCACAAACTTATTAATTCTTCGTTGAATCCACGCATAGAACTTAGAATTGCACTCTCAATATATAGAATGCTCTATATGTTCCACCATATAGACACATCATTAGTTATCCATTGTTATAATCCTAATTTGATCAATGATCCTCTATATGAATGATCTACACTGTAAAAGGATTAAATTACCGTTACACCCTACAATGTATTTATTCCTTAAAACACTTGACCCCGTATAAATGATATTTCAGCTTATGTGAAATGAGTACTCCACCATTTATGTTCGTTTGGTCAAGCTCGAAGGAGATCATCCTTTGCTTACTATTCGCCAGATAGAAGCTATAGATTCCATGTTTATGATAGCGCTCCCACTCAATTGCACTACCGTGTTCCCAAAATGTACGTATCACCCTGACCTAAAAGTAGGCTTAACTAACAAATCAAAGAACACGAATAGCCTTTCAAGATTGAGCCTAATCATAACAGGATTAAGAACATTTGATCTAGGATCAACTAGGCGATATTGACTTGAATAGATATTACGGTAAGTTTAATAAATCTAAGTCAAAGTTCAATATCGGTCCCTTCCGATGCATACTCCATGCATCCAACCTGAGCTTTACTTTAACCAATGCTCTGGAAAGAACATAGCATTTCTCCAAATGCAAGTAAACTCTTGTTGTAGATTATCATATCAGTAAAACCCTATGTCTGATAAATCTAGGAAACTTTATTCACATAGTCATGTTTACTTTCCAATGTGTTGATGGCACAATAAACAGGATCAAGTATGTGAAAAGGGTTTCAGATGAATTTATACATTATGTACATATAATCATGAAATAAATCATGTGAACCATGCAACATTAAATGTTATTTCTGATCTATATTAATAAGTAAATCTGATTATATTGAAATGAGTTCTATTTAGGGCATAAAACCCAACAAAGTAGCCCTGCTTCCTTTCCGGGAGGTGAAGGGCGTATGAACCCCTTCGGACTAGCGAAACTAGAAATGAATGGTCATCTTGCATTTAATGCAGTATGGGGGAAGCGTCAGGAAACATCCATAAGAGGACGTGTCAGACGTCATAAACCCGTCTTCTAGCGATTACACGATAATCAATGGTGCAAGTGACAGCTCCATTATGAAGAATCACATCAATCAAGAAGGGATGAAAGCTAATCTTACCTGAAACCTAGACAGCCTACGTAGGTTGTGAATGCCCTATTTCATACATTTGGGAACTTGTGCGTGCCCATAGATGACACTTAAAGATAATTAAGACCTTTCTTCTTCCTACGAATCACTATAAATACCCCTCAACAAAATTAATGAGGGGATCGGAAATAGAACACAAAAAATATTCTTTGTAAAGAAACACCCACCTATTAATAGAAGAGACTCGTGGACTACGACTCATTAATGCCCGAACTACGTAAAAATATATGCATTAACTCTCCCTAAGCTATCATTATTACATTATATATCTGGTTGCCGAAAATCTCGATCAATAAAATGCATAAAAAAAATTATTAAATTTTTTCAAATCTTTCATTAGAATGATATTTCCTTCTATTTTAAAATAGAATAATCATTCCACCAAAATGAAAGAAAGACCATTTCACTAGAATAATATTTCAATACTTTAAAATGCAACCTAACAAAAAAATGGAATAAAAGAGTTTCCCAAGTTCTATTCCATTTTATTACTCTAACCAAAGACCACCTAAATATTATATAAATACCACAATTTCGTGAGACATATTAACTCATTTTAAAATCATTTATGTTGTGTAGTTGGAACGTGTTGCTTATGGAATAAACTATATAGATAGAGTCGTGCGGAGGGCATACAAGTAAAGGTATAAGTGGAAGGGATTAGAAGTCAAAACGGTAACGTTTGAATAGATTGGAAAAGAAGACATGAAACGAAAACTGAAGAAGAGGCAAGAGAGGGTGAGTTTGAGATTTCCAAAAGTTGCTCACAGCTTAGAGTGCAATTAACTCAATTGTATTTTTCCATCTCAAACACAAGCCAACCGTCTTTCTTTCTCTCTCTTCTCTCTTCTCTTTTCTTTTCTTTCTCTCTGTCCGTGTTAAGGTCAAAACTCACAAAGCCATCATCATCATCGTCGTCTTCGTCATCAACAACAACAACCACCACCACGACCAACTCCCCACAAAACGACGTCGTTTTAGTCTTTTTCTCTTTTTGCCTCAATTTCTTCGCCGGATTCTTATGCTATTTCCGATCGCTTGGTCGACGGGGACCATTCTCCCGGTAACTTACAGGTTGCTGGTTAACTTAAACAAGGTCTTACTATCTGACTATGAAGAATAACCATAACAAGGCTAATAATAACTCCAATTCCAGCAATGGCTTTCTTCCCAATTCTTTGAAATTCATTTCTTCTTGTATTAAGACCGCATCTTCTGGCGTTCGTTCGGCCAGCGCCTCCGTCGCTGCTTCTATATCCGGCGACCCCAACGCCCATAAAGACCAGGTTCTTATTTTTAATTTCTACCATTAAAATCTCTTTTTGGTACTATATATATATTACTATATTTGAATGTATAGATATTTTTTTTTTATTTCAATTTTTGATTTTCATTAATTTGGAATTAGGTTTCTTTTCCCTGGATTTGGGATATGTATATTCTCTGTGTTTGGTTACGGAGAAAGTTGAGGGACACGATGGAAAATCGAAATCGCGAATTCTAGGTTTGATGTTGTTTGGATTTTCTTTTGCGGTTGAATCTTATCGTGTATTGGGTGGATGCTGATTAAATTTTAAGAGAGGAAAACTGAGTGGAATGTAGAGGCAATAGCTTTTTAGTTTTCGGGAACGGATGTTTCTCTAGTTTAATTATTTTGGCTAGAATAGAAAGTGAAATGAAGGATTTTGACCGTTGCATTTTATTTGATAGTGTAGAGTGATGGTTTAGGGGTGATGCAGTTGATTGCGAATAATTTGGGTAAAATTTTTTCCATTTTTGATTGCTTGGAGCATTAAGTTTTATTGTTGAGGAGGTACAACCTGGAATATTAGCCAATTTAGAACTATTGTAGTTGTTAAGGAAGGAAATGATAACTTACATGTGGCTTTTTTGGAATGATAAGGGTTCATTTGAATGCTTAATTCTCTTTCACCTTCATTATTTGCGAGTTTGAACAATGAAAAGCTTTTATTTTTAATTTAATTTGTGCATGCTGCGTAGTATTTAGTTTCAATTCACCCACGAGCATTGCCTGACCTTTTTGCGGCCTAACAGGTGCTGTGTGCTTGTGTTGACAAACTAGAGCTTGGTCCAACTTTCATTAAACATGTACTCTTACTCGGCTATTCCAATGGGTTTCAAGTCCTGGATGTGGAAAATGCCTCCAGTGTCGGTGAACTCGTTTCGAAACGCGATGATCCAGTTACATTTTTGCAGATGCAGCCTCGGCCTACAAAATCCAACAGTGATGAAGGATTCGCAGCATCACATCCTTTACTTTTGGTTGTTGCATGCGATGAAACACAGAGCTCAGGTCTGATGCAAAATGGGAGAGATGTGTTGGCCAGAAATGGTTATAGTGAACATCAAAATGGACACCCTGTTTATTCACCAACTGCTGTTCGGTTTTACTCACTGAGGTCTCACAATTACGTCCATGTATTGAGATTTCGCTCAACTGTGTATATGGTCCGATGTAGTCCACAAATAGTGGCTGTTGGTCTTGCATCACAAGTAAGCTTTGGCTTGTAATTTTATGGGATACTATTGTTATTTTTCAGTTGTTAATATCCACTATCCAGTAAGTTCCTTTTGGATTGGTTCCCTGTCATTTAACAAAGTGGAATATTTAGATTGGACTTCTTGTTTACTTTTAGATGATTACTTTCTGACAAATTGGAACTTGGCTGAGTTGTCAACATTTTTTTGTATGTGTATTTTCTTCCAGATATATTGCTTCGATCCAGTCACTCTTCAGAGTAAATTTAGTGTCCTCACTTTCCCAGTCCCACAGTTGGGAGTCCAAGGAATGGTTGTGGCTAATATTGGTTATGGACCCATGGCCGTTGGTCCAAGATGGTTGGCTTATGCTTCGAATAACCCACTGCAGTCAAATGTGGGACGGCTAAGTCCACAGAGTCTTACTCCACCAGGTGTCAGTCCATCAACATCACCCAGCAATGGAAGTTTGATGGCTCGGTATGCTAAGGAATCTAGTAAGCAATTAGCTGCTGGGATATTAAATTTGGGTGACATGGGTTATAAAACTTTGTCTAAATACTATCAAGAACTTGTACCCGACGGTTCTGGCTCTCCTGTTCCATCAAACTGTAGTTGGAAAGTAGGTCGGGGGCATTTGACAGAATCAGAGATTGCTGGAATGGTTAGTCTTTATTATAAAAGAAAACTATTATTGAGACCCATGGAATCATAATAATAGTTTGAGTTGCACAAATGCAAGAAAAGAAAAGATTTGTTTGGTTTTATACACAGAAACAAATAGCTACTCATAGTTTTGGAAAGTATAATTTTTAGTGGTAGAGCATTAAAGTAGAAAGTTAATATTGTCAACCTGTGGGCTTGTTAACTTTAAAGTAGAAAGTTATTATAAAAGATAATAACTATTATTGAGACCCGTGAAATTATAATCATAATTTGAGCTGCACAAATGCAAGAAAAGAAAAGATTTGTTTGGTTTGGTTTTATACACAGAAACAAATACATACTCATGGTTTTGGAAATTTAATTTTTAGTGGTAAAGCTTTAAAGTAGAAAGGTAATATTGCCAACCTGTTGATTTGTTTCAAGAAATGATTTTTGTGTGATTATTCAAATACCATTCCAGGTTGTCGTGCAAGATTTTACATCAAAAGCTATTGTTTCACAGTTTAGAGCTCACACTAGTCCAATTTCTGCTCTTTGTTTCGACCCAAGTGGGACTCTTCTTGTTACGGCCTCAATTCATGGCAACAATATCAACATTTTTCGAATTATGCCTTCCTGCTCGCACATGGGTTCAGGTACTCAAAATTATGACTGGAGTACTTCTCATGTGCACCTTTACAAGCTTCATCGAGGCATGACATCTGCTGTATGTTCCTGTCCTCAACGTCTTCTAATTGTTTTTTTTTTTGTTGTTGATTAATCTGAGGGTTTTTCTATTGTTCTTGTCATGCAGGTGATACAGGATATTTGTTTTAGTCAATATAGCCAATGGGTTTCTATTATTACATCCAGGGGGACCTCCCATATTTTTGCTCTTTCTCCCTTTGGTGGTGAGACTGTTCTTCAAGCACATAATTCTCCTGCTGATGGGCCTACTCTTTTACCTACCCTGTCTTTACCCTGGTGGTCCAGTTCGTCTTTCACTGTGAACAAGCAATCTTTTTCTCCACCACCACAACCTGTAACCCTTTCTGTTGTTAGCAGAATAAAAAACAACAGCTCTGGTTGGCTGAATACAGTTAGTAATGCTGCATCATCAGCAGCAGGAAAGATGCTTTTGCCTTCTGGGGCCATGACTGCGGTTTTTCATAGTTGTGTTCCTCCTGATTTGCAACCTGGCCATGCTAAGGTGAATGCTTTGGAGCGTCTGTTGGTTTATGCTCCTTCTGGTCATGTAATTCAGTATAATTTACTTCCATCAGTGGGGGGAGAGTCTACTGAATCTGCTTCAAGAAGTGGGCCGGGTTCTTCCCTTCAGATGCAGGATGATGAGCTGAGAGTGAAAGTCGAACCTGTTCAGTGGTGGGATGTTTGTCGAAGGACTGATTGGCCCGAAAGAGATGAATGTATTTCTGGGATTACATGTAGGAAACAAGAAGCTATGGAGATGGTCATGGACGTTTCTGATTGTGAAGATAATGATACAAGGGATAAGGAGTTGGTAAAACCTCATGAAAAGTCCCATTTATATATTTCTAATGCTGAGGTCCAAATAAACTCTGGAAGGATACCGATTTGGCAAAATGCAAAGGTACGTGTTCAATTTGAAATTTGTGACCCATTATGTCATTGTTGTCTTTTATTTGTTGTAATCCTGTGGCTTATAACTGCAGATATCTTTCTTTACGATGAGTTCAATGGAGGCTAATAACATTACTGATGATTTAGCTGTTGGAGAGATTGAAATAGAAAAGATTCCTGTTAATGAGGTTGAAATTAAGCGAAAGGATCTTCTGCCTGTTTTTAATCATTTTCCTGTGCTGCAGTCCAATTGGGGTGACAGGTAATTTTCACAGTGCACTTTATGTAACTGATTTGTTTTACTCTGCATGTAAAACCCTTCTATCAGTAGTTTCTTTTTGTTAGAACAGTTTTTAGTGACATGTATTATGTCTCGTTGTTCTGCGTTGAGGAAAATTCATATTTAAACAATCAGACTATTTTCTAATAAACATTTTACATTTACATATTAGCGTGTTCTACCATTCCCCCCACCCTCACCCAAAACTAAAAAAACCATGCTCTACGATCTAGACTCTAGAACATCTAACTCTGTTCACAAGGCACCTCTCAATTTGAGGTGAGTAATAAATGTTTTTAGTGTTTATTGGATAGAAAGAAATGGCAGAATATTTGATTGATAAGTTTAATGAGACAGACTAGCTTTATGGTGTCATGGTGACATGAACTTTGTACTTATTCCTTTCTCAGCATGACATCGAGATTGGAGTTTCCATTTGTAAATGTTATATTTACAGTAAATTCTTGTATACTTTTATTTTTTGTTTTGGTTTGATTTGATGGAACTCTGTCCTTGTATTTTTTCAAAAAAAAACATGTTTTTGTTTTTTCATTTAAAAAATGCATTTAGGGTGAGGCGTGAGGTGCCTGTTGAGGTACACACATCAATAATGGGAGGCTTAAATTTTTACAGGTTTGATACTGTTTTTGAACTTTTTAGCTTAACAATAGAAGATTTTAGTAGATTTGGGGTAATAAAGGGTTTCAAGTTTTAACTAAGAAACCCTAGCATTTTAACATATATGCAGAGATTTAAAATAGCAAATTGCTTGTGACTTTAACTTTTGATCTTGTACTTTTGACTTGTTTTTTATTATTTGGTGGTTTTTATTATATTAGTATTTTTTTTGAAGTTCTTTTATGGAACATACTTCAATCTATAACAGTACAAAAGAACTTCAAAAGTCAAAACAAAAGTTCTGTTTTTACATCCATTATAGAAGTGTCTTGGATGCACAAGGGAACTTGTTACTTGTGGTGCCAACAGTTTCACTTTCCTGAATGATGCATTACTTTTTTATCGATGCTTCAAAAGTGTGTTTTGTTTCGAACTGACCTAGCTTCTCTATTTTTGAATGTGGCAGCTCGTGAGTTTACTAAAATATTGTGTGTAATGGCTGGCTGGTTTTGCAGGGGCCTTGTTGGGTCACATTCTTCTGCAGATTCTCACGAAGCTAAGGAAAACTTCTCGGAAATGTCTGTTATGTCTAATGCTAAGTTAGCATCAACTGGATCGTTTGAACCCTCAGATGGTAAGATTAGTATGTGATGCTGATATCATTGTTGGCCATCTAAGGGGCTACTAATTCAAGTTCCTGTTTATTGTCATTTTTATCAGGAATTTTTGGGGATTCTTATTCATTGAGTCATCAATCTGCCATTCAAAGTAGTGGGGGGAAAAATGGAAAATTTATATTCTCCTCGCGCCTGCAGAACCAAAGTTCTACAAACAAAGATTTAGTTTCATACTCTTCTAGACAATCTACTTCAAATGTTTCTCATGTTGAGGATAGCACTTTTGCAACTGGACTATCTACTTTAGCGGACGACTCGATGTCTGCTGATAGAACTATATCAAAAGAGGTTCAGTCGGTTGATGGCGGTGGGCAAACTGATGGTTCAAACGTAAGTTCCAACCGTTCTGATTTGACTATGAACAGTCTTGATGAGGGACCAGTACATGATTCACCAGATTTTGAACAGTATTTTCAAGAGGGCTATTGTAAAGCATCTGCTGAGAGTGACTGTCCTGAATCTAATGAAGTTGTCACTGATGTGGATAGCAGCAGCAGTCCATGTGATGGGGAGAAATGTGAAGAAGATGGTGACAATGATGACATGCTTGGTGGCGTATTTGCTTTCTCCGAGGAAGGTGAGAACTTAAGATACTTCTAATTTACATTATTATTCTAAATTTTGTCTTAGCATTATGCGTTGTATAGTTCATGGTATGCTGATACCTGATCCAGCCTACATAATAGATTCTGATGCGGGACATGCAAACTATATCGGTACATGTGCTACAAGGGTGGGTGGGTTAGAGTTTTAATGTAGGTATGCAAATTGTTGATTAACTTAGGATTCCTATTAGTTGAACTCAGTTTCCAGCTTCTATTTAAGGGGGCTAATTCCTATTGGGACCTGTCATCATGAGTCACTAGACATTATTCAGATATCCCTTGGCATGATAGTCATAGAGAACTTTAAAATTTTCCCTTTCTGGCCGGATATAAAGCTTCACTTCTGGCGTATGAGAATGAGTTCCTTTTAAGAAACATGTCCAATACTCGAGTATACATTAGGCTGATATTGTATGAATTTAGTGTCTTCGATTAATTATTACAAATTTTTGATGGCCTTGAATTTGGTTATTTTGGATCATGCTTGGTATTGTGAGATCCATCCATCTCTATCTCAGTTGATGGTGGAAGTAACAACACAAGTACCATTTTTACTTGTTTAATGTTATGGTCATAGGATAGGATTCACAAGTTGATGTTTAATTCTTTTCTTTGTCTTCTTTTTCAGGATAAGGTGCTCTTTTCTCTGAGCAAATACGAACTTGTTATGAAGTTGTGCAAATTTTCTGTGTAGGCCTTTGAAAATGTTTTTAGTGCGGTTGGCCCCTAGTACTGAGTCTGGACAGATCTAATTGGTATTTCAGGTTTATTTTCTTTCAACAATCGAAATGCTACTACTGACTGTTTGATCCAAGAAACGATAAATTAAAAATTCATCAAAATTTGCTGCTTCTGGGGCAGCCGACCTTTTTCCCTTTTCTTTCTAAATTATTTCTTGTGTAAATAATGTAAATTGAAAATTCATAGTAGAAAAATGTTGTGTGGACGATGGATTCACGGATTCTTCTTCTATGTTGTGTAACATTATTATTCATTCTTCAAAGTAAAGAAAAAAAAAAGAGAAAAAAGTGGAAATAAAAGTGTACGTATTTTGCTTATGACTTATCTGGCATCACTACTTGTCAAGGCATAGTTACTAGTTTTAGGGCTAAAGTGGTGTACAATAATAAGCTCTAGGTGTATTCACCAGACTGCCCACATAAATTTAATTAGGGGTATAAATTAATTCAATTTAATTATAATCGATGGCCACATAATGCATATTCAATTATGATTGAATCAAGTTATATGTTATTTTTGAATCGGATATTAATTTTTTCTTTTTTTTTTGTTTGAACATAATTTTGAATCGGATATTAGATGAGATATTTATAAATCTAATACAATTTAATATTTAATAAAACTAAGTAGTATTTTTATTTGGTTTGGATAAGTAATTAAATTTTATATTGTTATGTTTTAAATTAAGGGTGTAACATTTAAGTCAATTCAATTTGAAATTTTATGCTTAATAAACCTAAAAATTGGTCTCCTAAACTAATACTATGCATAATTTGTAAAATGAGATAATTTTTTGTAAATCCAATTTTACCCCCCATTTACATTACCCCCTCCCCTCTCTCTTGTTCTCAATTCTTCAATGTTCCCCAGCCGAACTCCCCTCCCACACTACCCACCCATACATTTTTTTTTTCTCTTCACTCATTCTCCACTCATTTTCTTAACTTCATATCACTATAAT
Organism: Cannabis sativa; assembly: GCF_029168945.1. NCBI lineage: Eukaryota > Viridiplantae > Streptophyta > Magnoliopsida > Rosales > Cannabaceae > Cannabis > Cannabis sativa. The sequence goes on from NC_083602.1 coordinate 75,162,321, forward strand.
ATACTACACTACAAGCTATTCTACCTATTTTCTTTAAAATTTGGAGGGAGCATCATACACGGAGCAACATTCTACAGGCAATGGGTAATTTTTTTTTGTTTGTGTAATCTTGTTTGTTGTTGTTGTTGTTATATTTAGTTTAGAATGTTGTTTTGATGCTTGATCTGTGGATTGTTATTGTTATTTTGCTGTTTTTTGGGTTAAAATGTTTGTTGCTTGTGAATTTTTCCTAGTTTTGGCAATTTTTTTCGTCTAGCCCGATGGGATTTGATGCTGGTCCGATGGGGGGCCTGATGCCCTGTCAAAATAGTTGAAAGGGGTGAAGGCCCGATGGGGTGCCCGATGGTACCCTAAAATTTTTCAGTTTTGTTTTTTTTGGGTCGGGTCCGATGGGCCCAATGGGGTGCCCGATGGTACCCCTAAATTTTTTTCATTTTTTTTTTGTTTTTTGGGGTCGGGTCCGATGGGGTGCCCGATGGCACCCCTAAAAATTTTCAATTTTGTTTTTTTTTTGGGTCGGGCCCGATTGGCTGCCAGATGGTACCCCTAAAATTTTTCATTTTTTATTTTTTTGGGTCGGGTCCGATGGGCCTAATGGCACCCCTTAAATTTTCAAATTTGTTTTTTTTGGGGGTCGGGTCCGATGGGCCCGATGGGACCTTAAAAAATGGTTTTTTGTTTAATTTTTGGGATCGGGCCCAATTTTGTCCGATGGTCGTGTCTGATTTTGTCCGATTATTTTCATATTAATTGCAATGAAAGATTTTTGGTAACTTTTCGGTGAGATTTTTGTTCTAAATTGTAATTGTATTTTGTTTTAAATGTATGTGATAGGTTCAACTGTTAATGCATGTGTTATGTATAATAGCGTTTGGGAGCTTGATGGTACAGATTGGGTTTATAAACGGGGCGAAAATTTGACATTTGACATTGATTCGAACCTAAGCTACTCAGGTTTGGTTGATGTTTTGTATGAAGAACTGGATGTTGACAAAGTGGAGTATGACTTGAAATTGGAAGTAAATTACAAGTACAGGAAAGGCTATGAGTATCGCCCTGAAGTTATTGGAAATGATAAGCGTGCAAGGTATTTTTTATCTACACTTGTGAAGAAGCCAGATGAATTTATTCCTTTGTTTGTGACTTTGTTAAAGAAGAATATTTGTGTCGATCCTAGTCCCACACCAAGTTCTGTTAAGGACAATCGTAGCGAGGTTGAGAGTTTTTTTCTAGAAACAAATCTAGAGGTGTTGGTTGCCGATGTATTACCTGAATTAAACACTATGATGCCGAGTGCTGATATTGTAGCATAAATGCCCTTCATTGATGATTTTTTTGATGGTCCAGACCCTGAATGTTATGTTGAGGGCAATGATGGCATAAGAGATGACCAAGGTACAGAAGTCCCTGCTGCTGTAGCTTTGAACTTGACTCCACTATCGTACCAAATACCACTGAGGCCACCGACACGGAAAAGAGTGCCCCGTAGAGAAAATCGCCAAACACCTGCTACTAGTAGTAGTCGTCCAGGCGAAATCAGTATTGCTAGAGGAACCACTGACAGTACATGTCCTAATAATGGTAGAGAGACCAATGATATTAGTGGTCCTACTAATGCTCGAGGGACCAATGTGACTGGATTTAGCGATCCATTTTCTTCTTCGACAAGTTACGGTAAATTCAAGAAGAAAATGTATACAAGAGAAGACATCGAGGATCTATGGGTGGCACAGCAGGCGGGGAGTTACATGTAGGAAAGTTTTTTAGAGACAAAGAGCATTTAAAGATGGTTGTTGGCTTGTATGCAATGAAGAAAGGGTTTAACTACTACGTTAGGAAGTCTGGTACTGATATTTGGTACGTCACATGTAAGGATACATATTGTGGGTGGAGATTAAGAGCGAAGAAGAACGTACTTTCTAACATGTTTGAGGTGAGTGCATTTCATAATGTACATACATGTTCCCTTGATCTTCGAGGAAAAGATAACCGTCAAGCATCACCTTTGATAGTTTCCCATCTAATTAAGGATAAGTTCGCAACTGACGGCTCGGATCATTTGGCCTCTGATATAAGAAAAAGTATGCACAAGGATTACGGGATCCAAATGAGTTTATGAAAAGGCATGGAGGTGCAGAGAGAAGACACTACACCTAGTTCGGGGTACACATGAAGATTCGTACTCGAAATTACCTAGTTACTTGCACATGCTACAGTTGAGAAATCCAGGTACCATCACGGATTTTGTGGTAGAAGATGGTCGCTTCAAGTATTGTTTCTTCTCTCTGGGTCCTTGTATTCGGGGGTTTAGGTTTTGTCGACCTGTTGTATGCGTTGATGGGTCTTTTTTGAAGACTAGGTTGTTGGAAATTATTTTACCAGGATCTTAGATCTACTCACAAGTATGTTTATTAACACCCTAAATATGAACTTTCTAAAACGATGAAATAAACACATATAAAGTTAAAGAAACCTTACATTGGGTGCAGCGGAATAATATGACTCCTTCCGTTCAGATATCTAGCCCTTGATTCCTTTCTGTAGCATGTTGGAATTATTCTACCAGGATCTTAGATCTACTCACAAGTATGTTTATTAACACCCTAAATATGAACTTTCTAAAACGATGAAATAAACACATATAAAGTTAAGAAACCTTACATTGAGTGCAGCGGAATATAATTACTCCTTCCGTTCAGATATCTAGCCCTTGATTCCTTTCTGTAGTAGAGCATTATCAATATCTGAACCTGGATCTCTTTCTCTGAATCTTTGATGCTGAAACCTCCTTCTTGCTGAAAGTCTTTCTTCACGATCTTCCTCACTATGATTGAGGTATCACTTGCTGTGTGTGGGCACTACTCATACACTAAGAATTTCAAAATATTGAAAAAGAAAAGAAGAGAGGGAGTGGTCAGCCAGATAGGGAGAGAGAAGGATCAGTTTTTTCTGAATCAGAAGTGTCAGAAGAAAAGTGTGTAGTTTTCCTAAAGCCTTCACTATCTATTTATAGCATTCCACTAGGGTTAGGTTTGAATTATTTGGCATTAAAATAATGAAAATATCAGAGGGAAAACCCTACAAAAGTGGCCGGCCCTATACTAGTGGATTTGGGCCTCACTTTTTGTAATTTTGCAGTTTTATCTTTTCTGCATCTGATTTTCTCAAAAACGCTAATTTTCTAATTAAACCATTTAAATGCCAATTCTAACTATTTAATAACTAGAAATAATTATTAAATAATATTGTCATTTATCATATTTATTAATTGAACCATACAAAGTATCATAATTAACAAATATGCCCCTAAAACTCTTTCTTTACAATTTCGCCCTTACTTAGTGAAAAATTCACAAATAGACATAGTCTAATTTGAGAATTATAATTGATTAATCAAAACCAATTATATGAGTCTTACAAGCAATATTATCTCAACTAGTGCGGGGACCATGCGTCTATATAACCGAGCTTCCAATAAGTAGATCAAGAATTTAGCACTAAAATTCACTAACTTAATAATTCTTCGTTGAATCCACGCATAGAACTTAGAATTGCACTCTCAGTATATAGAATGCTCTATATGTTCCACCATATAGACACATCATTAGTTATCCATTGTTATAATCCTAATGTGATCACTGATCCTCTATATGAATGATCTACACTGTAAAGGGATTAAATTACCGTTACACCCTACAATGTATTTATTCCTTAAAACACTTGACCCCGTATAAATGATATTTCAGCTTATGTGAAATGAGTACTCCACCATTTATGTTCGTTTGGTCAAGCTCGAAGGAGATCATCCTTTGCTTACTATTCGCCAGATAGAAGCTATAGATTCCATGTTTATGATAGCGCTCCGACTCAATTGCACTACCGTGTTCCCAAAATGTACGTATCACCCTGACCTAAAAGTAGGCTTAACTAACAAATCAAAGAACAAGAATAGCCTTTCAAGATTGAGCCTAATCATAACAGGATTAAGAACATTTGATCTAGGACCAACTTGGCGATATTGACTTGAATAGATATTACGGTAAATTTAATAAATCTAAGTCAAAGTTCAATATCGGTCCCTTCCGATGCATACTCTATGCACCCAACCTGAGCTTTACTTTAACCAATGTTTTGGAAAGAACATAACATTTCTCCAAATGCAGGTAAACTCTTGTTGTAGATTATCATATCAGTAAAACCCTATGTCTGATAAATCTAGGAAACTTTATTCACATAGTCATGTTTACTTTCCAATGTGTTGACGACACAATAAACAGGATCAAGTATGTGAAAAGGGTTTCAGATGAATTTATACATTATGTACATATAATCATGAAATAAATCATGTGAACCATGCAACATTAAATGTTATTTCTGATCTATATTAATAAGTAAATCTGATTATATTGAAATGAGTTTTATTTAGGGCATAAAACCCAACATAGCAGAGCATTATCAATATCTGAACCTGGATCTCTTTCTCTGAATCTTTGATGCTGAAACTCCTTCTTGCTGGAAGTCTTTCTTCACGATCTTCCTCACTATGATTGAGGTATCACTTGCTGTGTGTTGGCACTACTCATACACTAAGGATTTCGAAATTCAAGAGGAAGAGAGAGGGAGTGGGTTCGGCCAAAGATAGGGAGAGAGAAGGCTTAGGTTTTTTCTGATTAAGAAAGTGTCAGAAGAAAAGTGTGAAATTTAAGTGTAAATTTCCTGAAGCCTTCACTATCTATTTATAGCATTCCACTAGGGTTAGGTTTGAATTATTTGGCATTAAAATAATGAAAATATAAGAGGGAAAAACCCTACAAAAGTGGTCGGCCCTACACAGTGGATTTGGGCCTCACTTTTTGCAATTTTGCAGTTTTATCTTTTTTGCATCTGATTTTCTCAAAAACGCCAATTTTCTAATTCAACCATTTAAATGCCAATTCTAACTATTTAATAACTATAAATAATTATTAAATAATATTGTCATTTATCATATTTATTATTTGAACCATACAAAGTATCATAATTAACAAATATGCCCCTATAAACTCTTTCTTTACAATTTCGCCCTTACTTAGTGAAAATTTCACAAATAGACATAGTCTAATTTGAGAAATATAATTGATTAATCAAAACCAATTACATGAGTCTTACAAGAAATATTATCTCAACTAGTGCGGGGACCATGGGTCTATATAACCGAGCTTCCAATAAGTAGATCAAGAATTTAGCACTAAAATTCACTAACTTATTAATTCTTCGTTGAATCCACGCATAGAACTTACAATTGCACTCTCAGTATATAGAATGCTCTATATGTTCCACCATATAGACACATCATTAGTTATCCATTGTTATAATCCTAATTTGATCAATGATCCTCTATATGAATGATCTACACTGTAAAGGGATTAGATTACCGTTACACCCTACAATGTATTTATTCCTTAAAACACTTGACCCCGTATAAATGATATTTCAGCTTATGTGAAATGAGTACTCCACCATTTATGTTCGTTTGGTTAACCTCGAAGGAGATCATCCTTTGCTTACTATTCGCCAGATAGAAGCTATAGATTCCATGTTTATGTTAGCGCTCCCACTCAATTGTACTACCGTGTTCCCAAAATGTACGTATCACCCTGACATAAAAGTAGGCTTAACTAACAAATCAAAGAACATGAATAGCCTTTCGAGATTGAGCCTAATCATATCAGGATTAAGATCATTTGATCTAGAATCAACTAGGCGATATTGACTTGAATAGATATTACGGTAAGTTTAAGAAATCTAAGTCAAAGTTCAATATCGGTCCCTTCTGATGCATACTCCTTGCATCCAACCTGAGCTTTACTTTAACCAATGCTCTGGAAAGAACATAGCACTTCTCCAAATGCAACTAAACTCTGTTGTAGATTATCATATCAGTAAAACCCTATGTCTGATAAATCTAGGTAACTTTATTCACATAGTCATGTTTACTTTCCAATGTGTTGATGGCACAATAAACAGGATCAAGTATGTGAAAAGGGTTTCAGATGAATTTATACATTATGTACATATAATCATGAAATAAATCATGTAAACCATGCAACATTAAATGTTATTTCTGATCTATATTAATAAGTAAATCTGATTATATTAAAATGAGTTTTATTTAGGGCATAAAACCCAACAAACTCCCACTTGCACTAATATAAAACAAAAAGTGCGTTTCAAATAATCTCAACACCTTGATATACAAATCAAGTGTAGTAGTAGTAAACTCCTCGTAATAGGATCTGAAAGGTTGAATTAAACACAACCTTTTCTCCACCATTACTCTTCCTTTAATCACAAAATCATTGATAATGTGAAATTCCTCTCTATATGTCTACTCTCTTGGGTTACTGGATTCTATACCTTTGGCAACTACTTTTGGTTAATCAGGAAATTAACACTAGTAGTTTAAGGCAATTTGGAATGGTGCCAAAGATGTATAGAACTTTCCTTAGACTGAATAAGTACCTTTCCTGCAGCTTTAACATTCAGTCCCTTTCTGGTAGACCTAGAGACTTCAGATAGGTTTTTACACTTCTCCAAAATCACTATTCCACCCCCAGAGTAACCACCATCTTATCAGAAAGATTTTCTAGCACAAAGGCAAATTTCGAAATCTGATGTGCTGTAGTCTAAGAGTTTTAAACACACTCTTATAGACTAACGTATAGTTCCTCTTCTTAATCTTAAGATTTACTTGATTGTCTTCCAATGTTCTTCTCCTGGATTAATCTGATACCTACTCATTAGTCCCACTCAACAGCAGGTGTCTGGTCTAAGGCATACAAAAGCATATCTAAGACCTCTCACTGTTGATATAAGAAATTCTTTCATGGCTTTATCTTTTCTGGAATAGTTGAGACTTTTCCTTAGATAAATAAAATCTATGTCTAAGAAGTTGTGAAGCTTCTATAGATTGCCATTAGAAAGAAAATGCTTCAGCATCTTACTAAAGTAAGTTGCTTGCATTAGAGTAAGTAATTACCAGGTATACCACAAGCCATAGGTTTAGATAAACTCAAACCTATAATACTAGGAACAGGAAGTTTGTTAATTCCATTGAATAGACTTATAAACAAAAATTTCCTTTTATGTCCTTGTAATAGAAAACTTTAGGTTATTCCATGTGAATGGATTAAACCATAGTTTTTTCGGCTTTCTTCTTAGTTTCTTATCTTGACAATCCATTACTTGTTTAAACTCACAATGGATTTTAATCACTAGTGTCTCCCAAGTCATAAGAAGTGAAGTTCCTAGAAACTCTCCCACTACGACGAGGTACCGTGAATTATGTCTAAGAAAACTAAATGGTATTGATCTCTTCGGTTGTGACAAGACAACAGAGGCAGTGGGATCATCATATATCAAATAAGATGATAGAACACTTTTGGAATTAAGAATTAAATATCTCCTTTATTTGCTACTTGTTTTCAGACTTAGTCATTATCTTAGAAAAGTAGTATTTGTTTGAACAAACACTTTCTTATCTATTGACAATGAGATGGTCCACCCCTAATCACTTAGAATAGCTAACAAACCATGGTTAACAGTTCTAGCTTTTCTTAAGATTTTGATTAGGTCATCCATGAATCTAGTAATAATTTACATTAAGTATACAATCATTACATCATTCTGAAATTGTATTACCATAGAAGGAATTAGGCAACGACTAGTAACTAATCATCAACATGCAACTCGAAATTTCTGGGGAGGTAAGTTTGGATATAATTCAAAAATCAATTTAATGATCTTTGAACTGCATATCTACTAACTATTTCTCCACCCCTATCAGTTCGCAAGATCTTTAACCACTTACCTTAATTGTTTTTTTTTTGACTAAAGAAGAGATATCATTAATCAAAACAGAACCATACAAAACCCAGCCACAACCAGCCGGCTCCCCACCACACCTGCTCAAAACCAGCAGCCGAAACTAAACAATGAGCCTCATAATCAAGGCTTTTTCAGCTTGTATCTTCCTCCTATTCTTTAAACTATACAATCTATGCATAACTATATCTTTTATACTATTTACAATTTTCATCTTAGTATAACAACAATTATTATGCACACAAGAGTTCCTATTTTTCCACAACATATAAATTGTGGCAGCAGTAATAAGAATCTTCACACTAGCATTCGAATGGGCCAGCCACACCTTCCATCTAATGAAATCCGAAGGCCAAAGATCAGCCCCACACCAACAAAAAACCTGCTGAAGCACCTCTCTTGACAACCTGCAGTTGAAGAACAGATGGCTATGGCTTTCTTCTTCCAAGCCACACACCGGACAGATACAAGAGTCTAGAGTAATCTGAAATTTTACAAAATTATCTCTAGTAAGTAAGTTGCCATGAACTACCTGCCACATGATGAAACGGTGCTTAGGAACTGAAGCATAGCTCCAAATCGACTTGTAGAAGCTATCTATGTTCCTTTGATTAGTCCCCATGTAAAGCCTTGCTGCTATAAACTTCCCCTTCTTGACAGTAGCCATGAAATTCATCTTCGAATATCTCTTCCTCAAATGGCTCAATTTCCTCCAATACCAACTTACATCTCCTTTTAATTCATACTCCCAAAAATCATTTCCTTTCATATAAATGTTGTTAACCCATTTAACCCAAAGGATATCATGTTTATCCATTATTGCCCAAATGAATTTCCCAAGGATAGCTTTGTTCCAAGTCGGCCCATTCTTGAAACCTAAGCCACCAAACGGTTTTGGCATACAAACAAAATCCCAGGAAGCCAAATGGAGTTTACTCTTCTCTCCTTTAAAACCCCATAAGAAACCTCTACAAAGCTTCTCAACCTCTTTTATAACACTTTGAGGAAGGATGAAAATGCTCATCCAGTAATTACGAAGACCAAGCAAAACCGAGTGGATTAACTGAGCTCGCCCAGCATAAGACAAGTGCCTAGTTGCCCAAGTTGCTAGCCTCAATTTAACCTTCTTAATGATAGTCTCACAATCTTCTCTTCTCCATTTTGTTGGTCTTAAAGGAACCCCAAGATATTTGAGAGGAAAAGTCCCCTCTCCCATGTGCAAATCTTCTAAGATCACCTGTTTATCACCTATAGACACTCCTCCAAAGTAAACAAGAGATTTATCTTTATTAGGGAATAAGCCTGTTACCTCAGAGAAGCTTTCCAAAGCAATCTTAAGATGATGGACAGCCCTTGGAGAACCCTTACTGAACAGAATTAGATCATCCGCAAAGCAGAGGCTCACCAACTTAAGATCTTTACACATAGGATGAAACCGAAAGGTCATCTTAGTTGTTTCCTTCTTCAGCCGTCTAGTAAGATACTCCATTATGAGAACAAACAAGAGAGGGGACATCGGATCCCCTTGTCTAAGACCTTTCTTCCCCTGGAATTTACCATGCCACTGACCATTCAGCATTATTGTATAGGAAGTGCCCTTCAAACACATCATTATCCAGTTAATAAACTTGGACGGAAAGTTCAGACCAACTAGCAACTCCTCCACAAATCCCCAATCCACCGTGTCATAGGCTTTACTGAGATCTATTTTTATTGCACATCTAGGAGAGACAATCTTCCTACCATAGTTCTTGATTAAATCCTGGAGAATTAGAATATTGTGGGCAATAGATCTCTTCTTTATAAACGCCCCCTGATTTTGATGGACCAACCAAGGAAGAACTTCTGCTAAACGCTTGCTCATTAGCTTTGTTATGCACTTGTATAGAGTGGAACAGCAAGCTATCGGCCTGTAATCAACCGCTCTCATAGGGTTCTCCACCTTTGGGATCAAGGTAATAACTGTTTCATTAAACTGAGCTGGGATTTTTCCCCTAAGGAAAAACTCTTTTATTGCTTTACACACCTCTGCTCCAATATCTCGCCACATTACCTTGAAGAATTCAGAGTTATATCAATCAGGCCCTGGACTTTTCGTGCTCGGAATACTAAACAAAGCCTCCTTTATCTCTTTGTTGGAAAACGGATGAATAAGCTTTAGCTATTGTTCCAGAGATAACCGATTGCCCATCTCTAAGCAATCACCTTCCATCCTCCTGGTTACCGTACTAAAACTCCCCATATAACTCTTAAAGTGCTCAATAAAATGCGCCACCACTTCAGTGTAGTTCTCAACAATTATTCCATGGCTATTGACAAAGCTTGCTATCCTATTCTCCTCCCTCCTTTTCTTAATACAAGCATAAAAATAGGCTGTATTACCATCTCCTTGATTCAACAAAGTTACCTTACTCCTTTGAACAAGATAGCTTTTCAGCATTTTTTCATGGTTATGGAACTCCTCGGCTGCCACTCTCTCAGCTTCTACAAAATCTTCTTCTCCTGGTTTTTCTTGAGCTTTCATTCTAGCCTCAAGATACTTGTCTTTAGCTCGTTGAAAATTTTGCTCCACACTTCCAAGTCTTGCATGATTAAACGCCTTCAAAACATGCTTCAATCGAGCTAATTTGAGCCAAACCCCAAGTAAACCAGTAGCTGCAACCGGCTTAACCCAACTCTCAAGAACTAACTTCTTAAAATCCCTGTGAACACCCCAATAGTTGTAAAATCTAAACGGTCTCACTCCTATTTCCACCATGACAGCCGAAGAGACAACAATAGCACAGTGGTCTGAAATTTCTTCCCAGCTGAAAGTGGCTACAGAATTAGGAAGTAAATCAATCCACTCTTCATTCTTGAAAGCATGATCAATCCGCGAGTAGATTCTTCCTTGACTACCTTGATTATTCGACCAGGTGAAATAAGAACCTTGCCTCTTTAAAGTATCCACCAGACCAAGACTAAGCCACTGATTAAAATCTTCTGTCTCAGCTCTCGAAACTGATTTGCCGCCTATTCTGTCTCCAAGATTAATGACAGAATTGAAATCACCTAACACTATCCACGGTTTGGCAAGAAACCGACTATTAGTTAGGCCTTTCCACATCTCTTTCCTTTCTTCCAACCCATTCAGACCATAGACAAAAGTCACATAGAAAGCCTCAGTATGACTTGCTAGTTTAACATAACAATGAACATATTGAGTACTCTCCTCTATGACAATCACCCTTGCAAATATTTTCTTCCAAATAACCAATAACCGACCCTCGATAGTTGGACTAGAATAAAAATCCCAACCAACCATTTTATTTGTTACCATGTCCTTCACCTTCTCTCCTTTCACTTTAGTTTCCACCAAAGCTCCCACACCAATCTCTTTTAATCTACATATGCTCATCACCGCCTCTTGTTTTTTATCTTTATTGAGGCCCCTAACGTTCCAACAAAGAATGTTACAACAATTCATGATGCTATTAAGATAGCATTCTCTCCCAATTTCTCACCTTCCTTATTTTGCAACATCTCAAATGTGTTTTTCTCCTGGTGAACCGATCCTTGCTCCCTTACAATTTGTTTAGATTTCAAAACATGTGATCTTCTAGGTGTTTCCCAACTTCCAACTGCATCCGTCCCCCTACAAGAAGCCTTTACCTCTTGTAAAGTACCACCTACAGCTTCATTCCTACTACAACTTGATCCATTTTCACCAACTACTCCCTCCTCCTTCCTCAACTTGTCCTCTACTGCATTCCCTCCACACACTATAGCATCATTAACCTTTTCCTTTGAATAAATCTCGTTCTCCCCTATCTTAGCCTGACCCGTATTGTCTTTTTTGCTATCCTTCTTAACCCATTGTTTATTCTCGCCATGATGTGCCCAAAGCCCCCACAGCTCTTACACTTCACCGGCAGCCACTCATACTCCACTCCCTGTTCCACTAATCTTCCTTTCTCATTTACAAAATGGATTACCCTCGGTGGATCATCCGTGATATCCATTTCTACCAAGACCCGAGCAAATTTAACCATAGACCGTTACTTTGTAACTTTGTCTACCATTATCGGATTCCCAATTGTGCTAACTAAAGCACTCAAGCAGTTTTTCCCCCAATATTGCAAACCCAAATCATTCAAACGAATCCAAAGAGGCACAAATTTAACAAGTTTAACAGCATCTAAATCAGTAGTCCAAGGTCTAGTGATTACCGGTTTTCGATCGAACTGAATGACTCCATGCTCCAGCACATGATCCCTTGTTGCATCATCATTGAATTTGACTATGGTAAATCCTCCATTCATACGCACTATCTGAGCTATTCCCAAATTTCCCCACATCCTTCGGATGAACCCTTCAAACACTGCAAATGGAGGGTTTGCCCCCAAAACCATACAAATAACAGCTGAGCTCCAATTAGCCGCCTGGAACTTCACCTCTTCAACATCAATCTGAGCAATCTTAACCCCATCCTTTACCACCGGCTCCTCATATTTCAACCGAACATCCAGATCCAAAGGTTTAACTGTGGTAAATGCTCGCCATTGACTCTGAGAGAGAGATTGATGATCATTTTCAACCATTTCTGCCCAGGATTGTTCTTCACGAATCTCTTTATCGCCTTCGACAGCAGCCTCTACTGTCTCCAAACCAGCAGGTTTTCCTCCCTCGTTCTCCTCTGGCACCTTCTCTATCTCAGATAAGACACATTCAATCTCAGATCGAAAATCCTCATCACTCTTTGCCCCTGGTTCCACACTCGTTGCACGATTTGCTGGCTTTCGGATCACTCGACGCTTCTTCGCCATGGAAAAAAGCTTGAGAGAACACGCACGCCTGTATTTTTCAATGCAATATTTCTTGATATACCTTAATGGTTTTAACCATTGCTAGAAATTAATGAAATTTTTCAAACATTTCAAATTTCTTTGCATAAGGTATAATCTAGAGTGATCGTTTTAAGAATACAATGAAAAACTCATATCCACCCCTGAATGTACATCCATCTGCGAATGAGATGAACTACTTTTAGTGGATATAGGCATATTAACTCTTTGCAGAGATTGATCTTGTCAAATCCACTATGAACAAGATGCAAATGCCATAGATTAATGAAAAATGTGGTTGAGTCTTTTGATGATTTAGGTATAGTTACATCAATGAGTTGATAGAATACTGCAAGTGGATCCTGGTCACAGAATACCTAACTCATATTCCATACAGTTTTAATCCATTAATAGAAGATTGATATTAAACACTTAAGAAAGTGTAACTGTATTGTGTTCTGGAATTAGAAATATAAGAAAATTTCTATTTGGAATCTAAAATTAAAGTCAAAGACTTTAATTTATACCAAATATAATGAGTAATTCTATCTTGGACCACCACTAATAATTTAACTCTAAGTCTGATTTGCCCATACAAGCAGGAGATTTCTAAGATTGAGGATTTATATCAATTGGGAATAGAATTTCGGGATTATAATCATATGCGTCATTTAATTTCTTAAGAGAAAATATAATGACATGAAATTATTTATAGACCATTCATCCAATGATATATTATTGAGCTAATTCGAAATGAATAAGCTAAGAGGAATTAGGATAATTTCGTTTATAAATAAGAATCCAACGATGGTTCGATTAGCGAAAGACAAAGTAATCTTATTTATGTAATCTTCTTGTTTCATATTGTAAAAATACTAGTCTAAGGTGTCATCAATTGATGAACAGCTAGATGTTGCATATACAATATTTATCTTTCGAGATCTTACACTATTATGTATGTCTAATGGTGAAAATCCACTAGGGATTTATCTCATTAGAAAAACAAACATGTTAGACCAACAATGAAGATTCGAAATTAAACTACAACTTAATAACAGAAAATAACATGGTTCAATATAAATTCATACACAATTCAGAAATTATGAACATATAGCAAGTAGGAATGACAAGTGAAAATACTAAAACTTACAATCCTAAATAATTTCCAAGGTTTTTCAACAAACTGATACAATGTCCCGTTTAGGCGAGAGTCAAAGCATCATCCATTGAATAGAGTTGTCAGCTCATCTAAAATGATAAACATTCTAGCAACCTTTTATTCGATTAAGATTGGAATTCAGCGTTGCCCTGTTTAGGCGAGAGTCAAGGCAATTCTATCTTATGAGCTTCGACCATTGTTTCATAACTTGCAAGTCAAGTATGGTCGCCACCATTAGGGTGATCCATACCATACAAAACACTTACAAACTACTTATCATGCGAGGTTAAACGGTGCGAAATTGCTAATGAACGTTCCTCCATTAGGGAGGATTACTCACTAAAACAAACGCGGTGTAAAACCCACAATGGAGATCGAATGTCTTTTGATTAAAAGCTCATTATTTAAAAAGAGTTGTATTTTCTTTGATTCTCTTTATTTATTCTAGTTATTTTAAATATATATTTATTTAATTGAAATTTCCAATTTAGAATGACAAATTCTAAATATAAATTTTAATTTAATATTTATAAATTTTACTTAGATGGCTATGAAAATAACATGAATTATTTCCATCTTAGTAATAATTTCCAATAAATATTTAGAAAAATATTCAATTTAAGTTGTTACAAAATTAATTTAAATTAATTTACAACTCAAGTTTAATTTTCTATAAATATATATTGCACTTCGAAAAATTAAATTATTTAAGAATACAATTATCGAAAAAATGCATATTAAAATAAAAAATAAATCCTGGAAAAATTATTCTAATTTAATGTTGGCCCAAAATTAATTAATAAAATTAATTTAGAACAAAAAATATAATTTTCCTATTTAATTAAATATATATAAGAAAAATTTCAAATATTTAAGTATGATGATGAAAATCAACTGAAATATTAATTTTCTATTTAATTAAATACACAAGAAAAATACTTCAAGCAAAAATATCACCTATCTACATTTTCCTTTGACTAATTAATTCAATTTCTAATAATATATTTTAATTCATTTATTTTTTTAAATTAATCAATTAATGAAAAAATCATTGATTTAAGTTGGTCAAAATTAAAATAAATAATTTACAACTTTAATCTATTTTTCAAATAAAATTCAAAATTCCAGCATTTAAGAAATGCAATTTCGAAATTTGATTAATAAAATAAAGAAAAAAATATATTTTGAAAATTATTTAAATTTAGTTGAAAAATTAAATTTCAACTAAAAATAATTTTCTATTTAATTAAGTGTTATGAAAAAGAAATATTTAAGTATCATGATGAAAATCAACTTAGATATTTAATTTTGAAATTAATTAAATGTATTAAATTCAAGAAATAAATAATTAAGTGT
This sequence comes from Cannabis sativa, assembly GCF_029168945.1. Taxonomy (NCBI): domain Eukaryota; kingdom Viridiplantae; phylum Streptophyta; class Magnoliopsida; order Rosales; family Cannabaceae; genus Cannabis; species Cannabis sativa. The sequence goes on from NC_083602.1 coordinate 75,177,522, forward strand.
AGAGAAGGCTTAATTATTAATCTCTAGTTTAATACTTGGAAAAAATATACTTAAAATAAATTGTACCAAAATTAATTATTTAAATAATTAATTTCACAATGTATAATATTTTCCTATTAAATATTAGAAATAATAAGTAGTCTAGAAATAACTATCTAGAAAATATCTTATTTGACTAAGTATCTTTTCCACAAAATTTGAAAAAATATCTAATTTAGGTTGTATTAAAAAAAAAATCTAGAACCTAAATATTTTTTTTTCAAATTTAAATTTAATTAAATATAAAAAATTAAGTTGTAACCACTTAATTTGAAAATATTCCATTTTAAGTTAATATTCGAAAAGATATTAACTTAAAAAATATGTAAAATATTCCATTTTAAGTTAATATTCGAAAAGATATTAACTTAAAAAATATCTAAAGAATCTTAATAACCAATGCCTAAAATTCCTCAACTTAATTTTGAAATTTGAAATTCAAAAAGATATTCAGATTTAAGTTGGTTAGTTGTAGATAACTAAATATCAACTTAAATAGGAATATTTAATGAAAAATTTAAATTAAGCTCCAGAAAGAATCTAGATGGTTATAATTCTATATTTAATTAAATACAAGAAAATACATATAGTTTAGCTTAGAATAAAAAAATTCTTTAAACTATAATTTTCTTAAATTAATTTCAAAATAAATGAAATTAATTATGTTGCTAATCAATTTTATTAGGTTAAACTAGTTTAATTAACCTAGTACAGTCATTCAAATCAGGCAAATGGGCCTTCACAATTGGGGTAGTTCATGTGAGGGGGTGCTAGGTTCAGTATGTCGTACCCACTACTATGGCTCCCAACTCTCACACAAGGCCCAAAAGAGAGGAATTTAACCTTAATAAGAACAAGTGTTATTAATTGAATAGGCCCAAAAGCTAAATGGGCCTAAATAAATTCTATCAAGAACTATGATAATTTATTTTAGCAACAGCAACCTATATGCATCTATAATAAAATTAAACACATAGGCTCACACAGGCACACTTTGGATGGGTCCTATCATGTTGCTAGGTCATACACAGATGAAAGAAGATTGTAAATATACCTGTTACAAATTATTAACTTGACCAAGGGAGCCATCAGATCATTAGATCTGGCAAAAAGTAACCATGGCTATTTGCAATCAAGTAATAATAGGTTTTAAAAACTTACAAACAAGCTAAAACACAAACTCCTGCAACAAGGTTAGCTGGATAGTTGGATGTAGGATTTATTTAATTTTAAATTTAAATAATTAATTTCGAAATAATTTAATTAATAAATAAAATATTTATTTTCGAAAAATTAAAATAAAATAAAAAATTTCGAAAATTTAAAAAAAATTTAAATTTAAAATTAAACCTACAATTTTGAAAAATTAGGTTTCAACCAACCTAAATATCATTTCAAAATTTGCTAACTACTTTTAAAATTTAAATGTTATTTTATAAATAAAAATTAAGTAAAAAATTAGAAAAGATAAATGAATATCTTTTTCAGATTTTAAATGTAATTTAAATAAATAAAATAACAAAATTTAAAAGTTAGCAAAATATCTTATATCTATTTAAAATTACATGATTATAGTTATCTTATTTTAAATTTAAATAAGGTCAAATTATTTAAAAAAAAATATTTAATTTAAAAAATTTAAAATCTGACCTTAAATTTAAAAATAAGATAAGATATAATCAAATTTAAAAATAAGATAGATAATTAAGCAAAAAGATAGATACTAACTATTTTCAAATTCAAATTACACTAATATCTTGAATTAAATTTCAAAAATATTAAATTAATTCAAAATGATAATTAGAATGGAATTAGGAATAGTAATAGTATAAATACAAAACTACACAAAAAATCGGAAGTTAATTCCATGAAAAAGCATGAAAAAACGAAGAAAAACGAAAAAAATTGTGAGCTGTACGGACAGTTTTCGCGATCGTAGGAAAATTTCAGCGTAGCTCCGATTTTTTCGAATCTTCAAAAAATCATAACTAATTCAAATTAAATCGAAATTGAGTTCTGTAAAAAAGTAACTTGCTTAATTTTTTCGATACTATCCAATAAAATAATTCCAGAAACCGAATCGCAATTATTTTTCACAAAAAATTTACAAACATCAATCAATCATCAAATAACACTCAATACAACATGATACCATCCAAAAACAAACAATCAATCGTTTTAAAGTCCAAATTTCTTGCAAGTAAATCAATTACCATGGCTCTGAGGCCAGTTGTTGGAAATTATTTTACCAGGATCTTAGATCTACTCACAAGTATGTTTATTAACACCCTAAATATGAACTTTCTAAAACGATGAAATAAACACATATAAAGTTAAAGAAACCTTACATTGGGTGCAGCAGAATAATATGACTCCTTCCGTTCAGATATCTAGCCCTTGATTCCTTTCTGTAGCAGAGCATTATCAATATCTGAACCTGGATCTCTTTCTCTGAATCTTTGATGCTGAAACTCCTTCTTGCTGAAAGTCTTTCTTCACGATCTTCCTCACTATGATTAAGGTATCACTTGCTGTGTGTGTTGGAAGTTATTTTACCAGGATCTTAGATCTACTCACAAGTATGTTGATTTAACAACCTAAATATGAACTTCTAAAACGATAGGAAATTAAACACATAAGAGTATCAGAAATCTTACAGTGATTGCAGCGGAATATATGTCTCCTCCCACTCAGATCTCTAACCCTTGATTCCTTTCTGTAGCAGAGTATAATCAAGATCTGAGCCCGATAGTCCTTCTTTGTTGTTTCTGAATTCTACACAGCCTTCCTCACTATGATTGAGGTATTACTTGATGTGTGTGGGCACTACTCTAGCATTTATACTTTTCGAAACAGTGAAGGAAGAGAGAGAGAGAGGGTGGCGGCTCAGAGAGAATTTTCTGAGAGAAAATTCTTTCAGAATAATATTGTGAAAAGGTTGTACAGTTGTTTTGCAACTCTGAAGCCTTTGCCTTCTATTTATAGAAGACCACCAAGGGCTATGATTGACATTTGGAATTGAAAAAATCAAAGAGAAAAGGAAGCTAAGTGGCCGGCCTAGGCATTGTGGAAACAAGGCTTGCCACTTTTCCAACTTTCCTTTTCCTACACTGATAGTTTCCTGTTTTGTGAAAAACTGCCAATTCCATTGTTCAACCACATAAATGACAAATCTAATTATTTAATAATTAAAATTAATTATCAAATAATATATCATCATTTATTTTATTAATAATGAAACTAATTAAAGTTTCCTAATTAATAAATATGCCCTTCAAAATCTCTATTTACTGTTTTGCCCTTAATAAGTGATAAATTCTCAAATAGACAAGTCTATCTTGAGAATTTTTAATTGATTAATTAAAATAAATTAAATGAGTCTTACAAGTAATATCATCTCAACTAGTGAGGGGACCATGGGTCTATATATCCGAGCTTCCAATAAGCAAATCTAGAATTTACCACTTAAATTCACTGACTTATTAATTCTTCGTTGAATCCACACATAGAACTCAGAATTGCACTCTCAGTATATAGAATGCTCTATATGTTCCACCATATAGACACATTATTAGTTATCCATTGTTATAATCCTAATGTCATCAATGATCCTCTATATGGATGATTTACACTGTAAAGGGACTAAATTACCGTAACACCCTACAATGTATTTTATCCTTAAAACACTTAACCATGTATAAATGATATTTCAACTAAGTGAAATGAGTACTCAATCATTTATCTCGTTTGGTTAAGCTCGATGGAAATCACCCTTTGCTTACTATTCGCCAGATAGAAGCTATAGATTCCATATTTATGTTAGCGCTCCCACTCAATCGCACTACCGTGTTCCCAAAATGTATGTATTGCCCAGACTAAAGATTAGGCTTAACTAACAAATCAAAGAACACGAATAATACTTTTGAAATTAAGCCTAACCATATCAGGATTTCGATCATGTGATCTAGGATCAACTTATGATATTGAATTGAATAGATGTTTACGGTAAGTTTCAAAATCTAATTCAAAGTTCAATATCGGTCCATTCCAATGCATACTCCATGCATCCAACCTGAGCTTTACTTTAACCTATGTTCTGGAAAGAACATAACATTTCTCCAAATGTAAGTAAACTCTGTTGTAGATTGTCATATCAGTGAAACCCAGTGTTCTGATAAATCTAGGAATACTTTATTCACATAGTCATGTTTATTTTCCACTGTGTTGACAACACAATAAACATGATCAAGTATGTGAAAAGGGTTTGGATGAATTTATAAATCAAATAGACAAGCAATTGATTAAATGAACCAAAACATACACAAGTGAATGAAAAATTACTTCTGTTACTTTATTGATATTGAATAATCTGGATTACATTGAAACAGAGTTTTATTTAGGGCATAAAACCCAACAAACTCCCACTTGCACTAATATAAAACAAATCAGTACATTTCAATTAATCCTAAATTCTGACGGTGCTTTTCGAATGAAGTTACTGCCAAGACTTTGGTGAATGGATCAACCAAGTTATCCTGCGTATCCATTTTCTCCACCAGTACATCCCCTCTTGCCACATATTCTCTGATAATATGATACTTTCTTTCTATATGCTTACTTCTCTTGTGGCTCCGAGGTTCCTTACTGTTGGCTATAGCTCCAGTGTTATCACAAAGCAGGACTAGAGGCTTTTCCATTCCAGGAACTACACCGAGACTGGTGAAGAACTTCCTAAGCCAGACAACCTCTTTAGCTGCTTCAGCCGCAGCTATGTATTCTGCCTCCATGGTAGAATCCGAAATCGCAGTTTGTTTAGCACTTCTCCAAACCACTGCTCCACCCCCAAGAGTAAACACCATCCCAGATGTAGATTTCTTGTCTTCAAGACATCCGTAGAAATCTGAGTCTGTATAGCCTAAGGGATTTAAAGCACCACCCTTGTAGACTAATACATAATCTCTTGTACTCTTTAAGTATTTCAAAATATACTTAACAACATTCCAATGTACCCGTCCTGGATTTGACTTATACCTGCTCACGATTCCAACTGCATAGCAGATGTCAGGTCTAGTGCATAGCATAGCATACATTAGACTTCCAACTGCAGAAGCATAAGGAATTTTTGCCATGTCTTCTATCTCTTGAGGATCAGTAGGACACTGTTCCTTAGATAGACGGATACCATGTCTAGAAGGCATGTTTGCCCCTTTGGTATTGGTCATGGAAAATCTCTCTAGATCTTTGTCAATGTAAGCTGTTTGAGAGAGAGCAAGGGATCTGTTCTTTCGGTTTCTGACAATCTAAATATTAAGAACATAGGCTGCCTCACCCAAGTCTTTCATGTCGAATTGAGTGTCAAGCCATTCCTTGATGTGAGTCATTTTCTTGACATTGTTTCCAATGATCAAAATGTCATCAACATAAAGGACCAGGAATACTACTACTTGGTTTTCCTTGAGTTGGTAAACACAAGGTTCATCTTCATTCTGATAGAAGCCGTAGGTCTTGATGATCTCATCAAACCTTTTATTCCATGAGCGAGAAGCTTGCTTAAGTCCATATATGGACCTATTTAATTTGCAAACTTTATTCTCCTGCCCAGGAAGAACATAACCTTCTGGTTGCTCCATATAGATGGTTTCTTCAAGAAGCCCATTAAGAAAGGCTGTCTTGACATCCATTTGCCAAATTTCATAATCTAAAGCGGCAGCTATGGAGAGAAGAATTCAGATGGATTTGAGCATGGCAACAGGACTAAAAGTTTCCTCATAGTCCACACCTTCTCTTTGGGTATAACCCTTGGCGACTAGTCTAGCTTTGAAAGTTTCGACTTCGCCTCCAGCACCTCTTTTCTTCTTGTAGACCCATTTACATCCAATTGGACGAAAATCTTCAGGTGGTTCTACATATTCCCAGACTTTGTTCTTTTTCATGGAATCCATTTCTGAATCCATACCTGCTGACCATCGCTTCCGTTGCGGACTTGCCATTGCCTGTTTATAGGTCAATGGGTCGTCATCAATACCGTCACCAACGACCATATTGATTTCACCATCCAAGCCATAACAGGATGGTTTGTAGAAACCCTCCCACTACGACGAGGAGCGGTGACCTTCTGAACAGGAGCTTTAGTAGTAGTTTTCTCAGTTGCTACAACTGAGGGAGTGGGATGTTCCTCTTCTTGAGTAGAAGAAGATGGTACATTTGAAGGAACAGTATCTGTGAGCATTTCCTCTAATACAATTTCACTTTTCGGTTTGTTGTCTTTAATATAGTTATCTTCAAGGAAAGTAGCATTTGTAGAAACAAACACTTTGTTATCTTTGTGACTATAGAATAGTCCATCCCTAGTCTCTTTAGAATTTCCGACAAACATGCAAACTTAAGTTTGCGATTCCAGTTTGCCTTCTTTCTTTCTTAAGACGTGAGCAGGGCACCCCCAAATCCTATAATGGCGCAAACTAGGTATGCGACCATTCCATAGTTCGACGGGTGTCTTAGGGACTGCTTTAGATGGAACAACATTTAAAATGTCGTTTGCCATTTGAATAGCATATCCCCAGAAGGACGTAGACAGAGTTGAATAACTCAGCATAGACCTAACCATTTCTAAGAGAGTGCGATTTCTTCTTTCTGCAACTCCATTCTGCTGTGGAGTGCTTGGGGCAGTATATTGGGATTCAATTCCAAGTTCAATTAAATGATCTTTGAACTGCATATCCATATATTCTCCACCCCTATCAGTTCGCAAGATCTTTAATGTTTTACCTAATTGGTTTTGAGCCAAAGCATGAAATTCCTGAAACTTTTCAAACGTTTCAGATTTCTTTTGCATTAGGTAAAGAAAACTATATCTAGAGAAATCGTCAATGAAAGTGACGAAATACTCATAACCTCCTCTGGCTTTTACATTCAGCGGTCCGCAAACATCTGAATGTACTAACCCTAGGGGTTCTTTGGCACGCTCTCCCTTTGCAGAGAAAGAACGTTTGGTCATTTTTCCTTCTAGGCAAGACTCGCAGACTGGCAGTTCTCCTAAGACGACATTTTTCAATGGACCGTCTTTGGTTAGCCTATTGAGTCTATCAAAACCTATATGACCTAAACGTAAATGCCATAGATAAGTTTGATCATCATTATCAATCTCTTTTCTCTTAAGGCTTCTAGGTTTAGCTACATTGAAAAGTTCAGTATTTAGTGAGATTTGAGTATCAGGTCTTAAAACATAAAGCCCTCGTTCCATGTTTGCAACACATATATGAAATCCATTACGAGAAATTGAACAATTTGAACTCAAAAAATTCAATATATAAAATTGTGTCTGTAAACATGAAACACTAATCAAGTTTCTACTAAAATTAGGAATATATAAAACATTCTCTAAAAGTAAAAACTTCTTAGAATTAAACTTGATTCGGGCTGTTCCTCTTGCTTTAACTGATACCAACTCGCCATTTCCAACTTTAAGCTTTAACTCATCTGGGTGAAGATTCTCCCAAGTTTCAAGCAGCTGCAATGAAGAACATACATGGTTAGTAGATCCAGAATCAACAATCCAGGAGGATTTGTCATTCTCTAAAATGCATGATTCAAATACAAAAGCATCACCTTCGTTTGAATTGTCTAGAAGCCTGGGACATTGTTCTTCTTTATGTCCCTTTCCATTACAATTCGCACATAGAACATGATGTTTGATATTTGTACTTGAAGAAGCAGCTTTGTTAGAGCCCTCATGCTTAATCTTCTTCCTCTGATTAAAGCTTGCAATGGTAGGAGGTCTCATTGCAATCAGATCCCGCTCATGGGCCCTCAACTCAGACTCGAGTTTGTCCATGTCGGAGGAGTTAGGATTGTTCAATAAATAATATAGAACAAAACTGTTATGCTCCTGAGGAAGACTATAAAGTATGAGTTTTACCCATTGTTCCTTTGATAAATCAATTCCTAGTAGATTTGCCTTTTGGAATTTCAGATTCATCAACAATAGGTGCGAGTTAATGCAACTACCAGGATGCATTTTGACACTATTGAGTTCTTTTGCAAAGATACTAACTAGGAGTGGATCGGGATGAGGGTTATTCATATTGGCACTACAACATATCAATAAACAGAAGTAAGGTTTTGGTTCTATAAATTCATACACAGGTTCAGAAAACAAATAATCACTTATGTTATAAAAATACTAAATCTAACATAGTTTATTTTCCAAGGTTTCCAACGAACTGATACAGTGTCCCGTTTAGGCGAGAGTCAAAGCATCATCCATTGAATAGAGTTTGTTATAGTGAGATTTCTCTCACCTAGAAACTCGAGACCAGACTCCTATTTTAAGGACACGTGTATTCAGATTTCCAATGAAAGCTGAAATGTCCGTGAGAGACTTCTCAAAGTTTAGACCTCGCCCAGGATAAAACCAGCGAGATACTGCGAGTACGACCTAAGTCGAACCACGTAACCGTAATTCACATTATGCAGGGTAGATCCAACTCGCATGTGTCAGGACATATGCGAGTATTCCCTCTATATTTCTGTGAAAACATATAGACCAACTCTTTATGATGCAATTTGCTCCCAACGACCCAATAGCCCTGACAAACCGATATAAATTCGCATGTCTAGGTTCTACCAGCTCAACATGCGATGTCTACAAGAGGCGATTACCTAAGGGCGCAGACGTTCCAAACGTACTGATGACCCTGCGAGCTCAACAAACGGAACATGAACAGTCAACTCGCAGATGCGGAAGACGCATACGTTGATGGACTTAGTAACTGTCACACATTTATTAATGTTAACGTTGTTTGGGTTTAATTATTGCAATTCAATATGTAAATAATGGATTAATAATGAATGTGATCCTTATGTAACCGATTGGACACCTACTTTGTATATAAAGGGGTGATCCACCATGAAAAGGGACCTATGAATCCTTTGATACAGTGGACTAAGCAGATCACAATCTGACTGAACCACTATAGTTCTTTATCTTATTGATTTTTTCCAGCCTTGTTGATTGTTCTTGCATTCCCAGTCGAGTACTCGCCATTCTAGGTCGAATACTCGCACTTGTCACTTCCCTGAAAATTCTTTTTTTATATTAATTAAATATTACATTTTGGTGTTGCGAAATTCACTCGACAACATTTGGCGCCGTCTGTGGGAAATCGACTAAAGATTTCATTCACTTCAAAGAACACTATTCATCATGGCTGGAAATCACGCTAACGAAGCCAACAACGGGTCCATCAATATTGGAATGATGAGTGTACCACTGCCTGGAGCTGGAGTGCCACCTGTGGACGTCATCAACGGCGGAGTAGGGAGGAGCAATATCAGACCTCTCAACCTATTCCCAGAAACGACTGGCCCTCAAGTCGGGGACACGTCCACACCACCAGCAACCATGCATTTTCCCCCCGTCACTCCGGCGGTAGTATCCGAGGGAATGGTCCAGCTCACCACTGATCAATATGCTACAATTCAGGATCAACTGTGGGCACTACAAGCCGAGGTAGATGGACAGAGTCGAGCTCGACGCCCTCCTCGAGTTCCCGCCATTCGCAACGATAACCCTCAGGTAACAACTTCTAGACGTCATACTAACCGTGTACGCAGGGAACGAAGAACTAACCCTGAAGCTCTGGACTTGAATCATCCGATGTCAAGAGATCAATCCGCAAGGTTTCCTAACCAGAGCGCACAGATTGACGAAGATCCTGAGCGCCGTAATCCTTGCAGTCGACCATCGAGAGACAACGACGCAGAGTCCGCCTCTTCGTCATCGCATGGACACACTCCGAGCAGGTATACAAGGTCCGGCTCTGTACAGACACAACATGGAGGACGTTATCAGGTACACCGAGGTGATCTACGTGATCATCTCAACGTAGTTTTCAGGGCACGCTCCCGCGGCCCACATAATACTGAGACACTCCGTGATCCCCAGGCGGGCGATCAGGGTGTCAACGCAGATAATAACCCGCCTATCGCGCCGATCGCGACCACTGGGATTAATATCCCAACAAACCTTGCCGCAGTAGTTGCGAGCCCCGCAGTCGCAGCGACTCCAGCCCCTGCGACAGGAGGAATCGACCAAAGCATGCTTCTGCAAGCTTTAAAGATGCTCGAGCAGCAGCGCAAGCCTATATATAAGCTGCATGGCACCTCGCCTTTTACTGCAGAGGTGCGGCAGGCTCAACTTCCGAAAGGGTTTCGTCTATCCGAATCCCTCAAGTATAAAGGTACTTCTAACCCGATAGACTATTTAGAAAAATTCAATACTATAATGGAAGTAGACCAGGTACCACAACTCGCGAAGTGCCGCATTCTTGCGGCAACACTCGAGGAAAATGCTCATGATTGGTTCACCCAGTTACCTGAGGCATCAATATCGACGTGGGAAACCTTCGTCGACTTATTCCTCATGCATTTCCAGGCCACAATGACGTATAGACCACCCTATACAACTTTGGCCAACATCAAACAAGAACCTGGTGAGTCTTTACAAGACTATTTCAAGCGTTTTAATGCAGAAGTAACAAAGGACGAGAAGGCCCCCGAGTCTTCGCTTGTTTGTATGTTGATAACAGGTATCTTGCCGAGGACTGACTTTTGGAAGGAACTACAAGCTCGAAGGCCCGAGTCCTTGGTAGAGTTCTTCGCCATGGCCGAACCTCACAAAAGAATCGAGAACTCTCTAGCGGAGTTAGAGAAGGGGAAGAACAAACGTCGATCACCCATACCGCGGTCACGGTCTCGCAGTCCGCAAGGGAAGAACTCCAGGGGCCGAAGCCCGAGAAGACGTAGCCCGCGCAGACAGCGAAGTCCGAAGCTGGCTAAGTCACCCCCAAAGAAGGAGTCCTCGCCAAAAAGGAAGGGAGGACCTCGCTTCGCCAATTATACTGAACTCGCAGTCCCTCGAGACCATATCTATGCGATTGAAGAAAGGAACGGAGTCTTCAAGAAGCTGCCCCCCATTAGGGGGAATCGCGACCGGAGGGATCCTAAAAAATTCTGTAAGTACCACAAGGACATTGGTCACACTACTCTTGAATGTTGGGTCTTGTAGGATGAAATAGAGGAGCTGATCCGGAGAGGGAAGTTCGACAAGTATAAAAGGAGCGAGGAAAGTCATCCCCAAGCGGATGGCAAAGGAGAAACCCAGAACGCGAGTGGTTCCAAAATACCTCGCAATATCCTGACTATAATCAGAGGACCACACATCGCGGGCGACTCTCGCAAATCACAAGAACGGTATGCCAGAGAAGCCAAGGAGAAGCCGCTTACCAATGTGAATAATCTTGGTGAATGGCCTGAGAAGCTCTTTAAGAAAGAATGCGACGACATCATCTTTATGGAGAGCGATGCGAGATGGGTCCATCACCCGCATTCTGATGCACTGGTAATAGTCGCCAATATTGGTGGGGACAATGTCCATCGTATACTGGTTGACAATGGGAGTTCAGTGAATCTGCTGAATTTCCAAGCCTTCAAGCAAATGGGGTTGCAAGAGAAGGATTTGCGACCTATGACATCAAGCATTTATGGCTTTTCAGGAGATGTCATAGCAATTAAAGGAATGATCAAGCTCCCAATCACTTTGGGAATCGCCCCGCAATGCCCAAGTCAATGGCCGACTTCGCAGTAATCGACCAATATTCAGCGTATAACGCCGTAATTGGTCGACCAATCCTGAAGGAGATGAAGATCATAACCTCGATATATCATCTGACGATGAAGTTCCCTACTCCCGCTGGAGTAGGTTCGGTGTGGGGAGTCCAATCCGACTCACGAGAATGTTATAACGCAGCCGTTAAACTCGCAGAAAAAAGGACGGTAAATGTTATCTACCTTTTGGAAGCACCACCTCCTCGCCAGGAGATCCTCAGGATCGAGGAGGTGCCGCACGTGGACGAACCAGACTTGGATCCAAGAATCCTCGATCACACCGCCGCAGCCCAAGCCGCGGAAGACACAATCGAGGTACCTATAGATCCTATAGATAATAACAAGGTTTTAAAAATTGGTTCTAAATTAAATTTACAGCTGCGAGAACAATTAACGACCTTTTTAAAGCAAAATCTTGATATCTTTGCCTGGAAACATTCAGATATGGTCGGGATATCTCCGCAAGTCATGTGTCATCGCTTGAACATTGACCCCGAAGTGCGAGGTGTCCGACAAAAGCGCCTCAAAATGGACCCTGCGAGGTACCAAGCGCTGAAAGAAGAAGTCGACCGCCTCCTTGCCTGCGGCTTTATACGGGAGTCATTTTACCCCAGCAGGTTAGCAAACCCCGTACTTTTGCCAAAGCCTAATGGCTCATGGTGCACATGCGTTGACTTTACGGATCTAAACAAAGCCTGTCCCAAAGACAACTTTCCTCTTCCTAGCATTGACCAGCTTGTCGATGCCACTGCAGGTCACGCACTTTTGAGCTTCATGGATGCGTACTCGGGATACAATCAAATCCCGATGTATGAACCAGACCAAGAGCATACCTCGTTCATTACTGATCGAGGATTATACTGTTACAAAGTAATGCCTTTTGGTTTAATAAACGCAGGTGCGACTTATCAAAGGCTAGTGAATATGATGTTCGCAGATCTCATTGGAAAGACAATGGAGGTATATGTTGACGATATGCTCGTAAAATTGCAACATGCGAAGGATCATATTACCCACTTGCAGGCCATGTTCGACATATTGCGGCGATACAAGATGCGTCTAAATCCGTTGAAATGCGTCTTTGGGCTGGGCTCTGGGAAATTCCTTGGTTTTATGGTAAATCAGCGAGGAATAGAAGCCAATCCTGCGAAGATCAGGGCATTGGTGGAGATGCCATCACCGACCAAGCCAAAGGAGGTTCAAAGCCTCACAGGTAAAGTCGCAGCTTTAAACCGCTTTATATCCAGATCTTCTGATAAGTGCAAGGAGTTTTTTCAGATTTTGAAAGGCAACAAAAGGTTTCATTGGAACGAAAAATGCGAGCAAGCCTTTCAAGCTTTAAAAACGCATTTGGGGCAACCTCCGATCTTATCGAAGCCATTGTTCGGAGAATTTTTGTCTATCTATTTGGCCGTCTCTGAATATGCGATTAGTTCAGTACTAATACGCGAGGACCAAGGACGCCAACACCCGGTGTATTACGTCAGTAAATGATTACTAGACGCCGAGAGGCGTTATCCTCAAATGGAGAAATTGGCTTTCGCCTTGATAATATCCTCAAGAAAATTGCGACCCTACTTCCAGGCTCACAGCATTGAAGTTTTGACAAACTTCCCCTTAAGACAAGTTTTAGCGAAACCAGAAGCATCGGGGAGATTGTTAAAGTGGGCGATGGAGTTGAGTCAGTTCGACATCAAGTATAAACCGAGAACCGCGATCAAGGGGCAAGCCTTGGCAGATTTTATACCTGAATTCCCAAGCACCGAGGTGGCAGTTGTAGAGGACAGAAGTGACATGGCTATAGCAGGCAAAGAAACATGGACATTGTACGTCGATGGAGCGTCAAATAACGAAGGTTCTGGCAGTGGGATCTTGTTAATCAGTCCCAATAATTTCAAGGTACATGCTGCTTTATGTTTTGAATTTTCTACATCTAACAATGAAGCCGAGTATGAGGCTTTAATCGCAGGATTGAAACTGGCCCTCGAGATGAAAGTCGAGTATATACAGGCTTTTAGCGACTCTCAAATTGTGGTATGCCAGGTGAATGGAGAATACCTAGCAAGAGGCGGAAGATTGGTTAAATACTTAGCCATCGTTCGCGAAATAATGCAGAAGTTCAAAAATGTAGTTGTATCTCGAGTACCGCGTGCTCAAAATGCCCATGCAGACGCATTGGCCTGTTTGGCCTCAACTAGAGAAGCCGAATTACTCGATGTGATTCCGGTAGACGTACTGGCTCGCCCAACCATAGATCGAGAAGCAATCATGGAGATAGATGATGTTCAGGAGATTACCTGGATGACTCCTATCCTCGCATATCTTGAGAAGGGGCTCCTACCCGATGATAAAGTAGAAGCGAGAAAATTGCGACAATGAGCAGCCCGTTATGTAATATATGACCAAAGGTTGTATCGCAGAAGTTTTAGTCAACCGCTTCTCAAATGTATCAGTGGAGAAGACTGTGGTTACATACTTCGTGAAGTACACGAGGGGATTTGTGGCAATCATACCGGAGGTAATTCCCTTGCTTTAAAAATTATGTGGCAAGGGTATTACTGGCCAACATTGCGATAAGATGCTCTCGTGTTTGCAAAGAGGTGTGATAGATGTCAGCGAATAGCCACTTACACCCACCAGCCTCTGAGTAACCTCCATTCTATCACAAGTCCATGGCCCTTTGCAATATGGGGAATCGATTTAATCGGCGAGTTACCCAAAGGAAAAGGCGGAGTCAAATATGCTGTAGTCGCAGTTGATTACTTCACAAAGTGGGTTGAAGCCAAAGCACTCGCAACTATCACAGCAACGAAATTGCGCGAGTTTGTCTATACCTCCATCATTTGTCGTTTTGGCATTCCGCATAAACTCATTTCAGACAATGGCAAACAGTTTGACTGTAAAGAGATGCGACAGCTATGCGACGATTTGGGGATTAAAAAGGCTTTTTCTGCAGTTGCTTACCCGTAGAGTAACGAACAAACTGAAGCCATTAACAAGATAATCAAACACACCATAAAAGGGAAACTAGAAGATCGCAAAGGGGCTTGGCCAGACGAGTTATCGCAAGTCCTATGGTCTTATAATACGACCCCTCGATCTACAACCAGCGAAACACCCTTCTCACTTTATTACGGGTGCGAGGCCATGTTGCCAGTTGAAGTTGGGGCAGGTTCCCTACGCAGGGATATTTTCAACATCTCGCAGAACAACGAGAATCAGCTATTCTGCCTTGATCTTTTGGAGGAAAAGCGTGATAAAGCGCACCTAAAAAATGCGGCTTACCAACAACGAACTGCAAGATACTTTAACTCCAAAGTGAAAGTAAAAGCCCTACGAGCAGGAGACTTGGTCCTTAGAAGAATAATGCCAAACACCAAAAACCCGTCGCATGGGGTCTTCAGGGATAATTGGGAAGGACCATACCTCATCGCAGATAAAATTGGTGATGCAACGTATCGACTCGCAACACTCGATGGAACTGCGATTCCACGAGCATGGGATAGCGAGAGCTTGAAATTTTATTATCAATAGTACTCGCATTATTCGATTATGTTCACTATTGTACTTATACTTAGATATTTTTCATTCAACAGGGAAAAATCCTAAGTATAGGGGGATATATATGCCCGAATGTACTATTTACCAGCTTTGTAAATATTCCTACTTATTACACCAAGCTGTAATTGAAGTCGCAAATATATATATAAAAAAAACGCGAGTACCCATGTACTGCGTAAATGTTAAAGGATAGCTATCCCCGCGAGGATATAAATTTGTCCAAAACGAAAAGAAATTTGTCCAAGTACAAAAGCGCGAGTACTCTTGTACCGCATATAAAAAATAAAAAGAGAGAAGCAAAATTAAAAAACAACATAAATTAGAGGATAACTAAGCATCTGGAGCATCAAGAGTAGTCTCATCCGGAGCAGTCTCATCCGCGACTTTGCTGATGACCTCGTTCTCGACTTCTTCAGCTTGTGCGCCCTCGACCTCATCAAGAAGGTTCCCTCCCCCACCTTGAGTCTGAGTAGGCGACATGGCACGAAAAGCCTCAGCCATCTCAGCGGCTTCTGTTCCGAGAAGAGAAAAGTCGAAATCTGGGACTTTGGAAAGAGTGGTATAGATATAATCAGACACTGCCTGATCATACTGCTTCTTCCCATTCTCTTTCTCAGTCTCCAAATCGCGGGCCATCTCCACGATCGTCGCCTGCGATTTCTTGACCTCAAGCTCCGCCTGTTCCTTCGCCTTCCTGAGTTCTTCGAGCTCCTTCTCCTTGGCCTTGCTGAGTTCCTCGAGCTCTTTCTCCATCCTCGCCACTTCTTGCTTCAGCTTTTTTATGTTCTCCTGAAAATGAGCGTTTTGCCTCTTTAGCGAGTCGGCTTCCTTCGAAGGAGTAGCAGCAGCTTTTATGAACAGAGTCATCGACTGCGCGGCAAGTTCGGCAGATCGCGTAACAAGATCCTCATAAGGAATCTCAGCCAGGAACTTCTCTTGCATGGCTAGGAAGTCGCGAGCTCGAACAGGTGGATCAATTACGACTTTCTTCCCCTTGTCCTGTGTGGTCTTGGCCAGCTTCTTGGAAGATTCTGCAACAAGTGTAGCCATCGCATCACTCTTCCTCTTTTGGGCGACAACCGGCAAAGTCGTCGTTGTTCCACCCTTCGGTTTGATCTTTAGGACGGGGGCAGACTTCAGAAAAGTCATATCTGCGAATATAAATGAAAGATAAGTATAAGTCAAACCCTACCTGTCAGTTTATAACAAGAGATGAATTACCTGAAATTTGTCGAGGAGTTTGCTTAGAAAGACGCTTGTCTATTCGCTCTTGCTGCTTCTCGGATGGTTCTTTGTATACTGGCTCCCTTTGAAGACTTGCATTCTCAGGAATCAGCTGATGTTCTCGCAACTTCGCAGTTGTACACAGTAATCGCCAGTCGCGATCTTGTACTGGAAGGCTCCTGAGGATTTCAGCTGTCTCCTTGCTAGTCGCGTCAAGGGTCGGTCGAACTGGTCTATCTGCGATAACAACAAAGAGCGAGTAAGCAAAAGATCTCAAAAGTAATGCAAAAAATGTCTAAGTCAAGAGATACGCGACATACTAGGTCTACGATTAAAGTCAGTCCTAATCCCAGGAACTTTAAAGACATAAAACCACTTCGATTTCAAATCCCCCATGTTCGACACCATTCCTTCAACTCCGTTGATTTCAGAAGTCGCCCATTTGCTAAAACAGTAGAAGCCATTATGAAGACCTACGCTTTTTATGTCATAGAAATAGCTGAACTCTTCTACTGAGGGAGCCCTATGGACATACTCCATGTACATCGCATAGAAGGCTAGGGCAGTGCGGTAGCTGTTTGGAGTTAGCAGAAAGGGCGATACATCATATCGCCTGAGAATAGCTGCGATGAAGGGGTGAAAGGGGACCGATACCCCACACCGAAGAATGGGTATTGAGACTACCACATCCTCTGTGGGAATGATCGCAGGGTTAGTAAATGGAAGATGCGCTCTCTGAGATGGCTTAGGTCGCTGAAACGTGAGTCGCAGCAAATTTAACCTCACAAAGGTGGTGAAGTCTGATTTGGAAACTCTCGAGATTAAATCCTCACACGCGAAGGGCTCGTTCAGCTGGGAATCGTCGACCGAATCTGTCCCACTCCCTTCTGCCTCCTCCTCTTCCTCACCTAACTCGCGAACTGGAGTCGTCCATTCCTCGTCCATCTCCTCGACCTCGATGTCAGGAGCATGCCTCGAGTGTATAAGGTAGTCGCGTGCCGACACTGTGGACTCGCTGTCTCGAATATCGATGGTCCCAGGTTCTGCGAGTTCTTGCACCATCTTCTCGATGTCCACAGAAGACATCGGACCTAACTCTATTGGAGCGGCCTCCTCTTCGGAAAGCGAAGTGGGGAGAAAACTGTCCTCCTCATGGTCAGCTTCACCGTCAAATGCACGGCCTCCGGAGCCGATCTGTTGGCTATCCGACAAATCGCTCATCTGAAAGATAGAAGATCTTTTCAGCGTGATGGATGTGTGAAAAGCAAAGTAAGTGATCTCACCCGCATTAGATTATAAAGTCGCACTCGACAGAATGGTCAGCCTCCTTGCGAATACTGACCATCCCCTCAATATGCGAGAAGAGATAAAACTATCGTGGGCAAGTAATTCACGCATCCTCGGCCAAGCGGTATACCTCCAGAAACGGCTGGGAGTTTCCCAGTGACTCAAGGGGTATGCGTTTTCGAGCATAATCCTGAAGTTACTGGGAGACCCCCACCGTTCCGAGACTACCTATCAGCCAAAAAGTACGATCATTTGAGTATCATCGCATATTGCAAATGGCTGGGTGTACCTCAGTATCTCAAGGGGCATATAATCGCATATATGACCATTAGAATACTGAGATACACCCACCATTTGGAACGGCGATTGATACCCTCACAACTCAGCCCGCGACATATAAAAATCCTAAAAGATCTAGCTAACAGTCAAATGGAAGTAAATCTTGGCAATACGTGAGTATTCAAGCTGTTCATCTGAACACCAGCGAATATTCAAGTTGTTCATCCGAATATCCGCGAGTATTCAAGACGTGAAACAGTGCCTATGAATTGTGTGCGGTTATGTCAGTTTACAGGTCATATTCTATGAATTTACCCAGGTTTACTTACCTAAAACACATATGCAGGGTAAAGCCTTTAAACACCTACTAGCATACATTCCTAAAAAAGCCTTTAAAATACCCGAACCCAGAAAGTAAAGCATATTTTCTCCAAACAGAAAATGAAAATGCAATGACTTGAAAACTAACCTTTAGTTCTGATTTCTGCGATTGCTCTCGATCACTTCTGAGATTGAGAATATTGTGGAAAAGTGGTAGAAAATCTGGAAATGGATTTTTGAAGTTTCTGTAATGGAGGGAAAGAAGAAGTTAAGAGAAGAGGGAAAAATGGGAGTTTTTGATTCGTATCAAAGGATTTAAATACCCATATCCCTTATTAATTGGGATTACGACACGTGGCAGCCAGAATGCCTAAGGTCGCCCAATCTAACGGCCAACGATGGCCACGCCTACACAAAAACCGAGGAGTTTTGTGACGTGGCACCATAAATGTAATAAAAACTAATAATTACAGCCGTCATTTTTCGAAACCCTCGACGGGACAACCAAAAGGTCACCTCCTCGTGACAACCTTTCACCTGTCTCTCGAGTAATAGTTTCCCTCAGTGACCGCTCCTGTCACATCGCGAAACTAAGGGCATGTGTTATAGTGAGATTTCTCTCACCTAGAAACTTGAGACCAGACTCCTATTTTAAGGACACGTGTATTCAGATTTCCAATGAAAGCTGAAATGTCCGTGAGAGACTTCTCGAAGTTTAGACCTCGCCCAGCATAAAACCAGCAAGATACTGCGAGTACGACCTAAGTCGAACCACGTAACCGTAATTCACATTATGCAGGGTAGATCCAACTCGCATGTGTCAGGACATATGCGAGTATTCCCTCTATATTTCTGCGAAAACATAGAGACCAACTCTCTAAGATGCAATTTGGTCCCAACGACCCAATAGCCCTGACAAACCGATATAAATCCGCATGTCTAGGTTCTACCAGCTCAACATGCGATGTCTACAAGAGGCGATTACCTAAGGGCGCAGACGTTCCAAACATACTGATGACCCTGCGAGCTCAACGAACGGAACATGAACAGTCAACTCGCAGATGCGGAAGACGCATACGTTGAGGGACTTAGTAACTGTCACACATTTATTAATGTTAACGTTGTTTGGGTTTAATTATTGCAAATTCAATATGTAAATAATGGATTAACAATGAATGTGATTCTTATGTAACCGATTGGACACCTACTTTGTATATAAAGGGGTGATCCACCATGAAAAGGGACCTACGAATCCTTCGATACAGTGGACTAAGCAAATCACAATCTGACTGAACCACTATAATTCTTTGTCTTATTGATTTTTTCCAGCCTTGTTGATTGTTCTTGCATTCCCAGTCGAGTACTCGCCATTCTAGGTCCAATACTCGCACTTGTCACTTCCCTGAAAATTCTTTTTTTTTATATTAATTAAATATTACATTTTGGTGTTGCGAAATTCACTCGACAACCGAGTTGTCAATTCATCTAAAATGTCAAACATTCTAGCAACCTTTTATTCGATCAAGATTGGAATTCAGCGTTGTCCCGTTTAGGCGAGAGTCAAGGCAATTCTATCTTATGAGCTTCTACCATTGTTTCGCATTCTTGTAAGTCTTATATAGTCGCCACCATTAGGGTGGTCATGAACCATATAAATAAACCTATAAGAATACTTATCTTTCGAGATTAAACGGCGCTAACTTGCTAATGAACGTTACTCCATTAGGGAGGATTACTCACTAAAACAATAGCTATGTAAAACCAACAATGGAGATCGAATTTCTCTTGATTAAAGCTCATTATTTAAACATATATTTTGTTTAATCATTTATATTCCATATCTCAATAATGAAATATTACAAATTAAAGTAAAAACTTTAATTAAATTTCAAAAATGGAATAATTTTGAAAAATATCTTATTTAAGTTGTTTAGAAAAATCTAAATACCCAACTTAAAATATTCTTCAAACAATGACTTAATTAAATATTACCAATTAAGTAGTAACCACTTAATTTAGAAGATATTCCATTTTAAGTTCCCATATTTATAAAATATCAACTTAAAAAATATCTAAAGAATCTTAATAACCAATTCCCAAAATTCCTCAACTTAATTTATAATAGGAAATTCAAAAATATTCAAATCTAAGTTGATTTGATAGATTTAACTAAATCTCAACTTAAATAGGAATATTTAATGAAATTATAAAATTAAGATTCAAAAAGAATTTATATGGTTATAATTCCATATTTAATTAAAAATAAGAAAAATACATATAGCTTTCCAGAATATAACTATTCAAACTATGTTTTTCTTAAATTAATTTCAAGGAAGAATGAAATTAATTATGTTGCTAATCAATTTTTTATTAGGTCAAACTAATATAATTAACCTAGCACAGTTATCCAAATCAGGCAAATGGGCCTTCACAATTGGGGTTGTTCATGTGAGGGGGGGCTGAGTCCAGTATGTCGTACCCACTTCTAAGGCTCCCAACTCTCACACAAGGCCCAAAAGAGAGGAATTTAACCTTAAAATGAATAACTGTTATTAATTGAATAGGCTCACTACTAAATGAGCCTAAATAAAATCTATCAGTTATGATATTTTATTTAGCAACAACCACCTATATGTATCTATAATAGAAATTAAACATATAGGCTCACACAGGCATACACATTTGGATGGATCCTATCATGTTGCTAGGTCATACACAGATGAAAGAAGTTTGTAAAAATTACCTGTTACAAATTATTTACTTGATCTATCGTCAATTGAACCTTTGGTCAAAATTAGATCATGGGATCTATCATCAAATTAACCAAGGCAATTTAGATCAAGCAATAATAGGTTTTAGAAAACTTACAAACAATCTAAAACACATACTCCTGCAACAAGGTTAGATTTGGAAAGTTGGATGTAGGATTTATTTAATTTTAAACATTTATTTCGAAAATAAAAATTAAAATTAAACCTACCATTTTGAAAAATTAGGTTTTGGGTAACCTAAATGTCATTTCAAAATTAAATTGCTAACTTTCGTTTTAAATTTCATGTTATTTAATAAATTAAATAATAAAATAGAAAATGGTAAATACATACCCTTTTCTTGTTTTACAATTTAATTTAATTAAAAAATAACAAAATTTAAAAGTTAACAAAAATACCTTATTTCCTCTTTTAAAATTATCATGATTATCTTGATCTTATTTTAATTGAGGTCAAGTTACCAAAAAAAATTAATATCTGACCTTAAAAAAAATAAAATAATCAAATTTTAAAGGAAATAAGAAAAAGGGTAAGCAAAACTTGATTTTTCCTATTTTCAAAATCAAATTACACTAATATCTAAAATTAATTTTAAAAAAAAATTAATTTATTTCTGATAATTAGATTTGAAATTTGAAAAACAAAAATCAACATACAAAACTACACAAAAAATCGGAATTTAATTTCATGAAATAGCATGAAAAATCGAAAACATTGAAAAATTGGATGAACTGTACGGATGGCATGCCATGCATGGCCATCCGCGCGCGTATCCTGGGTGCATGGCCGAGAAATCACGGCGCAGGAAGGCTGCAAGCAGCCATTCCGCGCGCGTGATGAGGTTGCTCGTCACCCAAATTTTTCTAATTTTCAAAAATTCATAACTAATTCAAATTAAATCGAAATCGAGTTCTGTAAAAAAGTAAATTGCTTAGAATTTTCTAAACTATCCAACAAAAAAAATTACAGAATAAGAACAGTAACCATTTTTTCCAGAATTCACAAACAACAATCAAACATCAATATGACACTCAAAGCAACATGATACCATCCAAAAAACAAGCAAATCATTTCAAGTCCAAATTTCTTGCAAGCAAATCAATTACCATGGCTCTGGTGCCAGTTGTTGGAAGTTACTTTACTAGGATCTTAGATCTACTCACAAGTATGTTGATTTAACAACCTAAATATGAACTTCTAAAACGATAGGAAATTAAACACATAAGAGTATCAGAAATCTTACAGTGATTGCAGCGGAATATATGTCTCCTCCCACTCAGATCTCTAACCCTTGATTCCTTTCTGTAGCAGAGTATAATCAAGATCTGAGCCCGATAGTCCTTCTTTGTCGTTTCTGAATTCTACACAGCCTTCCTCACTATGATTGAGGTATTACTTGATGTGTGTGGGCACTACTCTAGCACTTATACTTTTCGAAACAGTGAAGGAAGAGAGAGAGAGAGAGGGTGGCGGCTCAGAGAGAATTTTCTGAGAGAAAATTCTTTCAGAATAATGCTGTGAAAAGGTTGTACAGATGTATGCAACTCTGAAGCCTTTGCCTTCTATTTATAGAAGACCACCAAGGGCTATGATTGACATTTGGAATTGAAAAAATCAAAGAGAAAAGGAAGCTAAGTGGCCGGCCTAGGCATTGTGGAAACAAGGCTTGCCACTTTTCCAACTTTCCTTTTCCTACACTGATAGTTTCCTGTTTTGTGAAAAACTGCCAATTCCATTGTTCAACCACATAAATGACAAATCTAATTATTTAATAATTAAAATTAATTATCAAATAATATATCATCATTTATTTTATTAATAATGAAACTAATTAAAGTTTCCTAATTAATAAATATGCCCTTCAAAATCTCTATTTACTATTTTGCCCTTAATAAGTGATAAATTCTCAAATAGACAAGTCTATGTTGAGAATTTTTAATTGATTAATTAAAATCAATTAAATGAGTCTTACAAGTAATATCATCTCAACTAGTGAGGGGACCATGGGTCTATATATCCGAGCTTCCAATAAGCAGATCTAGAATTTACCACTTAAATTCACTGACTTATTAATTCTTCGTTGAATCCACACATAGAACTCAGAATTGCACTCTCAGTATATACAATGCTCTATATGTTCCACCATATAGACACATTATTAGTTATCCATTGTTATAATCCTAATGTGATCAATGATCCTCTATATGGATGATTTACACTGTAAAGGGACTAAATTACCGTAACACCCTACAATGTATTTTATCCTTAAAACACTTAACCCTGTATAAATGATATTAAAACTAAGTGAAATGAGTACTCAATCATTTATCTCGTTTGGTTAAGCTCGAAGGAAATCACCCTTTGCTTACTATTCGCCAGATAGAAGCTATAGATTCCATATTTATGTTAGCGCTCCCACTCAATCGCACTACCGTGTTCCCAAAATGTATGTATTGCCCAGACTAAAGATTAGGCTTAACTAACAAATCAAAGAACACGAATAATACTCTTGAAATTAAGCCTAACCATATCAGGATTTCGATCATGTGATCTAGGATCAACTTATGATATTGAATTGAATAGATGTTTAGGGTAAGTTTCAAAATCTAATTCAAAGTTCAATATCGGTCCATTCCAATGCATACTCCATGCATCCAACCTGAGCTTTACTTTAACCTATGTTCTGGAAAGAACATAACATTTCTCCAAATGTAAGTAAACTCTGTTGTAGATTGTCATATCAGTGAAACCCAGTGTTCTGATAAATCTAGGAATACTTTATTCACGTAGTCATGTTTATTTTCCACTGTGTTGACAACACAATAAACATGATCAAGTATGTGAAAAGGGTTTGGATGAATTTATAAATCAAATAGACAAGCAATTGATTAAGTGAACCAAAACATACACAAGTGAATGAAAAATTACTTCTGTTACTTTATTGATATTGAATAATCTGGATTACATTGAAACAGAGTTTTATTTAGGGCATAAAACCCAACAGTGTGTGGGCACTACTCTGTTGGGTTTTATGCCCTAAATAAAACTCTTTACAATCTCATTACTTATCAATATAAGAAATTTGAAGTGATTGATGTTTGCATGAATTTTACATGCTAATGGTTTAATATGTTTAATATGTTTATTACATTCATACACACAAAATCAGTTAAATCCAAATCATATGTTTATTCACAATTACAGTATCGTCAACACAGTGGAATGTGATTGTGATCATATGAATCAAAAGTTTTGGTCCCTGTTTCATCAGTGTTATTGGATTTACACTAATGTGATAATCAGCGATGATGTGTACTTACACTTGGAGTAAGTGTTATGTTCTTTCCAGGACATTAGTAAAGTATACTAGTTTCGAATGTATGGAGTATACATTGGACTGGACCGATATTGCAACTAAGTTAAGATATTACAAACTTACCGTTATACATATCTTTCAAAGTCAATATCAGTAGTTGATCTTAAGATTAAAAGAATCTAAATCCTGATATGCTTGGGCTCAACTCAGGAGTGCTATTCATGTTCTTTGATTTATTAGTTAAGCCTACTTTTGGGTCAGGGTGATACGTATATTTTGGGAACATGATAGTATGATTGAGTGGGAGTGCTGAACATAAATATGGAATCTATAGCTTCTACTGGTGTATAGAAGTTAAGTGATGATTCCCTTCGAGCTTAGCAAATAGAAGTAAATGGATGAGCTCTTGTTTAACTGACTAATTATTAGATCACTAAACACCATTTACAGGTAGCTAAGTGTTTTAAGGGGCAAAATACATTGAGGGGTGAGAACGGTAAAGAAATCCCATCTCGATGTAAATCATCTATATAGAGGATCTTTAAATCACAATAAGATTATAACAATGGTTAAATGAGATAGTATATTGGTATCGTGAAACATACAATATGCTCTATATAAGTCTGAGAGTGCAATTCTAAGTTCTAAGAGTGGATTCAACGAAGAATTAATAAGTAGGAATTTACTTGGTAAATTTGGTTCACTTATTGGAAGCTCAGCATATAGATCCATGGTCCCCATTCTAGTTGAGAACATTCTGCTTGTAAGACTCATTAATTGATTCGTGATTGATCAATTATAATTCTAAAGTTAGACTGTGTCTAATTTTATGAATTTTCACTAAGCAGGGGTGAAATTGTAAGGAAAAGAGTTTTCTAGGTTTATTTATTTATTAATGGACTTTATATGTCTAATTAATAATTAAATTAAATGAAAATATTATTTAATAATCTATTTTAGTTATTAAATAATTAATTTTGGCATTTAAAAGGTTAGAATTGGAAAATTGGCGTTTTTGAGAAAATAGAGATAAAATTTGATAAAATTGCAAAATTAAGTGAGGCCCAATAACACCATATGGCCAGCCACTTAATTAGATTTTTCAAATTAATATTTTCATTATTTTAATGCCAAATAAATCCTAACCTAAACCTAGTAGTTGCCTATAAATAGAAAGTGATGGCTCAGTCACAACATATGCTTTGACATGCTTTTCATTAGCTTTCTGACAAAAATTTCTCTCTTCAGAAAACTGAGCCTTCCTCACTCTCTACCTTGGCCGAAATACCTCTCTCTCTTTTCCCTTCATCTTTTTTGCGACCCTAGTGAAAGAGTAAGTGCCCACACACAGCAAGCAGTAACTCAATCATAGATTAGAAGACACTAGAAGGATCAAAACTTGAAGAAGAAGGACATTCGGGCTCAGATCTTGATTATACTCTGCTACAGAAAGGAATCAAGGGTTAGAGATCTGAGTGGAAGGAGACATTTATTCCGCTGCATCAATGTAAGGTTTTCTTAACTTTATATGTGTTTATTTTATCGTTTTAGAAAGTTCATATTTAGGATGTTTAAACAACATACTTGTGAGTAGATCTAAGATCCTGGTAAAATAATTCCCAACAACTGGCCTCAGAGCCATGGTAATTGATTTACTTACATGTAATTTGGACTTTAAAACGATTGTTTGTATGTTCTTTGGATGGTATCCTGTTGTATTGAGTGTTATTTGATGATTGATTGATGTTTGTGAAATTTTCGTGAAAAATAATTGTGATTTCGCTTCTGGAATTATTTTTATTGGATAGTATGGAAAAAATTAAGCAAGTTAGCCTTTTACAGAACTTAATTTGGATTTTATTTGAATTAGTTATGATTTTTTGAAGATTTGACAAAATCGGGGCTGTGCTGATATATTCCTGCGATCGCAGAACTGTCCGTACAGTTTCGAATTTTTTCTTTTTTCTTCGATTTTTCATACTTTTTCATGAAATTAACTTCCGATTTTTTGTATAATTTTGTATATATACTATTACTATTCCTAATTCAATTCTAATTATCATTTTGAATTAATTTAATATTTTTTTTAATTTTAATTCAAGATATTAGTGTAATTTGAATTCGAATAGAATTAGTATTTATCTTCTTGCTTAAATATCTATCTGATTTTTAAATTTGATAATATCTTATTTTTTTTAATTTAAGGTCAGATTTTATAAGATATTTATAAAATCTTTTAAGATATTTTTAAAATATCTTATCTTTTAAGATATTTTTAAGATATTTTGTAACACCCTAACTATCTTAGGCGTATTACGTGATTTTTAAACGTACTGTGCAGCTCGTTGCTAATCAACGAGGTTTATGGAAAAACGTGATTAATTAAAATTTTGCTTTTTAATTAAACTTATAAAACCATATTACAAAAGACTCGGGATCGCGATTATAAAAATATTTACAAAAAGTTTAACTGTTTAACTGTTACATCAAAATAAAAGTCGTCTAACGACCAGTTACAAAAATTCAGCCTTGCTGTCCCGAGGATCGTACGCTCCAGGCCTAACCGCCCCGACATGTACAATCTCATAAGCTCGCTCACGGTCCATCAGCTATAGCCTTGCCTTTACCTACACATGAACATAAACTGTGAGTCGACAGACTCAGTAAGAAAAGCATAATAATATCATACATAATTCTAACTGTCGTGTCCAACACGATACTGAGTCCCGCTACTGCCATGTCCAACATGGTACTGAGCCACTACTGCCATGTCCAACATGGTACTGAGTTTTGAACGTTCATAGGGACGGTACTATTGACAAGTATCCTCCTGATCGGTCGAACCGGTCATACTCCGCCGTTGGTCATACTCCGGCTGTACCGACGGATAGGTCAATAGATCGAACCACCAACCAAATGTCGGCTGATCGGTCGAACCGGTCATACTCCATTCTTGGTCATACTCCAGCCTGTACCGACGTGACAGGGTTGGATGGTTCGAAGCCTATATACATAACTAATGTAATCTAGCGGGCTTCCTACATGCACGCTAAACATGTAATCTACATATGCATACTGTTATACTAATCTTACCTGGATTCCGATTTCAGTGTGGTCAACCTGACTGGAACTGAAGCTGAGCGGCGGATTACTGGCTCCTAAACCATAAAAATCACAACGCTATAAGTGACACGCTAAATCACTTCCCGGGGACTAAAACTAGGAACTAAAAGTTTCCCTATCGATAAAAAGCATGGCAATACCCCTAAAAACATAAAAACGAGGAAAACTAGGGTTTCGAAAATTCCCCAACCTAAGAGACCTATTGCCCAACCGGAATTCCGGTTCCGGGAATTACCGGACACCCATCCGAATTCCGTTGCACAACCGAATTCCGGTTCTCAGAATTTTTCAAAAATTCCTAACTTGATCAATTCGAACCCAAATCAATCCAAACCTTCCGACACCGCTCTAAATACCCCAAATAACCATTCAAAGGTAACAAATTCACCCGTAACTCACAATCACAAAACACCATTAAAGCTCAAGCTTTGAGTTCTAAACTCAAACTTGAGCAAATCCCACAAACATGCATTCAAACAAGCTAGAATCTACTAAATCATGCATAAATAAGCCTCTGAAATCAAGTAAAATCATACACAACAACCCAGCAACAGATTCACACTATTTTCACCAAAATCACATATTTAAGCTTAAAAATCTCAAGGCTTTGAACAACACAACTAGCATGCATTCCAACCTAACTAAACATAATTAATCCAACATTTTGAACATAAAAACAACAACAATTCACAGCAGCAAGAACTTCAAATTAACATGCATTTTCTCAATTTTTTCATCAAACAAACTCAAGAAAACAAGGTAGAGAAATCACATAAAGAAATACCTCAACAAAGGATTACTAGAGCTTGCAACCCAAGCTTGAATCACCACCAAAAATTCCAGCTCTTGAACCCCAAGTTTCAGCCGAAAAAGAGAGAGAAAAGAGAGTGTTTTCTTTGGAAAATTCTATTTTCAACACTTAGTCTAATTTTTGTAAAAATTGGTGAATAACTCAAAGCCATATATCTCATTTATTTCAGCCAAATAACAATTAAAATAAACATTTAATTTCCAAATAAAAAGTCACTAAAAGACAAAACACTAATGGGGCAAAAAGACCATTTTGCCCCTCCACCATAAAATTACATAAATCAAACTAAAGGGGTATTTTTGGGACATTCTAAATTCCCGGCCATTCCCGACATTCCCAATGTCTAACACCCGTCCCCAAACTACTAACATACTAAGTTGTGATTTCTACTGAGCCAAACGCCGAGTTCCAAAATACCGGGCACCGGAAATGCAAAATATGCAACTACTGAATAACATAACCATGCATTTCTGAATTCCATAAATAACAGTAATAAATTATTTAAATAGCTATAAATAATTTCTTAATTAATCATAACCAACTGATAATTTCCAAATTAACTAAGCGGGCTTTACAACTATTCCCCCCTTAAAAGGATTTCGTCCTCGAAATCTAACCTGAATAACTCTGGATATTGAGCTCTCATATCTGACTCTAGCTCCCAGGTGGCTTCTTCCACCTTACTGTTTCTCCAGAGAACCTTGACCAATGCTATGGTCTTATTTCGAAGGACTTTATCCTTTCTATCCAGGGTCTGCACTGGCTGTTCCTCATAGGTCATGTCTGGCTGAAGCTGAAGACTCTCATAACTGAGTATGTGAGAGGGGTCTGAAACGTATTTTCTCAACATTGAGACATGGAATACGTTGTGCACTGCTGATAAGGCTGGAGGCAATGCTAATCGATATGCCACTTGACCTATCTTCTCGAGAATCTCGAAAGGTCCAGTAAATCTAGGGCATAACTTGCCTCTTTTCCCGAAACGTTTAATCCCCTTCATCGGAGATACCCGTAAAAACACATGTTCCCCTACTTGGAACTCAACATCTCTGCGTTTCGGATCTGCGTAACTCTTCTGTCTACTTTGTGAGGCAAGCATTCTAGCTTTTATCTTTTCTATTGCTTCATTAGTCCGCTGTACTGACTCCGGACCTAGGTATTTCCTCTCCCCTGTCTCATCCCAGTGGATAGGGGATCTACATTTCCTACCGTACAACAGTTCATAGGGAGCCATCCCTATCGTACTCTGATAACTGTTGTTGTAAGAGAATTCTATCAACGGTAGATACTTACTCCATGAGCCTTCAAAGTCCATAACACAGGCTCTCAACATATCCTCCAATATCTGAATTGTCCTTTCGGACTGACCATCTGTCTGAGGATGGAATGCTGTACTGAATTTTAGCTTCGTACCCATTGCCCGTTGCAAACTTTGCCAAAATTTGGAGGTAAATTTCAGATCCCTGTCCGAAACTATAGACTTCGGTACCCCGTGAAGTCTCACTATCTCTCTGACGTACAGTTCTGCCAACTGATCCACTGAAAATGTTGTTCTAACCGGCAGAAAGTGAGCAGATTTCGTAAATCGGTCCACCACTACCCAGATGGAATCATACAAACCCGTGGTCCTAGGTAACCCGACCACAAAATCCATCGCAATATCCTCCCATTTCCATTCTGGTAGGGTTAGAGGCTGCAACAACCCTGCTGGTCTCTGATGTTCAGCCTTAATCTGCTGACACGTGAGGCATCTCGATACGAATTCTACTAAATTCTTCTTCATACCGCTCCACCAGAAGTACGGTTTCAAATCTTGGTACATCTTGGTGGTGCCGGGATGCAGAGAATATGGGGTAGAATGAGCCTCCTCAAAGATCTCATTTCTAAGTTCCGCACTGTTCGGGACACAAACCCTGGCTTTATACAAAAGCATCCCACTATCTGACACTGAAAAGTCCTTGGCTTGACCAGCCAATACCTCATCTCGGATTTTCACTAACTCCGGATCTGTCATCTGAGCGACTTTTATTCTTTCTAATAGATCAGATTGCAGCGTCAAGTTGTGAAGCTGACCTACCACAAACTCAATGCTGGATCTAACCATATCCTCAGCTAGCTGGGGTGAGATCTGAACCATGCTAGCTACTTGCCCGGGACCCTTTCTGCTCAGGGCATCGGCCACTACATTGGCTTTTCCGGGATGATAGAGGATCTCACAATCGTAATCCTTCACTAATTCCAACCAACGCCTTTGTCTCATGTTCAAATCTTTCTGAGTAAAGAAATACTTGAGACTTTTATGGTCGGTATAGATCTCACACTTCTCCCCGTAAAGGTAATGCCGCCAAATCTTCAGTGCAAAAACCACTGCGGCCAATTCTAAATCATGAGTCGGGTATCGCTGTTCATAATCCTTTAACTGACGGGAGGCATAAGCGATAACCCGATCGGCTTGCATCAATACACACCCCAAACCCTGTTTGGATGCGTCTGATAGACTACGAACTTCTCCTTGTCCGAAGGCAAAGCTAGTACCGGAGCAGTAATCAACCTCTGTTTTAGCTCCTGAAAGCTAGCTTCGCACTTCTCTGACCAAATAAATCTCTGATTCTTCTTTGTAAGTTCAGTTAGGGGCATTGAGATTTTGGAGAACCCCTCCACGAACCTACGGTAGTACCCAGCTAATCCCAAGAAGCTTCTGATCTCTGTCATCGTCTTCGGTCTCGGCCAATCCCCGACAGTATTCAATCTTCCCGGATCCACCTTGATCCCATCTTTACTCACAATGTGCCCTAGGAAGGACACACGAGACAACCGTAACTCACCTTTCTTGAACTTGGCGTAAAGCTTATGTTCTCGAAGTCGTTGCAGTACCATCCGAAGATGTAACTCATGCTCCTCTTCTGACTGAGAGTACACGAGGATGTCGTCGATAAACACAATCACACAGATATCGAGGAAATCCTTGAATACTCTATTCATCAGGTCCATGAATGCTGCAGGAGCATTGGTTAGTCCGAATGACATAACCAGAAACTCGTAATGTCCATACCTAGTGCGGAAAGCCGTCTTTGGAATGTCCTCCTCTCGGATTCTCAACTGATGATAACCCGAACGGAGATCAATCTTAGAAAAGACCGTCTTCCCCTGAAGCTGATCGAACAAGTCATCGATCCTAGGTAATGGATATTTATTCTTCACCGTCAGCTTGTTCAACTCTCTATAGTCGATGCACATCCTCATAGATCCATCCTTCTTCTTGACGAACAGAACCGGGGCTCCCCAGGGTGACACACTGGGCCGAATGAACCCTATGTCTAGCAACCCTTGGAGCTGAATCTTTAATTCCTTAAGTTCAGCTGGAGCCATCCTATACGGGGCTTTGGAAACCGGTTCCACCCCTGGTGCCAAGTCAATCACGAAATCAATCTCCCGCTGAGGTGGTAACCCTGGAAGTTCTTCGGGAAAAACGTCCAAAAATTCCCGAACCACTCTGATGTCCTCTGGCCGAATGGTGTCTGGCCGAGTGGTGTCCACCACCACGGCCAGAAACCCTAAGCACCCGCCGTGCAACAATTCTCTCGCTGACATAGCCGAGATCACCGGGATCCGAGATCCCTGAACCGAACCAACAAATACAAACGGTTCTTCACTTTCCGGTTGGAAGACCACCATCTTCCTTTTGCAATCAATGCTCGCCGAATATTTAGATAGGAAATCCATTCCTAAAATAATATCAAATTCGACTAAGCTCATCTCTATCAGATCAGCGCTTAACTCTCTACCATCTATCCTGATCGGCATAGACCTAATCCACCTATTGGAGATAACCAATTCTCCGCCAGGTAACAGGGTTCCAAACCCTGATTCGTATCTATCGTAGGGTCTACCCAATTTACTAAAGACTCTGGCCGCCACATAAGAATGTGTAGCTCCAGAATCAAACAGCACTGAATATAGCGAGTTGTTAATAGAAAGCTGACCTGTGACTACTGATGGGCTGGCATCTGCATCAGCCTGCGTGATAGCGAACACCCTGGCTGGAGTGGGTATCGCTGGAGCTCGCGGTGCCTCTGGTCGTAGCTGGGGACATTCCCTCTTGAAGTGTCCGGGCATGCCACAATGAAAGCATCCCTGACCTTTGCACTGACCCCGATGGTGCCTCTTGCAGCTAGGGCACTCGGGGTAGGAGAATCGGGTCTCAGTACCACCAGGACGACTCCTCGGTTCGGTTCCCCCGAACCTTTTGTTCGACTCGAGCCGCCGGAAGCGATGGGTGCTCTCTTCCTCCGATCAATGGCCGAACCACTACTCCCCGCTAAAGCTCGATGCGGGAGGGGTAGGAGCTCCGCCACTAACCGAGTACCTTGGGCCGATTCTGACATGCACCCCACTGCGCCCTCAGCTCGCAGTGCCTTCTCCACCATCTGAGCATAGGTGGTGCTGTCGTCGGTGGTAATCATCAGATCATGCCTGATCTTGGGATTCAACCCGTCCAGATACTTCTCCTTCTTGCTGAAGTCGGTCGGCACAATTCCCGAGGCTAACCTCGCCAACCGATCAAACTGAGTAGTATACTCAGTGACGCTCATGTTCTCCCGCTTGGTCAGGTGAACGAACTCTTTCCTCTTGGCGCTTCTAACCGCCTCGTTGTAATACTTTGCGTTAAAGAGTTCCTGGAACCTTTCCCAGGTCATGGTGGTGACGTCATGGATCTGAGACACCATGTCCCACCAGACCAAAGCGTCCTCCTGGAACTGAAACGTGGCGCACACCACTCTGTCGTTACCGGTGACACCCATAAAATTCAGTATCTTGGTGATCACCGTCAGCCACTGTTCGGCTTTCATCACGTCCGGACCTCCCAGGAAAACCGGAGGTGCTTGCTTCCGAACCGCTCATACGGAGGTTCCAATCTATGGGCCGCCACCACTATCTCGGCACAGGCGGCGGGCGGGTGCCACCGGAACTACGGCACGAGGCTGCGGGAGCACCCCGCCGTCTCAACCTACGAATCTCGAGGTCTTGTTCTTCGATCCGGCTTGCATCTCCGCAAACCGTAACTCCCGGTCGGGGCTCCCCGATCGGCAGGGGAGCACAGGCAGCCTGTGGCGGGTTCTCATCACCCCGACCACGAGCCCTGCCTCGGGGACCTCTACCTCGGCCCCTGGCAGGTGGGGGAAACTGGGCTCCCTGACCTTGATTTGACCCTACGGAGTTTCCCTGACTCCTGGTAGTCCGCCTGGCGTCCATCTAGTTAGAACCGCCTGCGAAACCAAGAGTTGGCATATCAGGTCGTATTCAAGGCGAGCTTACTAATGCCGCTTAATTTGGAAATTAAAAAGGAAACATGCACCTATTCTACTATCAGGCTACTAACATGCTTCCTAACAGGCTTTTCTTTTTCATAACAGAATAAAATAAACTACTAAAGCAATAAAGGCTTACTGAACCGTGAACCGAGCTAACTGCTGATGAAGATTGTACATGTCGTGACGATCTTCGGAAGACAACCTGGCGGCTCTGATAACAAATTGTAACACCCTAACTATCTTAGGCGTATTACGTGATTTTTAAACGTACTGTGCAGCTCGTTGCTAATCAACGAGGTTTATGGAAAAACGTGATTAATTAAAATTTTGCTTTTTAATTAAACTTATAAAACCATATTACAAAAGACTCGGGATCCCGATTATAAAAATATTTACAAAAAGTTTAACTGTTTAACTGTTACATCAAAATAAAAGTCGTCTAACGACCAGATACAAAAATTCAGCCTTGCTGTCCCGAGGATCGTACGCTCCAAGCCTAACCGCCCCGACATGTACAATCTCATAAGCTCGCTCACGGTCCATCAGCTATAGCCTTGCCTTTACCTACACATGAACATAAACTGTGAGTCGACAGACTCAGTAAGAAAAGCATAATAATATCATACATAATTCTAACTGCCGTGTCCAACACGATACTGAGTCCCGCTACTGCCATGTCCAACATGGTACTGAGCCACTACTGCCATGTCCAACATGGTACTGAGTTTTGAACGTTCATAGGGACGGTACTATTGACAAGTATCCTCCTGATCGGTCGAACCGGTCATACTCCGACTGCTGGTCATACTCCAGCCTGTACCGACGGGATAGGTCAATAGCACTGAACCACCAACCAAATGTCAGCCTGATCGGTCGAACCGGTCATACTCGATTCTTGGTCATACTCCAGCCTGTACCGATGTGACAGGGTTGGATGGTTCGAAGCCTATATACATAACTAATGTAATCTAGCGGGCTTCCTACATGCACGCTAAACATGTAATCTACATATGCATACTGTTATACTAATCTTACCTGGATTCCGATTTCAGGTGTGCCACAACCCGACCGGAACCGAAGGCCGAGTGGCGGATTGCTGGCTCCTAAACCATAAAAATCACAACGCTATAAGTGACACGCTAAATCACTTTCCGGGGACTAAAACTAGGAACTAAAAGTTTCCCTATCGATAAAAAGCATGGCAATACCCCTAAAAACATAAAAACGAGGAAAACTAGGGTTTCTGAAAATTCCCCAACCGGTAGACCAGTTGCCCAACCGGAATTCGGTTACGGGAATTCTTGGACACCCATCCGGAATTCCGGTTGCACAACCAGAATTCCGGTTCCTCGCAGGAATTTTTCAAAAATTCCTAACTTGATCAATTCTAACCCAAATCAATCCAAACCTTCCAGACCTGCTCTAAATACCCCAAATAACCATTCAAAGGTAACAAATTCACCCAGAACTCACAGAATCACAAAACACCATTAAAGCTCAAGCTTTGAGTTCTAAACTCAAACTTGAGCAAATCCCACAAACATGCATTCAAACAAGCTAGAATCTACTAAATCATGCATAAATAAGCCTCTGAAATCAAGTAAAATCATACACAACAACCCAGCAACAGATTCACACTATTTTCACCAAAATCACATATTTAAGCTTAAAAATCTCAAGGCTTTGAACAACACAACTAGCATGCATTCCAACCTAACTAAACATAATTAATCCAACATTTTGAACATAAAAACAACAACAATTCACAGCAGCAAGAACTTCAAATTAACATGCATTTTCTCAATTTTTTCATCAAACAAACTCAAGAAAACAAGGTAGAGAAATCACATAAAGAAATACCTCAACAAAGGATTACTAGAGCTTGCAACCCAAGCTTGAATCACCACCAAAAATTCCAGCTCTTGAACCCCAAGTTTCAGCCGAAAAAGAGAGAGAGAAAAGAGAGTGTTTTCTTTGGAAAATTCTATTTTCAACACTTAGTCTAATTTTTGTAAAAATTGGTGAATAACTCAAAGCCATATATCTCATTTATTTCAGCCAAATAACAATTAAAATAAACATTTAATTTCCAAATAAAAAGTCACTAAAAGACAAAACACTAATGGGGCAAAAAGACCATTTTGCCCCTCCACCATAAAATTACATAAATCAAACTAAAGGGGTATTTTTGGGACATTCTAAATTCCCGGCCATTCCCGACATTCCCAATGTCTAACACCCGTCCCCAAACTACTAACATACTAAGTTGTGATTTCTACTGAGCCAAACGCCGAGTTCCAAAATACCGGGCACCGGAAATGCAAAATATGCAACTACTGAATAACATAACCATGCATTTCTGAATTCCATAAATAACAGTAATAAATTATTTAAATAGCTATAAATAATTTCTTAATTAATCATAACCAACTGATAATTTCCAAATTAACTAAGCGGGCTTTACATATTTTTAATTATATCTTATCTTTTAAATTTTTTTTTTTAAATCTTTTTAGATATTTTGACCTTATTTAAAATAAGATATTTATAATCATGTAATTTTAAATAGATGTAAGATATTTTGCTAACTTTTAAATTTTTTTATTTTATTTATTTAAATTAAATTTAAAATCTGAAAAGATATTTTATTTATCTTTTCTAATTTTATTTAATTTTTTATTTTTAAAATAACATTTAATTTTTTAAAAGTAGTTAGCAAATTTTGAAATGATATTTAGGTTGGTTGAAACCTAATTTTTCAGCAGGTTTAATTTTAAATATTTTTTTTTAAATTTCGAAATTTAATTTTTTTTTTATTTCCGAAATTAAAATATTTCTTTTGTGTTATTTTATTTTTTCGAAAATTAAAATATTTTTTAATTATTTATTTTTCGAAATTATTTATTTAAAATTAAATAAATCCTACTTCCAACTATCCAGCTAACCTTGTTGCAGGAGTATGTGGTTTTAGCTTGTATGTAAGTTTTTAAAAACCTATTATTACTTGATTGCAAATAGCCATGGTTACTTTTTGCCAGATCTAATGATCTGATGGCTCCCTTGGTCAAGTTAATAATTTGTAACAGGTAAATTTTACAATCTTCTTTCATCTGTGTATGACCTAGCAACATGATAGGATCCATCCAAAGTGTGCCTGTGTGAGCCTATGTGTTTATTTTACTATATAGATGCATATAGGTTGTTGCTAAATAAAATGTCACACCATGATAGATTTTATTTAGGTCCATTTAGTTATTGGACCTATTCAATTAATAACAGTTATTCATTTTAAGGTTAAATTCCTCTCTTTTGGGCCTTGTGTGAGAGTTGGGAGCCATAGAAGTGGGTACGACATACTGAATCCAGCACCCCCTCACATGAACTACCCCAATTGTGAAGGCCCATTTGCCTGATTTGAATAACTGTACTAGGTTAATTATATTAGTTTGACCTAATAAAATTGAATTAGCAACATAATTAACTTTTAAAATATATGAAATTTATTTTCATTTTAATATTTTAAAGTTAACTTTAACAAAAACACTTTTAGTTTAGATATTATTTCTAGACAAACTATTTGTATTTTTCTTGTATTTAATTAAATATAGAATTTTAACTAACTAAGATTCTTTCTAGAGCTTATTTAATTAAATATTCCTATTTAAGTTATAAATTAGTTGTATCAACTGATTTTTCTTATCTAACTTAAATTTGAATATTTGATTTAAATTTTAAATCAAGTTGAGGAATCCTAGGCATTAGTTATTAAAGATTCTTAAGATATTTTTTAAGTTAATATCTTTTCAAAAATTAACTTAAAATGGAATATCTTAGATATTTTTTGGTTAATATCTTTTCAAATATTAACTTTAAAAAGATATCTTCAAATTAAGTGGTTACAACTTAATTTGTGATATTTAATTAAATCTAAATTTGAAATTATTTAAGTTTTAGATTTTTTCTATCTAACTTAAATTAGATATTTTTTCAAATTTTTGAAAAGATACTTAGTCAAATAAGATATTTTCTAGATAGTAATTTCTAGACTACTTATTATTTCTAATATTTAAATAGGAAAATTATACTTTGTGAAATTAATTATTTAAATAATTAATTTTGGTACAATTTTATTAAGTATATTTTTCCTAGTATTAAATAGAAATTAATAATTAAGCATTCTCTACACTTAATTATTTATTTCTTGAATTTAATACATTTAATTAACTTGAAAAATCTAAATATCTAAGTTGATTTTCATCATGATACTTAAATATTTATTGATTTTTTCATGACACTTAATTAAAATAGAAAATTATTTTTAGGTTGAAATTTAATTTTTCAACTTAAATTTAAATAATTTTCAAAATATATATATTTTTCTTTATTTTATTAATCAATTTCGAAATTTGCATTTTAATTATGCAATATTTTCGAATTTTTTATTTTGAAAAATAGATTGAGTTGTAAATTAATTATTTATTTTAATTAATTCTTGGACCAACTACAATCAATGATTTTTTCATTTAATTGATTAATTTAAAATAAATGAATTTAAAATATATATATATATTATTAGAAATTGAATTAACTAGTCAAAAGAAAATCTAGATAGGTGATATTTTTGCTTGAAGTATTTCTTTTCTTTTTTTTATTATTTTCGAAAATTGTATTTTTATATACTTTAAATTTTCGAACTCAATAAATATATTCTCAAAGGAAATTTTTAAGTTGCTAATTATTTATTTAATTCAACTTAAATTAATTTCCTTAATATTTATATTTAAGATTATTACTAAGATGAAAATAATTAATTTTATTTCAATCACCATCTAAGTATAATTTTATAAATATTATATTAAATTCTTATTTTGAATTTCAATTCTTAATTTAGAATTTAATGAGATTTATTTATTAAAATAATAAAGAAAATACATTTTAAATAATGAGCTTTATTATTATTAAGATATTCGATCTCCATTGTGGGTTTTACACCGCGTTTGTTTTAGTGAGTAATCCTCCCTAATGGAGGAACGTTCATTAGCAATTTCACACCGTTTAATCTCGCATGATAAGTGGTTTGTAAGTGTTTTATATGGTATAGATCACCCTAATGGTGGCGACCATATTTGACTTGCAAATTGCGAAACAATGGTAGAAGCTCATGAGATAGAATAGCCTTGACTCTCGCCTAAACGGGACAACGCTGGATTCTGATCTTGATCAAATAAAAGGTTGCTAGAATGTTTAACATTTTAGATGAGCTGACAACTCTATTCAATGGATGGTAGCTTTGACTCTCGCCTAAACGGGACACTGATATCAGTTTGTTGAAAACCTTGGAAATTATTTAGGATTGAATTTTTTAAGTATTTTCTCATATCATTCCTACTTGCTATGTGCTTATAATTTCTGAATTGATTTTGTGTGTTAAACCATTATTTAATTTCTATTTGTTGATTTCTATTATTTTGTAGTATCCTGTTTTTGTCAAAATGAATCCCATGTTATCACTCTTGACTGAAAACAAGCTGAATGGATCTAACTTTAATAAATGGAATGAGAACATTAATGTTGCTCTCATAGGAGAAAGTGCCTTGTTTGTTTTAACTGAGCCGTCACCTGAAGTGCCTGGGGACAATGCATCCAAAGCTGTGAAAGAAAAGTATGAGCGTTGGCAGAAAGCAAATGACAAAGCTCTATACTTTATGCAAACTAGCATGGTTGACACACTCAAAACTCGGTTTTCTAAAACTGAGAAGGCTGCTGAAGTTATGACGAAGTTAAATGAGCTATTCGGTAAGGCATCGCTTCAGTCACGCTTTGACGCGACTAAGAAGTACATTAACGCACGGATGGAACCTCATCAAAACGTGCGTGACCATGTTCTCCTCATGTCCAGTTATTTCCAAGAAGCCCAGGATCATGGTGCTGAAATGGACAGTGCTACTCAAGTTAGTCTTATCTTGAATAGCCTGACTCCAACATTTCTACCATACACATCAAATTATGTCATGAATAAGAAGGAAATTGACTTTCATGAATTAGTCAATGACCTTCAAACTTATGAAAATTTGATTGGAGGACCCAAGAAGAAAGGGAGTAAACCTCATAATCCTGGTAATGGTAATGGGACGATAAAACCTGAAGCAAATGTTGCCTCTGCTTCAAAGCCCAAATCAAAGAAGAAGTGGAAGAACACCAAGAAGCGAACAAAAGCCAATAAAAAGGCTGCTCCTTCCGGTGATGCTACACTTAAAGGAAAGTGTTTCTACTGCAATGAGAAATGGTCATTGGAAACCCCAGTGTCCTAAACTTCTTGCAAAGAAACAAGGTATTTCCATAATAAACTTTAAAAGTTTAGTGAATTGTTATCCAATTGGATTGATGATTCTGGACTAACTTTGTTTATTTGTTTTCTTCTTCTGATTGGCCAAGCTACTTGAACTCAAATGAGTTGGATCAGAAAGCTGGACCAAGGGTGAAATCGTCCAGATGAAGATGAAGCTCTTCAATTTTTTGAATTAATTGTTTTAGTTTAAAGACAATTTGGATTTCAAATTTTAGTCAGGGATATTAATCCCTGTTTTCTCTCATATTGTTGCAATACATTTTTTTTAATAAAGTTTTATTTTCGAAATCACCATTGCAAATTATGAGATTGAGCTTCATTTATTTTATCTTCATCAATTATTACCACATTATATTTGTATGTTTGTATGTGTAAGTGTTTTTATTATTGATGCAAATTCTATAATATTTACAACTCTTCATAGAGTTATATTATATAAACACTAGAAATTATTTCTATGTTTATCAATAATTGTTAATTCTCATACAATTATTAAGAATTTGTTTAATAAAAGGATCTTATGATCTGATAGGGGTGGAGAAAAGTTAAGAAAACTATGCAGTTCAACGATCTTTTATATCTAATGAACTCTGGATAGTATTGAACTCCACATAAACTCTATCACACTAAGAGAATCATGATCTTTACAACCTTTAGGGGTGGATCATAATCTCTATATACTTAGGGGTGGAGGTTATCCATAGTACCCTATATGTATATTCTTAGGGGTGGAGTCTATTCCACAATTCCCTATGAAACACATATCTTGTTTAAACATAGAAGTAATATAATAAGTCAGCTATTGTCAATATAAATTCTTGATCTTGATTGTATGTTCCATTTCGTTTTTTTTTTACTGTTGTAAGTAAAAGTTTGATACCTTTGAAAGTTCTTTGTTAAAGTTTCACACTACCTTAATTGAGTGGGAGAATTTTAAAGTTCTATACCCATCTTCATTAGGTTGATACTTGTGATAGATACTTAAGAACACCACTGAAAAGCAAATCTAACCATTCACATGGATAGGTATAGCTTATCAGAATTATGGGAATAAGATAAAGAACTCTAGTTCAGTCCATTCGAATGACTTGAACCAAGAATTCTTAACCCTCATAAAATTTGATGGTATCTTAATTTTGATTACTTTATCTCTGGCATGTATTTTTTACTTCAAATACTAGTCTGCTATGTTGATGACTTAGTCTTAAACTTAAAGTTTCAGACTAATACAAAAGTCACAACTAGGTAACTCTCTAAACAATTAGAGGTTAAAAGTATTATTTAACCAGACATCTGCTATTAAGTGGGAGCTATCTGAGATGTAATCAAATAGGGAACATTAGAAGATATTCAAGAAAGATTTATGAAAGTGATCTATATGTCAGATATTAAGGAACTGTGTATCAGTTGTCTTTGTATCTCACCATCTAATTTCGATTTATATGAGATGGTGCTTACTTTGGGGGTGGAGGAATTATTGTATAATAATTCAAGCTCTACCAGAGAAGAATTGTAACTTGGTCTATTCGAAAATACCAGAAAGTTATATCACTGAAGAAATGTCTACACTGTATTATCTCAATTACATATTTTAAAATATGAGAGATATGTCTTCTGTTTATTCAGATGTACTTTTAAAACAGTAAAGATTTCAGTATCCCTTGATGAGTAAAGCATATAGTAAAGGATGTTTCATAAGAGTATTTATGAACTAGTTCCAGAAGTTTGGGTGGATTCAAATATACTACACTTGATCTGAAGATCAAGACATCAGATTGAGTTATTTGCACGGTTTGTTTTATATTA
The DNA here is from genome assembly GCF_029168945.1 of Cannabis sativa. Classification (NCBI taxonomy): domain Eukaryota; kingdom Viridiplantae; phylum Streptophyta; class Magnoliopsida; order Rosales; family Cannabaceae; genus Cannabis; species Cannabis sativa. The sequence continues at coordinate 75,219,388 of NC_083602.1, forward strand.
GTGCAAGTGGGAGTTTGTTGGGTTTTATGCCCTAAATAAAACTCTTTACAATCTCATTAGTTATCAATATAAGAAATTTGAAGTGATTGATGTTTGCATGAATTTTACATGCTAATGGTTTAATATGTTTAATATGTTTATTACATTCATACACACAAAATCAGTTAAATCCAGATCATATGTTTATTCACAATTACAGTATCGTCAACACAGTGGAATGTGATTGTGATCATATGAATCAAAAGTTTTGGTCCCTGTTTCATCAGTGTTATTGGATTTACACTAATGTGATAATCAGCGATGATGTGTACTTACACTTGGAGTAAGTGTTATGTTCTTTCCAGGACATTAGTAAAGTATACTAGTTTCGAATGTATGGAGTATACATTGGACTGGACCGATATTGCAACTAAGTTAAGATATCACAAACTTACCGTTATACATATCTTTCCAAGTCAATATCAGTAGTTGATCTTAAGATTAAAAGAATCTAAATCCTGATATGCTTGGGCTCAACTCAGGAGTGCTATTCATGTTCTTTGATTTATTAGTTAAGCCTACTTTTGGGTCAGGGTGATACGTATATTTTGGGAACATGATAGTATGATTGAGTGGGAGTGCTGAACATAAATATGGAATCTGTAGCTTCTACTGGTGTATAGAAGTTAAGTGATGATTCCCTTCGAGCTTAGCAAATAGAAGTAAATGGATGAGCTCTTGTTTAACTGACTAATTATTAGATCACTAAACACCATTTACAGGTAGCTAAGTGTTTTAAGGGTCAAAATACATTGACGGGTGAGAACGGTAAAGAAATCCCATCTCGATGTAAATCATCTATATAGAGGATCTTTAAATCACAATAAGATTATAACAATGGTTAAATGAGATAGTATATTGGTATCGTGAAACATACGATATGCTCTATATAAGTCTGAGAGTGCAATTCTAAGTTCTAAGAGTGGATTCAACGAAGAATTAATAAGTAGGAATTTACTTGGTAAATTTGGTTCACTTATTGGAAGCTCAGCATATAGATCCATGGTCCCCATTCTAGTTGAGAACATTCTGCTTGTAAGACTCATTAATTGATTCATGATTGATCAATTATAATTCTAAAGTTAGACTATGTCTAATTTTATGAATTTTCACTAAGCAGGGGTGAAATTGTAAGGAAAAGAGTTTTCTAGGTTTATTTATTTAGTAATGGACTTTATATGTCTAATTAATAATTAAATTAAATGACAATATTATTTAATAATCTATTTTATTTATTAAATAATTAGTTTTGGCATTTAAAAGGTTAGAATTGGAAAATTGGCGTTTTTGAGAAAATAGAGATAAAATTTGATAAAATTGCAAAATTAAGTGAGGCCCAATAACACCATATGGCCGGCCACTTAATTAGATTTTTCAAATTAATATTTTCATTATTTTAATGCCATATAAATCCTAACCTAAACCTAGTAGTTGCCTATAAATAGAAAGTGATGGCTCAGTCACAACATATGCTTTGACATGCTTTTCATTAGCTTTCTGACAGAAATTTATCTCTTCAGAAAACTTAGCCTTCCTCACTCTCTACCTTGGCCGAAATACCTCTCTCTCTTTTCCCTTCATCTTTTTTGCGACCCTAGTTAAAGAGTAAGTGCCCACACACAGCAAGCAGTAACTCAATCATAGATTGGAAGACTGTGAAGGATCAAAACTTGAAGAAGAAGGACATTCGGGCTCAGATCTTGATTATACTCTGCTACAGAAAGGAATCAAGGGTTAGAGATCTGAGTGGAAGGAGACATTTATTCCGCTGCATCAATGTAAGATTTTCTTAACTTTATAGGTGTTTATTTTATCGTTTTAGAAAGTTCATATTTAGGATGTTTAAACAACATACTTGTGAGTAGATCTAAGATCCTGGTAAAATAATTCCCAACATACTCATACACTAAGGATTTCGAAATTCAAGAGGAAGAGAGAGGGAGTAGGTTCGGCCAAAGATAGGGAGAGAGAAGGCTCAGGTTTTTCTGATTCAGAAAGTGTCAGAAGAAAAGTGTGAAATTTAAGTGTAAATTTCCTGAAGCCTTCACTATCTATTTATAGCATTCCACAAGGGTTAGGTTTGAATTATTTGGCATTAAAATAATGAAAATATCAGAGGGAAAAACCCTACAAAAGTGGCCGGCCCTACACAGTGGATTTGGGCCTCACTTTTTGCAATTTTGCAGTTTTATCTTTTCTGCATCTGATTTTCTCAAAAATGCCAATTTTCTAATTCAACCATTTAAATGCCAATTCTAACTATTTAATAACTATAAATAATTATTAAATAATATTGTCATTTATCATATTTATTAATTGAACCATACAAAGTATCATAATTAACAAATATGCCCCTATAAACTCTTTCTTTACAATTTCGCCCTTACTTAGTGAAAATTTCACAAATAGACATAGTCTAATTTGAGAAATATAATTGATTAATCAAAACCAATTACATGAGTCTTACAAGCAATATTATCTGAACTAGTGCGGGGACCATGGGTCTATATAACCGAGCTTCCAATAAGTAGATCAAGAATTTAGCACTAAAATTCACTAACTTATTAATTCTTCGTTGAATCCACGCATAGAACTTAGAATTGCACTCTCAATATATAGAATCCTCTATATGTTCCACCATATAGACACATCATTAGTTATCCATTGTTATAATCCTAATTTGATCAATGATCCTCTATATGAATGATCTACACTGTAAAGGGATTAGATTACCGTTACACCCTACAATGTATTTATTCCTTAAAACACTTGACCCCGTATAAATGATATTTCAACTTATGTGAAATGAGTACTCCACCATTTATGTTCATTTGGTCAAGCTCGAAGGAGATCATCCTTTGCTTACTATTCGCCAGATAGAAGCTATAGATTCCATGTTTATGTTAGCGCTCCCACTCAATTGCACTACCGTGTTCCCGAAATGTACGTATCACCCTGACCTAAAAGTAGGCTTAACTAACAAATCAAAGAACACGAATAGCCTTTCGAGATTGAGCCTAATCATATCAGGATTAAGATCATTTGATCTAGAATCAACTAGGCGATATTGACTTGAATAGATATTACGGTAAGTTTAATAAATCTAAGTCAACATTCAATATCGGTCCCTTCCGATGCATACTCCATGCATCCAACCTGAGCTTTACTTTAACCAATGCTCCGGAAAGAACATAGCACTTCTCCAAATGCAAGTAAACTCTGTTGTAGATTATCATATCAGTAAAACCCTATGTCTGATAAATCTAGGAAACTTTATTCACATAGTCATGTTTACTTTCCAATGTGTTGACGGCACAATAAACAGGATCAAGTATGTGAAAAGGGTTTCAGATGAATTTATACATTATGTACATATAATCATGAAATAAATCATGTAAACCATGCAACATTAAATGTTATTTCTGATCTATATGAATAAGAAAATCTGATTATATTGAAATGAGTTTTATTTAGGGCATAAAACCCAACATAGGTATGGTGGGCAAATGTTGTGTACAATGGCACTAGATGCAGGGAGCCATATCTTTCCGATAGCTTTTGCTATAGTTGACAGTGAAAACCACAATTCCTAGACCTATTTCATGAGAAAATTGAAAGAAACGATTGGTGATGTTGAGAACTTAGCCTTTGTTTTGGATAGACATCAAAGCATTGTTTGTGCTTTGGAGATCGTGTTCCCTGATGCACACCACGGTGCATGATACCACCACATTATTATGAACGTCAACCACAAGTTCAAGACTGACACCTTCATGAATCACATTTATAAGTGTGCCTACATGTATTTAAAATCAGAATTTCACAGAGAATTTGAGAACATTCGTGCAATGAATGTTGTGGTTGCACAATATCTTGAGGAAATTGGATTTGAAAAATGGGTTCGGTCGTACTTTCCAGGGGTACGTTACAATGTAATGACGAGCAACTGGGCTGAGAGCTTCAACAACACAACTAACGATGCAAGAGGCTTCCCAATCACTACTGTTGTAGCATTCTTGAGGTCCAAAGTCCAAAAGTGGTTTGCTACACGAAAAGAAAAAGCTAACAAGTGGACGAAACCCCTAGCACCAGAAATGGAGGACTTGGCTTTGCATTTTCAAAAATCTCGGTATTTGAACGTTGACTCATGTGGACCTTACACGTTGTAGGTTCACCCTGGAGGTACAGTTCAGAAGGATGGCGTAGTGGACTTGTAAGAACAGACTTGCACTTGCGGCTTGTTCCATTGCATGAAGTTTCCTTGTCCTCATGCATGTGCTGCATCTTAGGAGAGAAGTATTAGCATGTACGCACTATGCTCGCCATATTACACAACAGAATATTGGAGGAGGACATATGAAGGTACAATTATGCCAGTTGGTTACAAGGATGATTGGGAATTGCCTGATGACATAAAGAACATGACAGTTGGAGTGCCTGTTGAGAAGCAACCAGTAGGGCGACCCAAGAAGCAAAAGGTTGGAAGAATCAAGAACAACCGAACTGCTTGTAATGGCGAAAGGATTATCAAATCACGAAATTATAACAAGTGCGGTGCCAAGGGGCACAACATAAGCACTTGCACCTACCGAGGTTAAAAATGAATGTTGACTTTAATATTATTATGTGTTGTACTATTCCCATTATGTATTCCATGAAATGCTTGTACTGTTATGTGTTAAACATGGACTTTTAGTTTTTTCGAGTCTATTATTGTAAATATTCGTTCAGTTTGCATGGAATGAAGTGCTTAACTAACTCAAAAAACCAAAGTTTTACAAATTTTTGAACCCATTAAAACAAACAGAAGTGGGTCAACATTCACATTGGCTATCGATGGCTTCATATTCTTCTTCATTTCGGTGTACTCGTCAAATCACCTTGGCCTTTTCTTCGGTCTCTTCTCCACCGGTGTTGGAACGGTCTCTAAAACCTGTACCTCTGAATATTGTGTTGGGTTTTATGCCCTAAATAAAACTCTATTTCAATGTAATCTCTATCATTTAAATATCAATAAAGAGACAAAAGTATTTTTCATCACTTATTGTGTCATTTGGTTCATGTTATCATTTATGTATTTATTTGATTTATAAATTCATCCAAATCCTTATCGCATTTATGTTCATGTTTATTGTGTCGTCAGCACAGTGGAAAGTAATCAAGATTGTGTGATTAAATATATATTCCTAGGTTTATCAGTACACATGGTTTAACTACTATGATAATTTACAACATAGTTTACTCGCACATTGGATAAGTGCTATGTCCTTTCCAGTGCATTGGTTAAAGTAAAGCTTGGATTGGATGCATGGAGTATGCATCAGAAGGGACCGATATTGAATTTTGAATCAGATATGTTAAACTTACCGTAATATCTATTCAATTCAATATCACCTAATTGATCCTAGATCAAATGATCTTAATTCCTACATGGTTAGGTTCAATCTCAAGAGTATTATACATGTTCTTTAATTTGTTAGTTAACCCTACTTTTTGGTCAGGGTGATACGTACATTTTGGGAACATGATAGTGCAATTGAGTGGGAGCGCTAAACATAGATATGGAATCTATAGCTTCTATCAGGGCATATAAGTGAAATGATGATTTCTTTCGAGCTTGGCTAAACAGAGATAAATGGTTGAGTGCTCATTTCAGTGATTATGTTTAGTTCACTGAAATATCATTTATAGGTGGCTAAGTGTTTTAAGGATAAAATACATTGAAGGGTGTAACGGTAAATTAATCCCTATACAATGTAAATCATCTATAGAGGATCATTGATTATTTGGTTTATAACAATGGATAACTAATAGCTTATCTATATCGTGGAACATATAAAACGTTCTATATAACTGAGAGTGCAATTCCAAGTTCTATGGTGGATGCAACAAGGAATTAATAACTCAGTGAATTTACTTGGTAAATTCTAAAGCTGCTTATTGGAAGCTCAGATATATAGGCGCATGGTCCCCATACTAGTTGAGACAATACTACTTGTAAGACTCAGTTAATTGATTTTGATTAATCAATTATAATTCTAAAATTAGACTATGTCTAGTTTATGAATTTTCACTAAGCAATGGCTTAATTGTGAAGAAAAGAGATTCTAGGGTTTATTTGTTAATTAAGAGACTTTGATAAGTCTAATTAATAAATATATTAAATGAAAATATTATTTAATAATTAATTTTAGTTATTAAATATTAGATTTGACATTTAAGTGGTTAAATTGGAAAATTGGCGTTTTTGAGAAAATAAGATGGAAAAATGAGAAAATGGCAAAATTGCAAAGTGGGGCCCAATATCCAATCCATGGCCGGCCACTCTAATAGTAATTTACCATTTATTTTTTTTTCATTATTTTAATGCCAAATAAGTCTAACATAGCCCTAAGTCATTTTCTATAAATAGGTAGTGATGGCTTAAGGGAAAAGATGATGCATCTCATTCCTTCAGTAAAAATTTCAAAGCCTCCTTCACTACCCTAGCCGAAACCATCTCTCTCTCTTTCTCTCTTCAAAACCGAAGCCACATAGTGAAAAGAGTGAGTGCCCACACACATCAAGTAGTACTCAATCATAGTGTGTAAGGATGTGAAGAATCCAGTTTCAAGAGAAGGAGATTCAGACTCAGATCTTGGTGATACTCTGCTACAGAAAGGATACAAGGGTTAGAGATCTAAGTGGAAAGAGACATTATATTCCGCTGCAACCACTGTAAGGTTTCTAATACTTTATATGTGTTTATTTCATATCGTTTTAAAAGTTCATATTTAGGATGTTAATAACATACTTGTTAGTAAATCTAGATTCTAGTAAAATAATTCCAACAACTGGCCTTAGAGCCAGGGTAATTGATTTACTTTCAAGAAATTTGAACTTAAAATGATTTGTGTGTGATTTGGATGGTTTCATGTTGATTTGTGTGTTATTTGATGATTGATTGATGTTTGTGGAGTTTTTCTGAAAAATAATTGAATTTTCGTTCTGGAATTGTTTTTGTTGGATAGTTTGGGAAAAATTAAGCAATTCATTTTTTTACAGAACTTGATTTTGATTTTATTTGAATTAGTTATGATTTTTTGAAAATTTTAAAGAAATCTGAAATCGGGTACACTTCACGTGCGCGCGCGGACATGGGTGATCACCCGTGTGCTCGCGCATTAGGACAGCTCCCTGTCGGAAGAAGCTCACCCATGTGCTGTCTGAAGGGCTTCCTACGCGCGCGGAAATTCTACAATGTAGGATCCATGTGCGTGATTCCTCGGCTGTTCCAAATGCAATTTTTTGCAATTTTTTCATGCTTTTTCATGGAATTAATTTCGATTTTTTTTTGTAGTTTTGTATTTTGATTTTTACTTTTCAAATTTCAAATCTAATTATCAGAATTAAATTAATTGGTATTTTTTTTTAAATTAATTTAAAATATTAGGGAAATTTGAATTTAAAAATAGGTAAAAATCTATTTTTGCTTAGTTTGTTATGTGATTTTTAAAATTTGATTATTTTATCTTATTTTTAAATTTAAGGTCAAATATTTAATATTTTTTTTATTTTTTTAATTTTGACCTTATTTGAATTTAAAATAAGATTATTTTAATCATGATATTTTAAATAGAAATATGATATTATGCTAACTTTTAAATTTTGTTATTTTTTTTATTTAAATTAAATTATAAAATCAAAAAAATGATATTAAATTATCATTTTATTTTATTGAATATTTAATCTTTTAGAAATAACATGAAGTTTGACAAGTCGTTAGTATTTTTTTTTGAAAAAGATTCTTAGGTTAGTTGAAAACTAAATTTTCAAATTTATAGGTTTAATTTTAATTTTTTTATTTATTATTTATTTTATTTCGGAAAAATATATTGTTTTATTATTTATTTATTTATTTTTGAAATGATTTAAATTAAATTAAATTAATTTAAAATTAAATAAACCCTATATTCAACTATCCAACTTGTTGTAGGTGTATGTGTTTTATATTGTTTGATTGTCAAAACAAGTTTTATAAAACCTATTATTGCTTGATCTAAATTTCCAAGATTAACTTGTTGATAGATCCAATGATCTGATTTTAACCCATGGTTCAATTGTCAATAGGTCGAACCAATAATTTGTAACAGGTAAATTTTACATTCTTCTTTCATTTGTGTATGACCTAGTAACATGATAGGATCCATCCAAATCTGTGTGCCTGTGTGAGCCTATATGTTTGGTTTGGGCTTAGATGCATATAGGTAGCCCATTTAATTTTTGTGATTAAAATGGACAAGGTTGCTAAATAAAATGTCACACCATGATAGATTTTATTTAGGCCCAGTTAATATTTGGGCCTATTCAATTAATAACAGTAGTTCATTTTAAGGTTAAATTCCTCTCTTTTGGGCCTTGTGTGAGAGTTAGGGGCCATATTTGTGGGTACAACATACTGAACCCAACCCTCCCTCACATGAACAACCCAAACTGTGAAGGCCCATTTTCCTGATTTGAATAACTGTACTAGGTTAATTAAATTAGTTTAACCTAATAAAAATTGATTGGCAATATTCCTATTTAAGTTGTAAATTAGTTATTTCTAACTAATTTTTTTATCAACTTAAATTTGAATATTTTTTAATTTCAAAATTAAGTTGAGGAATTCTAGGAATTAGTTATTGAAGATTCTTGGAATATTTTTCCAGTTGAAAGTTTGTTAAACTTTGAATCAACTTAAAATAGAATATTTTTCAAATTAATGGTTAGTAACTTGATTTGTTATTTAATTAAATTTTGAAAAATAATTTAAGTTGAAAATTTTGTTATTTTAGAACAACTTAAATTAGATATTTTTCAAGTATTTATTTTATTATATTTATAATTTTCGAAATTTTATATATTATTATATAATGATTTTCAAAAATTAAATATTGAAAATTAAATCAAAGTTAAAAATTAATTTTTAATTAATTATGGACCAACTTTAAATTAATTAATTTTCATTATTAAAATATATGGATTAAAATAAATGATTAATTAAAAATACATTATTTTTAAATAATGAGCTTTAATCAAGAGATATTCGATCTCTATTGTTGGTCTTACAATAGTTAAATGTTTTCAATATAACCTCGAGACGCTAGACTTCGTCCCCTTATGGATGGTTATTCATTGAAAGCATTTAACACCGTAAGATCTCATTTGATAAGTGTTTTGTAAGTTTTCGTCTCTATTAGACTCTCCCCTATGGTGACTACTTATAGATAAATTTACAAAACATGAAACAATGGTGGAAGCTCATAAAATGAGAATAACCTTGACTCTCGCCTATCGGGACAACGTTGGATTCTCATTTTGATCGAATAAAAAGTTGCTAAAATGGTATCCATTTTAGATGAGCGGACTACTCTATTCAACTAATGTTATCTTTGACTCTCGCCTACCGGGACACTGCTTTTCATTATGTTGGAAACCTTGGAAAATAATAAATATGTCTAGTTTTTGGTATTTTTGCAAACATATCTGATTACTTGTTATTTTCTGAACTTGTGTAAGAATTTATTGAACCAAATAATTCACTTCTATTTATTGATATTTTTAGTGTATAAATGTACAACCCACATCCCAACACTCATCTAGAATAACCCTTTAGGAATGAATTCGAAGGTGTGAAGAAAACTCCTGGTCAGAGTAATACTTCACACTTGCTCATGATGAACATGAAATTCCAGAAAGCAGCTAAGCTGGGAATTGTTCAATCTGAAGAGCAAAGAGTTCATAGCTCTGACAATCCTACTACTTCAAGCTCAGTTGAGAAGAATAGAGAAAGTGATTCCACTTCCTCAAATTATCCTTCACAACAGATTGAACCAACAATAAGAACAATCAAAAAACTGTTAAGCATGTTGGAAATATTTTACCAAGATCTAGATTTACTACCAAGTATGTTTCATTAACATCCTAATATGAATTCTAAAACAATGAAATAAACACATAAGAGTTTAAGAAAACCTTACATTGGGTGCAGCGGAATATTATGACTTCTTCCATTCAAATCTCTAGCCCTTGATTCCTTTCTCTAGCAGAGCATTATCAAGATCTTAAGTTGGATCTCCTTCTCTCCTTCTTTGATGCTGATTTTCCATAGTCTTACATACTATGATTGAGGTACCACTTGATGTGTGTGGGCACTACCCATTCACTCAAGGGATTTCGAAATTTAGAGAAGAAAAGAGAGAAGGGGCGGCTTGGCTTTTCTCTGAAGGAAACAATGTGCAAAGTTATGAGTTTCCTGAAGCCAACACTTTCTATTTATAGAATGCCCTCTAGGTTTAGGTTAGAATTGTGTGGCATTAAAATAATGAAAAAATAAAATGGTAAACCTCTTGCATAGTGGGCGGCCCATATAAGGAAATTGGACCTCACTTTGCAACTTTCCCATTTTGTTATTTTTCATTCCCATTTTCTCAAAAATGCCAATTTTCTAATTTAACCTTTTAAATGCCAATTCTAATTATTTAATAACTTAAAAATAATTATTAAATAATATTGCCATCTAATATATTTATTAATTTAGACATATAAAGTATTTTAATTAATAAATAAACCTAGAATCTCTTTTCTTTACAATCTCGCCCTTGCTTAGTGAAAATTCATAAAGTAGACATAGTCTAACTAGTAGAATTATAATTGATTAATTAAAATCAATTAACTGAGTCTTACAAGCAGTATAGTCTCAACTAGTATGGGGACCATGGGTCTATATAACCGAGCTTCTAATAAGTCAAACCGAATTTACCAAGTAAATTCCCTAACTTATTAATTCCTTATTGAATCCACTCTTAGAACTTGGAATTGCACTCTCAGTCATATAGAACGCTCTATATGTTCCATGATATAGACACGTCATTAGTTATCCATTGTTATAATCCTAATGTGATCAATGATCCTCTATATAGATGATTTACATTGTAAAGGGATTAAATTACCGTAACACCCTACAATGTATTTTATCCTTAAAACACTTAACCCTGTATAAATGATATTTCAACTAAGTGAAATGAGTACTCCACCATTTATTTTCGTTTGGTTAAGCTTGAAGGAAATCATCCTTTACTTTCTATTCGGCAGATAGAAGCTATAGGTTCCATATTTATGTTAGCGCTCCCACTCAATAGCACTACCGTGTTCCCAAAATGTACGTATCACCCTGACCCAAAAGTAGGCTTAACTAACAAATCAAAGAACACAAATAACAGTCTTCAGATGGAACCTAATCATATCAGGAGTAAGATCATTTGATCTAGGATCAACAGGTGATATTGAATTGAATAGATATTACTGTAAATTCTAATATATCTAATCAAAGTTCAATATCGGTCCCTTCCGATGTGTACTCCATACATCCGATACTGGTAAACTTTGCCAATGTCCTGGAAAGGACATAACACTTTTCCAAGGTGTAAGAATACCTATCGCTGATTATACCATGTGAGTCTAAATCCAGTGTTCTGAAAAATCAGGGAACAAACTTTCAAACATATAATTAAGATTATATTCCACTGTGTTGACAACACTATAATCTTTAACAAATTCATATGTTCTAGACTTAAATAGAATTCATACATTATATATATAATCATGAAATAAATCATGTGAACCATGCAACATAAAATGTTATTTCTGATCTTTATTAATAAGTAAATATGATTATATTGAAATGGGTTTTATTTAGGGCACAAAACCCAACAAACTCCCACTTGCACTAATACAAAACAAAATGTGCATTTCAAATAATCTCAACACCTTGATATATACAAATCAAGTGTAATAGTAGTGAACTCCTCGTAATAGGATTTGACAGGTTGAATTAAACACAACCTCTTCTCCACGATTACTCTTCCTTAATCACAAAATCCTTGATAATGTGAAATTCCTCTCTATATGTCTACTCTCTTGTGATACTGGATTTAATACTTTTGGCAACTACTTCTTGGTTATTCAGGAAGTAACACTAGTAGTTAAGGCAAGTTGGAACGGTGCCACAAATGTATAGAACTTTCCTTAGACTGAATAAGTACCTTTGCTGCAACTTTAACATTTAGTCTCTTTCTGGTAGACTAAGAGACTTCAGATAGGTTTTTACACTTCTCCAAAATCACTACTCCACCCCCAGAGTAATCACCATTTTATCGGCAGACTTTCTAGCACAAAGGTAAGTCTTGAAATCTGATGTGGTGTAGTCTAAGAGTTTTAAACACACCCTTATTGACTAACATATAGTTCCTCTTCTTAATCTTAAGATTTACTTGATTGTCTTCCAATGTTCCTCTCCGGATTAACCTGATACCTACTCATTACTCCCACTCAACAGCAGGTGTCTAGTCTAAGGCATACAAAAGCATATCTGAGACCTCTCACTGTTGATTTAAGAAATTCTTTCATGGCTTTATCTTTTCTGGGATAGTTGAGACTTTTCCTTAGATAAATAAAATCTATGCTTAGAAGTTGTGAAGCTTCTATAGATTTCCATTGGAAAGAAAATGCTTCAGCATCTTATTAAAGTAAGTTGCTTGCATTAGAGTAAGTAATTACTAGGTATACCACAAGCCATAGGTTTAGATAAACTCAAACCTATAATACTAGGAACAGTAAGTTTTGTTAAGTCCATTGAATAGACTTATTAACAAAAATTTCCTTTTATGTCCTTGTAATAGAAAACTTAAGATTATTCCATGTGAATGGATCAAACCATAGTTCTATTGGCTTTCTTGTTAGTTTCTTATCTTGACAATCCATTACTTGTTTAAACTTACAATGGATTTTAATCACTAGTGTCTTCCAAGTCATAAGAAGGTGAGTTTCTAGAAAATCTCCCACTACGACATGGTACCGTGAATTATGTCTAGGAAAACTAAATGGTATTGACCTCTTCGGTTGTGTTAAGACAACAGAGGCAGTGGGATCATCTTGTAACGAATAAGATGATAGAACACTTATGGAATCAAAAAAAATTATCTCCTTTATTTGCTACTTTATTTTCAGACTTAGTCATTTTTTTAGAAAAGTAGTATTTGTTTAAACAAACACTTTCTTATCTAATGACTATGGGATGATCCACCCCTAATCACTTAGAATAGCTAACAAACATGCAAACCAGGGTTAGCAGTTCTAGCTTTTCTTAAGATTTCGATTAGGTCATCCATGAATCTAGTAATGATTTACATTAAGTATACAACGATTGCATCATTCTCAAATTATATTACCATAGAAGGATTTAGGCAACGACTAGTAACTAATTATCAATATGCAAATTGAATTTCTGGGGAGGTAAGTTTAGATATAATTGAAAAAATCAATTTGATGATCTTTGAACTGCAAATCTACTAACGATTTCTCCACCCCTATCACTTCGCAAGATCTTTAACCACTTACCTTAATGGTTTTCACCATTACTAGAAATTCATGAAATTTTTCAAACATTTCAAATTTCTTTTGCATAAGGTAAAATCTAGAGTGACCGTTTTAAGAATACAACGAAAACTCATATCCACCCCTGAATGTACATCCATCTACGAATGATATGATTATACTTTCAGTGGATATAGGCATATTAACTCTTTTCAGAGAATGATCTTGTCAAAACCACTATGAACAAGATACAAATGCCATAGATTAAAAAAAATGGTTGTAGTCTTTTGATGACTTAGGTTTAGTTACAACAAAGAGTTCTTAGAATAGTGCAAGGGATTCTGGTCACAGAATACTAAACTCATACAGTTTGAATCCATTGAAAGAAAATGGTTATTAAACACCTGTGAAAGTGTAACTGTATAATTTGTAATTCTTTCTTGGACCACCACTACTAATCTAACTCTAAGTTGATTTGCCAATACAAGTAGGAGATATCTAAGATTGAGGATGTATATCATTTTGGGATAGAATTTCAGGAATATAATCATATGTGTCATTTAATTTCTTAAGAGAAAATAGAATGACATTGTATGATTTATAGACCATTCTTCCAATAATATGTCATTGAGCTAATTCGAAATGAATAAGCTAAGAGGAATTAGGATAATTTCATTTTAAATAAGAATCCAACGATGCTCCGATTAGCGAGAGTCAAAGTAATCTTATTTATACAATCTTCTTGTTTCATATTGTAAAATATTAGTCTAAGGTGTCATCAATTGATGAACAACTAGATGTTGCATATACAATATTTATCTTTCGAGATCTAATACTATTATGTTTGTCTAATGGTGAAAATCCATTAGGGATTTATCTCATTAGAAAAACAAACCAAGTTAGACCAACAATGAAGATTCGAAATTAAACTACAATTTAATAACAGAAAATAACATGGTTCAATATAAATTCATACACAATTCAGAAATTATTAAACATATAGCAAGTAGGAATGACAAGTGAAAATACTAAAACATACAATCCTAAATAATTTCCAAGGTCTTCAACAAACTGATATCAGTGTCCCGTTTAGGCGAGAGTCAGTGATACCATCCATTGAATAGAGTTGTCAACTCATCTAAAATGATAAACATTCTAGCAACCTTTTATTCGATCAAGATTGGAATCCAGCGTTGTCCCGTTTAGGCGAGAGTCAAGGCTATTCTATCTTATGAGCTTCCACCATTGTTTCATATTTTGTAAGTCAAATACAGTCGCCACCATTAGGGTGATCAATACCATATAAAACACTTACAAATATACTTATCTTTCGAGATTAAACAGTGCTAACTTGCTAATGAACGTTCCTTCATTAGGGAGGATTACTCGCTAAAACAAAAGCTATGTAAAACCAACAATGGAGATCGAATGTCCTAATAATAATAAAACTCATTATTTAAAGAAAGTTGTATTTTCTTCTGAAACTTAATTTAATTTATTTATTTTAAATATATATATTTATTTAATTAAAATTTCTAATTTAGAATGAAAAATTCTAAATATAAATTTTAATGTAATATTTATAAATTATACTTAGATGGATATGAAAATAATGTGAATTATTTCCATCTTAGTAATAATTTCCATAAATATTTAGAAAAATATGCAATTTAAGTTGTTTCAAAATTAATTTAAATTAATTTAAAACTCAAATTTAATTTTCTATAAATATATATTGCATTTCGAAAAAAAAAAGTGTACAAGAATACTACTTTCAAAAATTCTTTAATATAAAATAAAAAAAGTAAATCCTGGAAAAATTATCTTAATTTTATGTTGGCCCAAAATTAATTAATAAAATTAATTTACAACAAAAATATAATTTTCCTATCTAATTAAATATTTAAGAAAAATTTCAAATATTTAAGTATCATGATTAAGAATCAACTTAAATATTAATTTTATATTTAATTAAATACACTAGAAAAAAACTTCAAGCAAAACAGATAATATCTGTCTAGACTTTCATTGACTAATTAATTCAATTTCTAATTATAATATATTTTAGTTCATTTATTTTAATTAGTCATTAAATGAAAAAATCATTGATTTAAGTTCGTCCAAAATTAAAATAAATAATTTTCAACTTTAATCTATTTTCAAATAAAATTCAAAATTTCTGCATTTAATAAATGTAATTTCGAAATTGTGGGAAAAAGATTAATAAAATAAAATAAAATATATTTTGAAAATTATTCAGATTTAAGTTATTCTGAAATAAGATTCCAATATTAAAATAATTTTCAATTTTAATTAAATAACATGAAAATAACAATATTTAAGTATCATGATGAAAATCAACTTAGATATTGAATTTTCAATTTAATTAAATGTATTAAATTCAAGAAATAAATAATTAAGTATAGAAGAAACTTAATTATTAATTCTAGTTTAATACTAGGAAAATATTCTACACTTAGATTGTACCAAAATTAATTATTAAACAATTAATTTCACAATCAATGATATTTTCTTATTTAATATTAGAAATAATAACTAGTATAGAAATAACTATCTAGAATATATATCATTAACTAAGTGTTTTTCTAAAAAATTAACTTTAAAATATTAAATGAAAAAATAAATTTCATATATTTTAAAAGTTAATTATGTTGCTAATTCAATTTTAATTAGGTTAGACTAATATAATTAACCTAATAGAATTATTTAAATAAGGCAAATGCGTCTTCACAATTGTGGTAGTTCATGTGAGGGGGAGCTGGGTTCAGTATGTCGTACCCACTTCTATTGGCACCCAACTCTCACACAAGGCCCAAAAGAGAGGAATTTAACCTTGAAATAAACAATTGTTATTCATTGAATAAGCCCAAATCTAATTAGGCCTAAATAAAATTACTTATGTCAAATTTTATTTTAACAACCTAGTCCATTTACTTAGTTAAACTTAAATGGGCTTCCTATATGCATCTAAGCCCAATAGCAAACATATAGGCTCACACAGGTCAAATGATTTGGATGGCCCTATCATGTTACTAGGTTTACACAGATGAAAGAAGTACAAAATTTACCTGTTACAAATTATTTATAAGATCTATTGACAATTGGACTATGATTCAAATCAGATCATTGGATCTGTCAACAAGTTAATCATAGCAATTTAGATCAAATAAATAATAGGTTTGTTATTTTTTTTTTTGAATAAACAATATAAATAAATAAACAAACATTGTCTATGTAACAGATGTGAAATAAGATATTAATATAATTAAATTATTATTCTTAAACTAACCAACTAAATTTTTGAAAATTTAGGGTTGTTAAAACAAACCTTAAAATCTCAAAATAAAGGAAACTAATTTTAAAATATCTAGGTTTATTTGAATCAAATTAAATTAAATATCAAATAAGATCAATGATTTGAAAGGAAAGAATCTTCAAAATCACTTTCAAATCTTATAATTTAATAAAATAAACCAATTTTAAAATAGATTTGGTTACATAATTATTATTTTAGGAATAAAATAATAAATAAATAATAATTACCATAATTATATGTCAAAATATCTCAAATTAAGCAATATTCAAGTTTCTACAAAATATCTAAGTTGTTTAAATATTCAAGATATGATTTATAAATTTCCAATAAGGAAAAAAATAATATAGATAGAAAAATATCTTTTTTAAACTTATAATTTATAAATAATTAAATATTTAACAAAATAACAAATTTTTAAATTTGAAAATATTATGATAAGTATATCTATAAAAATGTTTATGTTAATTTTAAATTTATTAATTATTTAATTTGTCATATAAGATAATTTTAGTATAATATTTTAAATAAAAAGACAAAGTTATCTTTTAATTTAAAATATGTTAAATATCAAAATTTCTAATCTTATAGTTAAATAATAAATAAATATTAAAGAAGTTAACAAATTTTTAAATCTGACCATAATAGGAAATATTTAAAATTGGAAATATTCCAAATTGGAAAAAATTCCAAATTCCAAATATTTTAAAATTGGAAATATTTCAAATTAGAAATATTTAAAATTGGAAAAATGAATTTTGAGAAACAATCCCATAAGAAATTGGATTTTTGGGGAAAAAACCCCCAAAAATCGCAATTTTTGGGTATCTCCCCAGGAGGGGCTGCATGCAGCAGCCCAGGAGGCTGCTAGCAACCCCAAACACGCGCGGAGGAGGATGCATGGGCGAGAAATCTCGGCGGGGGCAGGGTCCTCGTGGGCGAGGTGCAGCATCGTTAGGTAGACGCAACGTGCGTGCAGACAAGGGATTTCCCTTGTCACGCGCGCGGATGGGCTTCCCTCTCCGAGTGCACGAGCACCCACTCGACCCCATGAAATCCCGATTTTCCAAAATTCATAACTTTTTCAATTTTTATTGGAATAGAGTTCGGTAAAAAAAAATTGCTTAATTTTTCACAAGGAATCCAAATAAAATATTTTCAAAAATAGAAAAAATATTTTTCATGGAAAAGGTACTATACAACACATATATTCATCAACTAACACATAAACCACATGAAACCATCCAAATCAACACAAAAGATATAGAACATCGTTTTAATTCATATTACATGAAAGTAAATCATTACCATGGCTTTGGTGCCATTTGTTGGAAATATTTTACCAGGATCTAGATTTACTACCAAGTATGTTTCATTAACATCCTAATATGAATTCTAAAACAATGAAATAAACACATAAGAGTTTAAGAAAACCTTACGTTGGGTGCATCGGAATATTATGACTCCTTCCATTCAGATCTCTAGCCCTTGATTCCTTTCTGTAGCAGAGCATTATCAAGATCTGAATCTGGATCTCCTTCTCTCCTTCTTTGATGCTGATTTTCCATAGTCTTACATACTATGATTGAGGTACCACTTGATGTGTGTGGGCACTACTTGTAACACCCTAACTAGCATAGGCGTATTACGTGATTTTTAAACATACTGTGCAGCTCGTTGCTAATCAACGAGGTTTATGGAAATCGTGATTAATTAAAATTTTTGCTTTTTAATTAAACTTATAAAATATTTATACAAAAATACTCGGGATCCTGATTACAAAACATTTACAAAAGTTCACTGACTAATCAAAATACTTGTCGCCTAGCGACTAATTACAAAAATAGCCTTGCTGTCTCGAGGATCGTACGCTCCAGGCCTAACCGCCCCGACATGTACAATCTTCACCGGCTCGCTCTCACGGTCCTTCAGCCTTAGCCTTGCCCTTACCTACACATAAACATAGCACTATGAGTCAACAGACTCAGTAAGAAAAGCATAATCAAATATCATACATAAATCCCGGGTTATGATCAGACGCCCATACCCCTGACCATAACCCTAACTGCCGTGTCCCACACGATACTGAGTCCTGAACATTCATAAGACGGTACTATTGACAAGTAACAGCCTATACTCGGTACACTGGTCATACTCCAGCTGCTAGTCATACTCTAGCCTGTACCGATGTGTTACAGTATCAGCCTATACTCGGCACACTGGTCATACTCCAGCTGCTAGTCATACTCTAGCCTGTGCCGATGTGATACGCCAAATAGTACAGAACCACCAACCCTAGTATCAGCCTATACTCGGCACACTGGTCATACTCTAGTTGCTAGTCATACTCTAGCCTGTGCCGATGTGATACAGTGTCAGCCTATACTCGGTACACTGGTCATACTCCAGTTGCTAGTCATACTTTAGCCTGTACTGATGTGACACAGTCAGATGGTTCGAAGCCAACATACATATCTAATGTAATCTAACAGGCTTCTTACATGCATGCTAAACATGTAATATATATGCATACTTTTATACTAATCTTACCTCAATTCCGAATTCAGGTGTGCCGGTCAACCTGACTGGAACGAACTGCGCAGCGGTTTACAGGCTCCTAAACCATAACAATCACAACACTATAAGTGATACGCTAAATCACTTTCCGAGGACTTAAACTAGGAACAAAAGTTTCCCTATCGATAAAAAGCATGGCAATACCCCAAATTACATATAAACGAGAAAATCTAGGGTTCCTGAAAATCACCCAATCGGCAGACCGGTTGCCCAACCGGAATTCTGGTTCTGGGAATTTCAGAACCCCATTCGGAATTCCAGATGCACAACCAGAATTCCTATTCCTCGCAGACCACTTTCAAAAATTCATAACTCAATCAATTCAAACCCAATTTAACCAAAACCTTCCAGACCTGTTCTAAACACCCCTAAGAACAAATCCAAGGCAAAAGAACCAAGCTTCAATCACAGAAACTGAATTCACCATTGGAGTTTCAAAACTCAAAACTTGACTAATCCCTCCAAACAGCCACTAAATCATGCATAATTCAACATACTTCAACATCATATAACACCAGAAACCACTACTCAACCATTGCAGCAACCACAACAACGAAAATCAAGAATTTGCTTTGAAAACCATAGCTTTTGCACAAAAAATTGCAAACTTAAACAAGGTAGCAAGCATGCATTACAACCTATCTAATCCATTCAATTTAGACATAATTAAGCTTATGAAAACAAAATCAAAACCTAGCAACACTACAGCCACAAAACTCAAAGCATGCAATAATCACACTTTCACCAAAATTTCAAGAAACTTAAAGAAAAGCTATAGAAATCATACCAACAACTTGTGAACATCAAATCTGAACAAAATGAGCTTGAATCACAAAGGAAAATTCACAAACTCTTGCTGCACAAAGAGGCCGAAAGAGAGAGAGAGGCTAGAGAGAAAATGTTTGATTTTTCTTTTTCTAAATGTTTGTAACTTTTGAAAATAAAAGAAAATAAGTATAAATCCCTTATATTCAGCCAACAATTAACATAATAAAATACATATTTTCCAATTATTAAGTCCACTAAAGGAAAAAATAACAATGGGGCAAAATGACCAATTTGCCCCTCCATGCTAAAATAACATAAATAACACTAAAGGGGTATTTTGGGAAATTCTAAATTCCCGGCCAATCCCGACATTCCCAATGTCTAATAAACCGTCCCAATCTACTAATATACTAAGTTGTGATTTTACTGAGCCAAACACCGAGTTCCATGTTACCGGGCACCGGAAATACAAAATTATGAAAATCACTATATGACATAAAATGCATTTCAGAATTCAAAAATAACAGTATAAATAATTATTTAAATATCAATAAATAATTCTCCATAATTAAACATGATTAACTGCTAGTTTCCAAATTAAACTAAGCGGTCTTTACACTACTCATTCACTCAAGGGATTTCGAAATTCAGAGAAGAAAAGAGAGAGAAGGGGCGGCTTGGCTTTTCTCTGAAGGAAACAATGTGCAAAGTTCTGAGTTTCCTGAAGCCAACACTTTCTATTTATAGAATGCCCTCTAGGTTTAGGTTAGAATTGTGTGGCATTAAAATAATGAAAAAAATAAAATGGTAAACCTCTTGCATAGTGGGCGGCCCATATAAGGAAATTGGGCCTCACTTTGCAACTTTCCCATTTTGTTATTTTTCATTCCCATTTTCTCAAAAATGCCAATTTTCCAATTTAACCTTTTAAATGTCAATTCTAATTATTTAATAACTTAAAAATAATTATTAAATAATATTGCCATTTAATATATTTATTAATTCAGACATATAAAGTATCTTAATTAATAAATAAACCTAGAATCTCTTTTCTTTACAATTTCGCCCTTGCTTAGTGAAAATTCATAAAGTAGACATAGTCTAACTTGTAGAATTATAATTGATTAATTAAAATCAATTAACTGAGTCTTACAAGCAGTATGGTCTCAACTAGTATGGGGACCATGGGTCTATATAACCGAGCTTCCAATAAGTCGAACCGAATTTACCAAGTAAATTCCCTAACTTATTAATTCCTTATTGAATCCACTCTTAGATCTTGAAATTTCACTCTCAGTCATATAGAACGCTCTATATGTTCCATGATATAGACACGTCATTAGTTATCCATTATTATAATCCTAATGTGATCAATGATCCTCTATGTAGATGATTTACATTATAAAGGGATTAAATTACCGTAACACCCTACAATGTATTTTACCCTTAAAACACTTAACCCTGTATAAATGATATTTCAGCTAAGTGAAATGAGTACTCCACCATTTATTTTCATTTGGTTAAGCTCGAAGAAAATCATCCTTTACTTTCTATTCGCCAGATAGAAGCTATAGATTCCATATTTATGTTAGCGCTCCCACTCAATTGCACTACCGTGTTCCCAAAATGTATGTATCACCCTGACCCAAAAGTTGGCTTAACTAACAAATCAAAGAACACGAATAACACTCTTGAGATTGAACCTAATCATATCAGGATTAAGATCATTTGATCTAGGATCAACATGTGATATTGAATTGAATAGATATTACGGGAAATTCTAATATATCTAATCAAAGTTCAATATCGGTCCCTTCCAATGTATACTCCATACATTCGATACTGGTTAACTTTGCCAATGTCCTGGAAAGGACATAACACTTTTCCAAGGTGTAAGAATACCTATCGCTGATTATACCATGTCAGTCTAAATCCAGTGTTCTGACAAATCAAGAAATAAACTTTCGAACATATAATTAAGATTATATTCCACTGTGCTTACAACACTATAATCTTTAACAAATTCATATGTTCTGGACTTAAATAGAATTCATACATTATATATATAATCATGAAATAAATCATGTGAACCATGCAACATAAAATGTTATTTCTAATCTTTATTAATAAGTAAATCTGATTATATTGAAATGGGTTTTATTTAGGGCACAAAATCCAACAAAGCAATGATGCTTTAATTTTTGAATCATGTGTTTTAGAGAATGATAAATCCATTTGGATTCTTGATTCTGGATCTACAAACCATGTCAGTTGTTCTTTGCAATTGCTTGAAAACTGGAATTATTTGAAATCCGGAGAGTTAAGACTTAAAGTTGGTAATGGTGAGATGGTATCGGTTAGAGCTAGAGGAAAAGTCAAACTCATGTTTCAAAACAAAATTTTGGAATTAGACAATGCCTTATTCATTCCAAATTTTAGTAGAAACTTGATTTCTGTTTCATTCTTACAATTGCAACAATACAAATTAGATTTTTTGAGTTCTGGTTCTACCATTTCTCGAAATGACATTCAAATTTGTGTTGCCTCTATGGAACATGGGCTTTATGTTCTAAGACCAGACGAACCATTTGCGCTTAATAACGAACTGTTTAAAGTAGCTAAACCTAGAAACCATAAAAAGCAAAATATCGATAATGAAGACGAAACATATCTATGGCACTTACGTCTTGGTCATATAGGCTATGATAGACTTCTCAGATTAACCAAAGGTGGTCCATTGAAAAATGTCACCTTAGGTGAATTACCAGTTTGTGAATCTTGCCTGGAAGGCAAAATGACAAAACGTTCTTTCTCTGCAAAGGGAGAGCGTGCCAAAGAACCACTAGGCATAGTACGTTCAGATCTTTGTGGACCACTGAATGTCAAACCTAGAGGTAGTTATGAGTACTTTGTCACTTTCATTGACGATTACTCTAGATATGGTCATATTTACCTTATGCATAAGAAATCTGAAACGTTTGAAAAGTTTCAGGAATTTCTAGCGTTGGCTAAAAACCAATTGGGTAAAACCTTAAAGATCTTGCGAACTGATAGGGGTGGAGAATGTATGGATATGCAATTCAAAGATCATTTAATTGAACTTGACATTGAATCCCAATTGACTGCCCCTAGCACTCCACAACAAAATGGAGTTGCAGAAAGAAGAAATCGCATGCTTTTGGAAATGGGAGGTCCATGCTTAGCTACTCAACTCTACCTACGTCCTTCTTGGGATATGCAATTCAGATGGCGACTACCATTTTAAATGTTGTTCCATCTAAATCAGTCCCTAAGACACCTTTAGAATTATGGAATGGTCGTACACCTAGTTTACGCCATTACAGAATCTGGGGGTGCCCTGATCATGTCTTAAGAGAGAAAGATGGCAAACTTGAAAAGAGAATTAAAGTTTGCATGTTTGTTGGAAATGTTGGAATTATTTTACCAGGATCTAGATTTACTACCATGTATGTTGTCTAACATCCTAATATGAATTTCTAAAACAATGTAAATAAACACATATAAAGTTTAAGAAATCTTACATTGATTGCAGCGGAATATAATGACTCCTTCCGTTCAGATCTCTAGCCCTTGATTCCTTTCTGTAGCAGAGGATTATCAAGATCTGAACCTGGATCTCTTTCTCTCCTTCTTGTTGATTGGATTGTTCACAGTCTTATATACTATGATTGAGGACCAACTTGATGTGTGTGGGCACTTACTCAATCACTAATGGCTGAATATTATTTAGTGAAGAAAGGCTATAGGTTTCGAACTGAAGAAGAAAGAACAAGGAAGAGGTCTCATCTAGGTTTTTAGGTTTGGAGGCATAGAGACTATAGCCTTTGTTTTATACTATCTTCAATAGGGTTAAGGTTGAATTATATGGATTAAAAAAGAATAAAATATTGGGAAAAAATAACTTGTTGGCAGTACACTTCAAAGGGCCAATCTCTAGTTACAATTTTGCCACTTTATTTTAACCACTTATTCTTCTTTTCAATAATACCATATTTTCCAATTCAAACCTATAAATGCCAAAGCTATTTATTTAATAATTAAAATAATTATCAAATAAAATTGTCAATTATAATATTTATTAATTAGACTCCATAAAGTCTCTTAATTAACAAATAAATCCCAAAACACTATTTCTTCACAATCAAGCCATAACATAGTGAAAAATTCATAAACTAGACATAGTCTAATTTTAAAATTATAATTGATTAATTAAAATCAATTAACTGAGTCTTACAAGCGGTTTGTCTCAACTCGTATGGGGACCATGGGCCTATATAACCAAGCTTCCAATAAGCAGACCTAGAATTTACGAAGTAAATTCACTAACTTATTAATTCCTCATTGCATCCACCATAGAACTTGGAATTGCACTCTCAGTTACATAGAACGCTCTATATGTTCCACGATATAGATACACACACTATTAATTATCCATTGTTATAATCTCAATAATGAATGATCCTCTATAGATGAACTACATTACATAGGGACAAAATTACTGTTACACCCTTTCAATGTATTTTATCCTTAAAACACTTGGCCACCTATAAATGATATTTTAGTGAATTAATATAATCACTAAAATGAGATCTCAATCATTTATCTCTATTCAGCCAAGCTCAAAGGAAATCATCGTTTCACTTTTAAATACCTATAGAACCTATAGATTCCATATCTATGTTTAGCGCTTCCACTCAATTGTACTATCATGTTCCCAAAATTTACGTATCACCCTGACCAAAAAGTAGGCTTAACTAACAAATCAAAGAACACAAATAACACTCTTGAGATCTAACCTAATCATGTCAGGCTTAAGATCATTTGATCTAGGATCAACTAGGTGATATTGAATTGAATAGATATTACGGTAGATTTATCATATCTAATCAAAGTTCAATATCGGTCCCTTCCAATGTATACTCCATACATCCGATACTGGTAAACTTTGCCAATGCCCTGGAAAGGACATAACACTTATCCAAGCTGTAAGTATACATATCGCTGATTATCATGCCAGTCTAAATCCAGTGAACTGACGAATCAGGGAATTAAACTTTTTGAACATATAATCATGATGCTGACAACACTATAATCATGAACAAATACATATGTTCTGGACCTAATAGAATTTATAATCATGAAATAAATCATGTGAACCATGCAACATAAAATGATTTCTGATTTTTATTAATTAGTACATCTGCTTATATTGAAATGGGTTTTATTTAGGGCAGAAAACCCAACAAACTCCCACTTGCACTAATATAAAACAAAAATTTCATTTCAAATAATCTCAACATCTTGATATCCAAATCAAGTGTAGTATGTAGTATACTCTCTGTAATAGGATCTAACAGGTTGTATTTAATACAACCTTTCCTCCACCATTACATTTCCTTAATCACAAAATACTTGATATTGTGAAATTCCTTTCTATATGTCTACTCCTTTAGGGATACTGGATTCTTTACTTTTTGGCAACTACTTTTGCGTTAATCAGGAAGTAACACTAGTAGTTAATAAATGTTGGAACAATGCCAAAAATGTATAGAACTTTCCTTAGACTGAATAAGTATCTTTCCTGCAACTTTAACATTCAATCTCTCTGGTAGACTTAGAGACTTCAAATAGGTTTTTACACTTCTCCAAAATCACTACTCCACCCCCAGAGTAATCACCATCTCATCAGCAGACTTTCTAGCACTAAGGCAAGTCTAGAAATCTGATTTGGTGTAGTCTAAGAGTATTAAATACAATCTTATTAACTAACATATATTTCCTCTTCTTAATCTTAAGATTCACTTGATTGTCTTCCAATGTTCTTTTCCTGGATTAATCTGATACCTACTCATTACTCCCACTCAACAACAGGTGTCTGGTCTAAGGCATACTAAAGCATACCTCAGACCTCTCACTGTTGCTTCAAGGAATTCCTTCATGGCTTTATCTTTTCTGGAATAGTTGAGAGTTTTCCTTAGATAAATAAAATCCTTATTTAAAAGTCGAGGAGCTTCTATAGACTGCCATAAGAAAAGAAAATGCTTCAGCATCTTACTAAGTAAGTTGCTTGCACTAGAGTAAGTAAATTACCAGGCATACCACAAGCCATTGGTTCAAATAAACTCAAACCTTTAATACTAGGAATAGGAAGTTTTGTTAAGTCCATTGAATAGACTTACTAACGAAATTTCCTTTCTTGTCCTTGTAATAGAAAACTTTTTGTTATTCCATATGAATGGGTTTAACCATAGTTCTCTTGGCTTTACTTCTTAGTTCCTTATTCTGACAATCCATTACTTGTTTAAACTAACAATGGATTTTCATCACAAGTGTCTTCCAAGTCATAACAGGGTGAGTTCCTTGAAACTCTCCCACTACGACAAGGTACCGCACTTTTTGTCTAAGAATACTAAATGGTATTGTCCTCTTCGGTTGTGTCAAGACAACAAAGGCAGTGGGACCATCTTATTTCAAATAAGATGATAGAACACTTTTGGAATCAAGAAAAAATATCTCCTTTATTTGCTACTTTGTTTTTCAGACTTAGTCATTTTCTTAGAAAAATAGCAATTGTTAAAACAAACACTTTCTTATCTAATGACTTATGGGATGGTCCACCCCTAATCACTTAGAATAGATAACAAACATGCAAACCTTGGTTAACAGTTCTAGCTTTTCTCAAGATTACGATTAGGTCATCCATGAATCTAGTAATGGTTTATACTAAGTACACAACCATTCCATCATTCTGAAATTTTCCTTTCACTAGGGTATTTCCTTAGAAGGACTTAGTCAACGACTAGTAACTACTCATAGACCTTATATTATCATCAATATGCAAATCAAATTTCTTGGAAGGTAAGTTTGGATATAATTCAAAAATCAACTTAATGATCTTTGAACTGCATATCTACCAAATATTTCTCCACCCCTCTCAGCTCGCAACATCTTTAACCACTTACCTTAATGGTTTTTCACCATTGCTAGAAATTCATGAAATTTTTCAAACATTTAAAATTTCTTTTGCATAATGTAAAATAGTGATCGTCTGAAGAACATAACAAAAACTCATATCCACCCTTGAATGTACATCCATCTTCGAATGAGATGAACTTACTTTCAGTGGATATAGGCATATTGACTCTTTGCAGAGAAGGATCTTGTCAAAACCACTATGAACAAGATTCAAGTGCCATAGATATATATAAGAATGTGGTTGTGGTCTTTTGATGACTTAGGTCTAGTTACAATAAAGAGTTCTTAGAATAGTCCAAGTGGATTCGGTCACACAATATTAAACTCACATTCCATATTAACATACAGTTTGAATCCATTGAGAGAAAATGGATATTAATCACTTGTGAAAGTTTAACTGTATTGTATTCTGGAAATATAAATAAAAATTTCTATTTGGAATCTAAAATTTAAAGTCAAAGACTTAAATTTATACCAAATATACAATGAGTTTTATTCTAGCTTGGACCACCACTACTAATCTAACTCTAAGTCTAATTTGCCTAAAGTAAGCATATATAAGTAGGAGATTCTAAGCTCGAGGATTATATCATTTCGGGATAGAATGTCGGGATTATAGTCATCTGTGCCATTCAATTTCATAAATGAAAATATAATGACATTATAAGCAGATGATTTATAAACCATTCATCCAATGATATACTATGTAAGCAAATTCAAAATAAATAAGCTAAGAGGAATAAGTAAAGGATAATTTCGATTTAAAATAAGAATCCAACGATGTCTCGGTAGGCGACAGTCAAAGTTATTCTTATTTGTAAATGTCTTCATTGTTTCATATTGTAAATACTTGTCTAAGGTGTCATCTATTGATTAATAGCTAGATGTTGCATTTATAAATATTTATCTATTGAGATCTAACACTATTATGTTTGTTTAATGGATCACAATTCATTAGGATTTGTCCCATTAAAAACAACAAGTCAAGTTAGACCAACAATGAAGATTCGAAATTAAACTACAATTAATAACAGATTACAACATGGTTCAATATAAATTCACACACAATTCAGAAATTATTAAGCATTTAGCAAATAACAAAGATATGTGAAAATACAAAACTATCATATCTTAAATAATTTCCAAGGTTTCCAACAAGCTGATACAGTATCCCAGTAGGCGAGAGTCAAAGTAATCATTCATTGAATAGAGTTGTCATCTCATCTAAAATAAATACCATTCTAGCAACCTTTTATTCGATCAAAATAAGAATCCAACGTTGTCCCGGTAGGCGAGAGTCAAGGTTATTTTTATTTTATGAGCTTCTACCATTGTTTCATACTTCATAAATTTATCTCTAAGTAGTCACCGTAGGGGAGAGTCTAATAGAGACGAAAACTTACAAAATACTTATCATAAGAGATCGTTACAATGTTAAATGCTTCAACGAATAACCATCTATTAGGGAGACGAAGTCTAGCGTCTTGAGGTTATATTGAAAACATATTAACCATGTATGACCAACAATGGAGATCGAATATCCTTATCACTAAAGCTCATTATTTTAAAGAGTTGTATTTTCTTTGATACTTATTTTAATATATATTTATTTAATTAAAATTACCAATTTAGAATAAAATTCTAAATATAAATTTTAATTTAATATTTAAAAAATTATACTTAAGGAAGATCTAGAAAAATAAAAATAAATTATTTTCCATCCTTAGTATTAATTTTCCAATAAATATTTCGAAAATTATTCAATTTAAGTTGATCCAAAATTAATTAAAAAATTTCAACTAAAATTTAAATTTCTATAAATATATAGAATGCAAAATTCCAAAAATAATGTATTTAAAATAAATACTATTTTAAAAAATGCTATAAAATAAAATAAAAATAAATCTTGAAAAATTATTCTAATTTATGTTGATCAAAAATTAATTAAAAATTAATTTTCAACACAAATATAATTTTCCTATTTAATTAAATATTAAAGAAAATTATCAAATATTTAAGTATCATGATAAAAATAAACTTAAATATTAATTTTCTATTTAATTAATTATCACTAAAAAATACTTCAAGCAAACAGACAATAACTATCTAGACTTTCATTGACTAATTAATTTATTTTCTAATAATAATATATTTTAATTCATTTATTTTAATTAATCATTTAATGAAAAAATTATTGATTTAAGTTGTTCCAAAATTAATTAAAAAAATAATTAATTTTCAACTTTAATCTATTTTCCAAAAAACCAAAATTTCTGCTTTTAAATAAAAAATGCAATTTCGATTTTTATATAAAAAATGATGAGAAAATAAAATAAAATATATTTTGAAAATTATTCAAATTTAAGTTGTTTTGAAATTAAAAATTTCCAACTTAAAATAATTTTCTATTTAATTAAATGTCCTCAAAATAATAATATTTAAGTATCAAAAATGAAATCATTTTAAATATTTAATTTTCAATTTAATTAAATGTATTAAATACAAGAATTAAATAATCAAGTATATTCTAATTTAATACTAGAAAAAAAAATATTTGTAATTAAGTTGATCCAAAATTAAGTAATAAATAATTAATTTTCAAGTTAAAATATTTTCCTAATTAAATATTAGAAAATATAACTAGTACTAGAAATAACTATCTAGAATATATTTCAATTAACTAAGTGTTTTTTCTAAAATTAACTTTAAAATATTAAATCAAAAATAAATTTCATATATTTTAAAGCTAAGTATGTTGCTAATTCAATTTTAATTAGGTTAGACTAATATAATTAACCTAATACAATTATTTAAATAAGACAAATGAGCCTTCACAATTGGGGTGGTTCATGTGAGGGAGGGCTGGGTTCAGTATGTCGTACCCAATACTATTGGCCCCCTAACTCTGACACAAGGCCCAAAGGAGAGGAATTTAACCATTAAATAAATAATTGTTATTCATTGAATAAGCCCAATTCTAATTGGGCCTAAATAAAATTACTTATGTGAAATTTTATTTTACCAACCTAGTCCATTTAATTAATAAAACTTAAATGGGCTTCCTATATGCATCTAAGCCCAAAAGCAAACATATAGGCTCATACAAGTCAAATGATTTGGATGGGCCATATCATGTTACTAGGTTTAAATAGATGAAAGAAATTGCAAAAATTACATGTTACAAATTATTTATAAGATCTATTGACAATAAAACTATGATTAAAATCAGATCGTTGGATCTGTTAACAAGTTAATCATAGCAATTTAGATCAAATAAATAATAAGTTTGTAAAAAATTTGAATAAATAATTAAATAATCAAGCAATACAAACCAAAACAAGTAACAAATAATCTAGAAAGTAGGCTAAGATATCTCTATTTTAAATTTTAAAATTTAAAATATATCTTAACTAGAATTTAATATTTAGGTTGTTAGAGAATATTTGAAAAAAATTCAAAAACCTAAGAAATCTCCAAATATCTAAATTCTAACTTAAATTCAAATATCTAACCAATTTTCAAATTTCGAGTTTATTCAAAATTTAAATTAATTAAATTTCTAATAAGATAATATAATATAATATCTTGAATTTTAAAATTTAGATATTCCTAATATTATATTCTTAATCTCATAATTTAATAAATTAAATATTACAAAATAAACAATTTGAAAAATAAGATATTTTATGGTTAGGGTACTACAAATTTTATTAAAAAATAAAATAAAATAAGTTTGAAAATTTTATGGTTAGAAACCCTAAAATTTCTATTCAAACCTAAACTAACAAATTTTTCAAATTTTCATGTTATTTTTACCAAAATAAATTTTAATAAAAAATATCTAATAAGATAAAATGTTAAAACTAACATTTATCAAATCTTATAATTTTAATTTAATAAAATATTTCAAAAATAGCAAATTTTAAGAAAAATATATGGTTAACAAATTTTGAAATTTGAACTAGATTATTTTTAAAAATAATATTTTAATATCGAAATAAGATCATTCAAATTTTAATAATAAAAACATGTAATATTTGATCTTAAAATTAAAATAAATGAAATAATCTAAAATTGCAAAATTAACCATAAGGCTATTTTTGTAAAAAATCAAATTTTCAATAATCAAAGCCTACTAATATCTAAAACTAATTTTAATTAATTGAAAAATTAATAAAAATTAATTTTATTCTGATAATTAGATTTTTAATTGAAAATTTAGATTGTACACAAAATTCTACCAAAATTTGAATTTTTGTGTCAATGAAAAATGATTTTTGAATCAGAAGATATCACCAAAACAAGATTGCACTAGGGATGTATGCATTGCATACTCCCCATGCCCACAATAGGCTGCAAATGGGCGACGGAAGGGCTGCTAGCAGCCTCATGGGAGACAAAACTCGGTCAGGAGGGGCTCATGACAGCCCTTGTCCCATTAAATTTGGACATGGGCGTGTCTGAAGCCGCGTCAGACCCTATCCGCGCGCGCACAGAGTGTTACTCGGTTTCAGATATTTTTATCCAAATTCAAAAAATCATAACTAATTCATAAAAAATCCAAATTGAGTTCTGTAAAATCCTAAGTTCATAAATTTTTTGTTTATTTTCCAGTAAAAATATTTCCAGAATGAAACCAAAAATATTTTACAACATACATTACGATTTCCATACAATCATCAAATATGCACATAAACCATCATGAAACCATCCAAATCAACACAAACATCGTTTTAAATCCATATTTCATGAAAGTAAATCATTACCATGCATCTGAGGCCAGTTGTTGGAATTTTTTACCATGATCTAGATTTACTACCATGTATGTTGTTTAACATCCTAATATGAATTTCGAAAACAATGTAAATAAACCCATATAAAGTTTAAGAAACCTTACATTGATTACATCGGAATATAATGACTCCTCCCGTTCAAATATCTAGCCCTTGATTCCTTTCTGTAGCAGAGCACTATCAAGATCTGAACCTGGATCTCTTTCTCTCCTAGAAAGGCTATAGGTTTCGAATTGAAGAAGAAAGAAGAAGGAAGAGGTCTCATCTAGGTTTTTAGCTTTGGAGGGATTAGTTTGGATGAAGAGACCATAGCGTTCCTTTTATACTATCTTCAATAGGGTTAGGGTTGAATTATATGGATTAAAAAAGAATAAAATACTGGGCAAAAATAACTTGTTGGCCGTACACTTCAAAGGGCCAATCTCTAGTAACAATTTTGCCACTTTATTTCAACAACTTATTCTTCTTTTCAATAATACCACATTTTCCAATTCAAACCTATAAATGCCAAAACTATTTATTTAATGATTAAAATAATTATCAAATAAAATTGTCAATTATAATATTTATTAATTAGACTTCATAAAGTCTCTTAATTAACAAATAAACTCCAAAACACTATTTCTTCACAATCTAGCCATAACATAGTGAAAAATTAATAAACTAGACATAGTCTAATTTTAGAATCATAATTGATTAATTAAAATCAATTAACTGAGTCTTACAAGTAGTTTGTCTCAACTAGTATGGGGACCATGGGCCTATATAACCGAGCTTCCAATAAGCAGACCTAGAATTTACCAAGCAAATTCATTAACTTATTAATTCCTCATTGCATCCACCATAGAACTTGGAATTGCACTCTCAGTTACATAGAACGCTCTATATGTTCCACGATATAGATACGCTATTAATTATCCATTGTTATAATCCCAATAATGAATGATCCTCTATAGATGATCTACATTGCATTGGGACAAAATTACTGTTACACCCTTTCAATGTATTTTATCCATAAAACACTTGGCCACCTATAAATGATATTTTAGTGAATTAATAGAATCACTAAAATGAGATTTGAATTATTTATCTCTATTCAACCAAGCTCAAAGGAAATCATCGTTTCACTTCTAAATACCTATAGAAGCTATAGATTCCATATCTATGTTTTGCGCTCCCATTCAATTGTACTATCATGTTCCCAAAATGTACGTATCACCCTGACCAAAAAGTAGGCTTAACTAACAAATCAAAGAACACAAATAACACTCTTGAGATCTAACCTAATCATGTCAGGATTAAGATCATTTGATCTAGGATCAACTAGGTGATATTGAATTGAATAGATATTTCGGTAAATTTATCATATCTAATCAAAGTTCAATATCGGTCCCTTCCAATGTATACTCCATACATCTGATACTGGTAAACTTTGCCAATGCCCTGGAAAAGACATAACACTTATCCAAGGTGTAAGTATACTTATCACTGATTATCATGCCAGTCTAAATCTAGTGAACTGACAAATTAGAGAATTAAACTTTTTGAACATATAATCATGATTATATTCCATTGTGCTGACAACACTATAATCATGAACAAAAACATATGTTCTGGACCTAATAGAATTTATAATCATGAAATAAATCATGTGAACCATGCAACATAAGATGATTTCCGATTTTTATTAATTATTACATCTTATTATATTGAAATGGGTTTTATTTAGGGCACAAAACCGAACAGGAAATTCTAAAGAGACTAGGGGTGGACTATTTTATAGTCGCAAGGATGTTAAAGAGTTTGTTTCCACAAACGCCACTTTCCTTGAAGATGACTATATTAAGAATTTCAAACCACAAAGCAAAGTAGTATTTGAGGAAATGATTTCAGATATAACTCCTTCTAATGTTTCATCCTCTTCCACTCAAGTAGAGGATAATCCCACTTCCTTGGTTGAACCTTTGCAAGTTGATACAACCGAGAAATCTACCACTGATGTTACTGTTCAGAAGATCACCGCTCCTCGTCGTAGTGGGAGGGTTTCTACTAAACCATCTCATTATGGCTTGGATGGTGAAATTAATATGGTCGTTGGTGACGGTATTGATGACGACCCATTAACCTATAAACAGGCAATGGCAAGTCCCGAAGAGAAACAATGGTTAGCCGGCATGGATTCAGAAATGGATTCCATGAAAAAGAACAAAGTCTGGGAATATGTAGACGTACCCGATGACTATCGTCCAATCGGATGTAAGTGGGTCTACAAGAAGAAAAGAGGCGCTGGAGGCGAAGTCGAAACTTTTAAAGCTAGACTGGTTTCCATGGGTTACACCCAAACAGAAGGCGTGGACTATGAGGAAACTTTTAGTCCGGTTTCCATGCTCAAATCCATCCAAATTCTTCTCTCCATAGCAGCCGCTTTCGATTATGAAATCTGGCAAACGGATGTCAAGACAACCTTCCTTAACAGAATTCTTGAAGAAACCATCTATATGGAGACACCAGAAGGCTATGTTCTTCCAGGGCAGGAAAAGAAAGTTTGCAAACTCAATAGGTCCATTTATGGAATTAAGCAAGCTTCTCGCTCCTGGAACAAAAGGTTTGATGAAATCATCAAGACCTATGGCTTTCTTCAGAATGAAGATCAACCTTGTGTTTACCAACTCAAGGAAAACCAAGTGGTAGTCTTCCTGGTCCTCTATGTTGATGACTATTTGATTATTGGCAACAATATCAAGAAAATTACTGACATCAAGGAATGGCTAGACACTCAATTTGAAATGAAATATTTGGGTGAAGCTGCCTATGTTCTCGGTATTCAGATTATCAGAAACCGGAAGAAAGGATCCCTTGCTCTCTCTCAAACAACCTACATAGATAAAGTTTTAGAGAGATTCTCAATGACCAACACCAAAGGGGCAACCACGCCTTCTAGATTTGGTAATCGTCTATCTAAAGAACAGTGTCCCACTGATCCTCAAGAGATAGAGAACATGAGAATAGTTCCTTATGCTTCAGCAGTTGGGAGTCTAATGTATGCAATGCTATGCACTAGACTTGACATTTGTTATGTAGTAGGAATTGTGAGCAGGTATCAGACGAATTCAGGACAGGAACATAGGAATGTTGTTAAGCATACCTTGAAGTACTTGAAAAGTACAAGGAAATTCGTGTTAGTCTACAAGGGTGGTGCTTTAAATCCCGTAGGCTATACCGATTCAGATTTCTAGGCATGTCTTGATGACAGAAAATCTACATCTGGGATGGTGTTTACTCTTGGGGGTGGAGCAGTGGTTTGGAGAAGTGCTAAACAAACTGTAATTTTAGACTCTACCATGGAGGCAGAATACATGGCTACTGCAGAGGCTGCAAAAGAACTTGTCTGGCTTAGAAAGTTCTTCTCAGAACTCGGTGTCGTACCTGGAATGGAAAAACCACTGGTTTTGCTTTGTGATAACACTGGAGCCATAGCCAACAGTAAAGAGCCTCGAAGCCATAAGAGAAGTAAACATATAGAAAGGAAATATCACATCATCAGAGAGTATGTGGCAAGAGGGGATGTACTGGTGGAGAAAGTGGACACAGAGGACAACCTAGCTGATCCATTCACCGAAGTCTTGGCAGGAACTGCATTTGAAAAGTACCGTCAAAATTTAGGATTAATTGAAATGTACTGATTGTTTTATATTAGTGCAAGTGGGAGTTTGTTGGGTTTTATGCCCTAAATAAAACTCTATTTCAATGTAATCTCTATCATTTAAATATCAATAAAGAGACAGAAGTATTTTTCATCACTTATTGTGTCATTTGGTTCATGTTATCATTTATATGTTTATTTAATTTATAAATTCATCCAAATCCTTATCACATTTATGTTCTTTTTTATTGTGTCATCAACACAGTGGAAAGTAATCAAGATTGTGTGATTAAATATATATTCCTAGGTTTATCAGTACACAGGGTTTAACTGATATGATAATCTACAACATAGTTTACTTACATTGTGGATAAGTGCTATGTCCTTTCCAGCGCATTGGTTAAAGTAAAGCTTGGGTTGGATGCATGGAGTATGCATCGGAAGGGACCGATATTGAACTTTGAATTCAGATATGTTAAACTTACAGTAATATCTATTCAATTCAATATCACCTAGTTGATCCTAGATCAAATGATCTTAATCCTGACATGGTTAGGTTCGATCTCAAGAGTATTATACATGTTCTTTGATTTGTTAGTTAACCCTACTTTTTGGTGAGGGTGATACGTACATTTTGGGAACATGGTAGTGCAATTGAGTGGGAGCGCTAAACATAGATATGGAATCTATAGCTTCTATCAGGGCATAGAAGTGAAATGATGATTTCCTTCGAGCTTGGCTAAACAGAGATAAATGTTTGAGTACTCATTTCAGTGATTATGTTTAGTTCACTGAAATATTATTTATAGGTGGCTAAGTATTTTAAGGATAAAATACATTGAAGGGTGTAACGGTAAATTAATCCCTATACAATGTAAATCATTTATAGAGGATCCTTGATTATTGGGATTATAACAATGGATAACTAATAGCGTATCTATATCGTGAAACATATACAGCGTTCTATATAACTGAGAGTGCAATTCCAAGTTCTATGGTGGATGCAACAAGGCATTAATAAGTCAGTGAATTTACTTGGTAAATTCTAAACCTGCTTATTGGAAACTTTGATATATAGGCCCATGGTCCCCATACTAGTTGACACAATACTACTTGTAAGACTCAATTAATTGATTTTGATTAATCAATTATAATTCTAAAATTAGACTATGTCTAGTTTATGAATTTTTACTAAGCAAGGGCTTAATTATGAAGAAAAGAGATTCTAGGGTTTATTTGTTAATTAAGAGACTTTGATAAGTCTAATTAATAAATATATTAAATGACAATATTATTTAATAAATAATTTTTAGTTATTAAATAATTAGATTTGGCATTTAAGTGGTTAAATTGGAAAATTGGCGAATTTGAGAAAATAAGATGGAAAAATGAGAAAATGGCAAAATTGCAAAGTGGGGCACAATATCCAATCCATGGCCGGCCACTCTAATAGCAATTTACCATTTATTTTTTCCATTATTTTAATGTCAAATAAGTCTAACCTAACCCTAAGTGATTTCCTATAAATAGGTAGTGATGGCTTAGGGGAAAAGATCATGCATCTCATTCCTTCAATAAAAATTTCAAAGCCTCCTTCACTACCCTAGCCGAAACCATCTCTCTCTCTCTCTCTCTCTCTCTCTCTCTCTCTCTCTCTCTCTCTCTCTCTCTCTCTCTCTCTCTCTCTCTCTCTCTCTCTCTCTCTCTCTTTCTCTCTTCAAAACCGAAGCCACATAGTGAAATGAGTGAGTGCCCACACACATCAAGTAGTACTCAATCATTAGTGTGTAAGGATGTGAAGAATCCAGTTTCAAGAGAAGGAGATTCAGACTCAAATCTTGGTGATACTCTGCTACAAAAAGGATACAAGGGTTAGAGATCTGAGTGGAAGGAGACATTATATTCCGTTGCAACCACAGTAAGGTTTCTAATACTTTATATGTGTTTATTTCATATCGTTTTAGAAGTTCATATTTAGGATGTTAATAACATACTTGTTAGTAAATCTAGATCCTGGTAAAATAATTCCAACATCTTGCGTATCTCCAATGGACGTGATCGACATGTTCTGAGGTGTATGGAGTACATCTTCCACATCATTAGGTCTGTAGTCATTGGGAAGAATGAACTCATCTCCTAGAGAGACGGGGTCTGGCTGTGGCTCTGCCTTTACATTGGGCCTTCTCGGATCTCCCATAAGTGGCAATAGGGTCTTCAAGTAACTCATTATCTTTATCTGCCCTTTTAGAATATCAGTCTACCCTTACTTCAAAGCAAGTTGTTCCTTCTCAACACGCTTTAATCTTGCCAATATGGCAGAAGATATTGGTTCCTGAGGCTGTGAAGTACTGGGCATAAATGCTGACTCAAGCATAGATGCAGAATGGGGCATTGATGCAGGCAGTGGAACAGAACGGGCATTTGATCGTGGACAGTGTGGTGGTATATCAGCTCTGAATATTCCAGCTTCCTCCGCTCGTTGTTTTAGCGCCTGTGTAAGCTTCGAAGCCTGGCTGCGTAAACTATCCTTAGTAGGCCCTCCATCACTGCCAATAACCAATTCCTCCATATCTACAAATAGAGGCGCCTCACCTCTAGTGACGTTGCTCAAAAACTCAGCCTCATGAGCTCGCAGACATAAAACGGAGTACACTGTCAACTGCAAATAAGAACAAAAAGATTATTAGACTTGGATTAAAATGAAATAAATAAATAAACGTGAACCAACAAAATGAATTAAAAATCTTACATTTCTTGCAAACAATCTGATGACTTCCTCTTTGCTGAGTGGCGCCTCTTTACTCTCCCAGTTCACCATTCTAGGAAAGCTGCGCGATTTTCTGATCGCAAATTTCTCAGAAAGCTCCAAGATGGACTCATATGCCCAATACTGCAATGCTACAACATATCCATAGACTAAGTACTTCGACTCCTTTTGAGTAGTTCCCTTTTCAATCTTCTTATCCACAT
Source organism: Cannabis sativa (assembly GCF_029168945.1). Lineage (NCBI taxonomy): Eukaryota > Viridiplantae > Streptophyta > Magnoliopsida > Rosales > Cannabaceae > Cannabis > Cannabis sativa. The sequence continues at coordinate 75,257,903 of NC_083602.1, forward strand.
GCTTCTTCTTTTCTACGAAGTCCTTACTCCAAGTATCTTTCAACAAGTTAAAGAAATTTTTCCCCACGGGTACTGGTAGAACAAAGGAAGGTTGTCAGCCATTCTCATAGTAAATGGCGGAACTAGGGTCTTCTCCTCTTTCCTAGTCAAAACAACCATCACAAACAGCACCAAACCCAGCTTGTAAACACCATCCTTCTCAGTGCAACTCTCAAAGATGCTACGCAGTCGACCAATGCTGATGGATGGATCTCCATTAAAGTATTCTACTATCAAACGGTCTGACTTTGCCTTCTCTTCAACCTCAGCCTCAATAGGTCCACGTAACATGTTAAGCCCTGTCACCCGAGCAAACTCAGCTCGGGCGAATAGACATCTCTTCTTTGCAATGTAAAAATGGACTTCATCATCCTTATCTGATTTGATCTTATGCATGAAGAGCTGGTGGATAAGTGCACCCAAAAATGCTACTGGCTCTCTCACAAAAAAAAAGCTTGAAAGGAGATTCCTCCTTCACTCTTTCCAATAACTGCATTTCCATAAACTTAGCTTTCACTTTCGGGTAATACAAACTACCGCCCCGCCAAGTCACACGACCAGTGTAATGTTCTGACACTGGAAGTAAAAACCGTGGAACTTTAGAAGACTGCAAAAAAACACCAGAAAAAATAGCTGCAAGTAAAAATTTGGTTTTCTATATTTTTTTATTAATTATTGCAAGTATGAATGGATTATTTATTTGAAAGTCAATTCTAGAACTCCATAATATTCAATAAACTTCTATGTTTTAATATAAATAATAAAGTTGCAAATTCCAACCCCATAAAATAAAACATTATCTATTCAAGAAATTAATTTTGACCTAGTAACAACTTACTATCTAATCAAAATATTAAGTATAATCACTAATCAAATAAATTATCAAAGTCATGTCTCAACCCACAGAGATATATTTTTAATTAAACAAAAAAATATTAATTAAAAATCTAATATAACAAAAAAAATTAACAATACACAACCCAATCGAGCAATAAAAAATAAAAATAAAAAAATATTAATAAATCGATAAAAAATAAATCAATTATTAATAAATCAATAAAAAATAAAATAATAATTAATAAAACAATAATTAATAATTAATAATAAAACAATAGCTAATAATTAATAAAACAATTAAAAATAAAACAATAATTAATAATTAATAATAAAACCTTAATTAATAATTAATAAAAAATTAAAAGTAAATCAATAATTAATAATTAATAATAAAACCATATTTAATAATTAATAAAACAACAAAAAATAAAATAATAGTTAATAATTAATAAAATAATAAAAAAAATAAAACAAATTTAATAATTAATAATAAAAATTTAAAAATTAAGCAAAGCAATCAGACCCCATCGGACCCACAATCCGACCTATCGGACCTAAAAATTACAAAAAAAAAAAAAATTTACCATCGGGCCCATCGAAACCACATAGGAATTTCACCAATTAAGGTGCATCTGACCCTACCCATCGAGCCCAACTATCAGCCCCATCTACCGGGCCCATCGAACCTACAAAAGGAATTTTTACCACTTAAGGTGCATCGGACCAACCCATCGGGCCCAACTATCGGGCCCATCGGACCCACAAAATAATTTCACCAATTAAGGTGCATCGGACCGACTATCGGGCCCGACATTGGGCCTTCATCTTCCCTGATGAAAATACACTAAATCACACCCTAAATCACAAACCCTAAATCTATAAAGAAAAAGCATTTTCACCCTAAATCAACAAGTAAAAAAAATGAAAAATTCCATAGATAAAAAATCTTACCTTGGCTGACATTACGTGGTGGTGGTTCGGTTAAAATGGGTTCGACTATTTGGTGTTCGGTCGGTTTTCCTAGCGGTGACGGTGGTTCGGTCGAGATCCCTTTTTGGTGGTCACTGGTGGTTCGGTTGGGTGGACCATCTTGGGTAGGCGCGGTAGGCAGGCGGTCGAGCGGTTAGGTGGAAGAGGTGGATCGGCATGGGTAGGCCGGTGGTTAATCGTGGGTGGAACGCCGGTGGTTAATCGTGGGAGGGTGCGGTGGAGGAGGTGGCTCGACTTGGATTGATTTTTGGGTTTTAGGTTTGATTTGAGAGAGAAAGGAGGAAGAGAGAGAGACAGCTGAGAATAATGAGAGGGGTCTTTTAGGGTGTAGGGAAAAGTATGCTTATTTTTCATATAGTTATAAGTATTAGTTTAGGGAATTAATTTGGGTATAAAAGATGGATAGAAATTAAAATTTCCCTTATAAAAATATTCTAGTATGGATTCTTTCAAAAGGGGCACACATATGAGGATAGAATAAGTGGTTGTGGTTGGTGGAGATGAAATTTGTGGGTTTTTGTTTTGTAGAGTGCACCACATTGGGATTACTGCTATTGAGAAAGATAGATGTACTGATGTATCTCATATTTATTCCTCTCCTAAAAAATTGAAATTTAAATTGGGTTTTATAGAGATAACATTTGGTTTCTAATAGAGGAATTTTGTTGAATATTAATCTACAATTGCCGGTTATGGTGTTGCAAAATGTGGGTTTCTTCATCTTCTTTTATTTATTTTTTTTTTTAATAAAAAGAATTCAAAGTTCTGTGAATGTTTATGAGAAATGGTTTTTGCAAACCAAAAAGGGAAAAGAAATTGAGATAGGGTTTTTAGAGTGTTGATGCTAAAAATTGTCCAACCTAGTCTTGCTAGATTAGCGAGAAGAGTAATAGATGAAAGTAAGTAGAAAAATAGAGACATCAGAACTTTATAGTAGTTTACCCCCATGTTGCGATGGTAATAGAGCTATGTCTACTTTGAGCTTTTATTTCTCACAAGGGTTACGAGGCAATTAGCTAAGGAGGAGATTCTAGATTATATAGAGAGAAACCTGATAGAGATGCTCTCACCTTATGGCGACTTAGCAGAATGTGAAAAATGAGCTTGTGGAGCTCTCCTTTTATAGGCAAGGAAGTCGATTAACATAATAATAAAATATTTCAAAAAATAAGAATATTACATCTAGAGTGATCTTGACCAATGATTGTGATCAAATGATTGGAATGCTCAAATTTGGCTTCGAATGGTGATCGTCGATTTTTGGAGATCGGATCACATCTGTTGGATTGTTTTCAGATTATCTATGGAAAAATTTGCACTTCAACTTGGAAGCATTTTTTTGAATTGTAAACTTCAAAATTGAGGTATGAATGTGATACATGAGCAAAAAGAACTTAAAATGAGCATTCCAATGCACTTAGAAACACATCAATATGAGTAATATTGATCGAGTTATGATTGTTTGACTGATGGCTGTTTCGCACGTAGCACCCAAATTAATAATCCTGCGATTGAGAAGTTGTCCAATGTCAACCTGGGCACTGGGTACTTGGGAAATCATGTCGGAATCATATTTGTCAAAGTCTAAGTTATTGACATCACCTAGCTAGTTTCTTGGTTATGGTGAAGTCTCTTACTAGTTCTTGGAGGTTTTACTTTTTTGCAAAATCGGGAGACTCAAAACCACCCGATTTGTGATTAGTTTGCTGATATTCCACTTTCCGAAAAAGGTGAGATATCGAAGTGTGAATTTGACATGCCACAAATTGTAGATCTCATTTATGATGGAAAAATAGCAAAACGCTTGAGACAAAACTAGAATCGGATAAGCACATTCCCATGAAGCAGGTTGAGTGTCAACCTCGACGTTGGGTGCCCATTTCTGAGCTTTCTAGGTGTGGTTTTAGCACATCAATGATACTTATGTCAGGAAACGAGGGCTCGTCCCTCATTTTGGACCATGATAAGAAGAATGACCAAAATGAATTTGCATCTGAGTGATGGAAACATGCGCACTAGGTTAAATGTCAATGCAGATGTTAGGACCTGGCCTAGTGTCAACCTGGGCACTGGTTAGAGCTTCTGGCCCCTAGATTGTCTTGTGTGATTCTCGATAACACTTTTATCTTAATTATTGATGAAAATAGAGAAATTCCCAAAAGTCTTTGTTGTTAAAGCTGTTGGAAATGCCCCAAGTTGATAATATGTTAACTTGGGCACTGGTGACTAGGTCCAATGTCAATCTGGGCGTTGGGTTGGCTTTCTGAACACCAGATGACTCCATTTGTTTACTGAAAGTACTTGTATCTTCATTCCAGAAAAAGAAGGAGAAAATTACCAGGGAAATATCTTTAGAAAAGTGGTTGGAGGTACCCAAGGTTGGCAATATGTCAACCTAGACGCTGGGTGCTCAGGTGCTCCAAACGGGTTCCAATGTTGATTCTAATGCCTCTAACATGCTTATGGTAGGTCTTATTCATGTCTAACTGCATTCGTTGAGTGATCTACACAAAGATGAGGTCTGAAAACCAAAACCCTAGTCCTAGATGTCAACCTGGGTTCTGGGTCAAACCATAGGCACCAAGTTGGTTCAAATAACTAAAGGATGGTGACTTGGAAAAAACTTCGCGAGATTTAAATGCCCACTCGAGAGTCCCCCATATCAGCCTGGGCATTGGGCCAGGGTCCCATTCCCATGGTCGTCTGCTAGTATTAGGGATGTAAGACTCCTAGAGTGTTTTCCTTCTTTCCATGTGTCAAAAATGATGTCCACATCACCAGGGCTAGTTTCTATGTAAACATGGAGGTATTATGATTTCATGTTAACAGTGGGGGGATTTCTTGAATATTGTCTAACATTGAATTTGAGGTGCTTGAAAATGAAGGGTATACATCTAGGTTTTGTTTTACAGAGGAGTGTAGAGATTCGAAGTTGGTTTCTGTTATCACTAGATTTATCCATGTTTCTAGCAAGGGGCACGTGGACACAAGACAATTACTTAAAGCCCATCAGTATGACCTAAACAACAAAGATTGGGCCAAGCCTAATATAAACCTAACCTTCTAGGAAGACACCCGCATTACTCACCCAGGCAAGTTTTTGTGGAATATAGCTTGAATTGGGAGGACCTTTGGCTCCAGTTTATCAACATGTACCTGGAAGTCATAAGTATCTTCCAATTTACTAATCCATGCAGAATAAGGAAGTTACCTTCAGTGGATCTCGATCAGGGAATAAACTCAAGCCAAAATAGAAAACTTCATAATTGAAGATCAGATAATTAATTCACAATCAATTATCCACAATCAAAGGACACGGTATGAACAACTATGACCGTGATCAACATTCTAAGTCAGCATACAATCATTGCCTCATGGGCGGGACTTCACTCGATAAGCCTAAAGGACTGTATTATTTGTAAACACCCCATTAGAGGGAAAGAGTAACTAAGTATGACCTCTATAACTATATAAATACACACTGAATCCTTCTAGAAAAGGGTTGGAAATTCTTGACTCACAAGCTTGAGAAAAGAATAGAGTAATCATATTCATTGTAATCCTATATGCTTTTCTAGCCTATCAAATAATAATATTGACCCGTGGACTAAGGCTTATTAACACCTCAACCATGTAAAAACTCTGAGTGTTCTCTTCCTATTTTATTCCCTTAGGTCATATTTTCTTTAGCTTTATTATGAAATAATTTCTTTTCTAAAAATCTCGCTAAATATATTGGTGCTTTCATTGAGAGCTGAAGAAAGCAATGGTACCATCATAGATTACGTTCAGTAATCATGGTACTCACGCAAAACATGTCTGGTCTTCACTATACTAATCTTAATGCTAAGACAGGAGATACGGAAGATCCATTGAGGTGACCAGTTGCCACAAGAAGGATCAACATAGTAAAGACCCAATCCTTGAAGATCCTATGGTTGAAGACAATGAATCAGAAGAAAATGATATTGATGAAGCTGGCGATGATCACCAAGACGTGCCTAAAGATGATCACCAAGACATGCCTGCTGGTGGTGATGGTGAAAAGAAGGACAATCCAGACGTGTTAGATCATGTGGTCATTATGGCGAGGAAATTACAAATAGTTGAAAACAAATTGACTCAACAAGAAGAGTTTTCTTTGCTAATGATTGAGAAAATGTAGAGAATGAAAGCTATAATGACAACACTGACCGCTGGAGACAAAACCAAACAAACGGCTCCAAAGGACAAACACCACCGAGAAGGCTAATCCTAAAAGTCCTGGAACTTATGATCTTAATAAGGAGAAAGGAAAAGTAAAAGTAGGCAAAACTTCAAAGAAGGCTCCTCAGACTAAACCAAAAAAAAAAAAGAAATCTAAATCTGCCAGCCAACCTTAATAGAAAAATAAAGGAAACCATGCCTCAGGGCAGGGTGACCAAACTGATTCTAGAGACAGAGTTGCTCAGATTGATAAATCTAATGCCAAAGCCAAAAGGCCTACTACACAGAAGGATGCAAATCACTGCAATAATTCTACAGCCAAAGTGATGATGCTGAAGAGGTGCATCCGCTATTAGATAACAACAGTGGAAGTCTCTCCACAAATGATCTTTGGAGAAGATTAAATGCAAAGAAAGGAAAGGTAAGAATAGAGAAAGCCAGACCTCACAGAGGTGACTTGAGGAACCATATCAATAATTTAGTTTGCGGAAGAGAATCTTCATATTATAAAACTCAACGCCTGGAGTGCAAAGTTGAAGAGTTAATGAAGCTCACGAAGAAGATCTCTTGGAAGCAAAACTGAACTGTGTCCAATTTCGAAGTATAAGACACAAAGCCATGCATGGAAAGAATTATAGATGCACAATTGCCAGAGCACTTGAGAATGCCTCAGATGGAGTTGTACGATAGAAGAATAGACCCCAAGGACCATCTATCCAAATACAACCGAATGATGCAAGTGGATAAGGCTAGTGATGATGCAAAGTGCTTCTACTTCTCACTAACTTTGACAAAATTCGTAGAAGACTAGTTGAAAAGATTGTCCCCAGGATCAGTCCATAACTGGAGATATTTGCAGACTATGTTCAAAAAAAAATTCATAGCAGCTAAGGATTTCGACTTGGAGGTTAGTTCCCTAACTAACATCAAGCAAAAACTAGAAGAAATCCTTAAGAAGTATATCCAGTGTATGATGGATACTGCTTCCAAGACAAAGGTTACTGATGATATGAAGATGGTGGCTTTAATGTCAAGAATAACCACTGGATCTTTGTTGTGGGGCGTGTTGGGTTTTGTGCCCTAAATAAAACCCATTACAATCTAATCTGATTAGTTATCAATTTAAGAGATTTGAAGTGATTTACGTTAACATGTATTTTTCATGCTTATGGTTTAATATATGTATATATTTAATATATGCACAAAATCAGTTAAGTCCAGAACATATATTCTTTCACAATTACAGTATTGTCAACACAGTGGAATGTGATTGTGATTATATGAATCAAAAGACTAAGTCCCTGTTTCATCAATGTTTTGGATTTACACTGATGTGATAATCAGCGATGAAGTATACTTACACTTGGAGTAAGTGTTATGTCCTTTCCAGGACATTTCAATAGTATACTAGTCTCGAATGTATGGAGTATACATTGGACTGGACTGATGTTGAGCTTAGTTAAGATATTATAATACTTACCGTTATATCTTTCCAAGTCAATATCACTAGTTGATCTTAGATCAAAAGATCTTAATCCTGATATGCTTGGGTTCAATCTCAGGGCAATATGTACATATTAGGAACATGATAGTATGATTGAGTTGGAGCGCTAAACATAAATATGGAATCTATAGCTTCTACAGGTATTTAGAAGTAAAGTAATGATTTCCTTGGAGCTTAGCTAAATAGATGTAAATGGAAGAGCTCTTATTTCTATGATTATGTTTTAGTTCACTTAAAGATCATTTACAGGTAGCTAAGTGTTTTAAGGATCAAAATACATTGAGGAGTGAAACGGTAAATTAGTTCCTACTCGGTGTAAATCATCTATATAGAGGATCTTTGATTATTTAGATTATAACGATGGTTAAATGTGATAGCGTATCTATATGGTGGAACATATAGAGCGTTCTATATGACTGAGAGTGCAATTCTAAGTTCCAAGAGTTGATGCAACAAGGAATGAATAAGCTAGTGAATTTACTTGGTAAATTCCTGATCAGCTTATTGGAAGCTAAGAAATATAGGCCCATTGTCCCCATTCTAGTTGAGACCATACTGCTTGTAAGACTCAGTTAATTGATTTGTGATTAATCAATTATAATTCAAAAATTAGACTATGTCTAGTTTGTGAATTTTCACTAAGCAAGGGCAAAAATGTAAAGAAAAGAGATTCTACGTTTCTTTATTAATTAAGAGACTCTATATGCCTAATTAATAATTATGTCAAATGAAAATATTATTTAATAATCTATTTTAGTTATTAAATAATTAGTTTTGGCATTTAAATGGTTAGAATTGGAAAATTGGCGTTTTTGAGAAAATAAAAATGAAAATTATTAAAACTGCAAAATTTTTAAGTGGGGCCCATTAACACCATGGCCGACCACTTGAAGAGGGTTTTTCCAATTAATATTTTCATTTTTTTAATTCTAAATAATTACTAACCTAAACCTAGTGGTTGCCTATAAATAGAAAGTGATAGCTCACACCAAAATAAGAATTATTCTGTAATCCAAGAGATTGCCTTTCAGAAAATTGAGCCACTCACTTTCTCTCTATAGTCGACCCCTCTCTCTCTCTCTGTTTTCCTCTTCCAATTTCGAAATAACCTTGAGTGATAGAGTAGTGCCCACACACAGCAAGTGGTACCTCAATCATAAGTTTGGATGATCGTGAAGAATCTAACTTGAAGAGAAGGACATTCAGACTCAGATCTTGGTGATACTCTGCGACAGAAAGGATACAAGGGTTAGAGATCTGAGTGGAAGGAGACATATTATTCCACTGCAACCAATGTAAGGTTTCCTAAACTTTATATGTGTTTATTATCGTTTTAGAAAGTTCATATTTAGGGGGTTAAGCAACATACTTGGCAGTAGATTAAGATCCTGGTAAAATAAATTCCAACAGGGCAAGCATCAAAGAAAGAGGGAATATTCATTATTTGATTTCTTATCTAGATCCCAAGAATTCATAAACTGGAAGATGCTTATGCTTAGGCCTATGGAGTACTTCCAGCACCATCAACAAATAGTTCTCCAACTCTAAAAACTACTCTGGCAGTACTGACTCTGACACCTACATTTACAGCACCAACTGTCTACAGACCTAGTACTTTTGCACATCTAACTATACAGGCAAGTTTCTCTAGCTTCGAGATGGCACACACCAGATATAGTGCTGCTTTTAGAAAAATGAACAACAAAAGGAAGCACGTAATTCCCGTGGCAAAAGAAGTTCCAAAGCTCCAAGCCAGAGCAAATCTACGAAGAAAGGAAGAACAACCGAACCAAGATACTCTGAGTACACTAGCTTGATTGATACACAGGAAAATGTATACAAAGCTACTTGCAACATGGTTCACTATAAAAGGCCTCCACCAATGGACAAGGGTGGAAAACAAAAGAGAGAACCTAATAAAAAGTGTGAGTAAGATGGTGATATTGGGCATACAACAAATGAATGTGATTATCTGAGGGACAAAATCAAAGGATTAGTTTGCAATGGCCACTTATCCAACTGGGTAAGAATTCCAGTCATCTATACTGAAGAAATAGTAGAACACGAACAACTTTTTATTCGTAGATAGCCCAAAGCTCTAAATCCTCCTTAAAGAGTAGGAATCCAACAAGATCCTGAAGTACAAGCTCCGACTTTACAGGTCCCTCAGCGGGTAAAAAATGCCCCAGTGGCAAGACCTTTAGTTGCTCCTAGACCTAGAAATCCATACCCACCTGGAGCTGCTCTGCCAGCATTAGATGGTGAAGTAGCTGTAGGCTCAGTTTTTCTGAAGAGGGAAATTTATGTTAGAAGATGTTATGAAAACTTGTGATTTGACTGAGCCATCACTTTCTATTTATAGGCAACTACAAGGTTTAGGTTAAGAATTATTGGCATTAAAATAATGAAAATATCAATTTGAATTTCCACAAATAGTGGCTGGCCATGGTGTGATAATGGGCCCCACTTGATTTTGCAGTTTTAACAAATTTTATTTCTATTTTCTCAAAAATGCCAATTTTCCAATTCTAACATTTTAAATGCCAAAACTAATTATTTAATAACTAAAATAGATGATTACATAATATTGTCATTTAATTTAATTATTAACTAGACATATAAAGTCCATTAATAAATAAATAAACCTAGAATCTCTTTTCTTTACAATTTCACCCTTGCTTAGTGAAAATTCACAAATTAGACATAGTCTAACTTTAGAATTATAATTGATCAATCACGAATCAATTAATGAGTCTTACAAGCAGAATGTTCTCAACTAGAATGGGGACCATGGATCTATATGCTGAGCTTCCAATAAGTGAACCAAATTTACCAAGTAAATTTCTACTTATTAATTCTTCGTTGAATCCACTCTTAGAACTTAGAATTGCACTCTCAGACTTATATAGAGAATATTATATGTTCCACGATATCAATATGCTATCTCATTTAACCATTGTTATAATCTTATTGTGATTTAAAGATCCTCTATATAGATGATCTACATCGAGATGGGATAATTTTACCGTTCTCACCCCTCAATGTATTTTGCCCCTTAAAACACTTAGCTACCTGTAAATGGTGTTTAGTGATCTAATAATTAGTCAGTTAAACAAGAGCTCATCCATTTACTTCTATTTTCTTAGCTCGAAGGGAATCATCACTTGACTTCTATACACCAGTAGAAGCTATAGATTCCATATTTATGTTCAGCACTCCCACTCAATCATACTATCATGTTCCCAAAATATACGTATCACCCTGACCCAAAAGTAGGCTTAACTAATAAATCAAAGAAAATGAATAGTACTCCTGAGTTGAGCCTAAGCATATCAGGATTTTGATTCTTTTAATCTTAAGATCAACTACTGATATTGACTCGGAAAGATATATATAACGGTAAGTTTGTAATATCTTAACTTAGTTGCAATATCGGTCTAGTCCAATGTATACTCCATACACTCGAAACTAGCATACTTTACTAATGTTCTGGAAAGAACATAACACTTACTCTACGTGTAAGTACACATCATCGCTTATTATCACATTAGTGTAAATCCAAAACATTGATGAAACAGGGACCTATTCTTTTGATTCATATGATAACAATCACATTCCACTGTGTTGATGATACTGTAATTGTGAACAAGCATATGATCTGGATTTAACTGATTTTGTGTATAAAAGTAATAAACATGTTAAACCATTAGCATGTAAAATTCATGCAAACATTAATCACTTAAAATTTCTTATATTGATAACTAATCAGATTGTAAGGAGTTTTATTTAGGGCATAAAACCCAACAAACTCCCACTTGCACTAAAACTGTGCAAATAGGTCAATCTGATGTCTTGATCTTCAGATCAAGTGTAGTATATTTGAATCCACCCAATCTTCTGGAAACTAGTTCATAAATACACTTATGAAACATCCTTTACTATATGCTTTACTCATCAAGGGATACTGAAATCTTTACTTTTTTAAAAGTACATCTGAATAAACAAAAGACATATCTCTCATATTTTAAAATATGTAATTGAGATAATACAGTGTAGACTTTTCTTCAGTGATATAACTTTCTGGTAATCTCAAATTTACAAAGTTATAATTCTTCTCTGGTAGAGCTTGAATTATTATAGAATAATTCTTCCACCCCCAAAGTAAGCACCATCTCAAGAATCTCAAAATTAGATGGTGAGATACAAGGACAACTGATACACAGCTCCTTAATATCTAACATATAGATCACTTTTAGAAATCTTTCTTGAATATCCTCTAATGTTCCCTATTTGATTACATCTTAGATAGCTCCCACTAAATAGCAGATGTCTGGTTAAATAATACTTTTAACCTCTTATCGTTTGGAGAGTTATCTAGTTGTGACTTTTGTATTAGTCGGAAATTTTAAGTTAAGACTAAGTCATCAACATGGCAGACTAGTATTTGAAGTGAAAAATATATGCCAGAGATTAAGTAATCAAAATTAAGATACCATAAAATTTTATGAGGATTAAGAATTCTTGGTTCAAGTCATTCGAATGAACTGAACTAGAGTTCTTTATCTTATTCTATTAATTTTGATAAGTTATACCTATCCACGTGTATGGTTAGATTTGCTTTTCAGTAGAGTTCTTAAGTACCTATCACAAGTGTCAACCTAATGAAGATGGGTATAGAATTTTAAAATTCTCCCACTCAATTAAGGTAGTGTGAAACTTTATCAAAGAACTTTCAAAGGTATCAAACTTTTACTTACAATAGTAAAACAAAATGGAACATACAATCAAGATCAAGGATTTATATTGATAATAGTTAACTCATTATATTACTTCCATGTTTAAAGAAAATATGTGTTACATAGGGAATTGTGGAATAGACTCCACCCCTAAGTATATACATATAGGGTATTGTGGATAAACTCCACCCCTAAGTATATAGAGATTATGATCCACCCCTAAAGCTTGTAAAGATCATGATTCTCTAAGTGTGGTAGAGTTTATGTGGAGTTAAATACTATCCAGAGTTCATTAGATATAAAAGATCATTGAGCTGCATAGTTTTCTTAACTTTTCTCCACCCCTATCAGATCAAAAGATCCTTTTATTAAACAAATTCTTAATAATTGTATTAGAATGAACAATTATTAACAAACATAGAATAAATTTCTAGTGTTTATTTAATATAACTCTATAAAGAGTTGTAAATATTATAGAATTTGCATCAATAATAAAAACACTTACACATACAAACATATAAATATAATGTGGTAATAATTGATGAAGATAAAGTAAATGAAGCTCAATCTCATAAATTGCAATTGTTGAATTCGAAAAATAAAAAAAAACTTTATTAATAATAATAAAAAAAATGTATTGCAAAAATATGAGAAAAACTGGGATAAATATCCCTAACTAAAATTTGAAATCCAAATTGTCTTTAAACTAAAACAATTAATTCAAAAATAAATTGAAGAGCTTCATCTTCATCTGGACGATTTCACCCTTGGTCCAGCTTTCTGATCCAACTCATCTGAGTTCAAGTAGCTTGGCCTATAAGAAGAAGAAAAACAAATAAACAAAGTTAGTCCAGAATCATAAATCCAATTGGATAATAATTCACTAAAACTCTTTAAGTTTATAAATAGAAATACCTTGTTTCTTTGCAAGAAGTTTAGGACATTGGGGTTTCCAATGACCTTTTTCATTGCAGTAGAAACATTTTCCTTTAAGTGTAGCATCACTAGAAGCTGCAGCCTTTTTGTGTTTCATGGCTTTTGCACGCTTCTTAGTGTTCTTCCACTTCTTCTTCGATTTGGGTTTTGAAGCAGAGGCAACATTTGCTTCAGGTTTTGTCGTCCCATTACCGTTCCCAGGATTGTGAGGTTTACTCCCTTTCTTCTTGGGTCCTGCAATCAAATTTTCATAAGTCTGAAGGTCATTGACTAATTCATGAAAGTCAATTTCCTTCTTATTCATGACATAATTTGATGTGTATGGTAGAAATGCTGGAGTCAGGCTATTCATGATAAGGCTTACTTGAGTAGCGCTGTCCATTTCAGCACCATGATCCTAGGCTTCTTGGAAATAACTTGCCATAAGGAGAACATGGTCACACACGTTTTGATGAGGTTCCATCTGTGCATTAATGTACTTCTTAGTCGCGTCAAAGCGTGACTAAAGTGATGCCTTACCGAATAGCTCATTTAACTTCGTCATAACTTCAGCAGCCTTCTCGGTTTTAGAAAACTGAGTTTTGAGGGTGTCAACCATGATGGAAAGCATAAAGTATAGAGCTTTGTCATTTGCTTTCTGCCAACGCTCATACTTTTCTTTCACAGCTTTGGATGCATTATCCCCAGGCACTTCAGGTGACGGCTCAGTTAAAATAAACAAGGCACTTTCTCCTATGAGAGCAATATTAATGTTCTCATTCCATTTAGGAAAGTTAGATCCATTCAGCTTATTTTCAGTCAACAGTGATAACATGGGATTCATTATGATAATACAGGATACTACAAAATAATAGAAATCAACAAATAAAAATCAATAATGGTTTAACACAAAATCAATTCAGAAATTATAAGCACATAGCAAGTAGGAATGATATGAGAAAATACTTAAAAAAAAATGAATCCTTAATAATTTCCAAGGTTTTTTAACAAACTGATATCAGTGTCCCGTTTAGGCGAGAGTCAAAGCTACCATCTATTGAATAGAGTTGTCAGCTCATCTAAAATGTTAAACATTCTAGCAACCTTTTATTCGATCAAGATTGGAATCCAGCGTTGTCCCGTTTAGGCGAGAGTCAAGGCTATTCTATCTTATGAGCTACTACCATTGTTTCGCAATTTGCAAGTCAAATATGGTCGCCACCATTAAGGTGATCTACACCATATAAAATACTTACAAACTACTTATCTTTCGAGATTAAACGGTGCGAAATTGCTAATGAACGTTTCTCCATTAGGGAGGATTACTCACTAAAACAAACACGATGTAAAACCAACAATGGAGATCGAATATCTTAATAATAATAAAGCTCATTCTTTAAAATGTATTTTCTTTACTATTCTAATAAATATATTCATTAAATATCAAATTTAGAATTAAAAAATTCAAAAATAAGAATTTAATATAATATTTATAAAATTATACTTAGATGGTGATTGAAATAAAATTAATTATTTCCATCTCAGTAGTAATTTTAAATATAAATATTAAGGAAATTAATTTAAGTTGTATTAATTTAAATTAATTAGCAACTTAAAAATTTCCATAAGAATATATTTATTGTTTTCGGAAAAATAAAGTATAAAAACTATACAAATTTCGAAAATAATAAAACCTAGAAAAGAAATACTTCAAGCAAAAATATCACCTATCTAGATTTTCTTTTGACTAATTAATTCAATTTCTAATGATATATATTTTAAATTTCATTTATTTTAAATTAATCAATAGATGAAAAAAAATCATTGATTTAAGTTGGTCCAAGAATTAATTAAAATAAATAATTAATTTACAACTCAATCTATTTTTCAAGATAAATTCAAAAATATTGCATAATTAAAATGCAATTTTCGAAATTGATTAATAAAATAAAGAAAAAAAATATATATTTGAAAATTATTTAAATTTAAGTTGAAAAATTAAATTTCAACCTAAAAATAATTTTCTATTTAATTAAGTGTCATAAAAAATAAATAAATATTTAAGTATCATGATGAAAATCAACTTAGATATTTAATTTTTCAAGTTAATTGAATGTATTAAATTCAAGAAATAATAATTAAGTGTAGAGAAGGCTTAATTATTTATTTCTAGTTTAATACTAGAAAAAATATACTTAAACAAAATTGTACCAAAATTAATTATTTAAATAATTAATTTCACAATGTATAATATTTTCCTATTTAAATATTAGAAATAATAAGTAGCCTAGAAATAACTATCTAGAAAATATCTTATTTGACTAAGTATCTTTTCAACAAAAATTTGAAAAATATCTAATTTAAGTTGTTTTAGAAAAAATATAGAACTTAAATAATCTCAAATTAAAATTTAATTAAATATGAAAAATTAAGTTGTAACCACTTAATTTGAAAAATATTACATTTTAAGTTTAAAACTAACTTAAAAAATATCTTAAGAATCTTTAATTACTAATGCCTAGGATTCCTCAACTTAATTTAAAATTTAAATAAAATATTCAAATTTAAGTTCGATATTAAAAATCAGTTAAAATAACTAATTTATAACTTAAATAGGAATATTTAATTAAATAAGTTCGAGAAAGAATCTAGTTAGTAAAAATTCTTTATTTAATTAAATACAAGAAAAATACAAATAGTTTGTCTAGAAATAATATCTAAAACTAAAAGTGTTTTTCTTAAAATTAACTTTAAAAATATTAAAATGAAAATAAATTTTCATATATTTTAAAAGTTAATTATGTTGCTAATTCAATTTTATTAGGTAAAACTAATATAATTAACCTAGTACAGTTATTCAAATCAGGCAAATGGGCCTTCACAATTGGGGTAGTTCATGTGAGGGGGTGCTGGGTTCAGTATGTTGTACCCACTTCTATGGCTCCCAACTCTCACACAAGGCCCAAAAGAGAGGAATTTAACCTTAAAATAAATAACTGTTATTAATTGAATAGGTTCATAAACTAAATGGACCTAAATAAAATCTATCATGGTGTGACATTTTATTTAGCAACAACCTATATGCATCTATAAAATAAAATAAACATATAGGCTCACACAGGCACACACTTGGATGGGTCCTATCACGTTGCTAGGTCATACACAGATGAAAGAAGATTGTAAAATTTACCTGTTACAAATTATTAACTTGACCAAGGGAGCCATCAGATCATTAGATCTGGCAAAAAAAAGTAACCATGGATATTTGCAATCAAGTAATAATAGGTTTTGAAAACTTACAAACAAGCTAAAAACCACATACTCCTGCAACAAGGTTAGCTGGATAGTTGGAAGTAGGATTTATTTAATTTTAAATAATTTAATTTCGAAAATAAAATAATTAAATAAATAAATAATAATAATAAAAAAAATTAATTTTTCGAAAAAATAAGATAAAAACAAATTTATTTTTTCGAAAATAAAAATATATATTTTTAATTTCGAAATTATTTAAAATTAAACCTACAATTTTGAAAAATTATGTTTCAACTAACCTAAATATCATTTCAAAAACTTGCTAACTACTTTTAAAAATTAAATGTTATTTTATAAATAAAAATTAAAAAAAGATAAATTAAATATCTTTTTCAGAATTTAAATTTAATTTAAATAAATAAAATAACAAAATTTAAAAGTTAGCAAAATATCTTACATCTATTTAAAATTACATGATTATAGTTATCTTATTTTAAATTTAAATAAGGGCAAATTATTTAAAAAAAAAATTCATTTAAAAAAAAAATTAAAAACTGACGTTAAATTTAAAAATAAGATAGATAATTAAGCAAAAAAGATAGATATTTACTATTTTTAAATTCAAATTACACTAATATCATGAATTAAATTTAAAAAACATTAAATAAATTAATTATGATAATTAGAATTGAATTAGGAATAGTAAATATATAAATACAAAACTACACAAAAAATCGTAACCTAAATCCATGAAAAAGCATGAAAAAACGAAGAAAAACAAAAAAATTGTGAGTTGTACGGACGGTATTGCATACCGTCCGCGCGCGCTCACAAGGATGCTGGCCGAGAAAACTCAGCGGATTAGGAAGCTTGCAGCATTCCCGCGCGCGTAGGGGGCATCAGACAAGGTTCCGCGCGCGCATGGGGAGATTCATACAGCAAGCTCGGTCGTTGCTTGTCTGAATTCCTGCTGTCCGCGCGCGTGGGTGATGCTCAGCATCCCTATCTTTTTTCGAATCTTCAAAAAATCATAACTAATTCAAATTAAATCGAAATTGAGTTCTGTAAAAAAGTAACTTGCTTAATGTTTTCCATACTATCCAATAAAAATAATTCCAGAAACAAAATCTCAATTATTTTTTACGAAAATTCACAAACATCAATCAATCATCATATAACACTCAATACAACATGAAACCATCCAAATAACAAACAATCGTTTTAAAGTCCAAATTTCTTGCAAGCAAATCAATTACCATGGCTCTGAGGCCAGTTGATGGAATTTATTTTACCAGGATCTTAGATCTACTCACAAGTATGTTGTTTAACACCCTAAATATGAACTTTCTAGAACGATAAATTAAACACATATAAAGTTAAGAAAACCTTACATTGATGCAGCAGAATTAATGTCTCCTTCCACTCAGATCACTAACCCTTGTATCCTTGATGTCGCAGAGTATAATCAAGATCTGAGCCCGAATGTCCTTCTTCTTTGAGTTTTATCCTTCACAGTCTTCCAATCTATGATTGAGTTACTGTTTGCTGTGTGTGGGCACTCACTCTTTCACTAGGGTCGAAATTTTATGAAGAGGAAAAGAGAAGAAGGTTTCGGCCAAGGTATAGAAAATAGGGAAGGCTCAGTTTTTCTGAAGAGGGAAATTTATGTTAGAAGATGTTATGAAAACTTGTGATTTGACTGAGCCATCACTTTCTATTTATAGGCAACTACTAGGTTTAGGTTAGGAATTATTTGGCATTAAAATAATGAAAATATCAATTTGAATTTCCACAAATAGTGGCCGGCCATGGTGTGATAATAGGCCCCACTTGATTTTGCAATTTTAACAAATTTTATTTCTATTTTCTCAAAAACGCCAATTTTCCAATTCTAACCTTTTAAATGCCAAAACTAATTATTTAATAACTAAAATAGATTATTAAATAATATTGTCATTTAATTTAATTATTAACTAGACATATAAAGTCCATTAATAAATAAATAAACCTAGAATCTTTTTTCTTTACAATTTCACCCCTGCTTAGTGAAAATTCACAAATTAGACATAGTCTAACTTTAGAATTATAATTGATCAATCACGAATCAATTAATGAGTCTTACAAGCAGAATGTTCTCAACTAGAATGGGGACCATGGATCTATATGCTGAGCTTCCAATAAGTGAACCAAATTTACCAAGTAAATTCCTACTTATTAATTCTTCGTTGAATCCACTCTTAGAACTTAGAATTGCACTCTCAGACTTATATAGAGCATATTATATGTTCCACGATATCAATATGCTATCCCATTTAACCATTGTTATAATCTTATTGTGATTTAAAGATTCTTTATATTGATGATCTACATCGAGATGGGATAATTTCACCGTTCTCACCCCTCAATGTATTTTGCCTCTTAAAACACTTAGCTACCTGTAAATGGTGTTTAGTGATCTAATAATTAGTCAGTTAAACAAGAGCTCATCCATTTACTTCTATTTGCTAAGCTTGAAGGGAATCATCACTTGACTTCTATACACCAGTAGAAGCTATAGATTCCATATTTATGTTCAGCACTCCCACTCAATCATACTATCATGTTCCCAAAATATACGTATCACCCTGACCCAAAAGTAAGCTTAACTAATAAATCAAAGAACATGAATAGTACTCCTGAGTTGAGTCTAAGCATATCAGGATTTAGATTCTTTTAATCTTAAGATCAACTACTGATATTGACTTGAAAAGATATATATATATATATAACGGTAAGTTTGTCATATCTTAACTTAGTTGCAATATCGGTCCAGTCCAATGTATACTCCATACACTCGAAACTAGTATACTTTACTAATGTTCTGGAAAGAACATAACACTTACTCCAAGTGTAAGTACACATCATCGCTAATTATCACATTAGTGTAAATCCAAAACAATGATGAAACAGGGACCTATTCTTTTGATTCATATGATCACAATCACATTCCACTGTGTTGACGATACTGTAATTGTGAATAAGCATATGATCTGGATTAACTGATTTTATGTATAAAAGTAATAAACATATTAAACCATTAGCATGTAAAATACATGCAAACATTAATCACTTCAAATTTCTTATATTGATAACTAATCAGATTGTAAAGAGTTTTATTTAGGGCATAAAACCCAACAGTAGCGACCATATCCGAAGGTCCCCATATTTTTAAAAACACTAGAAATGCACAAAAGAGGTATCTGAATGAGCTTGAACATGATGAAACATGCATTCTTGTACAATCACATGGACAATGTCCTTGTATGATGAATCTGTTGGATTATATTTTACTAGGATCTAGATTTACAAAAAAAGTATGTTTTTAACATCCTAAATATGAATTTCTAAAACGATGAAAATAACACATAAAATCGTATGAGAAACCTTACATTGGTTGCAGCGGAATTAAATGACTCCATCCACTCAGATCTCTAACCCTTGTATCCTTTCTGTCATAGAGTATCACCAAGATTTGAGCCCGAAACTCCTTCAGTCGTTTGGATTCTTCACAGTCTTACACACTATGATTGAGGACTAACTTACTACGGGTGGGCACACACTCAATCACTAAAGGCTTGAATTTGATTTGTGAAGAACACTAAGGATTTTGAAAATTAGAGAAGAAAAGAAGAAGAAGAAGTCTCATAAACCTAGAGAGAAAGAAAACTAGGTTTATTGCCATTGAAGCATTAGTTGGATAATGAGACTTTCTTTTCTTTTTATACTACTTCTCTTAGGGTTAGGATTGAATTATGTGAAATAAAAAAAACGATAAAAATGGAGCAAAAATAGGGACCTAATGGCCGGCCATTAGTGGGCCCAACACTAGTTAGATTTTTGCCATTTTTCTCAACCATTTATCTATTTTTCACAAATACTACTTTTTGCAATTTCAATCTTATAAATGCCAAAACTATTTATTTAATAATAAATTAATAATCAAATAAAATTGTCTTTTATAATATTTATTAATTAGACTCCATAAAGTCTCTTAATTAATAAATTAACCCTAAAATCCTATTTTTCACAATCAAGCTATAACATAGTGAAAATTCATGAACTAGACGTAGTCTAATTTTAAAATTAAAATTGATTAACTAAAATCAATTAACTGAGTCTTACAAGCAGTTTGTCTCAACTAGTATGGTAACCATGGGTCTATATAACCGACCTTCCAATAAGCAGATCTAGAATTTACCAAGTAAATTCTCTAACTTATTAATTCCTTCTTGCACCACTATAGAATTTGGTCTCAGTTATATAGAACGCTCTATATGTTCCACAATATAGATACACCATTAGTTATCCATTGTTATAACCCTAATAATTAATGATCCTCTATAGATGATTTACATTGAGTAGGGACAAAATTACCGTTATACCCTTCAATGTATTTTATCCTTAAAACACTTAGCAACCTATAAATGATATTTCAGTGAACTAATATAATCACTAAAATGAGTGCTCTATCATTTATCTCTATTTATCCAAGCTCGAAGAAATCATCATTTCACTTCTATGTCCGGATAGAAGCTATAGATTCTGTATTTATGATTAGCGCTCCCACTCAATTGAACTACCATGTTCTTAACCTATACGTCACGGGAAGAACCATTTGGTCGACTTTAACTAATAGATTCAAGAACACAAATAATGCAACTGAATTAGAACCTAACCATCTCAAGATTGAGATCATTTGATCTAGGATCAACTAGGTGATATTGAATTGAATAGATATTACGGTAAGTTTATCATATCTAATCCAAGTTCAATATCGCTCCCTTCCGATGCATACTCCATGCATCCAACCCCAAGCTTACTTTGACCAATGCCCTGGAAGGGACATAGCACTTATCCAAGGTGCAAGTAAGCTACGTTATAGATTATCATATTAGTTAAACTATTGAACTGATAAATAAAAGGAATAACTTTAATCACATAATCTTGATTACTTTCCACTGTGCTGACGACACAATAAACAAGAATATCAATGTGATAAGGATTTGGATGAATTTATAAATCAAATAAATAAATAAATGATCACATGAACCAAATAAGACATTAAACAAGTAATGAAATTAAATCTATTTCTTTATTGATAATTGAATAGAAAAGATTACATTGAATTAGAGTTTTATTTAGGCACAAAGCCCAACAAACTCCCACTTGCACTAACATAAAACAATCAGTACATTTCAATTAATCCTAAATTCAATCTGTGCTTTTCAAATGTAGTTACAGTCAAAACTTTGGTGAACGTATCAGCTAAGTTGTCTTCTACAAACAAGTGCTCCACCCCCAAGAGTAAAAACCATCCTAAATGTAGACTTTCTGTCATCAAGACAAGCCTAGAATCTGAGTCAGTATAACCTACTAGATTTAAAGCACCACCCTTGTAGACTAACACATAATGCCTTGTACTTTTCAAGTAGTTTAGAATATGCTTAACTACAGTCCAATGTTTCTCTCCTGGGTTTGTCTGATACCTACTCACAATTTCTACTGCATAGCATATGTCAGGTCTAGTGCATAACATTGCATACATTAGACTCTCAACTGCTGAAGCATAAGGAACCCTTCTCATGTCCTCTATCTCTTGAGGATCAGTGGGACACTGTTCCTTAGATAGATGGATACCAAATCGTGAAGGCATCTGTGCCCCTTTGGTATTTGTCATTGATAATCTCTCTAACACCTTATCAATGTAAGTTGTTTGAGAGAGAGCAAGGGATCTGTTCTCCCGATTTCTAATAATTTGAATACCAAGAACATAAGCAGCTTCACCCAAATCTTTCATTTCGAATTGAGTGTCAAGCTATTCCTTGATGTCAGTCATTTTCTTAATATTGTTACCAATAATCAAAATGTCATCAACATAAGGGACCACGAATACTACCACTTGATTATCCTTGAGTTGGTAAACACAAGGTTCATCTTCATTTTGGTGAAAGTCGTAGGTCTTGATTATTTCATCAAACCTTTTATTCCAAGAGCGATAAGCTTGCTTAAGTCCATAAATGGACCTATTGAAGTTTGAAAACTTTCTCTTCCTGCCCTGGAAGAACATAGCCTTCTGGTTGCTCCATATAGATGGTTTCTTCAAGAATTCTGTTAAGGAAAGCTGTCTTGACATCCATTTGCCAAATTTCATAATCGAAAGCGGCAGCTATGGAGAGAAGAATTCGGATGGATTTGAGCATGGCGACCGGACTAAAAGTATCCTCATAGTCCACACCTTCTCTTTGAGTATAACCCTTAGCGACCAGTGTAGCTTTAAAAGTTTCGACTTTGCCTCCAGCACCTTTTTCTTCTTGTAGACCCACTTACATCCAATTGGACGATAATCATCAGGTGCGTCTACATATTCCCAGACTTTGTTCTTTTTCATGGAATCCATTTTTGAATCCATGTCGGCTGACCAGTGTTTCTCTTTCGGACTTGCCATTGCCTGTTTATAGGTTAATGGATCGTCATCAATACCATCACCAACGACCATATTCATTTCACCATCCAAGCCATAACAAGATGGTTTTGTGGAAACCCTCCCACTACGAAGAGGAGCCGTGATCTTCTGAACAGGAACATTAGTGGTAGATTTTTTAGTTGTATCAACTTTCAAAAGTTCAACTGAGGGAGTGGGATTATCCTCTACTTGAGTAGAAGAGGATGGAACATTAGAAGGAGTTATATCTGAAAGCATTTCCTCCAATACTACTTTGTTTTGGAGCTTGAAATCCTTAATATAGTCATCTTCAATGAAAGTGGCATTTGTGGAAACGAACACTTTATCATCCTTGTGACTATAACATAGTCCACCCCTAGTCTCCTTAGAATTTCCAACAAACATGCAAACCTCAGTTCGCTTTTCTAGTTTGCCATCTTTCTTTCTTAAGACATGAGTAGGGCACCCCCAGATTCTGTAATGGCGTAAATTAGGTATACGACCATTCCATAATTCTAGAGGTGGCTTAGAGAGACTGATTTAAATGGAAAAACATTTAAAATGTCAGTTGCCATCTGAATAGCATATCCCCAAAAGGACATAGGTAGAGTTGAGTAGCTAAGCATGGACCTAACCATTTCCAAAAGCGTGCGATTTCTTCTTTCTGCAACTCTATTTTGTGTTGGAGTGCTAGGGGTAGTCAATTGGGATTCAATTCCAAGTTCAATTAAATGATCTTTGAACTGCATACCCACATATTCTCCACCCCTATCAGTTCGCAAGATCTTTAAAGTTTTACCCAATTGGTTTTGAGCCAATGCTAGAAATTCTTGAAACTTCTCAAACGTTTCAGATTTCTTATGCATAAGGTAAATATGACCATATCTAGAGTAATCGTCGATCAAAGTGACAAAGTACTCATAACCACCCCTAGCTTTGACATTCAGTGGTCCACAAAGATCTGAATGCACTATGCCTAGTAGTTCCTTGGCACGCTCTCCCTTTGTAGAGAAAGAACGTTTTGTCATTTTGCCTTTTAGGCAAGATTCACAAACTGGTAATTCACCTAAGGTGACATTTTTCAATGGACCACCTTTGGTTAACCTGTGAAGTCTATCATAGCCTATATGACCAAGACGTAAGTGCCATAGATATGTTTCATTTTCATTATCGATCTTCTGCCTTTTGTGGTTTCTAGGTTTAGCTATGTTAAATAGTTCGTTATTAACCGCAAATGGTTCATTTGGTCTTAGAACAGAAAGCCCCTGTTCCATAGATGCAACAGAAATTTGAATGTCATTTCGAGAAATGATAGAACCAGAAATCAAAAAATTCAATTTGTATTGTTGCAACTGTAAACATGAAACAGAAATCAAGTTTCAACTGAAATTTGGAATAAATAAGACATTGTCTAAATCCAAAATCCTGTTCTGAAACTTGAGTTTGGCTTTTCCTCTAGCTCTAACCGATACAATTTTGCCATTACCAACTTTAAGTTTCAACTCTCCAGATTTTAAATAATTCCAGTTTTCAAGCAATTGTAATGAACAACAGACATGGTTAGTATATCCAGAATCAACAATCCAGATGGATTTTCCATTCTCTAAAACACATGATTCAAAAACTAAGGCATTATTATTGTTCTTAGTGTTGAGAAGTCTAGGACAATTTGATTTAAAATGTCCCTTCTGATCACAATTAGAACATTGAATAATGTGACTGCTTAACTATTTTTGGATTGTTCTTATTGTTGGTTCAATCTGTTGTGAAAGATAATCTGAGTAAGTGGAATCACTTTCTCTATCCTTCTCAACTGAGCCTGAAGCAGTAGGATTGTCGGAGGAATTATTCTTAATATCTTCAACATTCCTCTTGCCCTTATCTGCATTACTAGAGAAGGATCTCCATGCAAGTGACAATGTCCGTTCATAAGCACACATTTTAGCGTCCGACTTGTCTATGTCGGACGAGTTCTGATTGTTAACAACAAATTGGTTAAACTCAGGTGATAAGTTGTTGAGAATAAAATGAACTCTTTGCTCTCTAGATAAAACAATTCCCAGCATAGCTGCTTTCTGGAATTTCATGTTCATCATGAGCAAGTGTGGAGTGATACTCTGACCAGGAGTCATCTTCACAATTTGAAGTTCATTCCTAAAGGCATATTCTAGATGAGAATTGGGCTGTGGGTTGTACGTTTTGACACTACAAATATCAATAAACATAAATAAATTATTGGTTTAATAATATCATACACAAGTTTATATAATAACAACTAAAGCAAATATGTTTGCAAAAATACCAAAAACTAAACATATTTGATTATTTTTCAAGGTTTGCAACAAACTGATACAGTGTCCCATTTAGGCAAGAGTCAAAGATATCATCTCTTGAGTAGAGTTGTTAACTCATCTAAAATGACAAACATTCTAGCAACCTTTTATTCGATCGAAAAGAGAATTCGATGTTGTCCAGTTTAGGCGAGAGTCAAGGTCATTCCTATTTCATGAGCTTCCACCATTGTTCCATACTTTTATAAGTCTTACTCTTAGCAGCCACCATTAGGGTGGACGTTACTAAGAATAAAAAACTTACAAATAATACTTATCTTTCGAGATTCTACGACGTTAAATTGCTAATGAACGTTCATCCATTAGGGATGATTAGTCACTAAAACAAGAACTATCTTGATTAAAACTCATTATTTAAAATGTATTTTTATTTAATCACATATTTTAGTCTATATACTTTAATAATTAAAATTGCTTAATTTAAGTTGATCGAAAATTAATTAAATAAAATTAATTTTCAACTTTAATTTAATTTTCCAACAACAATTTCAAAAATCCATTTATAAATGAATATTAAATTTCGAAATTATCTAAAATATAATAAAATAAATTTCTAAAAAAATATCTAATATAAGTTATATTAAAATAACAAAATTTTCAACTTAAATAATTTTCCAAAATTTAATCAAATATCAAATTAAGTATCTTGAACTAATCACCTTAATTTGAAAAATATTCCTATTTAAGTTGATCCAAAATTAATAAATTTTCTACTTAAAATATATTTTAAAGAATATCTGAATAACTAATTTTCTAGAAGATTCTACTTAATTATTAATTTGAAAATATTCTAATTTAAGTTGATCCAAAATTAGTTTAAAAAACTAATTTTTAACTTAACTATATTTTCTATGAAAATTCAAATAATTAAGTATCTAGAAGAATCTAATTAGTTATAAATTCTTTTATTCAATTAAGTACAGATAAATACATCTAGTTTATCTTGAAAATATTTCATTAAACTAAGTGTGTTTTTCTAAAATTAATTTCAAAATAATCTGATGAAAAATTAATTTCAAATATTTCAAAATTAATTATGTTGCTAATCAATTTTATTAGGTTAAACTAGTTTAATTAACCTATTACAGTTATTCAAATCAGGCAAATGAGCCTTCACAATTGGGATTGTTCATGTGAGGGAGGGCTGGATTCAGTATATCGTACCCACTACTAATGGCCCCCTAACTCTCACACAAGGCCCAAAGGAGAGGAATTTAACCTTAATTTTAACAACTGTTATTAATTGAATAGGCCCAATACAAATTAGGCCTAAATAAAATCTATCAAATGTGATAATTTTATTTAGCAACCTAGTCCATTTTAATTACAAAAATTAAATGGGTTCCCTATATGCATCTAAGCCCAAAGCAAACATATAGGCACAGGCACACCCTAATTTAGATGGATGCTATCATGTTACTAGGCTTATACACAGATGAAAGAAGATTGCAAAATTTACCTGTTACAAATTATTTATTTGACCTATTGACAATTGAACCATTAGTTAAAATCATATCATTGGATCTGTCAACAAGTTCACCATGGCAATTTAGATTAAATAATAACAGGTTTTATAAAACAAGTTTGAATAATAAACAATATATAAACAGACACATGCAACAAATTTGATAGTTGGATATATGATTTATTTAATTTAAATTAATTAAATAATTAAATAATTTTTGAAAAATCTAAATAATAAAATATTATTTTCAAAAATTATAAAATTAAATTAAACAATTAATTTCAAAATTAAACCTATAAATTTGAAAAATTAGATTTTCAACGAACCTAAATATTTATTCAAAAGATGCTAACAAACTTTTCAAATTTTATGTTATTTTAAAATAGAATAAAATTAAATATCCAATAAAATAAAATGATAAATAAACATCATTTATCTAATTTTAAAATTTAATTTCTATAAAATAATAAAAATATGAAAGTTAGCAAAATATCTGGTTACATTTAAAATTTCTAGATTAAAATAATCTTATTTTAAATTTCAAATAAGGTCATTTTATAAAATTAATTAAATAATCTAAAATATAAAATATCTGACCTTAAATTTAAAAATAAGATAAAATAATCAAATTTTAAAATTAAAGATAACCAATTAAGCAAAATATTAGATTTTATCCTTTTTCAGTTCAAAATCTACTAATATCTAAAATTAATAAAAAAAAATTAATTAATTTTAGTATGATAATTAGATTTGAAATTTCAAAAATAAAAATCAAAATACAAAATTACACAAAAAATTCAAAATTAATTCCATGAAAAAACATTAAAAAATAAAAAAAAATTGCATTTGGTGTGGACTGCATACCATTCGCGCGCGCAGGAGAGGTGTGCTCGGCGTGAAATGCCGCACACGGATGGGGGGGATTCAGACAAAAACTGACCAACTAATCGAGAAAATTCAGACATAAGGCTTGTCCGAAGCTGCGTGCACCTGATAAACAAAGGATCCGCGCGCGCAAGGAGGTGTCACACCTCTTGATTTTTTCCAAATTCAAAAATTCATAACTAATTCAAATAAAATCGAAATTAAGTTCTGTAAAAAAGTGAATTGCTTAATTTTTTCCATACTATCCAATCAAAATAATTCTAGAACGAAATCCAATTATTTTATGTATAAATTTCGCAAACATCAATCAATCATCAATAAACACATAGATCAACATGAATCACATCCAAATCACACATACACCGTTTTAAATCCATATTTCTTGAAAGTAAATCAATTACCATGGCTCTGAGGCCCGTTGTTGGATTATATTTTATTTAACATCCTAAATATGAATTTGTAAAACGATGAAAATAAACACATAAAAAGGTATGAGAAACCTTACATTGGTTGCAGCTGAATTAAATGACTCCTTGTGCTCAGATCTTTAACCCTTGTATCCTTTCTGTCGCAGAGTATCGCCAAGATCTGAGCCCGAAACTCGTTCAGTTGTTTAGATTCTTCACAGTCTTACACACTATGATTGAGGACTAACTTGCTATGGGTGGGCACACACTCAATCAACAAAGGCTTGAATTTGATTGTGAAGAACACTAAGGATTTCAAAAATTAGAGAAGAAAAGAAGAAGAAGAAGTCTCATAATCCTAGAGAGAAAGAAAACTAGGTTTGTTGCCTTTGAAGCATTAGTTCGATAATGAGACTTTTTTTTTTATAATACTTCTCTTAGGGTTATGATTGAATTATTTAGAATAAAAAAATGATAAAAATGGAGCAAAAATAGGGACCTAGTGGCCGACCATTTGTGGGCCCAAGACTAGTTAGATTTTTGCCATTTTTCTCAACCATTTATCTATTTTTCAAAAATACCACTTTTTACAATTTCAATCCTATAAATGTCAAAACTATTTATTTAATAATTAAATTAATTATCAAATAAAATTGTCCTTTTAACATTTATTAATTAGACTCCACAGAGTCTCTTAATTAATAAATTAACCCTAAAATTCTATTTCTTCACAATCAAGCCATAACATAGTGAAAATTCATAAACTAGACATAGTCTAATTTTAGAATTAAAATTGATTAACTAAAATCAATTAACTGAGTCTTACAAGAAGTTTGTCTCAACTAGTATGGGGACCATGGGCCTATATAACCGAGCTTCCAATAAGCAGATCTAGAATTTACCAAGTAAATTCTCTAACTTATTAATTCCTTCTTGCACCACTATAAAATTTGGAATTGCACTGTCAGTTATATAGAACACTCTATATGTTCCACGATATAGATACGCTATTAGTTATCCATTGTTATAATCCCAATATCAATGATCCTCTATAGATGATTTACATTGAGTAGGGACAAAATTACCGTTACACCCTTCAATGTATTTTATCCTTAAAATACTTAGCAACCCATAAATGATATTTCAATGAACTAGTAATATAATCATTCAAATGAGGGATCTATCATTTATCTCTATTTAGCTAAGCTCGAAGGAAATCATTGCTTCACTTCTATATCTGGATAGAAGGTATAGATGCCGTATCTATGATTAGCGCTCCCACTCAATTGAACTACCATGTTCTTAACCTATACGTCACGGGAAGAACCATTTGGTCGACTTTAACTAATAGATTCAAGAACACAAATAATGCAACTGAACTAGAACCTAACCATCTCAGAATTGAGATCATTTGATCTAGGATCAACTAAGTGATATTCAATTGAATAGATATTGCGGTAAGTTTATCATATCTAATCCAAGTTCAATATTGGTCCCTTCTGATGCATACTCCATGCATTCAACCCAAGCTTACTTTGATTAATGCCCTGGAAAGGACATAGCACTTATCCAAGGTGCAAGTAAACTACGTTGTAGATTATCATATCAGTTAAACCTTGTGTACTGATAAATCATAAAAATACAGTTAATCACATAATATTTATTACTTTCCACTGTGCTTACGACTCAATAAACAAGAATATCAATGGGGTAAGGATTTGGATGAATTTATAAATCAAATAAATTAATAAATGATCACTTGAACAAAATAACACATTAAACAAGTAACGAAATGAAATCTGTTTCTTTATTGATAATTAAATAGAAAAGATTACATTGAAATAGGGTTTTATTAGGGCACAAATCCTAACAAAATCTTCTAATAACCTTTATAGAAGACGTTGCCAAGCATGTTCACTTTCCACGCAATGACCCATTAGTGATAGAAGCCGAAATTTTAAACAAGAAAGTGTCTAGAGTTCTCGGAGACAACAAAGGCTGAGTCCACATTCTCTTCAAAGAAGATTTTAAAGCCATAGTCCCTGGGGAAAAAAATCTGACATCCTACCCAGTAACTCCAAGGCTTTAATGGAGACACACTTGTTCCAATGGGAAAAGTACAACTACCTGTTACACTGAATGGGATGTTTTTGGCAGCAACACGATATTGTCTTTTATATGCTGTACTTTTATGGTGGTGGATTGTCCAACAATCTACAATATCATCCTAGGATGACCTGTCTTAATTGACTTTGGGGGTCGTCACGTCGATTCACCATGTGACAGTCAGTAGTCCCGTGATCCGTAAGGGGAAACACCGGGTAAGCTGTGCAGTCCCACACCGCCTGGGGAAGGTCAAGTGGGATGATTCAGAGACTGTGTAGGTATGGGACTACACAGTTGAAGAGGGCTTAAATGGATTGATTGGTACTACCTATGTCAACAAGGTGCATCTTGTTTTTCGGTAGCCCATCTTGAAAGAACTCCACAGTTAAGCGTGCTTGGCTTGGAGTAATTTAAGGATGGGTGACCTCCTGGGAAGTTTTCCCAGGAAGCGTGCGAGTGAGGACAAAGCATGCTGGAAACACTCGTGTTGGTCTGTAGGGCCAGTCATCAATCCAGAAGCGACGCAGTGGCGTACTCGTGTATAAGAGTCATTCATTCCGTGGGTGTAAGGACCCAATGGAGGCTTGAAGCGGGGACGTTACAAATGGTATCAGAGCCTTGACCCAGCCGGAAGTGTGGTCGACGAGGACGTCGAACCCCATAAGGGGGGGTGATTGTGACAGTCAGTAGTCCCGTGATCCGTAAGGGGAAACACCGGGTAAGCTGTGCAGTCCCACACCGCCTGGGGAAGGTCAAGTGGGATGATTCAGAGACTGTGTAGGTATGGGACTACACAGTTGAAGAGGGCTTAAATGGATTGATTGGTACTACCTATGTCAACAAGGTGCATCTTGTTTTTCGGTAGCCCATCTTGAAAGAACTCCACAGTTAAGCGTGCTTGGCTTGGAGTAATTTAAGGATGGGTGACCTCCTGGGAAGTTTTCCCAGGAAGCGTGCGAGTGAGGACAAAGCATGCTGGAAACACTCGTGTTGGTCTGTAGGGCCAGTCATCAATCCAGGAAGCAGCCAGAGTGGCGTACTCGTGTATAAGAGTCATTCATTCCGTGGGTGTAAGGACCCAATGGAGGCTTGAAGCGGGGACGTTACACACCACTTGTGCTTAAAGATCCTGAGTGATACTAGGAGCATTGGAACAATAAAAGGGAATTAGAAGATTGCAAGAACCTATTACAATGTCTCGACCAAAATTGTTTTGATGGTCTGAGAAAGAAGGATATGAAGAACCTCATGTTGGGTTTTATGCCCTAAATAAAACTCATTTCATATAATCAGATTTACTTATTAATAAAGATTAAAAATAACATTTTATGTTGCATGGTTCACATGATTTATTTCATGATTATATGTATATAATGTATAAATTCTTTTTAAGTCCAGAACATATGAGTTTGTTAAAGATTATAGTGTTGTCAGCACAGTGGAATATATTCTTAATTATATGTTCAAAAGTTTATTCCCTGATTTGTCAGAACACTGGATTTAGACTGACATGGTATAATCAGCGATAAGTACTCTTACACCTTGGAAAAGTGTTATGTCCTTTCCAGGACATTGGCAAAGTTTACCAGTATCGGATGTATGGAGTATACATCAGAAGGGACCGATATTGAACTTTGATTAGATATATTAGAATTTACCGTATTATCTATTCAATTCAATATCACCTGTTGATCCTAGATCAAATGATCTTAATCCTGATATGGCTAGGTTCAATCTCAAGACTGTTACTCGTGTTCTTTGATTTGTTAGTTAAGCCTACTTTTGGGTCAGGGTGATACATACATTTTGGGAACACGGTAGTGCAATTGAGTGGGAGCGCTAACATAAATATGGAATCTATAGCTTCTATTTGGCAAATAGAAGTAAAGGATGATTTCCTTCGAGCTTAACTAAACGAAGATAAATGGTGGAGATCTCATTTCACTTAGCTGAAATATCATTTATACAGGGTTAAGTATTTTAAGGATAAAATACATTGAAGGTGTAGCGGTAACAGTAGTGCCTTTTCAATGTAGATCATCTATATAGAGGATCATTGATCACATTAGGGTTATAATAATGGATAACTAATGACGTGTCTATATCATGGAACATATAGAGCGTTCTATATGACTGAGAGTGCAATTCCAAGTTCTAAGTGTGGATTCATTGAGGAATTAATAAGTTAGGGAATTTACTTGGTAAATTCGGTTCGACTTATTGGAAGTTCGGTTATATAGACCCATGGTCCCCATACTAGTTGAGACCATACTGCTTGTAAGACTCAGTTTATTGATTTTAATTAATTAATTATAATTCTAAAAGTTAGACTATGTCTAATTTGTGAATTCTCACAGTTTAAGGATGAAATCGTAAAGAAAAGGGTTTCTAGGTTTAATTATTAATTGAGAGACTTTGCATGTCTAATTAATAATTATTTTAAATGACAATATTATTTAATAATCTATTTTAGTTATTAAATAATTAGCTTTGGCATTTAAATGATTAGAATTTGAAAAATGGCATTTTTGGAGAAATAGAAATAAAATTGAGGAAACTGCAAAATCTAAGTGAGGCCCATGAAACCCTATGGCCGGCCACCTCTTTGTGATTTTCCCAATTATTATTTTCAATTTTAATTGCCATGTAATTGCTAATCAAAGCGTAGAAAAAATAGGAAAGTGGTGGATCACACTAAATAAGGCAGTTAATTGATTGCACAGTAATTAAGGAAACTGTTTTATTTGGAAAGTTGTGCTCTCCCTTCTCCCTATATAAAGCAACCTTTGTTCTTCTCTTGTACGCTTAAGACCACGAAATTAAGAGAGAAAAGAGAGAAAAATTTCGAAATCCTTGTGAGATGAGTAGCGCCCACACACATCAAGTGGTACCTCAATCATAGTATGTAAGACTATGGAAATTCTGCATCAAAGAAGGAAAAAAGAAGATCGAGGTTCGGATCTTGGTGATGCTCTGCTACAGAAAGGAATCAAGGGCTAGAGATCTGAACGGAAGGAGTCATATTATTCCGCTGCACCCACTATAAGGTTTTCTAAACTTTATATGTGTTTATTTTCATTGTTTTAGAATTCATATTAGGATGTTAATCAAACATACTTGGTAGTAAATCTAGATCCTAGTAAAATAATTCCAACAACTGGTACCAGAGCCATGGTAATGATTTACTTTCATGTAATATGAATTAGAACAATGTTTTATATGTTCTGTGTTGATTTGGATGGTTTCATGTAGGTTTATGTGCTTATGTGATGAATGTTGATGTTGTACAGTTTCGTTTTCGATGAAAAATATTTTTTCGATTTTTGAAAATATTTTATTTGGATTTCTTGTGAAAAATTAAGCAATTTTGTTTGTTACAGAACTTTATTCCGATAAAAATTGAAAAAGTTATGAATTTTGGAAAATCGGGATTTCGGGTATGCATGGTGCTCAATCGCGCGCGCGTGACACGCCCGAGTGCACCCTGCATCCGCCCGTGAGCCTCGCCCGTGTCTCCCCTGCGTGCGCTGAGGTTTCCTACCCACGCACCCTGCAGGCGCCGAGCTTCCTCGGCGTGAGCCATGCATCCGCGCGCGTAAGGGGCTGCTGGCAGCCTCATCGGCTGCTGCATGCAGCCTCCTGGGCTATTTTCCCCTAAAGTTGCGATTTTTGAGATTTTTTCCCAAAAATCTAATTTTTTCATGGGATTGTTTCCCAAAATTCATTTTTCATTTTTTAAATATTTCTAAGTTGAAATGTTTCCAATTTTAAATATTTTCAATTTGGAATTTTTCCAATTTTTAAATATTTCTATTTTGGAATGTTTCCAATTTTAAATATTTCCTATTATGGTCAGATTTAAAAATTTGTTAACTTCTTTAATATTTATTTATTATTTAATTATAAGATTAGATATTTTGATATTTAAGATATTTTAAATTAAAAGATAACTTTGTCTTTTTATTTAAAATATTATATTAAAATTATCTTACATGACAAATTAAATAATTAATAAATTTGAAATTAACATAGATTTTTTATAGATATACTTACCATAATGTTTTTCAAATTCAAAAATTTGTTATTTTGTTAAATATTTAATTATTTATAAATTATAAGTTTAAAAATGATATTTTTTTCTATATATATATATCATTTTTTCCTTATTAGAAATTTATAAATCATATCTTAAATATTTAATAACATAGATATTTTTGTAGAGATTTGAATATTGCTTAATTTGAGATATTTTTACGTATAATTATGGTAATTATTATTCATTTATTATTTTATTCCTAAAATAATAATTATCTAACCAAATCTATTTTAAAATTGGTTTATTTTATTAAATTATAAGATCTGAAAGTGATATTGAAGATTCTTTCCTTTTAAATCATTGATCTTATTAGATATTTAATTTTTTTGATTCAAATAAACCTAGATATTTTAAAATTAGTTTCCTTTATTTGGTTAGTTTAAGAATAATAATTTAATTATATTAATATCTTATTTCACATCTGTTACATGGACAATGTTTGTTTAATTTATATTGTTTATTCAAAAACTTTTTTTTAACAAACCTATTATTTATCTGATCTAAATTGCTATGATTAACTTGTTGACAAATCCAATGATCTGATTTTAATCATAGTCCAATTGACGATAGATCTTATAAATAATTTGTAACAGGTAAATTTTGTACTTCTTTCATCTGTGTAAACCTAGTAACATGATAGGGCCCATCCAAATCATTTGACCTGTGTGAGCCTATATGTTTGCTTTTGGGCTTAGATGCATATAGGAAGCCCATTTAAGTTTTTACTAAGTAAATGGACTAGGTTGCTAAATAAATTTTGACATAAGGAAATTTATTTAGGCATAATTAGATTTGGGCTTATTCAATGAATAACAATTGTTTATTTTAAGGTTAAATTCCTCTCTTTTGGGCCTTGTGTGAGAGTTGGGGGCCAATAGAAGTGGGTACGACATACTGAACCCAGCTACCCTTCACATGAACTACCCCAATTGTGAAAGCCCATTTGCCTTATTTAAATAATTGTATTAGGTTAATTATATTAGTCTAACCTAATTAAAATTGAATTATCAACATAATTAACTTTTAAAATATATGAAATTTATTTTTCATGTAATATTTTAAAGTTAATTTTAGAAAAACACTTAGTTAATGGTATATATTGTAGACAGTTATTTCTAGTACTAGTTATTATTTCTAAAGTTAAATAGGAAAATATCATAGATTGTGAAATTAATTGTTTCCTAATTAATTTTGGTACAATCTAAGTTTAGCATATTTTCCTAGTATTAAACTAGAATTAATAATTAAGTTTCCTCTTTACTTAATTATTTATTTCTTGAATTTAATACATTTAATTAAATTGAAAATTTCAATATCTAAGTTGATTTTCATCATGATACTTTAATATTGTTATTTTCATGTTATTTAATTAAAGTTGAAAATTATTTTAAGTTTGGAATCTTATTTCAGAATAACTTTGAATAATTTTCAAAATATATTTTATTTTATTTTATTAATCATTCCCCAAAATTTCAAAATTGCATCACCTTGATGCAGAAATTTCGAATTTTATTTGAAAAATAGATTAAAGTTGAAAATTATTTATTTAATTTTGGACCAACTTAAATCATTGATTTTTTCATTTAATGATTAATTAAAATAAATGAACTAAAATATATAATAATTAGAAATTGAATTAATTAGTCTATGAAAGTCTAGATAGATATTATCTGTTTTGCTTGAAGTATTTTTCTAGTGTATTTAATTAAATAGAAAATTAATATTTAAGTTGATTTTTAATCATGATACTTAAATATTTGAAATTTTTCTTAGATATTTAATTAAATAGGAAAATTATATTTTTTGTTGAAAATTAATTTTTATTAATTTTGGGCCAACATAAAATTAGAGTAATTTTCCAGGATTTATTTTTATTTTATTTTAAAGCATTTTCGAAAGAAGTATTCCTATACACTTAATTTTTTCAAAATGCAATATATATTTATAGAAAATTAAATTTGAGTTGTAAATTAATTTAAATTAATTTTGAAACAACTTAAATTTAATAATTTTCTAAATATTTATGGAAATTATTACTAAGATGGAAATAAGTCACGTTATTTTCATATCCATCTAAGTATAATTTATAAATATTAAATTAAAATTTATATTTGGAATTTTTTATTCTAAATTAGAAATTTTAATTAAATAAATATATATTTAAAATAAATTGATTAAAATAAATATTAGGAGAAAATACAACCTTCATTAAATAATGAGCTTTATTATTATAAGGATATTCGATCTCCATTGTTGGTTTTACATAACTATTGTTTTAGTGAGTAATCCTCCCTAATGGAGGAACGTTCATTAGCAAGTTAGCACCATTTAATCTCGAAAGATAAGTAATCTTGTAAGTTTTTTATATAGTTTATGATCACCCTAATGGTGGCGACTGTATAAGACTTGCAAGAATATGAAACAATGGTGGAAGCTCATAAGATAGAATAGCCTTGACTCTCGCCTAAACTGGACAACGCGGATTCCAATCTTGATCGAATAAAAGGTTGCTAGAATGTTGATCATTTTAGATGAGCTGACAACTCTATTCAATGGATGGTAGCTTTGACTCTCGCCTAAACGGGACACTGATATCAGTTTGTTGAAAACGTTAGAGATTATTTAGGATTGTATGTTTTAGTATTTTCATTTGTCATTCCTACTTGCTATATGCTTAATAATTTCTGAATTGTGTATGAATTTGTATTGAACCATGTTATTTTCTGTTATTAAATTGTAGTTTAATTTCGAATCTTCATTGTTGGTCTAACTTGATTTGTTTTTCTAATGAGATAAATCCCTAATGGATTTTCACCATTAGACTAACATAATAATGTTAGATCTCGAAAGATAAATATTGTATATGCAACATCTAGCTGTTCATCAATTGATGACACCTTAGACTAGTATTTTACAATATGAAACAAGAAAATTATATAAATAAGATTACTTTGACTCTCGCTAATCGGAGCATCGTTGGATTCTTATTTAAAACGAAATTATCCTAATTCCTCTTAGGTTATTCATTTCGAATTAGCTTAATGACATATCATTGGATGAATGGTCTATAAATCATATAAAGTCTTATTTTCTCTTAAGAAATTAGATGAGGCATATGATTATATTCCCGGAATTCTATCCCAAAATGATATAAATCCTCAATCCTAGATATCTCGTACTTGTATAGGCAAATCATAGAGTTAGATTAGTAGTGATGGTCCAAGAAAGAGTTACTAATTATACAGTTACACTTTCACAAGTGTTTAATAACCATTTTCTATCAATGGATTCAAACTGCATGAGTTTAGTATTCTGTGACCAGAATCCACTTGCACTATTCTAAGAACTCTTTGATGTAACTAACTTAAGTCATCAAAAGATACAACCACATATTTTATAAATCTATGGCATTTGTATCTTGTTCATAGTGGCTTTGACAAGATCATTCTCTGCAAAGAGTTAATATGCCTATATCCATTGAAAGTAATTTCATCTCATTCGCAGAGGATGTACATTCAGGGGTGGATATGAGTTTTCGTTGTATTCTTAAAATGATCACTCTAGATTTTACCTTACGAAAAAGAAATTTGAAATGTTTGAAAAATTTTCATGAATTTCTAGCAATTGTAAGTGGTTAAAGATCTTGCGAACTGATAGGGGTGGTGAAAAAGTTAGTTTATATGCAGTTCAAAGATCATTAATTTGATTTTGAATTATATCCAAACTTACCTCCCCAGAAATTCGAGTTGCATATTGATGATTAGTTAGTAGTCGTTGGCTAAATCCTTCTATGGTAATATAATTTCAGAATGATGCAATGGTTGTATACTTTATGTAAATCATTACTAGATTCATGGATGACCTAATCGAAATCTTAAGAAAAGCTAGAACTTCTAACCTTGGTTTGCATGTTTGTTAGCTATTCTAAGTGATTAGGGGTGGACCATCCCGTAGTCATTAGATAAGAAAGTGTTTGTTTGAACAAATACTACTTTTCTAAGAAAATGACTAAGTCTGAAAATAAAGTAGCAAATAAAGGAGATATTTTTTTTTTTCTTGATTCCATAAGTGTTCTATCATCTTATTCGTTACAAGATGATCCCACTGCCTCTGTTGTCTTAACACAACCGAAGAGGTCAATACACTAGTGATTAAATTCTATTGTGATTTTAAACAAGTAATGGATTGTCAAGATAAGAAACTAAGAAGAAAGCCAATAGAACTATGGTTTGATCCATTCACATGGAGTAACCTAAAGTTTTCTATTACAAGGACATGAAAGGAAATTTCGTTCATAAGTCAATTCAATGGACTTAACAAAACTTCCTGTTCCTAGTATTATAGGTTTGAGTTTATCTAAACCTATGGCTTGTGGTATACCTGGTAATTACTTACTCTAATGCAAGCATAAGATGCTGGAGCATTTTCTTTCCAATGGCACTCTATAGAAGCTTCACAACTTCTTAGATATAGATTATATTTATCTAAGGAAAAGTCTCAACTATTCCAGAGAAGATAAAGCCATGAAAGAATTTCTTAAATCAACAGTGAGAGGTCTCAGATATGCTTTAGTATGCCTTAGACCAGACACCTACTGTTGAGTGGGAGTAATGAGTAGGTATCAGATTAATCCAGGAGAAGAACATTGGAAGACAGTCAAGTAAATCTTAAGATTAAGAAGAGGAACTATATGTTAGTCAAAAAGTGTGGTTTTGAAACTCTTAGACTACACCACATCAGATTTCGAGACTTGCCTGTGTGCTAGAAAGTCTGCTGATAAGATGGTGATTACTCTGGGGGTGGAGTAGTGATTTTGGAGAAGTGTAAAAACCTATCTAAAATCTCTTAGTCTACGAGAGAGAGGCTGAATGTTAAAAGTTGCAGGAAAGATACTTATTAAGTCTAAGGAAAGTTCTATACTTTTGTGGCACCGTTCCAACTTGCCTTAACCACTAGGGTTACTTCCTGAATAACCAAAGAGTAGTTCCCAAAAGTATAGAATCTAGTATCCCAAGAGAGTAGACATATAGAGAGGAATTTCACATTATCAAGGATTTTGTGATTAAGGAAGAGTAATGGTGGAGAAGAGGTTGTGTTTAATTCAACCTATCATATCCTATTACGAGGAGTTTACTACTATTATACTTGATTTGTATATCAAGGTGTTAATGATTATTTGAAATGCACTTTTAGTTTTATATTAGTGCAAGTGGGAGTTTGTTGGGTTTTATGCCCTAAATAAAACTCATTTCATATAATCAGATTTACTTATTAATAAAGATCAGAAAAAACATTTTATGTTGCATGGTTCACATGATTATATGTATATAATGTATAAATTCTTTTTAAATCCAGAACATATGAGTTTGTTAAAGATTATAGTGTTGTCAGCACAGTGGAATATAATATTAATTATATGTTCAAAAGTTTATTCCCTAATTTGTCAGAATACTGGATTTAGACTGACATGGTATAATCAGCGATAGGTATTCTTACACCTTGGAAAAGTGTTATGTCCTTTCCAGGACATTGGCAAAGTTTACCAGTATCGGATGTATGGAGTATACATCAGAAGGGACCGATATTGAACTTTGATTAGATATATTAAAATTTACCGTAATATCTATTCAATTCAATATCACCTGTTGATCCTAGATCAAATGATCTTAATCCTGATATGGCTAGGTTCAATCTCAAGAGTGTTACTCGTGTTCTTTGATTTGTTAGTTAAGCCTACTTTTGGGTCAGGGTGACACGTACATTTTGGGAACACGGTAGTGCAATTGAGTGGGAGAGCTAACATAAATATGGAATCTATAGCTTCTATTTGGCAAATAGAAGTAAAGGATGATTTCCTTCGAGCTTAACCAAACGAAGATAAATGGTGGAGATCTCATTTCACTTAGCTGAAATATCATTTATACAGGGTTAAGTATTTTAAGGATAAAATACATTGAAGGTGTAGCGGTAACAGTAGTGCCTTTTCAATGTAGATCATTTATATAGAGGATCATTCATCACATTAGGGTTATAACAATGGATAACTAATGACGTGTCTATATCATGGAACGTATAGAGCGTTCTATATGACAGAGAGTGCAATTCTAAGTTCTAAGTGTGGATTCAATGAGGAATTAATAAGTTAGGGAATTTACTTGGTAAATTCGGTTCGACTTATTGGAAGCTCGGTTATATAGACCTATGGTCCCCATACTAGTTGAGATCATACTGCTTGTAAGACTCAGTTAATTGATTTTAATTAATCAATTATAATTCTAAAAGTTAGACTATGTCTAATTTGTGACTTCTCACAGTTTAAGGATGAAATCGTAAAGAAAAGGGTTTCTAGGTTTAATTATTAATTGAGAGACTTTGCATGTCTAATTAATAATTATTTTAAATGATAATATTATTTAATAATCTATTTTAGTTATTAAATAATTAGTTTTGGCATTTAAATGATTAGAATTTGAAAAATGACATTTTTGGAGAAATAGAAATAAAATTGAGAAAACTGCAAAATCCAAGTGAGGCCCATGAAACCCTATGGCCAGCCACCTCTTTGTGATTTTCCCAATTATTATTTTCAATTTTAATTGCAATGTAATTGCTAATCAAAGCCTAGCAAAAATAGGAAAGTGGTGGATCACACTAAATAAGGCAGTTAATTGATTACACAGTAATTAAGGAAACTGTTTTATTTGGAAAGTTGTGCTCTTGCTTCTCCCTATATAAAGCAACTTTTGTTCTCTTCTCTTCTATGCTTAAGACCACAAAATTAAGAGAGAAAAGAGAGAAAAATTTTGAAATCCTTGTGAGATGAGTAGTGCCCACACACATCAAGTGGTACCTCA
The DNA here is from genome assembly GCF_029168945.1 of Cannabis sativa. Taxonomy (NCBI): domain Eukaryota; kingdom Viridiplantae; phylum Streptophyta; class Magnoliopsida; order Rosales; family Cannabaceae; genus Cannabis; species Cannabis sativa. The sequence goes on from NC_083602.1 coordinate 75,299,030, forward strand.
ATTATAGTATGTCAGACTATGGAAATTCTGCATCAAAGAAGGAGAAAAGAAGATCCAGGTTCAGATCTTGGTGATGCTCTGCTACAGAAAGGAATCAAGGGCTAGAGATCTGAACGGAAGGAGTCATATTATTCCGCTGCACCCACTGTAAGGTTTTCTAAACTTTATATGTGTTTATTTTCATTGTTTTAGAATTCATATTAGGATGTTAATCAAACATACTTGGTAGTAAATCTAGATCCTGGTAAAATAATTCCAACACCTCAAACATCCACACAACTAGCACTGGTGGTGGTCCTGGAAGAAGATGAACTAGATCCATGTGTAGGTGTGGAAAGAACAATTAAACCAATGGAGGAGATAGAAGAAGTGTGCATCAGTGATGAGGATCCCACTAAAGTCATCAAAGCTGGAAAGAATCTATCTCCAACTGCTACAGAAATAATTATCTCCACAATAAAAGAAAATAGTGATGTGTTAAACATAGATTTGTCATGCATTAAACATAGATTCCACGGTAGAACCAGTCTGTCAGAAGAGAAGACCATTAGATCCGGTTCAAGTGGAAGTAGACAAGTTGACCAATATAGAGTTCCTCCGGGAGGCTTTATATCCACTTTGACTTCCCAATCCAGTATTGGTCCCAAAGCCTAATGGAACCTAGAGAATGTGCATAGACTTCACAAATCTAAATAATGCTTTCCTAAAAGACTGCTTTACACTTCCATGAATAGATCGAATGGTTGACACTACCTCAGGGTATGAACTTCTGAGCTTTATGGATGCATAATCCATCTATAATCAAATCAAAATGCATGTGGCAGACTAGGAACACACTAGCTTTCAAACTAATAAAGGCATTTATTTCTATATGGTTATGTTGTCTGGATTGGAAAATGCTAGAGCCACATATTAACGCCTTGTCAACAAGATGTTCAAGGATGTTTTGGGGAAGAATATGAAAGTCTACGTAGATGATATGCAAGTAAATTCTAAGACCTCCATGAGCCAGCATGAAGATTTAGGAGAAGCTTTCTTCATCATCCTAAAGTATGGAATGAAACTGAACCCAAAAAAATACACTTTTAGAGTTTCCTCAGGGAAATTTCTAGGTTTCATTGTTAGTACTTTCAAGCCCATGCCACCAAGGTATTGTTGGAATTTATTTTACCAGGATCTTAAATCTACTCACAAGTATGTTGTTTAACATCCTAAATATGAACTCTAACACTCTAACTAGCATAGGCATGTTTACGTGATTTAAACGTATTGTGCAGCTCGTTGCTAATCAACGAGGTTTATGGAAATTGTGATTAATTAAAATTTTGCTTATTTAATTAAATACTTATAATATTTCATACAAAATACTTTGGGATGCCATTTACAAAATACTTTACAAAAAGTTTAATGTTCATTACAAAATACATGTCGCCCAGCGACTAACTACAGAAGCCCTGATGTCCTGAGGATCGTACGCTCCAGGCCTAACCGCCCCGACATGTACAATCTTCATCGGCTCGTCCTCACGGTTCCTCAGCTTTGGCCTTGCCCTTACCTACACAATAACATAGCACTGTGAGTCAACAGACTCAGTAAGAAAAGTATAAACAATAAAACATACATAAATCCCGGGTTATGATCAGACGCCCATACCCGTGACCACAACCCTAATTCCCGTGTCCCACACGGTACTGAGTCTCGAACGTTCGTCCGACGGTACTTTTGATAGAGTAACAACCTATACTCGGTACACTGGTCATACTCCAGCCGCTAGTCATACTCTAGCCTTATCGATGTGTTACAGTATCAGCCTATACTCGGTACGCTAGTCATACTCTAGGTGCTAGTCATACTCTAGCCTTACCGATGTGATACAGTCAAACAGTACAGTACCATCGACCATAATATCAGCCTATACTCAGTAGGCTAGTCAAACTCTAGCCGTACCGATGTGATACTGTCGAATGGCACAAAGCCAACATACATAGCTAATGTAATCTAACAGGCTTTCTAACATGCACGCTAAACATGTAAGTACATATGCATATTTTTATACTAATCTTACCTCGATTCTGAATTCAGGTGTGCCGGTCAACCTGAGTGGAACGAACTGCTCGGCGAATTACAGGCTCCTAAACCATAATAATCACAACACTGATAAGTGACACGCTAAATCACTTCCCGGGGACTTAAACTAGAAACTAAAAGTTTCCCAATCGATAAAAACCATGGCAATACCCTAAACAACACAAAAATGGGAAGAACTAGGGTTCCCAATTTTCCCCAACCGGTAAACCGGTTCTACAACCGGAATTCCGGTTCTGAGAGTAACCCAGGACAACAACCCGAATTCCGGTTCAGTGCAGGAAACCATAAAAAAATTCATATCTCATGCAATTCAACCCCAAAACTTACAAAACTCTCCAGACCTACTATATACATCCCAAAGAACATTTTCAAAGCATTAAAACAAAGCTTCATGCACTAAAACCAAAATTTCCATTGATGAGTCAAGCTTGAGTTCAAAAACTCAAAGCTTGCTCATCCAACTAATTAACTATCAAAACCTACTTTAACCTACTCAAATAAGCATAATATAGCTGCAGAAAACATCCCCAAACAAAAGCAACATTCACAGAAACTAATTCCACATTTCATCATTGAAATTCAAGATTTTGAGTTAAAAAGATTCAAACTTGGTTAATCCAACTAGCATGCAACAAACCCACTCCAATTTACTCAATGAAACACATTTAAACTACAGAACACAACACGTAATTGCAGCAGCAACAACAACCAAAAACTAAGCATGGAAATTATCATATTTCACCTTAAAATTCAAGATATGATTTATAAATTTCAAATAAGGAAAAAAATGATATATATATATAGAAAAATATCATTTTTAAACTTATAATTTATAAATAATTAAATATTTAACAAAATAACAAACTTTTGAATTTGAAAATATTATGGTAAGTATATCTATAAAAATATCTATGTTAATTTCAAATTTATTAATTATTTAATTTGTCATATAAGATAATTTTAATATAATATTTTAAATAAAAAGACAAAGTAACCTTTTAATTTAAAATATGTTAAATATCAAAATATCTAATCTTATAATTAAATAATATATAAATATTAAAGAAGTTAACAAATTTTTAAATCTTACCATAATTGGAAATATTCCCAATTGGAAAAATCTAAAATTAGAAAAATTGAATTTTGGGAAACAATCCCATAAAAAATTGGATTTTTGGGGAAAAAACCCCAAAAATTGCAATTTTTGGGTTGGCTGCCAGGACAGGCTGCACGTGCCGCCCAGGAAGGCTGCAAGCAGCATGCCTGACCGAGAAAACTCGGTCAGCTGCACGGTGCGTCACGGGCGTGTCGCAGGATTCACGCGTGCGGATGGGGCTTCCAGACCGAGTGCCTGGTGCTCACGAGCACCCACTCGACAGCCTTGAATCCCGATTTTCCAAAATTCATAACTTTCTCAATTTTTATCGGAATCGAGTTCCGTAAAAAACAAAATTCTTTATTTTTCACAAGGAATCCAAATAAAATATTTTCAAAAAAAAAATATTTTTCATGGAAAAAATTCGTACAACATATACATTCATCACATTAGCACAAAAATCAACATGAAACCATCCAAATCAACACAAAACATATAAAACATCATTTTGATTCATATTACATGAAAGTAAATCATTACCATGGCTCTGGTGCCAGTTGTTGGAAATATTTTACCAGGATCTAGATTTACTACCAAGTATGTTTCGTTAACACCCTAATATGAATTCTAAAACACTGAAATAAACAAATAAGAGTTTAAGAAAACCTTACATCGGGTGCAGCGAAATATAGTGACTCCTTCCTTTCAGATCTCTAGCCCTTGATTCCTTTCTGTAGCAGAGCATTATCAAGATCTGAATCTGGATCTCTTTCTCTCCTTCTTTGATGTTGATTTTCCACAGTCTTACATACTATGATTGAGGTACCACTTGATGTGTGTGGGCACTACTCTATCACTCAAGGGAATTTCGAAATTAGAAGAGAAGAAAAGAGAGAGAGGGGTGGCTAGGCTTTTTCTGAAAGAAACAAATGTGCAAAGTCATGAGTTTCCTGAAGCCAACACTTTCTATTTATAGAATGCCCTCTAGGTTTAGTTTAGAATTGTATGGCATTAAAATAATGAAAAATTAAAATGGTAAAAGACTTTGCATAGTGGGCGGCCATTTAAGAAAATTGGGCCTCACTTTGCAACTTTCCTATTTTGTTATTTTTCAATCCCATTTTCTCAAAAATGTCAATTTTCCAATTTAACCTTTTAAATGCCAATTCTAATTATTTAATAACTAAAAAATAATTATTAAATAATATTACCATTTAATATATTTATTAATCTAGACATATAAAGAATCTTAATTAATAAATAAACCTAGAAACTCTTTTTTTATAATTTCGCCCTTGCTTAGTGAAAATTCATAAAGTAGACATAGTCTAACTTTAGAATTATAATTGATTAATTAAAATCAATTAACTGAGTCTTACAAGCAGTATGGTCTCAACTAATATGGGGACCATGGGTCTATATAACTGAGCTTCCAATAAGTCAAACTGAATTTACCAAGTAAATTCCTTAACTTATTAATTCCTTATTGAATCCACACTTAGAACTTAGAATTGCACTCTCAGTCATATAGAACGCTCTATATGTTCCAAGATATAGATACGTCATTAGTTATCCATTGTTATAATCCTAATTTGATCAATGATCCTCTATATAGATGATTTACACTGTAAAGGGATTAAATTACCATAACACCCTACAATGTATTTTACCCTTAATACACTTAACCATGTATAAATGATATTTCAGCTAAGTGAAATGAGTACTCCACCATTTATTTTCGTTTGGTTAAGCTAGAAGGAAATCATCCTTTACTTTCTATTCGCCAGATAAAAGCTATAGATTCCATATTTATGTTAGCACCCCCATCAATTGCACTACCGTGTTCCCAAAATGTACGTATCACCCTGACCCAAAAGTAGGCTTAACTAACAAATCAAAGAACACGAATAACACTCTTGAGATTGAACCTAATCATATCAGGATTAAGATCATTTGATCTAGGATCAACAGGTGATATTGAATTGAATAGATATTACGGTAGATTTTAATATATCTAATCAAAGTTCAATATCGGTCCCTTCTGATGTATACTCCATACATCCGATACTGGTAAACTTTGCCAATGTCCTCGAAAAGACATAACACTTTTCCAAGGTGTAAGAATACCTATCACTGATTATACCATGTATGTCTAAATTCAGTGTTCTGACAAATCAGGGAATAAACTTTCGAACATATAATTAAGATTATATTCCACTGTGCTGACAACACTATAATCATTAACAAATTCATATGTTCTAGACTTAAATAGAATTCATACATTATATATATAATCATGAAATAAATCATGTGAACCATGCAACATAAAATGTTATTTCTGATCTTTATTAATAAGTAAATCTGATTATATTGAAATGTGTTTTATTTCGGGTACAAAACCCAACACATGAACATCACTCCTGAGATTGAACCTAAGCATATCAGGATTTACATTCTTTTAATCTAAGATCAACTAGTCATATTGACTTGGAAAGATACAACGGTAAGTTTATAATATCTTGACTAAGTTCAATATCGGTCTAGTCCAATGTATACTCCATACATTCGAAACTAGTATAGTTACCAATGTCCTGGAAAGAACATAACACTTACTCCAAGTGTAAGTATACATCATCGCTGAATATCACATCAGTGTAAATCCAAAACACTGATGAAACAGGGACTTAGTCTTTTGAATCATATAATCACAATCCCATTCCACTGTGTTGACAATACTGTAATTGTGAATAAGTATATGTTCTGGACTTAACTGATTTTGTGCATATATTAAATATATATATATTAAACCATAAAAATGAAAAATTCATGCAAACATAAATCACTTCAAATTTCTTAGATTGATAACTAATCAGATTGTAATGGGTTTTATTTAGGGCACAAAAACCCAACAGGTACTAAAAAACCATTTCCTCCATCAAGTGTTGCAAAAACAAGAGTCATCCAGAAGACTCTTAAAATGGGCATTGGAGTTAAGCCAGTTTGACACCCTTTACTAGCCAAGAATATCCATTAAAGGCCAAGCTTTGGCAGACTTCATTATTGAAGGTACAAGGATGGACAATAACCTTGAAGAACCCATCCCAAAGCTAGAAGTCTGGAAAATATATGTAGACAACCATCGAATGAGAAAGATTCTGGAGTCAGAATCATCCTCATATCTTCGCAAAAGCATTAGAGTGCACTCTGTTTTGAGTTTAAAGTCTCCAAAAATGAAGCAGATCATGAAGCAATGATAAATAGCCTACAATTAGCTAATGAAGTAAGAGCCTAGAGCATTGAGCTCTATAATGATTCACAATTAGTAGTCAACCAAATCTCTAAAGAGTACCAAACTAAAGGAGAAAATATGGCTAATTACATAGAAAAATATAAAGATCTTTAAATTTCTTCATGGATATGCTAGCAAAGTTGGCAACAGACCCAAAGATTGAAAAGTAGGGAATAGTCCCCATCCCCCATTTTCTACTCCAAGCATAGAAATACTAGGGGTAAAAATTATTGATCATTCCACTTCCTGGATAGCTCCAATCTAAAAGTATCTGGAATGGAACACTTCCAAATGATAGAGCCACTTCATGGGAGGTTCAATATCAAGCCCCAAAATACGTGCTCATGGATGGAAAGTCATATAGAAGAGTGTTGTAAATGCCCTATTTAAGGCGCATAGCTAGAACATAAATAAGCACTGTCATGCACAAAGGATTTTGTGGAGATCATGCATCCAGATCTAGCTTGTCCAAAAAGATGCTCTCCCAAGGATACTTTTGTCCAACTATGAAAAAGGATTGTACTGAATATGTCCATAAATGTGAACAATGTTCGCATTATTCTAAAATTCCAAGAGCTTCGCCAACAGAGATAACCCTGATGAATAGTCTATGACCTTTTGTTGTTTGGGGAATTAATTTGGTAGGATCACTTTGTTAGGTTTTGTGCCCTAAATAAAATCCATTTCAATATAATCAGATTTACTTATTAATAAAGATCAGAAATAATATTTTATGTTGCATGGTTCACATGATTTATTTCATGATTATATATATAATGTATGAATTCCATTTAAGTCCAGAACATATGAATTTGTTAATGATTATAGTGTTTTCAGCACAGTGGAATATAATCTTAATTATATGTTCAAAAGTTTATTCCCTGATTTGTCAAAACACTGGATTTAGACTGACATGGTATAATCAGCGATTGGTATATTTACAACTTGGAAAAGTGTTATGTTCTTTCCAGGACATTGGCAAACTTTACCAGTATCAGATGTATGGAGTATACATCGGAAGGGACCGATATTGAACTTTGATTAGATATATTAGAATTTACCGTAATATCTATTCAATTCAATATCACCTGTTGATCCTAAATCAAATGATCTTAATCTTGATATGATTAGGTTCAATCTCAAGAGTGTTATTTGTGTTCTTTGATTTGTTAGTTAAGCCTTCTTTTGGGTCAGGGTGATACGTACATTTTAGAAACACGGTAGTGCAATTGAGTGGGACCGCTAACATAAATATGGAATCTATAGCTTCTATCTGGCGAATAGAAAGTAAAGGATGATTTCCTTCGGGCTTAACCAAACGAAAATAAATGGTGGAGTACTCATTTCACTTAGCTGAAATATCATTTATACAGGGTTAAGTGTTTTAAGGATAAAATACATTGTAGGGTGTAACGGTAATTTAATCCCTTTACAGTGTAAATCATCTATATAGAGGATCATTGATCAAATTAGGATTATAACAATGGATAACTAATGATGTATCTATATCGTGGAACATATAGAGCGTTCTATATGACTGAGAGTGCAATTCCAAGTTCTAAGAGTGGATTCAATAAGGAATTAATAAGTTAGGGAATTTACTTGGTAAATTCGGTTCGACTTATTGGAAGCTCGGTTATATAGACCCATGGTACCCATACTAGTCGAGACCATACTGCTTGTAAGACTCAGTTAATTGATTTTAATTAATCAATAATAATTCTAAAAGTTATACTATGTCTATGAAAGTGCTACTAGTAGATTTTATTGATTCAAGTTACCAAGTTGTACATCTTTAAATTGATCGATTTCAAGATATGAGTTATGAACAAGAATTAAGCTTTAAGCAGTAAATCACACATCAATTTACAAGCTTCATCTGCACTGAGAACACATCTCAGCCGACTAGTGCTTGGGTTCCCCGAACCAGGGTAAATTCATCCACTATCAATCAAAGGTTCATATTACAATTACCAATTCTCTCTAAAGGAATCAAATACAACCTTTTCAGCAAATAGTAATGAATTACCAACGACAATCAAGAACACTGATTGTCAATGCACAATCCCTTGTGCAGCAACTGAGCTCCTCTTCAACATGTCTTCAATCTGAAATCCCTTCAGATCTGATGATGAAGATGACACTGAAATCCCTTCAGTTTGAACTCAACGATTCCAGATTCAGATCATTCCGCCATTGACGAACCCTCTCAAGCTTCAAGATCTAACCTGTAATCAAAATCACAAGAAACAAGATACGACTATCTCTCTAAAAACAACCGAAATAACTGTCTGAATGATTAATTGGATAACTACTTTACTAACAGAAACTGATTATATATATGACCACAACGATAAGTCCAGGTGGCACTAACTAACACTTAAAAAGACTCTCGAAACAAACGTTAGTGCAGATATAACAGTCTAAAATTCCAGACACGACTAGACATTGAACAGAACATACACTGTCACAAAATAATGACACTAACATTCTCCCCCTTGACAGGTTATGTTCAATGACTAACACACAAAACTAAAGACCAGAAAATATTGATAAACCAGATATAAAAGTTTTTAGGAATATAAACAAATCAACTACACAAGCAAAACATATATCTCCCCCTTCATTGAATATGATCTGTAGGTGCCTGTGCTGTGCCAGACTCCCCCTGGGAAGGTAGTCCTGTCGACACAAAGGGTGTTGCAGTGTCAGCTGGAGGATCTAGATCAGGTTGTGCTGAACTAGTGACTGGATCCAAGGCTGAAGGCTCCCCCTGCATATGTGCATTATTCCCAGATGTGTCTGATGAGGCGCCAAACGAATCACGATGAAACTCAGGCAGAGAGATGTCAGGCAGAGAATCCCCAGGAAAATGGTGCAAAAGAGTGGACTTGATAGAGCAAACCATTTGATACATTGAGGCCTCAAAGGCAAGCTGACGCTTTTGATCCTTCTTATAGCGTTTGGCAAAAGATTGAAACTCAGTAAACATTTGTACCTGCCAGCTGGAATCCGAGAGCCCTTTGAACATAGGAGACTTGCCTTTACTCACTGTGGTTGCTGAGGGAGTGGTTGAAGAAGGCTTCCTGTTGACCACCCAGAGAAAGCTCTTACTGAGAATCGGATTCTGAACTTGATAATCATGCGTGGTGAGTGGAGGGTGAGCATCCATGAGAACTCGTTGAACTAAACTTGGAAATGGTAGCTTGTTACGAGTGCCAGTGGATTCAGATGCTTCCGCATGCCGGTCAAAGATGAGCGAGGGCAGATCAATGGATACATTAGTGCCTACAGCATACAAGAACTTGCCAATCTCAAGGGTAACAGCAGACAAATGAGAATTAGGAAACCAATTGTACAAGGCTACTCGATGAAGAACCCTATAGAATGGAGTCAAGTGAGTAACCAGTATTTCCTGTTTGTCCCAAATATAGTCATCCCTGCCAGTTAGCACTCGACCCATCAAAGATTGATCTGGATTAAAGTGTTTCCCATATGTTGGATGCCTGATAGACTCAACTTGCAATAATGAAGCAATAGTGGAAGGACCAAAAGGAACTCTATGACCCCTAACAAAGGCACTCACACACCCTGGATGACCCTCAGCAATAACAGTTCTATCCAGATTGGCATAGAATTCTCGAACTAATATGGGGTGGGGAGCAGACAAGTTAGTGACCGTGTTGACCCATTTCCTAAGTTTTAAAAACTCATGCAGTTCAGGAAAATCATCTAAAATGACCACTTGTTCGAACCAAAGCTCACGACTACCAAACCACCGTTGATAGACAGAGGCTTTAGAGGCATCAACAAAGCATTGTACTGTTGCAGGGTCGACAGTTGATATAGGAACTTTGGGAAGTTTGGACTTTTTAGAACCTCTAGACGACCGTTTGGGAGATGACTCTGTAGAGGCAACTGGAGTGGGTTTTTTCTTGGATTTATTTTCAGGGGGATGATACGTGGTGTCAGCAGAGGATTTTCTTTTGGGTTGAACACGTTCACTGGTTGGGGTAGGAATAGAGACCTTAGATGGAGGACGAGGAGGGCCTATAGGTTTTGAGGGAGACTGGTGACTCGACGAATAACGAGTGACACGTTTGGACACAGGTGGGGAAGGAGATGAAAGAGAAGGACGAACCTTTTTAGAGATAGGAGGAGCCTTACCTTGAAATGTACGAGGTTTCTGACTGACCGGAGGTGAGGTAGGAGACGGAGTTGACTCTGAACTCGGGAAAGGTGCAGAACCACCAGCCTCCGACTGGTAAAGGACAATGTCACGACAGGGATTAGGTAATGCAGACGCGACAGTAGGAGGCACTGGAGGATCATCAGTCAACTCCATGGATGGAACAACCATAGCAACAGGGGTGACTGCAATGGGTGTGATATTCTCCATGATAGAGAGAAAAGAATTTGGATGAAGCATAGCTTAGGGTTTCAGAGAGGAAAGTGAAGAAGTGAGACTGATCACTTACCGTAGGCCTTAAGTATAGGCACCCTGACACAACTGACCAGGCAAAAAAAATGATGATGATTTTTTTTAAAATTTGATTTTTGCCAAATAAACCGTACGCGCCCAAATTGAATATTTACTACCACATCATACGGCACACTAAACGAAACAAACCAACGTCATCAGGCAATAAGTGTATCAAAGAACCCAGACTTGTGACAAATATACCCCAATATATGCATTTAGCCCACACTTAGACAAAACAGAAAAATAACAAAAAAAACTTCAAGATACTCAACTTTTAAGACAAAAAATATATATCAGCTGATCAATGAACAGAGTGTCTGAGAGCACACGAACTACACAACTAGAGCAACAAATCATTCCCCTGCCCCATCGACAATGATACTGACAAAAGCACTACACATTGAATCTCCATTCGTGTGTGAACAGTGACCTCATGTGGTCCAAGAAGAGTGAAATTCAGCTGGACCACTCTCTCAATTAAGAACCAACAGATAGTTGGAAAATAACGATTTTTGTATTGTTGTTTTGTATTTGAAGCCTTTTTTTTTAATATATCACTCTGGCTTTTGCTTTAGTACCCAGACATGGCTTTCACTCTCTTCCAGAGATGTAGCCGTCCTCTTTGAGTACCAAGAACTAATATAGAAGGAGCATACTACTTATTAGAACCTGGTGTATGAGAGCTCTTCCCATTGCATCTGGAAGAGGTAGCCTTTTTGACTAGGGAAGATTCAAGTGTAGTAACAATCAATGTAGTATATAGTAGATGGGGAAGGACAGAAGAACCATTGCTGAAGAACTGTGACATACATGCATGCTCATAGACAAAATAGATAGATCAGATGACACTAAGAACAGTTTAGATGGTACAGAGACCAATACATGTTCTTAAATGAGTAAAAGTTTGAGTATCTAAAGCTTTAGTGAACAAATCTGCTAATTGATTTGTTGTGGGCACATGAGATATTGACAGCATATTTGACTCAACTAGTTCTCGGATAAAGTGATACCTGATGTCGATATGTTTGGTCCGAGAGTGCTGCACAGGGTTTTTAGAGATGTTGATGGCGCTTGTACTGTCACAAAAGATGGTCAGTGTGTGTTGAGGATACCCATAATCGGTAAGCATTTTATTCAGCCATATCAATTGAGTGCAACAGCTGCCTGCTGCAATATATTCTGCTTCTGCAGTGGAAAGGGAGATGGACTGCTGTTTTTTGCTATACCACGAGACAAGGTTATTCCCAATGTAAAAGCAACCCCCTGAAGTGCTTTTCCTATCATCTATACATCCTGCCCAATCAGAGTCACTATATCCGACCAAAGAGGTGTTCGTGTCACAACTATACCAAAGACCATAATTAACCGTCCCAGCTAGATATTTGAAAATTCTTTTGACAGCAGAGAGATGAGACTGTTTAGGATTGGCTTGATACCTGGCACATAAACCTACACTAAAGGATATATCAGGGCGACTTGCTGTGAGATACAGTAAGCCACCTATCATACTTCTGTATAGAGTGGGGTCAACAGGGTCACCAGACTCATCTCGTGACAATTTGGACGTGGTGCCTATTGGTGTGTGTGCATGCTTGACCTGAGAGTAGCCAAACTTATCTAACATAGACTTGACATATTTAGACTGTGAAATGAATGTACCATGATCTAGTTGTTTGATTTGGAGTCCTAGAAAGAAAGTAAGGTCACCTATTAAACTCATTTCAAACTCATTAGTCATTAAAGTGACAAATGTTTGGACTTCAGTATCACAAGTTGAGCCAAAAATGATATCATCCACATATATTTGGGCAACAAAGATTCCTTTGTCAATATGTTTAATGAATAGAGTGCTATCTGCAGTACCTCGAGTGAAGCCATGAGAGATGAGAAATGAAGTGAGTCTATCATACCACGCACGTGGGGCCTGCTTCAGTCCATATAAGGCTTTATTGAGCTTGTACACATGGTGTGGATGATGCGGATCTTCAAACCCCTGTGGTTGTTTGACATAGACTTCCTCTTGAATTACCCCATTGAGAAAGGCACTCTTGACGTCCATTTGAAAGAGTTTGATCTTGAAAAAACATGCAATGATAAGAAGTAGCCGAATGGATTCTAATCGAGCCACGGGTGCAAATGTTTCATCAAAGTCGATGCCTTCGACCTGACTATATCCTTGAGCCACAAGTCGTGCTTTATTTCGAGTCACTGTCCCAAATTCATCAGACTTGTTTTTAAACAACCATTTCGTCCCTATAACATTTGCACCATCTGGTCGAGGGACCATTATCCAGACACCCAGTCTCTTGAAATTTCCCATTTCATCCTGCATGGCAGCCAACCAGAACTCATCTAATAATGCATCTCGAACACTTTTGGGCTCAATCTGTGACAGATAGCAGGCAAAGGCTAACAAATTCTGCAGTTTACGTCTAGTGACCACTGTATCATTTGGATTTCCTATGACAGTGGCTTGAGGATGAGCTTTCTCAACCCAGGATGGGGGCCCGTTTTTATGAACTTTGACCTGTTGGAGTTCATTGGTCATGGCACTATCAACTTCATTTTCTCTTCCTGTACCACTGGCACTGGCTTGATTGTCACCTGATATACCTAATGCTGTATTTAGAGACTCTGTAGATGTATCAGGGTACACCTGAGACTGTCTAGTGAGGACTGGTCTAGAGCCTGAGAGAACAGGAGAGTCATCTTCGATCCACACATCTTCATGTCCTTCTAAATCATCAAATTTCACATTCATTGATTCAACTACAGTGAGAGTCCGTTTGTTGAATACTCTGTAAGCCCGACTGTTGGTGGAGTACCCCAAAAATGTTCCTTCATCACTCCTGGGATCAAACTTGGTCAAGTGATCCCGATCGTTCAGGACATAACACGTACATCCAAAGATATGCATGTGGCCCACGTTAGGAGGTCTTCCTTTCCATAGCTCATAGGCAGTTTGAGAGGTACCAGTGCGAAGATGAACTCTATTGCACACGTAACAGGCAGTATTGACAGCTTCAGCCCAAAATCGTTTTAAAATATCCTTGGCCTGCATCATGACCCGAGCCATTTCCTGTAGTGTTCTGTTTTTTCGTTCAACAACTCCATTCTGCTGAGGAGTTTTTGGGGCTGAGAACTCGTGGTGAATTCCCATGCCATTACAGAACTCTGAGAATATGGAATTTTCGAACTCTTTTCCATGGTCACTTCTTAGTCGAAAAACTTTGCCAACTTTGGAGTCTTTCTCAGTTTGCAATCTCAGTATCAAGGCAGAGAATGATCCAAATGTGTCAGACTTGTCTCTAAGAAATTCAACCCAGGTAAACCGAGAGTAGTCATCCACCAAGACCATTACATATCTTTTCCCACTGATACTTTCATTCTGCATTGGCCCCATTAAGTCCACATGCATGAGTTCCAGCACACGAGAGGTGAGAAGTCTATTAATTGTGGGATGAGATGCCTTATGCTGTTTTCCAAGCTGACATGGACCACATACTCTTTCCTTGGAAACTTTCATGTCAGGAATTCCCTTTACAGCTTGAAGCTTCACCAATCTTCGGAGATCTCTGTAGTTCAAGTGTCCCACCGTAGTGCCATAAGTCAGGTTTGTCCAAGAAGGTCCTGTTGCACACTATGGTATTGCACACAGCATAGCACTGGTCTACAGTTCTGTTTCCTGTTAAGACAACACACCCATCAGATGAAACTAAACATTGAGTTTTAGTGAAACTTACAGAGAGATTGTCGTCACACAATTGACCGATGCTGATGAGATTTGCTTTGAGTCCTCTCACATATAAGACATTTGTCAGGTGAGCTGCTCCATTCACATTTACATCACCTCTCCCAGCAATCTGTCCTTTGTTGCCATCCCCAAAAGTGACAGATCCTCCTTTTTCATCTTTGAAGTTAACTAGCAATTTCTTATTTCCAGTCATGTGACGCGAACATCCACTGTCGAAGTACCACTGACCTTCAACAAAGGCAGACAGAGATAGCTTTGCAACCAAACCAACATCAGAATTTGGTTTGGACTTTATTTTCCATTCTCGACGAGGTTTGCGTCCATGTGACTTATTTGGAGGAGGGAAACTATTTGGTCGATTGATCATGGCTTTCAAGTAGTTCTGCAATTTGTAACACTTAGGACGGATGTGACCTCTCTTATTACAGAAATGACATGTAGGAATGAAATTGTCATTCTGTGGAAAGTTGTCAGCATCAGTCCTCCTTCCTTCAAATTTGAGTTTGGTGGGTCCAGTTGGAACCTGTCTCCTCTCAGATGAGTCAGATTCATTAATGGTGACTGAGGTGTCAGGAGACCCATCTTCCTTCTTTGATGAATTGACATTGGAGGGTAAGGAATGCTCAACAGACAATTCATTTCCTTGCTTGTAAAGCATCTTATATCCTAATGAAGTTCGATCACCATAGGGCTTCTGAAGCTGTAGGGTTTGATTGATGGCAGCAGTGCCTGGGGGAATGAACTGTAACGCTTGCTTGGTTCGGATTAGATCAGCTGTGAGTTTGTAAATCTCATTCTCCTTTTCATCAAGAAGTCGGTTGAGATTTTTGACAGAGTCTTCTAACTTTCCTTTTTCAGTCTCCACTTGCTCAAGGGAGCTCTTTAGGGCACGAATCTGTTTAGTCATGTACTCCCATTGTGCAAACATTTCTTCATAAGCATGTTGACGACCTGTGCTATCTGCTTCTGATGAAGTGGAGACTGCATCATCTTCAGATTCAACTGGATTACAGCTTTGGGCCATGAATGCAAGTACCTGCTTCTCCTCATCTGATCCTTCACTGGCTGTGGAGTTCTTTTCCTCATCACTATCACTCCAAGTTGCTGCAAGGGCCTTTTTCTTTTTTAGTGTGTTGGCACACTCAGCCTGAATGTGACCATATCCATCACATTCTCTGCACTTAATCCCTCGCCCCTTTTGATCAGTTGAGGCTTGTCCTGGTTTGAAATTTACTCCTTTGTTTCTCTTGAGCAGATTTTCTTTGTCAGCTGATGAATTCTTCCTGTAGTTCTTTTTCAAGAACTTTGCATAGTTTCTTGTTAACATGGCAACAGTTTCATCTGTAATGCCATTTAAGTCCTCCAGAACAGGTTTTTTGTTTTCTTGGTGAATAAGTGCAACCCCAACCTCTGATTTTTCTTTCACCATCTCCTTTTGTTTCTTGGTTTTCTTCCACCTAGACAGTGATAGCTCATAGTTTTGTAATGATCCGATGAGCTCGTCAAGATCGAGTTCCTCAATGTTTCTCATTTCTTCGATAGAGGTAACTTTGGACATGAATCTTCAGGGGAGGACACCAAGCACCTTTCGAACCAGTTTCGAGTTAGAGTAAGTTTTCCCCAGAGTATATGATTCATTAGAAATGTCACAAAGTTTTGCATGGAATTCAGCCACAGACTCATCCTCCTCCATGGTGAGATTTTCGAAAGCCTTTGCCAAGGCACGCAGCCTTGATTTCTTGACAGCATCAGTTCCCTCGTTCTTAATCTTTAGCTTCTCCCAAGCTTCCTTAGCAATTTCACAATTGGCTATAACCTTCAACTGGTTAGTGGAGACAGCGTTGAACAAGGCATGAAGAGCCTTTGAGTTGAAATTTGCTCTTTCCATTTCAACAGTGGTCCATTGACTCATTGGTTTGGGTATGACGATTTCATTCTCCATCATCGTTGGTTTCCACCACCCTTCTTCTATGGACATCCATACTCTTTCATCAACAGCTCTCAAGAAAGCACGCATCTTGGTTTTCCAGTATGGATAATTGGCTCCTTCCAGCATAGGAGGTCTCGAGGTGGAGCCTCCTTCTCTGAACATTTCCATCCTGCACACAGAAGTGATAAACAGAAACACAATTGTTCTGTAGTTCTTTGAGAGAGAACTCAGAGGAAGTTAGTTGCAACAGAATCGATCGTCAAGGATGATTCAAGAATCAACAATCAAGAATCATACAGCAGTAGGATCTAACACAAATTTTTATAAAATTTCAAGCTCTGATACCAATTGAAAGTGCTACTAGTAGATTTTATTGATTCAAGTTACCAAGTTGTACATCTTTAAATTGATCGACTTCAAGATATGAGTTATGAACAAGAATTAAGCTTTAAGCAGTAAATCACACATCAATTTACAAGCTTCATCTGCACTGAGAACACATCTCAGCCGACTAGTGCTTGGGTTCCCCGAACCAGGGTAAATTCATCCACTATCAATCAAAGGTTCATATTACAATTACCAATTCTCTCTAAAGGAATCAAATACAACCTTTTCAGCAAATAGTAATGAATTACCAACGACAATCAAGAACACTGATTGTCAATGCACAATCCCTTGTGCAGCAACTGAGCTCCTCTTCAACATGTCTTCAATCTGAAATCCCTTCAGATCTGATGATGAAGATGACACTGAAATCCCTTCAGTTTGAACTCAACGATTCCAGATTCAGATCATTCCGCCATTGACGAACCCTCTCAAGCTTCAAGATCTAACCTGTAATCAAAATCACAAGAAACAAGATACGACTATCTCTCTAAAAACAACCAAAATAACTGTCTGAATGATTAATTGGATAACTACTTTACTAACAGAAACTGATTATATATATGACCACAACGATAAGTCCAGGTGGCACTAACTAACACTTAAAAAGACTCTCGTAAACAAACGTTAGTGCAGATATAACAGTCTAAAATTCCAGACACGACTAGACATTGAACAGAACATACACTGTCACAAAATAATGACACTAACAGTCTACTTTATGAATTTTCACTAAGCAAGGGCGAAATTGTAAAGAAAAGAGATTCTAGGTTTATTTCTTAATTAAGATACTTTATATGTCTAAATTAATAAATACATTAAATGGCAATATTATTTAATAATTATTTTTAAGTTATTAAATAATTAGAATTGGCATTTAAAAGGTTAAATTAGAAAATCGACATTTTTGAGAAAATGGGAATGAGAATTAACAAAATGGGAAAGTTGCAAAGTGAGGCCCAATTTCCTTATATGGGCCGCCCACTATGCGTAGGCTTTTACCATTTTATTTTTCCATTATTTTAATGCCACACAATTCTAACCTAAACCTAGAGGGCATTCTATAAATATAAAGTGTTGGCTTCAGGAAACTCATGACTTTGCACATTGTTTCCTTCAGAGAAAAGCCAAGCCGCCCCTTCTCTCTCTTTTCTTCTCTTCTAATTTTGAAATTCCCTTGAGTGATAGAGTAGTGCCCACACACATCAAGTGGTACCTCAATCATAGTATGTAATACTGTGGAAAATCAGCATCGAAGAAGGAGAGAAAGAGATCCAGATTCAGATCTTGATAATGCTCTGCTACAGAAAGGAATCAAGGGCTAGAGATCTGAATGGAAGGAGTCATCATATTCCGCTGCACCCAATGTAAGGTTTTCTTAAACTCTTATGTGTTTATTTCATTGTTTTAGAATTCATATTAGGATGTTAATCAAACATACTTGGTAATAAATCTAGATCCTGGTAAAATAATTCCAACACACTTCCAACTAGAAAGGGAGGAGTCAAATTTTCCGTCATTGTTATTGATTACTTTACTAAGTGGATGGAAATTGAGGCTATGAACACCGTAACCACTAAGAAGGTCGCGGACTTCATCATCGAAAACATTTTATGTCGTTATAGACTTCCACATAAAATTGTATCTAATAATCGAAAACAATTTGATAGTGATCAATTCATTAATTTTTGTGTCAAACACATAATCCTCAAAAGTTTTTCAACTATGGCTAGACCACAGGCGAATGGACAAGTTGAAGCCTTAAATAAGATCTTGAAAATAACATTGAAGAAGAAGCTTCAGGCCTGCAAAGGACAATGCCCAGAGGAACTTCCACAAGTTCTCTGGGCATACAGAACCACAGAAAGAACCTCAACAAGACACAACCCGTATTCAATGGCCTATGGGTGTGAAGCAGTAATCCTAATGTAGACCACAATACCTTCTCATTGAAGAGAGACTTATGACCCTACACAAAATTATACATTACTTCAAGAATCTTTGGATCTAATAAAGAACTTCGTGCGTAGTCAAAAGTATAACTCCAAATGTATCAAGGAAAAATTGCCAAACATTTCCAGTCCAAAGTAAAAATTCAGAGGTTTGAAATTGGTGATCTAGTCTTATGGAGGGTATTTCCAGCTTCTCAAAAACCAGGAATGGGGGTGCTGTGGCAGCCAGTAGTCCCGTGATCCATAAGGGGAAATACCGGGTAAGCTGTACAATCTCACACCGCCTGGGGAAGGTCAAGTGGGATGATTCTAAGACTGTGTAGGTATGGGACTACACAGTTGAATAGAGCTTAAATGGATTGATTGGTACTACCTATATCAACAAGGTGCATCTTGTTTTCCGGTAGCCCATCTCAAAAGAACTCCACAGTCAAGCGTGCTTGTCCTGGAGCAATTTCAACGATGGGTGACCTCCTGGGAAGTTTTCCCAGGATGCGTGTGAGTGAGGACAAAGCACGCTGAAAACACTCGTGTTGGTCTGTAGGGTCAGTCATCAATCCAGGAAGCAGCCAGAGTGGCTTACTCGTGTATAAGAGCCATTAGTCCGTGGGTGTAAGGGCCCAATGGAGGCTTGAAGCGGGGACGTTACAAATGGTATCAGAGCCTTGACCCAGCCGGAATTGTGGTCGACGAGGACGTCAGACCCTGTAAGGGGGGGTGATTGTGACAGCCAGTAGTCCCGTGATCCGTAAGGGGAAATACCGGGTAAGCTGTACAATCTCACACCGCCTGGGGAAGGTCAAGTGGGATGATTCTAAGACTGTATAGGTATGGGACTACACAGTTGAATAGAGCTTAAATGGATTGATTGGTACTACCTATATCAACAAGGTGCATCTTGTTTTCCGGTAGCCCATCTCGAAAGAACTCCACAGTTAAGCGTGCTTGGCCTGGAGCAATTTAAAGGATGGGTGACCTCCTGGGAAGTTTTCCCAGGATGCGTGTGAGTGAGGAACAAGCACGCTGAAAACACTCGTGTTGGTCTGTAGGGTCAGTCATCAATCCAGGAAGCAGCCAGAGTGGCGTACTCGTGTATAAGAGCCATTAGTCCGTGGGTGTAAGGGCCCAATGGAGACTTGAAGCGGGGACGTTATAGGTGCTAGGACCAAACTGGGAAGGTCCATATGAAATTCAAGATAAATTATGTGATGGAACTTATCACCTAAAGAGGCTGGATAGATCACAAATCCCAAGGGCATGGAACACTGACCACCTACAAATTGGGGGCAGCAAACTTCCTTCCTTTTATTTTATTTTTATTTTATGTCTAATTTCCACTTACGCCTTAGGGTAGGAATAATCTAAAATAAAAGTAGGGATATTCATCTCATTCTCAATTTATTGAATTTTTGTAAGTACTATAATAACTGATCAAGAATCTAGACTCTTAATCACTTAAGGGGTAACACATGTTATACCTCTTACAAAATAATTACGTAAAATTAAAAATAAGTATAAGAGTAGGAAGTATTGCTTAAACTGGAGCTTCAGGGAGCTGAAAATAAGCAACGACCTTACCATATTTAAAGTTAATCAAGTTTGATAATTAAAATTAACTCAGGTTAATCAAAAAAAAAAGAAAAGCTCAGGCTTTGAAATCTAGGAAGTAAGTAACACTTAATAATTATTTTCTAAAACAAGTCGTTAAAATTACGAGGTTTAGGCCATTAGAACCCTGTTCCAAGGAATTCACAAAAATAATTTGTTAAAAAGAAAAGAAATGTCTAAAGCATTTAGTCGAAGTCTAAAGGTTTAAACCTTCTAAACCAGAACCTCAAGGAACTGGAAACAAGAATAAACATAGAAAAATCAAGATTCATTGGATATACTTTAAGTATCTAGTGAATATAAAGTACGAAAATTATAAATATGCAAAAATAATTCCATAAAGCCCTACAGTAAAGGCGTAAATAATGCCTTTGCATTAATAAAAGGGTGAAAAGTTAGTTCATAAAAGTGGATTACAACTTGGATGGATCATTTGGTTGCTGAACTAAGTCTGATGGGTTTCTAACTAAACCCTTAATAACTGAAACATCACTAGTGGGAATCTGGCTTGAAGCTGAAACTTCGTTAGCTAGAATGATCTCTGCAGATGGAAGGGAGGATCCTTTTGGATTCTCATAACTGATTGAGAAACTTCACCGTCTGCTTGGTAGCCTGCTCAGCAGTGTTAAGAGCCAAGATTTTAGGAAGAAGTTGCTCTCTGTCATCTTCATCTAAAAAACTCACCACTTCCTTGTTCAATAACCATAATTGGAACAAATCTACTATCAAAGACTTCTTCAGATCTTCTTGATGTTCCTCTTCCATAGTGGCACGATTCTATTCAAGACTCTCAACGTAGGCTTCCACCTTTATGGTTAAAGCTTTGGGCTTTTCCATTTTTTCTCAAGAACGCTCCTCAGCCCTTTAAGCTTGGCTGAGAAGTCAATCTCAGAGTTCTTAAGCTTTTCTAAAGCCGCTTGTTTAGAAGTTTCAGCCTTTTGCTGGAGTTCTTAATGATGCCTCAGCTTCTTCTCCAAGTTGGCAGCTTCTACAATCTTTTTATTCAGGGCCTCCGTCTGAATGTTATAGTCTCAGGAGGCGGAGGTCAATTGTTGCTCCAGATCCTTAATTTTCTCCTGTGCATTAGATACTTTATCCTCAAGTATAAAAAACATGCGAATGAGCTTAATTCTAAGATTCCTTATATCTTTCAGTCCACTTCTTTCCCGCCTTGGCAGAGTTTTGTAGTTGGACACAACAGCATTAAGAGAATCTTTGACCCTTTGTTTGATCACCATCTCAGCGCAAGACTTAGCATTGTTCAAAGCTTTAATAACTTCTTCTTTGTGTTGCATAACTTGGTCACGTTCAGCCTTGAAAGTTTTAATTTCATACGCTAGCTTGTTAACAAAGGAAGAGCATCTCTCCGCCATCAAACTCACCTGGAAAAGAAGATAAATAAAATTAGATATATTTCAAAAATGGAAAAAGAGATTTAATTTAATCATAAGTTAATGAGCTTACAGCAACAACTTGGTTCTTGAGACTAACAACTATGAAGACTGGTTCCTCACTTGCCGTTGTGTCAAACTTAACGGAACCTTGTCTACTACATGTAATTACATTCAGGTCCAATAAGTTTGCTACAAACAGAACAAGATCAGAGCCTACTCTAGGTTGGAGGCTCTCAATAGCCACTTGGAAATTAAAGATAGCAGGAAGCAGCTCGTTGAACTTTGTAGCATTAGCAAATTCAGGGCCCTGCCTAGTCGAGAGAAAGGTTGCCTTGTTCTTCATTTCTTCATATTCAAAGTTGATTCTTATATTGAAAAGTTTATCAACAAGCTCCAGTTGAGCACAAACCTCCTTTGAGAATGAAGAAGAACGAATTGGAAAATAAATGTTTCAATGAGGAAGTGAAGGCAAACTTGTGTTTTCACTAGGTAGTTGGATAAAAGAATTCGGAACTAGTGGAGCTGACAGAGGTCAAGTGCTAACAATGGCTTTGTTGGAATATGCATTCCGCCTAGTCAGCTTTCCCCTTCCAGGAATATTTGAACCCCTCCCTCCATGGGCTTCTAAACTTTGCTCCATTGAAGCAGCCAGTTGCTAAAGTTTATCCTTATCTTTAACCCTTGATCTTTTTCTATCTCCACCGAGTTCGGAGCCACCCTCTTCCTTAGGGCAAAGACATATCTTTTTCCATCATCTTCTCCATCACCTTCTCTGTCATCTTCCTCATCACCATCAATTTCAATAGGTTTTAGTTGGGGAAGAACTATATCCAAAGGAGTCTCATCTTCTTTCCTCGCGAAGTAGAGGCTACCACAGTAAAAGTGGCTGGAGCATATGCAACAACATCTAAAACTGAAGCCTTTTGAATAGCTTCCAAGAGTTTAATCAAAAGTGTTGGCTTCTTAGCTCCATCATCAGAGGGCTATAAAACCTTCCCCTTGTCACGACCACTTTTGGCTAGGTCTCTGACTTTGTTTGAACATTGATGGATGGAGCCAAGAAATTTGTCTACAAAACCCATTTGAAAAGTGAGTGGTTGCTCGGTAAAAAATAAAGCAAGTTCAGATAATGAGCATGGAAGCATCATAATAAAATGAATAATGACAACATACAATTAAGATCCATGCCGTTTATTTTAGCATAGTTGGGATTTTCGCTAGCAAATTAGGTTATGTCCTCTCTATTTAAGAGACTTCCATATTGAAAGAACCTTTGGTACAACATCTTCCTAAGATAATCTACCCAGACCTCATGAGTTGGTGGAATGAAGTGGTTTGGATTCCTAATGATGTCATCTACCATATCCATATAATTATTGTCTGGATACCTATGATGATCTAAGTGCAAAAAGCAAGGGTCGAATCTGAATTTGTCAAAATAGTCTAAATTTCCCAAAGATGGAGCCTTAACTACACGGAACGGTGTCTTACCACTCCTAAAAGTACTCGCTCCACGAGCACCCTCATTCCAGAAAACATCCTTGAAACGAACAACATGCTCTTCGGCCTCGCTCACCGTCTCTAAAAATTGACAGGGCTCATCTACCAAGCATTTTCCTCCAATTTAGTAGCTTTTAAAGCTTATTCAGAAGAAATAACAATAATAGCTTCTTTAATGTCAGCAAGACTGACATGAAAAAGATCTCTGACTAGATTCTTTATCGTTAGATTATAAATACTTTGATGAGGAGCTAACAGGCCAGCCTCTTTAAGGTTTTTAGTGGTTACAAGTGTTGGGTTTTGTGCCCTAAATAAAACCCATTTCAGTATAATCAGATTTACTTATTAATAAAGATCAGAAATAACATTTTATGTTGCATGGTTCACATGATTTATTTCATGATTATATATATAATGTATAAATTCTATTTAAGTCCAGAACATATGAATTTGTTAATGATTATAGTGTGGTCAGCACAGTGGAATATAATCTTAATTATAGGTTAGAAAGTTTATTTCCTGATTTGTCAGTTCACTGGATTTAGACTGGCATGATAATCAGCGATAGGTATTCTTACAACTTCGATCTCAAGAGTACTATACATGTTCTTTGATTTGGTAGTTAAGCCTACTTTTGGGTCAGGGTGATACGTACATTTTGGGAACATGATAGTATAATTGAGTGGGAGCGCTAACATAAATATGGAGTCTATAACTTCTATAGGAATTTAGAACTGAAATGATGATATCCTTTGAGCTTGGCTAAACTGAGATAAATGGTTGAGATCTCATTTTACTTCGCTGAAATATCATTTATACGGAGCTAAGTATTTTAAGGATAAAATACATTGAAGGTGTAACGGTAATTTAGTCCCTATTCAATGTAGATCATCTATTAGAGGGCCATTGATCAAATTAGGCTTATAACAATGGATAACTAATAGCGTATCTATATCGTGGAACATATAGAGCGTTCTCTATGATTGAGAGTGCAATTCCGAGTTCTAAGTATGGATTCAATAAGGAATTAATAAGTTAGGGAATTTACTTGGTAAATTCGGTTCGACTTATTGGAAGCTCGGATATATAGACCCATGGTCCCCATACTAGTTGAGACAATACTGCTTGTAAGACTCAGTTAATTGATTTTGATTAATCAATTATAATTCTAAAGTTAGACTATGTCTACTACTTTGTGAGTTTTCACTAAGCAAGGGTGAAATTGTAAAGAAAAGAGATTCTAGGTTTATTTATTAATTAAGAGACTTTATATGTCTAAATTAATAAATATATTAAATGACAATATTATTTAATAATTAATTTTGAGTTATTAAATAATTAGAATTGGCATTTAAATGGTTGAATTAGAAAATTAGCATTTTTGAGAAAATGGGATTGAAAAATGACAAAATGGCAAAAATTGCAAAATTGCAAAGTGAGACCCATTATCCTTGTCATGGCCGGCCACTATGCAAGTAATTACCATTTATATTTTCATGCCATAAAATTCTTACCTAAACCTAGATGGATTTCTATAAATAGAACGTGATGGCTTCACGAAACTATGACATGCATATTATTCCTTCAGAGAAAATAGCCTAGCCGCCACTTTCCCTTCTCTTTTCTTCTTCATATTGTTCAGCCTTGAGTGAATGAGTGAGTGCCCACACACATCAAGTGGTATCTCAATCATAGTGTGGAAGATTGTGTAGAATCCAATCAAGAAGGAGAATCAGCATCAAAGGGAGGAGAGAAAGAGATCCAGGTTCAGATCTTGATTATGTTCTGCTATAAAAAGGAATCAAGGGCTAGAGATCTGAATGGAAGGAGTCATTATATTCCGCTGCACCCAATGTAAGGTTTACTAAACTTTATATGTGTTTATTTCATTGTTTTAGAATTCATATTAGGATGTTAATGAAACATACATGGTAGTATATCTAGATCGTGGTAAAATATTTCCAACAACTGGCACGAGAGCCATGGTAATGATTTACTTTCATGAAATATGAATTAAAACGATGTTTTGTGTTGATTTGGATGGTTTCATGTGGTTTGATGAATATATGTGTTGTACAGAATTTTTTCCATGAAAAATATTTTTTCTATTTTTGAAAATATTTATATTGGATTCCTTGTAAAAAATTAAGCAATTTTCTTTTTTATGGAACTCGATTCCGATAAAAATTGAGAAAGTTGTGAATTTTGGAAAATTGGAAGCGCCGAGCTTTGTCGCACACGAACCCTGCTGAACCTCTTCGTCTGCGCAAGCATGGGCCATTTGCAGCCTCTGGAGGTTGCATGTGCAGCCTCCTGGGCAGCATTCACCCCAACCCGATTCTGTGGGATTCTTTTCCAAAATTCGATTCTTTCCAATTTAAAAACACTAAATTTAAAATAAAATATTATTTTTAAATATATTTGAACTTAAATATCATATTTCATTTAATAATATTTATTTTTAGTAATTATTATTAATTTTGATATTATGAGGTTTAAATTTCAAAATTGATTATTTTAATTTTTTAAATTATGGTCAGATTTAAAAATTTGTTAATTTCTTTAATATTTATATATTATTTAATTATAAGATTAGAAATTTGAATATTGCTTAATTTGAGATATTTTGACATATAATTATGGTAATTATTATTTATTTATTATTTTATTCCTAAAATAACAAGTATCTAACCAAATCTATTTTATAATTAGTTTAGTTTATTATTTTAATTTTATTAAATTATAAGATTTGAAAGTGATATTGAAGATATTTTTTTTCAAATCATTGATCTTATTTGATATTTAATTTAATTTGATAAAAATAATTCAAATAAACCTAGATATTTTAAAAATTCGTTTTTCATCTTTTTGAATTTAAATTTTGAGATTTTTAAGGTATGTTTTAACAACCCTAAATTTTCAAAATTTATTTGGTTAGTTTAAGAATAATAATTTAATTGTATTAATATTTTATTTCACATTTGTTACATGGACAATGTTTGTTTAATTTTATATTGTTTATTCAAAACTTTTTTTAACAAACCTATTATTTATTTGATCTAAATTGCTATGATTAACTTGTTGACAGATCCAATGATCTGATTTTAATCATAGTCCAATTGTCAATAGATCTTATGAATAATTTGTAACAGGTAAATTTTGTACTTCTTTTATCTGTGTAAACCTAGTAACATGATAGGGCCCATCCAAATTATTTGACCTGTGTGAGCCTATATGTTTGCTATTGGGCTTAGATGCATATAGGAAGCCCATTTAAGTTTTTACTAAGTAAATGGACTAGGTTGTTAAAATAAAATTTGACATAAGTAATTTTATTTAGGCCCAATTAGATTTGGGCTTATTCAATGAATAACAATTGTTTATTTAAAGGTTAAATTCCTCTCTTTTGGGCCTTGTGTGAGAGTCGGGGGCCAATAGAAGTGGGTACGACATACTGAACCCAACTCCCCCTCACATGAACTACCCCAATTGTGAAGGCCCATTTCCCTTATTTAAATAATTGTATTAGGTTAATTATATTAGTCTAACCTAATTAAAATTGAATCAGTAACATAATCAACTTTTAAAATATATGAAATTTATTTTTTATTTAATATTTTAAAGTTAATTTTAGAAAAACACTTAGTTAATGATATATATTCTAGACAGTTATTTCTAGTACTAATTATATTTTCTAATATTTAATTAGGAAAATATCATAGATTGTGAAATTAATTGTTTAATAATTAATTTTTGGTACAATCTAAGTTAAGTATATTTTTTCCTAGAATTAACCTAGAATTAATAATTAAGTCTCCTCTATACTTAATTATTTATTTCTCGAATATAATACATTTAATTAAATTGAAAATTTAAATATTTAAGTTGATTTTCATCATCATACTTAAATATTATTATTTTCATGCTATTTAATCAAAATTAAAAATTATTTTAAGTTTGAAATCTTATTTCAGAATAACTTAAATTTGAATAATTTTCGAAATATATTTTATTTTATTTTATTAATCTTTTTCCCACAATTTCAAAATTGTATTTTTTTTAAATGCAGAAATTTCGAATTTTATTTTTAAAAAAAAGATTAAAGGTTAAAATTATTTATTTTAATTTCGGACCAACTCAAATCAATGATTTTTTCATTTAATGATTAATTAAAATAAATGAACTAAAATATATTATAATTATAAAATGAATTAATTAGTCAATGAAAGTCTAGATAGATATTATCTGTTTTGCTTGAAGTATTTTTCTAGTGATATTTAATTAAATAGAAAATTAATATTTAAGTTGATTCTTAATCATGATACTTAAATATTTGAAAATTTTCTTAAATATTTAATTAAATAGGAAAATTATATTTTTGTTGAAAATTAATTTTTATTAATTAATTTTGGGCCAACACAAAATTAGAATAATTTTTCCAGGATTTATTTTTATTTTATTTTAAAGTATTTTTCGAAAATTGTATTCTTAAATACTTCAATTTTTGAAATGCAATATATATTTATAGAAAATTAAATTTGAGTTGTAAGTTAATTTAAATTAATTTTGAAACAACTTAAATTGAATATTTTCTAAATATTTATTGGAAACTATTACTAAGATGGAAATAATTCATGTTATTTTCATATCCATCTAAGTATAATGTATAAATATTAAATTAAAATTTATATTTAGAGTTTTTCATTCTAAATTGGAAATTTTAATTAAATAAATATATATTTAAAATAAATTGATTAAAATAAATATTAGAAGAAAATACACTTTAAATAATGAGCTTTATTATTAGGACATTCGATCTCAATTGTTGGTTCTACATAGTTCTTGTTTTAGTGAGTAATCCTCCCTAATGGAGGAACGTTCATTAGCAATTTAACACCGTAGAATCTTGAAAGATAATATTATTTGTAAGTGTTTTATATAGTATTGATCACCCTAATGGTGGCGACTGTATTTGACTTACAAAAGTATGAAACAATGGTGGAAGCTCATAAGATAGAATAGCCTTGACTCTCGCCTAAACGGGACAACGCTGGATTCCAATCTTGATCGAATAAAAGGTTGCTAGAATGTTTATCATTTTAGATGAGCTAACAACTCTCAATGCATGGTATAACTGACTCTCGCCTAAACGAGACACTGATATCAGTTTGTTGAAGACCTTGGAAATTATTTAGGATAGTATGTTTTAGTATTTTCACTTGTCATTCCTACTTGCTATATGTTTAATAATTTCTGAATTGTGTATGAATTTATATTGAACCATGTTATTTTCTGTTATTAAATTGTAGTTTAATTTCGAATCTTCATTGTTGGTCTAACTTGGTTTGTTGTTCTAATGGGACAAATCCCTAATGGATTGTCAACATTAGACAAACATAATAGTGTTAGATCTCGAATGATAAATATTGTAAATGCAACATCTAGCTGTTCATCAATTGATGACATCTTAGACTAGTATTTACAATATGAAACAAGAAGATTGTATAAATAAGATTACTTTGACTCTCGCTAATCGAAGCATCGTTGGATTCTTATTTAAAACCGAAATTATCCTAATTCCTCTTAGCTTATTCATTTCGAATTAGCTCAATAACATATCATTGGATGAATGGTCTATAAATCATTTCATGTCATTCTATATTTTCACTTAAGAAATTAAATGACGCATATGATTATATTCTCGAAATTCTATCCCAAAATGATATAAATCCTCAATCTTAGAAATCTCCTACTTGTATGGGCAAATCAGACTTAGAGTTAAATTAGTAGTGGTGGTCCAAGAAAGAGTTACTCATTATACAGTTACACTTTCACAAGTGTTTAATAACCATTATTAATCAATGGATTCAAACTGTATTATAGTATGATTATGAGTTTAGTATTCTGTGTCCAGGATCCACTTGCACTATTCTAAGAACTCTTTAATGTAACTAAACCTAAGTCATCAAAAGACTACAACCACATTTTTAAATCTATGGCATTTGTATCTTGTTCATAGTGGTTTTGACAAGATCAATCTCTGTAAAGAGTTAATATGCCTATATCCACTGAAAGTAAGTTCATCTCATTCGCAGATGGAGTACATTTAGGGGTGGATATGAATTTTTCGTTGTATTCTTAAAACGATCACTCTAGATTTTACCTTATGCAAAAGAAATTTGAAATGTTTGAAAAATTTCTGAATTTCTAGCAATGGTGAAAAACCATTATGGTAAGTGGTTAAAGATCTTGCGAACTGATAGGGGTGGAGAAATAGTTAGTAGATATGCAGTTCAAAGATCATTAAGTTGATTTTTGAATTATATCAAAACTTACCTCCCTAGAAATTCGAGTTGCATATTGATGATTAGTTACTAGTCGTTGCCTAAGTCCTTCTATGGTAATACAATTTAAGAATGATGCAATGGTTGGGTACTTAGTGCAAACCATTACTAGATTCATGGATGACCTAATCGAAATCTTAAGAAAAGCTAGAACTGTTAACCATGGTTTGCATGTTTGTTAGCTATTCTAAGTGATTAGGGGTGGAACATCCCGTAGTCCATAGATAAGAAAGTGTTTGTTTAAACAAATACTAATTTTCTAAGAAAATGACTAAGTCTGAAAATAAAGTAGCACATAAATGAGATATTTTCCTTGATTCCAAAAGTGTTCTATCATCTTATTCTTCACAAGATGATCCCAATGCCTCTGTTGTTTTGACACAACTGAAGAGGTCAATACCATGTAGTTTACTTAGATATAATTCACGGTACCTTGTCGTAGTAGGAGGGTTTCAAGGAACTCACCTTCTTATGATTGGAAGACACTAGTGATTAAAATCCATTGTGAGTTTAAACAAGTAATGGATTGTCAAAAATAAGAAACTAAGAAGTAAAGCCAAGAGAACTATGGTTAAAACCATTCATGTTGCATAACCTAAAGTTTTCTATTACAAGGACAAGAAAGGAAATTTTCGTTTGTAGGTCTATTCAATGGACTTAACAAAACTTCATGTTCCTAGTATTATAGGTTTGAGTTTATCTAAACCTATGGCTTGTGGTACACCTGGTAATTACTTACTCTAATGCAAGAAACTTACTTTAGTAAGATGATGAAGCATTTTTCTAATGGCAATCTATCGAAGCTTCTCGACTTTTAGACATAGATTTTATTTATCTAAGGAAAAGTTTCAACTATTCCAGAAAAGATAAAGTCATGAAAGAATTCCTTAAATCAACAGTGAGAGGTCTCAGATATGCTTTAATATGCCTTAGACCAGACACCTACTGTTGAGTGGGAATAATGAGTAGGTCTCAGATTAATCCAGGAGAGGAACATTGGAAGACAATCAAGTAAATCTGAAGATTAAGAAGAGGAACTATATGTTAGTTGATAAGGGTGTGTTTAAAACTCTTAGACTACACCACATCAGATTTTGAGACTTGCCTTTGTGCTAGAAAGTCTGCTGATAAGATGGTGATTACTCTGGGGTTGAAGTAGTGATTTTGGAGAAGTATAAAAACCTATCTGAAGTCTCTTAGTCTACCAGAGAGAGACTGAATGTTAAAGTTGCAGGAAAGATACTTATTCAGTCTAAGGAAACTTCTATACATTTTTGGCACCGTTCCAATATTTCTTAAATACTAGTGTTACTTCCTGATTAACCAAAAAGTAGTTGCCAAAAGTATACAATCCAGTATCCCAAGAGAGTAGACATATAGAGAGGAATTTCAAAATATTAAGGAAGAGTAATGGTGGAGAAAAGGTTGTGGTTCATGCAACCTGTCAGATCCTATTATGAGGAGTATACTACTACTACACTTGATTTGTATATAAAGGAGTTGAGATTATTTGAAATGCACATTTTGTTTTATATTAGTGCAAGTGGGAGTTTGTTGGGTTTTGTGCCCTAAATAAAACCCATTTCAATATAATCACATTTACTTATTAATAAAGATCAGAAATAACATTTTATGTTGCATGGTTCACATGATTTATTTCATGATTATATATGTATAATGTATAAATTCTATTTAAGTCCAGAACATATGAATTTGTTAATGATTATAGTGTTGTCAGCACGGTGGAATATAATCTTAATTATATGTTCGAAAGTTTATTCCCTGATTTGTCAGTTCACTGGATTTAGACTGGCATGATAATCAGCGATAGGTGTTCTTACAACTTGGATAAGTGTTATGTCCTTTCCAGGGCATTGGCAAAGTTTACCAGTATCGAATGTACGGAGTATACATCGGAAGCGACCGACATTGAACTTTGATTAGATTTGTTAAAATTTACCGTAATATATATTCAATTCAATATCACCTGTTGATCCTAGATCAAATGATCTTAATCCTGATATGGTTAGGTTCGATCTCAAGAGTACTATACATGTTCTTTGATTTGTTAGTTAAGCCTACTTTGGGGTCAGGGTGATACGTACATTTTGGGAACATGATAGTATAATTGAGTGGGAGCGCTAACATAAATATGGAGTCTATAACTTCTATAGGAATTTAGAAGTGAAATGATGATATCCTTTGAGCTTGGCTAAACTGAGATAAATGATGATAAGTGTAACGGTAATTTAGTCCCTATTCAATGTAGATCATCTTTTAGAGGGTCATTGATCAAATTAGGATTATAACAATGGATAACTAATAGCTTATCTATATCGTGGAACATATAGAGCGTTCTATATGACTAAGAGTTCCATTCCAAGTTCTAAGTGTGGATACAATAAGGAATTAATAAGTTAGGATATTTACTTGGTAAATTCAGTTCGGCTTATTGGAAGCTCGGTTATATAGGCCCATTGTCCCCATACTAGTTGAGATCATAATGCTTGTAAGACTCAGTTAATTGATTTTAATTAGTCAATTATAATTATAAAGTTAGACTATGTCTAGTTTATGAATTTTCACTAAGCAAGGGTGAAATTGTAAAGAAAAGAGATTCTAGGTTTATTTATTAATTAAGAGACTTTATGTGTCTAAATTAATAAATATATTAAATGAAAATATTATTTAATAATTAATTTTTAGTTATTAAATAATTAGAATTGGAATTTAAATGGTTGAATTGGAAAATTGGCATTTTTGAGAAAATGGGATTGAAAAATGACAAAATGGAAAAATTGCAAAGTGAGGCCCATTATCCTTGTCATGGCTAGCCACTATGCAAGTATTCACCATTTATATTTTCATGCCATACAATTCTAACCTAAACCTAGATGGCTTTCTATAAATAGAAAGTGATGGCTTCACGAAACTATGACATGCATATTATTCCTTCAGAGAAAATAGCCTAGTCGCCACTTTCCCTTCTCTTTTCTTCTTCATATGGTTCAGCCTTGAGTGAATGAGTGAGTGCCCACACACATCAAGTGGTATCTCAATCATAGTGTGGAAGATTGTGTAGAATCCAATCAAGAAGGAGAATCAGCATCAAAGGAAGGAGAGAAAGAGATCCAAGTTCTGATCTTGATTATGTTCTGCTACAGAAAGGAATCAAGGGCTAGAGATCTGAATGGAAGGAGTCATTATATTCTGCTGCACCCAATGTAAGGTTTATTAAACTTTATATGTGTTTATTTCATTGTTTTAGAATTCATATTAGGATGTTAATGAAACATACATGGTAGTATATCTAGATCCTGGTAAAATATTTCCAACAACAAGATCCTCAAGTTGTAATTCTTCTTCTTATAATGAATTGTAGAAGGCTTGTTTGTTGGGAATATTTTACCAGGATCTAGATTTACTAACAAGTATGTTGAATTAACATCGTAAATATGAACATCTCTAAAATAATGAAATTAAACACATAAGGGTTTAAGAGAACCTTACATTGGTTGCAGCAGAATATAATGACTCTTTCCGCTCAAGATCTCTAGCCCTTGATTCCTTTCTGTTGCAAAGCATTATCAAGATCTGAACCTGGATCTCTTTCTCTCCTTCAGGTTTGGTTACCACCATCTTAGTCACTATGATTGAGTAATTGACTTGCTATGTGTGGGCATGGCTCTCTTTCACTAAGATTTGAATATGGTGAAGAACAATGAAGGAGGTGAAATCACTATCGAAGGAACTCTCTCATCTAGGTTGAAGGAAATAATTAAATTGTCAAAAGTGGATGAGTGAGAGCATTATGTTCCTTTTATAGTGTTTCAACTAGAGCTTAGGGCTGAATTATATGGATTAAAAAAGAATAAAATATTGGGAAAAAAATCACTTAAGTGCTGTCCACTTAAAGGACCACTTTCTATTTACAATTTTGCCACTTTTTTCAACCACTTATTCTTCTTTCAATAATACCATATTTTCCAATTCAATCCTATAAATGTCAAAACTATTTTTTTAATAATTATAATTAATTATCAAATAAAATTTTCATTTATATTATTTATTAATTAGACCATACAAATTCTCTTAATTAACAAATTGATCCGAAAACCTCTTTTCTTCACAATTAAGCCCTTGCTTAGTGAAAACTCCGGAATAAGACATAGTTTAATTTTAGAATTAAAATTGATTTATAAAAACCAATTAACTGAGTCTGCAAGCAGTATTATCTGAACTGGTGAGGGGACCATGGGCCTATATGATTGAGCTTTCAATAAGTAGATCTAGAATTCACCAAGTAAATTCTCAACTTATTAATTCTGTCTTGTGCCACTATAGATTTGGAATTGAATAGCACTCTCAATTATATAGAACACTCTATATGTACCACGATATAAATACGTTATGATTATCCATTGTTAAAATCCTAATAGTCAAAGATCCTCTATAGATGATCTACATTGAATAAGGACAAATTTACCGTTCTACCCTTCAACGTATTTTATCCTTAAAACACTTAGCTACCTATAAATGATATTTCAGTAAACTAATATAATTACTGAAATGAGATCTCAATCATTTATCTCTATCAAGCCAAGCTCAAAGGAAATCATCATTTTACTTTTAAATACTTATAGAAGCTATAGATTCCATATCTATGTTTAGCGCTCCCACTCAATTGAACTACCATGTTCCTAAGATGTAAATATCTGCCAAAACCATAGGTTAGCATCCATGAACAACTTAAAGAACATAAATGATACAACTAAGCTGAACCTAACCATATCAGAATTAAGATCCATAGACATAAGATCAACCATTGATATTGACTTAGAAAGATATAACGGTAAGTTTATGATATCTTATTCAAGATCAATATCGGTCCCTTCCAATGTATACTCCTTACATTCGATACTGGTAAACTTTTCCAATTCCTTGGAAAGGACATAACACTTATCCAAGGTGTAAGTATACCTTATCGTCGATTATCATGTCAGTCTAAATCCAGTGAACTAACAAATCATGAGAATTAAACTTTTGAACATATAATCATGATTATATTCTACTGGACTGACGACACTATAATCATGAACAAATATATACATATATTTATATATATATGTTCTGGACTTAATAGAATTTATATATTAAATATAATCATGAAATAAATTATGTGAACCATGCAACATAGAATGAAATCTAATCTTTACTAATTAGTAAATCTGATTATATTGAAATGGGTTTTGTTTAGGGCACAAAACCCAACATTTTCTCGCTTCCAGCTCTGGAGTTAATGGTGATCGAGGGATACAATCGGAAAGAAATGAAAATAAGATGAATTCATAAAATGAGAAGACACGCAAAAGAGGGTCACACAGATGATGACACTTGCAATATTATAGTCAAGACTGAGAGTCGGGGCTCTCTTTAATGGGAAGCTGGAAGTGTAGAACCAATAGTCTCAGATGTCGTATGTATACTACATGAAACTAGTGGGACACACCAAGTTCTTGGAATACCTCCCTAGTCTGTAGAAACCAACTTTGTCGTTGTGGTTACTCATATTTTGTGCCTTAATCTTGTAGAAATACAAGAGTCAGAACCACCTTCTTCTTCTGGAAGCGCAGGACATACCATCCAACAAACAGACAATACACTTGAGGAATGAATTGGTAAGGAGCTACTCTAGCTACTCCACAGAAGTCCGTAAAGTAGCATCTAAAAGGAAGACGAGCTCTCATCCCCACATAACCCCAGTTCCTAGCATCAAAACCTCCTTCAATGCATTTGCTTGATTTTTCTCCCATGATAGACAACCTATTCCAGAAAAGTCCTGGAACACTTTCCATTTCCCTCTATGTTTCATAATTTTAGAGGTTGTCATAGGTCTGGAATTTATTTTTGTATTAATTTATCTCCCATGGGGATGAGCTCAACACTATTTTAGAGCAGGAGTTTGCTCCACTGCGTGGATTTCTCTGTCCGCATCCACTACTCTTTGCCGAGCTCTCTTAGTTATTGTGGAAGCTAAAAAAAATACCACTCAGTTAGTTACCCAAACCACCAAAGATAGTAAGGGTACATGGGATTCCTTCCCCATAACTTGTTGGAGGGGTCCCCACCAGATTCACTATCCTGAAATAAAACCCTCAAGGGACATTTGTTCCAGGTAGTAGAATAGGGAGCACAAGAACAATGAAAACAAAAATTCTCATATACTATCTAGAACCATAAGGGTTCTAAATAAGGGAATAAAAATTTTGCCAGTGTTTTGGCAAAAAAATGGAATTTTCCAGATTAGGGAAATAAAAGAATTTGACTTCTACTGATTCACAAAGTTACCCAAGAAGTCATTCAAAACTTTTTATGCCTACCAACAACAATGTCCCAGCCACAAGCCTAAAATCATAATTCATAAACAACATATAAATTGCATCTAATCCTTATATCCTGGACATGCAAAATGTTCAAAAAGCTAAAAAGGAGAAAAATTTATCTGGTGAAGAATTAGGTGATGATTCTAAAACTAAACAGAGATGTGGCCTGCGAGAACACAAGTTAACGTTAATCGAAGGCTTCAGGGAAAACTCTCCCTGCAGTAGGATGATTCAGACACTCAAGCCTCACTGCAATGGCATTGGCGTAGTCGATTAGAGAGTCAATCCTAAAATTGTAATCTTGAGTTGTAATTTCTTTTGGTGTTGGAATTGTAATCACTGGGGGTGGAGCATTTGGATATTCTTGAGCCCTAATTTTGAGAAGAAGTTGAATGCAGAAGTCAATATCGCGCTCCCGAGTGATTCAGTTTGTGTTTGATTCTAGGTTTAGGTTTTTGCTCTTGAAAATTAAGAGTGTGGAGACAGGAAAGTTCAAAATCTGGGTAAAAATGATAAAACATAGTGTTCAAGGTATTTATACTTATGTTATACCCACAATTCGGCTACACTCTAGAAGTTGACACATGTCCAACAGAAGGAATATGAATCAATTCTGAATGATATAATAATAAGGGTTTGATAGATAACATTCGAAACTCGTTGACTTTATAGTCAAAAGCGAGACAAGGATTATAACTATTGAGCTGAGGTTAAGGAAACATATGCATGCCTCAAAATATATAGACAAGAAGGGGGATGTGCATCCACTCGAGTAGAATGAATGTAACAACATAACTACCTCGCATTACACATAGCAAGAAGATCACCACGCATTGTTAATGCCAATGAAAGAATGACGAGATGAACTACTTTCCAACACTTAGCATTTTTTCTTATGGACAAGGAGGATAACTCATGTCGAGCGAGATGTAACCTTCCAAGTCAACAATAACCATCAAGGGATATAATTAAAGAGCGGTTGGGTAGTTATTAGATATTATCCCACATGTGATTAAGTGAAACGTGGGGATTATCCACGTTTCATGAACAACTGTATTTGAATCAATCCAAAGAAAGAGTAACTACCAACCTATATTCCTATAAATAGGGGTAGATTCCATGGAAAAAGGGACGACAAAAATTGAGAGTGAATTATTATTATCTAAATTTTGAGATTGTATTCTATACTCAATAAATATTCCTAATAATAAGGAGTCGTGGAGTATGTAGATTTTAACTACAAAACCACGTAAAATATCTAGTGTTATCTGATTATTTATTACTTATATAAATATTTCTATAGAGAATTTATTACGTAAAGGCTATTTTATTTTAGTTAACAAAAATCTTCTTTAGCAGTTTGGTTCTTTCATTGGGAGCCTTGGTAATAAAAACTCATAAAAATCCCTCCTTACAAATACAAATATGTCCATATTCAATGGTTGATAACAATCAAAATGACGGAAATCGTCCTAAAGAAACAACTTGTCGTCCTGGCAAGGAGCCCATGGGATCTCAAAGGCCCAACACCTCCAAAACATCATGTTCAAGGAGGAACGATGGTGATGGAGATCAAGTTCCAGAAAGAGGGAATGATGATACCAATAACTCTGCCAGGTATGTACCTAGGACTGAAGATGCTTGTGACCCAGCTAGATACGTACCATTGGTGGACTTAGAAAATAGGCAACTGCAGCAACGATTGGCTGAAGCGCTGAGTGGGAAAGAGAGACTAAAGTAGCCAGGACAGTGCAGGGAACAGTTCCACAGAATCAACAAGACCTTGTTGTAAGGAGGCCACGAGGAAGACCTCGAGTCTCAAGAACCTAAAGGCAGGATGCGAATCAAGAGACCCCTAATACCTAGGAAGAACAACCTGGGAACACAAGGGATGTCCCCATGGATAATCAAACTAATCCAAATAATATAAGAAATCAGGAACATCGACGTGATGTTCCAAAAACTTCCCATGCATTGAATAACAAAGGGAATGAATAAACCAATATGCTAGAAGCATTTTGTAGGAATGAAGAGGCAAGGCAGCCTGGACTAGGGAACCAGGGAATCCCTAGAAATAATGAGCGAAACCTTGAAAATCAACCAAGGTTAAGTGGGATACCTCTGAGACACCCTCAACGTGTTGGGTTTTGTGCCCTAAATAAAACCCATTTCAATATAATCAGATATACTTATTAATAAAGATCAAAAATAACATTTTATGTTGCATGGTTCACATGATTTATTTCATGATTATATATATAATGTATAAATTCTATTTAAGTCCAGAACATATGAATTTGTTAATGATTATAGTGTTGTCAGCACAGTGGAATATAATCTTAATTATACGTTCGAAAGTTTATTCCCTGATTTGTCAGTTCACTGGATTTAGACTGACATGATAATCAG
This sequence comes from Cannabis sativa, assembly GCF_029168945.1. Classification (NCBI taxonomy): domain Eukaryota; kingdom Viridiplantae; phylum Streptophyta; class Magnoliopsida; order Rosales; family Cannabaceae; genus Cannabis; species Cannabis sativa. The sequence continues at coordinate 75,337,644 of NC_083602.1, forward strand.
CGGTAGGTATTCTTACACCTTGGATAAGTGTTATGTCCTTTCCAGGGCATTGGCAAAGATTATCAGTATCGGATGTATGGAGTATACGTCGGAAGGGATCGATATTGAACTTTGATTAGATATATTAAAATTTACCGTAATATCTATTCAATTTAATATCACCTGTTGACCATAGATCATATGATCTTAATCCTGATATGGTTAGGTTCGATCTAAAGAGTATTATACATGTTCTTTGATTTGTTAGTTAAGCCTACTTTTGGGTCAGGGTGATATGTACATTTTGGGAACATGATAGTATAATTGAGTGGGAGCGCCAACATAAATATGGAGTCTATAACTTCTATAGGAATTTAGAAGTGAAACGATGATATCCTTCGAGCTTGGCTAAGCAGAGATAAATGGTGGAGATCTCATTTCACTTCGCTGAAATATCATTTATACGGAGCTAAGTGTTTTAAGGATAAAATACATTGAACGTGTAACGGTAATTTAGTTCCTATTCAATGTAGATCATCTATTAGAGGGTCATTGATCAAATTAGGATTATAACAATGGATAATTAACAGCGTATCTATATCGTGGAATATATAGAGCGTTCTGTATGACTGAGACTGCAATTCCAAGTTCTAAGTGTGGATTCAATAAGGAATTAATAAGTTAGGGAATTTACTTGGTAAATTCGGTTCGACTTATTGGAAGCTTGGTTATATAGGCCCATGGTCCCCATACTAGTTGAGACCATACTGCTTGTAAGACTCGGTTGATTGATTTTGATTAATCAATTATAATTCTAAAGTTAGACTATGTCTAGTTTATGAATTTTCACTAAGCAAAGGCGAAATTGTAAAGAAAAGAGATTCTAGGTTTATTTATTAATTAAGAGACTTTATATGTCTAAATTAATAAATATATTAAATGACAATATTATTTAATAATTAATTTTTAGTTATTAAATAATTAGAATTGGTATTTAAATGGTTAAATTAAAAAATTGGCATTTTTGAGAGAATGGGATTGAAAAATGACAAAATGACAAAATTGCAAAGTGAGGCCCATTATCCATTTGTTGGCCGGCCAATATGCAAGCTTTTTACCATTTATATTTTCATTATGTTAAAGCCATACAATTCTAACCTAAACCTAGATGACATTCTATAAATAGAAAGTGATGGCTTCAGGAAACTAGGACTTGCATCTTATTTTCTCTCAAAGAAAACCTGAGCCTCCTATTTTATTGATACCCGCCCCTCTCTCTTCTTCTCTTCTCTTCAATTTCGAAATAGCCTTGAGTTAATGAGTAGTGCCCACACACATCAAGTGGTATCTCAATCATAGTGTGGAAGATTGTGTAGAATCCGACCAACTAGAAGGAGAATCAACATCAAGGAAGGAGAGAAAGAGATCCAGGTTCAGATCTTGATTATGTTCTGCTACATAAAGGAATTAAGGGCTAGAGATCTGAACGGAAAGATTCATTATATTCCGCTGCACCTAATGTAAGGTTTTCTTAAAGTCTTATGTGTTTATTTCATTGTTTTAGAATTCATATTAGGATGTTAATGAAACATATATGGTAGTAAGTCTAGATCTTGGTAAAATATTTCCAACAACTGACACCAGAGCCATGGTAATGATTTACTTTCATGAAATATGAATTAAAAAGATGTTATGTGTTGATTTAGATGATTTCATGTGGTTTATGTGTTATTTGATGAATGTATGTGTTGTACAAAACCTTTTTCCATGAAAAATATTTTTTTTTATTTTTCAAAATATTTTATTTGGATTCCTGGTGAAAAATTAAGCAATTTTTTTTAGGGAACTCGATTCCGATAAAAATTGAGAAAGTTATGAATTTTGGAAAATTGGATTCCATGGCTGTCGAGTGGGTGCATCGTTGTGCACCAGGCACTCGGACAACCTGGGCTCCGCGCGCGTGCACTCGGTCTGAAGCCGTGCATCACGCCAAGACGAAGCCTGCATCTGCCAAGGAATCTGGCACGCTAGACCCTGCTCGTCCTCTCCATGCACGTGCGTAGACGTGATTTCCAGCCATTAAGGCTGCACATGCAGCCTCCTGGGCAGCATTCACCCAAATCCCGATTTTGTGGGATTTTTTTTTCCAAAATTCGATTTTTTCCAATTTTAAAACCCCAAATAAAAATAAAATACTATTTTTAAATATATTTGAACTTAAATATCATATTTCAAATTAATAATATTTATTTTTAGTAATTATTATTAATTTTGATATTTTGAGGTTTGAATTTAGAAATTGATTATTTTATTTTTTTTTTAAATTATGGTTAGATTTAAAAATTGGTTAATTTCTTTAATATTTATATATTATTTAATTATAAGATTAGATATTTTAATATTTAACATATTTTAAATTAAAAGATAACTTTATCTTTTTTATTTGAAATATTATATTAAAATTATCTTATATGACAAATTAAATAATAAAAATTTGAAATTAACCTAGATATTTTTATAGATATTTTAACCATAATATTTTCAAATTCAAAAGTTTGTTATTTTGTTAATTTATTTAGTTATTTATAAATTATAAGTTTAAAAATGATATTTTACTATTTTATATCATTTCTTTACTTATTAGATATTTATAAATTATCTTTAAATATTTAAATAACTTAGATATTTTTTTGTAAAAATTTGAATATTGCTTAATTTGAGATATTTTGACATATAATTATGGTAATTAGTATTTATTATTTTATTCTTAAAATAGTAACTATCTTACCATATCTATTTTAAAATTGATTTATTTTATTATTTTAATTTTATTAAATTATAAGATTTGAAAGTGATATTGAAGATTCTTTCATTCAAATCATTGATCTTATTTGATATTTAATTTTATTTGATATGTTAAATTAGTTTTCATTTTTGATTTCTAAATTTTGAGATTTTTGAGGTTTGTTTTAACAACCCCAAATTTTTCAAAATTTAGTTGGTTAGTTTATGAATAATAATTTAATTATATTAATATCTTATGTTCACATTTGTTACACGGACAATGTTAGTTTAATTTTATATTGTTTATTCAAAACTTTTTTAACAAACCTATTATTTATTTGATCTAAATTGCTATGATTAACTTGTTGACAGATCCAATGATCTGATTTTAATCATAGTCTAATTGTCAATAGATCTTATGAATAATTTGTAATATGTAAATTTTGTACTTCTTTCATCTGTGTAAACCTAGTAACATGATAGGGCCCATCCAAATTATTTGACCTGTGTGAGTCTACATGTTTGCTATTGGGCTTAGATGCATATAGGAAGCCCATTTAAGTTTTTACTAAGTAAATGAACTAGGTTGTTAAAATAAAATTTGACATAAGTAATTTTATTTAGGCCCAGTTAGATTTGGGCTTATTCAATGAATAACAATTGTTTATTTAAAGGTTAAATTCCTCTCTTTTGGGCCTTGTGTGAGAGTTGGGGGCCAATAGAAGTGGCTACGACATACTGAACCCAGCTCCCCCTCACATGAACTACCCCAATTGTGAAGGCCCATTTCCCTTATTTAAATAATTGTATTAGGTTAATTATATTAGTCTAACCTAATTAAAATTAAATTAGCAACATAATTAACTTTTAAAATATATGAAATTTTTTTCATTCAATATTTTAAAGTTAATTTTAGAAAAACACTTAGTTAATGATATATATTCTAGATAGTTATTTCTAGTACTAATTATATTTTCTAATATTTAATTAGGAAAATATCATAGATGGTGAAATTAATTGTTTAATAATTAATTTTGGTACAATCTAAGTTTAGTATATCTTTTCTTAGTATGAAACTAGAATTAATAATTAAGTTTCCTCTATACTTAATCATTTATTTCTTGAATTTAATACATTTAATTAGATTGAAAATTTAAATATCTAAGTTGATTTTCATCATGATACTTAAATAGTATTATTTTCATGTTATTTAATTAAAATTGAAAATTATTTTAAGTTTGAAATCTTATTTCAGAATAACTTAAATTTGAATAATTTTTGAAATATATTTTAGTTTATTAATCTTTTCCCACAATTTTGAAATTGCATTTCTTTAATGCAGAAATTTCGAATTTTATTTGAAAAATAGATTAAAGTTGAAAATTATTTATTTTAATTTTGGACCAACTTCAATAAATGATTTTTCATTTAATGATTAATTAAAATAAATCAATTAAAATATATTATAATTAGAAAATGAATTAATTAGTCAATGAAAGTCTACATAGATATTATCTGTTTTGCTTGAAGTATTTTTCTAGTGATATTTAATTAAATAGAAAATTAATATTTAAGTTACATCTTAATCAAGAAACTTAAATATTTGAAATTTTTTCTTAAATATTTAATTAAATAGGAAAATTATATTTTTTGATGCAAATTAATTTTGGGACAACATAAAATTAGAATAATTTTTCCAGGATTTATTTTTATTTTATTTTAAAGCATTTTTTTAGAAATTGTATTCTTATATACTTCAATTTTTGAAATACAATATATATTTACAGAAAATTAAATTTGAGTTGTAAGTCAATTTAAATTAATTTTGAAACAACTTAAATTGAATATTTTTTTAAAATATTTATTGGAAATTATTACTAAGATGGAAATAATTCATGTTATTTTCATATCCATCTAAGTATAATTTATAAATATTAAATTAAAATTTATATTTAGAATTTTTCATTCTAAATTGGAAATTTTAATTAAATAAATTAAAATTTAACTCCGTAGAATCTCGAAAGATAATATTATTTGTAAGTGTTTTATATAGTATTGATCACCCTAATGGTGGCGACTGTATTTGACTTACAAAAGTATGAAACAATGGTTGAAGCTCATAAGATAGAATAGCATTGACTCTCGCCTAAACGGGACAACGCTGGATTCCAATCTTGATTGAATAAAAGGTTGCTAGAATATTTATCATTTTAGATGAGCTGACAACTCTATTCAATGGATGGTATCACTAACTCTCGCCTAAACGGGACACTGATATCAGTTTGTTAAAGACCTTGGAAATTATTTAGGATTGCATGTTTTAGTATTTTCACTTGTAATTCCTACTTGCTATGTGTTTAATAATTTCTGAATTGTGTATGAATTTATATTGAACCATGTTATTTTCTGTTATAAAATTGTAGTTTAATTTCGAATCTTCATTGTTGGTCTAACTTGGTTTGTTGTTGTAATGAGATAAATCCCTAATGGATTTGTTGGAAATTATTTTACCAGGATCTTAGATCTACTCACAAGTATGTTGATTAACACCCTAAATATGAACTTCTAAAACGATTATGAAATAAACACATATAAAGTATGAGAAACCTTACATTGGGTGCAGCGGAATAATATGACTCCTTCCGTTCAGATATCTAGCCCTTGATTACTTTCTGTAGCAGAGCATTGTCAATATCTGAACCTGGATCTCTTTCTCTCCTTCTTTAGTGCTGAAACTCCTTCTTGTTGAATGTCTTTCTTCACGATCTTCCTCACTATGATTGAGGTATCACTTGCTGTGTGTGGGCACTACTCTAATCACTAAGTGGTTCGAAATTTCAAGGAAGAAGAAAGAGAAGAAGGTGGCGGCTAGGGATAGAGAGAAGGCTCAGGTTTTTCTCTGAATGAAATGAGAAGTAAAAGTGTAATTTTCCTGAAGCATTCACTATCTATTTATAGCATTCCACTATGGTTAGGTTTGAATTATTTGGCATTAAAATAATGAAAATATCAGTTTGAAAAACCATCCCAAGTGGCCGGCCATGGTGTGTAATGGGCCTTACTTGAATTTTGCAGTTTTCACAAATTTTATTTTTAGTTTCTCAAAAACGCCAATTTTCAAATTTAACCATTTAAATGCCAATTCTAACTATTTAATAACTATAAATAATTATTAAATAATATTGTCATTTATCATATTTATTAATTGAACCATATAAAGTATCATAATTAACAAATATGTCCCTAAAACTCTTTCTTTACAATTTCGCCCTTACTTAGTGAAAAATTCACAAATAGACATAGTCTAATTTGAGAATTATAATTGATTAATCAAAACCAATTATATGAGTCTTACAAGAAATATTATCTCAACTAGTGGGGGGACCATGGGTCTATATAACCGAGCTTACAATAAGCAAATCAAGAATTTATGACCTAAATTCACTAACTTATTAATTCTTCGTTGAATCCACGCATAGAACTTAGAATTGCACTCTCAGTATATAGAATGCTCTATATGTTCCACCATATAGACACATCATTAGTTATCCATTGTTATAATCCTAATTTGATCAATGATCCTTATATGAATGATCTACACTTTAAAGTGATTAGATTACCGTTACACCCTACAATATATTTTATCCTTAAAACACTTAACCCCGTATAAATGATATTTCAGCTTATGTGAAATGAGTACTCCCCCATTTACTTTCGTTTGGTCAAGCTCGAAGGAGATCATCCTTTACTTACTATTCGCCATATAGAAGCCATAGATTCCATGTTTATGTTAGCGCTCCTACTCAATTGCACTACCGTGTTCCCAAAATGTACGTATCACCCTGACCCAAAAGTAGGCTTAACTAACAAATGAAAGAACACGAATAACCTCTTGAGATTGAGCCTAATCATAACAGAATTAAGATCATTTGATCTAGGATTAACTAGGCGATATTGACTTGAATAGATATTACGGTAAGTTTATTAAATCTAAGTCAAAGTTCAATATCGGTCCCTTCCGATGCATACTCCATGCATCCAACCTGAGCTTTTTTAACCAATGCTCTGGAAAGAACATAGCATTTCTCCAAATGCAAGTAAACTCTGTTGTAGATTATCATATCAGTAAAACCCTGTGTCTGATAAATCTAGGAAACTTTATTCACATAGTCATGTTTATTTTCCAAAGTGTTGACGACACCATAAACAGGATCAAGTATGTGAAAAGGATTTCAGATGAATTTATACATTATGTACATATAATCATGAAATAAATCATGTGAACCATGCAACATTAAATGTTATTTCTGATCTATATTAATAAGTAAATCTGATTATATTGAAATGAGTTTTATTTAGGGCATAAAACCCAACAAACTCCCACTTGCACTAATATAAAACAAAAAGTGCATTTCAAATAATCTCAACACCTTGATATACAAATCAAGTGTAGTAGTAGTAAACTCCTCGTAATAGGATCTGAAAGGTTGAATTAAACACAACCTTTTCTCCACCATTACTCTTCCTTAATCACAAAATCATTGATAATGTGAAATTCCTCTCTATATGTCTACTCTTTTTGGGAGACTGTATTCTATATCTTTGGCAACTACTTTTGGTTAATCAGGAAATAACACTAGTAGTTAAGGCAATTTGGAATGGTGCCAAAGTTGTATACAACTTTCCTTAGACTGAATAAGTACCTTTCCTGCAACTTTAACATTCAGTCCCTTTCTGGTAGACCTAGAGACTTCAGAGAGGTTTTTACACTTCTCCAAAATCACTATTCCACCCCCAGAGTAATCAACATCTTATCAGAAAGATTTTCTCGCACAAAGGCAAATCTCGAAATCTGATGCGGTGTAGTCTAAGAGTTTTAAATACACCCTTATTGACTAACATATAGTTCCTCTTCTTAATCTTAAGATTTACTTGATTGTATTCTAATGTTCTTCTCCTGGATTAATCTGATACCTACTCATTACTCCCACTCAACAGCAGGTGTCTAGTCTAAGGCATACTAAAGCATATCTGAGACCTCTCACTGTTGATATAAGAAATTCTTTCATGGCTTTATCTTTTCTAGAATAGTTGAGACTTTTCCTTAGATAAATAAAATCTATACCTAGAAGTCGAGAAGCTTCTATAGATTGCCATTAGAAAGAAAATGCTTCAGCATCTTACTAAAGTAAGTTGCTTGCATTAGAGTAAGTAATTACCAGGTATACCACAAGCCATAGGTTTAGATAAACTCAAACCTATAATACTAGGAACATGAAGTTTTGTTAAATACATTGAATAGACTTATTAACGAAAATTTCCTTTTATGTCTTTGTAATAGAAAACTTTAGGTTATTCCATGTGAATGGATTAAACCATAGTTCTATTGGCTTTTCTTCTTAGTTTCTTATCTTGACAATCCATTACTTGTTTAAACTCACAATGGATTTTAATCACTAATGTCTTCCAAATCATAAGAAGGTGAGTTCCTAGAAACTCTCCCACTACGACAAGGTACCGTGAATTATGTCTAAGAAAACTAAATGGTATTGATCTCTTCGGTTGTGACAAGACAACAGAGGCAGTGGGATCATCATATGTCATATAAGATGATAGAACACTTTTGGAATCAAGAAAAATATCTCCTTTATTTTCTACTTTATTTTTAGACTTAGTCATTTTCTTAGAAAAGTAGTATTTGTTTAAACAAACACTTTCTTATCTATTGACTATGGGATGGTCCACCCCTAATCACTTAGAATAGCTAACAAACATGCAAACCATGGTTAACAGTTCTAGCTTTTCTTAAGATTTTGATTAGGTCATCCATGAATCTAGTAATGATTTGCATTAAGTATACAACCATTACATCATTCTGAAATTGTATTACCATAGAAGGTCTAAGGCAACAACTAGTAACTAATCATCAATATGCAAATCAAAATTTCTAGGGAGGTAAGTTTGGATATAATTCAAAAATCAATTTAATGATCTTTGAACTGCATATCTACTAACTATTTCTCCACCCCTATCAGTTCGCAAGATCTTTAACCACTTACCTTAATGGTGTTCCACCATTGCTAGAAATTTCAAACATTTCAAATTTCTTTGCATAAGGTATAATCTAGAGTTATCGTTTTAAGAAAGCAACGAAAAACTCATATCCACCCCTGAATGTACATCCATCTACGAATGAGATGAACAACTTTCAGTGGATATAGGCATATTAACTCTTTGCAGAGATTGATCTTGTCAAAACCACTATGAACAAGATACAAAAGTCATAGATTAAAAAAAAATGTGTGGTTGTTTCTTTTTGATAACTTAGATTTAGTTACATCAAAGAGTTCTTAGAATATTACAAGTGGATCATAGAATACTAAACTCATATTCCATACAGTTTGAATCCATTGACAGAAAATGGTTATTAAACACTTTTGAAAGTGAAACTGTATTAAAAAAAATTATTTGGAATCTAAAATTTAAAGTCAAAGACTTAAATTTATACCAAAAATAATGAGTAATTCTTTCTTGGACCACCACTACTAATTTAACTCTAAGTCTGATTTTCCATACAAGTAGGAGATTTCTAAGATTGAGGATTTATATCATTTTGAGATAGAATTTCGGGAATATAATCAAAAGTGTCGTTTAATAGAATGACATTAAATGATTTATAGACCATTCATCCAATGATATGTTATTGAGCTAATTCGAAATGAATAAGCTAAGACGAATTAGGATAATTTCGTTTATAAATAAGAATCCAACGATGCTTCGATTAGCGAGAGTCAAAGTAATCTTATTTATACAATCTTCTTGTTTCATATTGTAAAAATACTAGTCTAAGGTGTCATCAATTGATGAACAGCTAGATGTTGCATATACAATATTTATCTTTCGAGATCTAACACTATTATGTATGTCTAATGGTGAAAATCCACTAGGGATTTATCTTATTAGATAAACAAACCAAGTTAGACCAACAATGAAGATTCGAAATTAAAACTACAATTTAATAACAGAAAATAACATGGTTCAATAAAATTCATACACAATTCAGAAATTATTAAACATATAGCAAGTAGGAATGACAAGTGAAAATACTAAAACATACAATCCTAAATAATTTCCAAGGTTTTTAACAAACTGATATCAGTGTCCCGTTTAGGTGAGAGTCAAAGCTACCATCCATTGAATAGAGTTGTCAGCTCATCTAAAATGTTAAACATTCTAGCAACCTTTTATTCAATCAAGATTGGAATTCAGTGTTGTCCTGTTTAGGCGAGAGTCAAGGCAATTCTATCTTATGAGCTTCAACCATTGTTTCATATTTTGCAAGTCAAATATGGTCGCCACAATTAGGGTGATCCATACCATATAAAACACTTACAAACTACTTATCTTTCCAGATTAAACAGTGCCAACTTGCTAATGAACGTTCCTCCATTAGGGAGGATTACTCACTAAAACAAACTCTATGTAAAACAAACAATGGAGATCGAATATCTTAATAATAAAGCTCATTCTTTAAAATGTATTTTCATTATTATTTATAATAAAATATATTCATTAAATATCGAATTTAGAATTAAAATTCTAAATTAGAATTTAATTTAATATTTATAAAATTATACTTAGATGGTGATTGAAATAAGTTGAATTATTTCCATCTCAGTAGTAATTTTGATATATAAATATTAAGAAAATTATTTAAGTTGTATTAATTTAAATTAATTTGCAACTCAAAATAAATTTTCATGAGAATATATTTATTGTATTTAAAAAAAGAAAGTATAAAAACTTTATATTTTCGAAATACTTAAATAATAATTACTTAGAAAAATACTTTAAGCAAAAATATCACCTATCTAGATTTTCCTTTGACTAATTAACTCAATTTCTAATAATATACTTTAAATCATTTATTTTAAATTAATCAATAAATGAAAAAATCATTGATTTAAGTTGGTCCAAGAATTAATTAAAATAAATAATTAATTTCCAACTTAATCTATTTTTCAAGATAAATTCAAAATCATCTTACATTATGAAATGCAATTTCGAAAATTGATTAATAAAATAAAGAAAAAATATATTTTGAAAATTATTTAAATTTAAGTTGAAAAAATAAATTTCAACTAAAAATAATTTTTAATTTAATTAAGTGTCATGAAAAAGAAATATTTAAGTATCATGATGAAAATCAACTTAGATATTTAATTTTCAATTTAATTAAATGTATTAAATTCAAGAAATAAATAATTAAGTGTAGAGAAGGCTTAATTATTAATCTCTAGTTTAATACAAGGAAAAGATATACTTAAAATAAATTGTACCAAAATTAATTATTTAAATAATTAATTTCACAATGTATAATATTTTCCTATTTAAAATTAGAAATAATAAGTAGTCTAGAAATAACTATCTAGAAAATATCTTATTTGACTAAGTATCTTGTCCACAAAATTTGAAAAAAATACCTTGTTTAAGTTGTTTTAGAAGAATCTAAAAAATCAACTTAAATATCTTTCAAATTAGATTTAATTAAGTTAAAAATTAAGTTATAACCACTTAATTTGAAAACATTCCATTTTAAGTTAATATTTGAAAAAATATCAACTTAAAAAATATCTAAAGAATCTTAATGTAACGCCCTAATGCTAAGGCACGCTACAGTGCTTTTTCAATTATTGTGCAATCTTTGCTAATCAAAGAAATTTCTCGAAAAAACGTGTCAAATTAAAACTTTTGCTTTAAATATTAAACTTTGTAATATAATATAATATTTACAAATCCCGGGATCCCGATTTCAAACTTCGTAAAATTTACTTTTTAAACATTACATTTCAAAATACATAATTCACAGGTCGCACAGCGACTTTCAAAATATAACACCCAGATGTCCCGAGACCGAACACTCCAGGTCGCGCCGCTTGACATGTACAATCTCACCCGAGCTCAGGTTCACTCCTGTTCAGCCTTCGCCTTTCCTTTACCTACACATGGAAGCGAACCGTGAGTCACCGTACTCAGCAAGAAATGCATATAACATACCATATAATTTCCGACCTGTAAATAGGAGCCCATACACCTATTTACAGAGCTTAACAGATGAGTATGAACGTTCATTACCACGGTACAACCACTATACCACATACACATCGTACCTCACTGTACAAGTGTTGGTAGGGTTTATCCCGATCACTGAGTAACACTGAGTGATGTACCACACACCTTAGCATTTTACTATGCTTGTGTTGGTATCACTGTATCGTACTCACATTGACAACAATCACTGTACCAATACACTCTATAACTTATTCATACAAGTGTTGGTAGTGTTTAACATAATTCAAGCATGCATATATAAACACATATACACACATTCACATAATCACATCATACATTATACACAGTTCTTACCTATTTTCCGAATTCAAGTGTGCTGGCCGACTTGAACGGAATTCACGTGCTAGATGGATGCCCTAATCACAATAATAGTAATACAGATGAGTGACTCGCTAAATCACTTTCCGGGACTTAAAACTTGAAACTAAAAGTTTCCCTATCGATAAACCTCATGGCAATACCCTAAATATCTCAAAATTGGCCAAAACTAGGGTTCTAGAAAATCCCCCAACAGGCAGACGGGTTCCCAACCGGCATCCCGGTTCTGGGTCACCAACCGGTCGACCGGTTGGTACAGACCACCCAGAACCTAATTCGGTTCTCTTCTTGGTAACCAAAAATCATCCCCCTTGATTCAAATCAATCCCAAACTTTACCAAACTCTCCAGTATACCTATACAATGCATAAACATCCATTTCCAACCAACAAATCACAGAACAAACCAATAATTCAATTTATGCCATTAAAGCTCAAAGCTTGAGTTTCAAAACTCAAGCTTGCTTAAAACCATTCTCAAGCATCAAAAACAATAACTAGGGACACAAATCAACTCAACCTAACCCCAGAATTCAAACCCTAAGCAATTCAAAACCTAATAGCCACTAAACCTAAAAATTCATAGTGAAACTAAACTAAAATTTCAAAAACTTAAGGGGAGAAGAACTAGGGTTACCTTGCCTTGATTCCTCTTGAATCCTTTGCTGAAAACACAAGAATTCAGCTCCCAAAATCCCTTGTCCTTGCTGCCTTCGAAGAGAGAAAGAGAGAAGAAAGAGCTTCTCTTGAATTTTTGATTTTCCTTTGTTTTTTCCCAAATGAAATGGTTTTTCCTTAATTAATTCATGGCTGAAAAGTCATGTGCTAGGTGTCACACACTCATGGCAGCCACCTAATCCACCTTAACAAAAGACTAAAATGCCCTTTAAACTTAAATTGGGGTATTTCTTTGAAACTAGGGGTAAAATGGTCAATTTCCATAACCCCGCTCATTCCCGATAATTTATTTTCTCTAAAATATTTCCCACCAAGAAATAGGGTTCTAAACTTACCCATGTGATCAATCTAGCCATCCATCGCATTTTCCGTTGTCGCCGAGCAAAAATTACAAAATTAACATATTTCACATATAAGCTAAATAATACCCCTAGAGTTTAATAAAATCTCCGGAATTGAGAAATTATAACTCTAATATTTATTTCTAAATATTGGGGTCCACATTCAAAATTAATTCACAAATAATAATAAAATAATAAAATAATAAAAATTAGTGCTAATTGCCTTTACTAATCCACATTACTAGAGCGGTCATTACAATTATCCCCCCGTTAATAGGATTTCGTCCCCGAAATCTAACCTGAATAGCTCTGGATGTTGAGTCCTCATATCTGACTCCAATTCCCAGGTGGCTTCTTCCACCTTACTGTTCCTCCTGAGCACTTTAACCAGTGCAATAGTCTTGTTACGAAGAACTTTTTCTTTTCTATCCAAAATCTGAACAGGTTGCTCTTCATAGGATAAGTCTGATCGTAGTTCAAGGGCTTCATAACTCAAGACATGAGTCGGGTCTGACACGTATTTCCTTAACATAGAGATGTGAAATACGTCATGAACAGCTGATAATGCTGGTGGTAAGGCTAGCCGATACGCTACCTGCCCGACCTTCTCGAGTATTTGAAATGGCCCAATGAACCTAGGGCTTAACTTACCCTTCTTCCCGAAGCGCCTAATACCCTTCATAGGTGAAACCCGCAGGAAAACATGTTCCCCTGCCTGAAATGTAACATCTCTGCGCTTCGGATTAGCATAACTTTTCTGCCTGCTTTGAGAAGCAAGCATCCGAGCCTTGATCTTATCAATAGCTTCATTGGTCTTTTGCACCAACTTTGGACCTAGGTACTTCCTTTCTCCTGTCTCGTCCCAATGAATAGGAGAACGACATTTCCTACCATATAACATCTCATAGGGGGCCCTCCCTATTGTACTTTGGTAGCTGTTGTTGTAGGAGAATTCAATTAAAGGCAAGTACTTACTCCATGAACCCTCAAAGTCCATGACACAGGCTCGCAGTAGATCTTCCAAAATCTGAATAGTTCTTTCTGACTGACCATCATTCTGAGGGTGAAAGGATGTACTAAACTTTAACTTGGTACCCATAGCCTTCTGAAGACTCACCCAAAACTTCGATGTGAACTTTGGATCCCTATCTGATACAATAGATTTAGGGGCTCCATGGAGACGAACTATCTCCTTCACATATAATTCCGCATACTGATCCACTGAATAGGTAACTTTCACTGGTAGAAAGTGAGCCGACTTTGTAAATCTATCCACAATGACCCATACAGAATCATACATCCCTGTAGTTCTAGGTAAACCAGTTACAAAGTCCATTGCGATGTCCTCCCACTTCCATTCTGGAAGGACTAAAGGTTGCAATAACCCTGCCGGCCTCTGATGTTCAGCCTTAATCTGCTGGCAGGTTAAACACTTGGACACATAGTCCACTACATCTCTTTTCATCCCATACCACCAGAAGTAGGGTTTCAAATCCTGATACATCTTGGTGGTTCCCGGATGCAACGAATAAGGCGTGGTGTGAGCTTCATCCATTATTTCTTTCTTAAGCTCATCAACACTAGGAACACAAACTCGAGCTTTATATAACAACATTCCACTGCTCGAGACTGAAAAACCTCTAGGCCGACCAGCCACTACTTCATCTCGAACTTTAACTAGCTCGGGATCTTCTAGTTGTGCCTTTCTGATTCTCTCCAATAGATCAGATTGGAGAGTTAAATTATGTAATCTCCCGACCACGAACTCAATTCCTGCACTAACCATTTCCGAGGCTAGTTGAGGAGCTATCATAACCGTAGTACACACTTGACCGGGACCTTTTCTGCTCAGAGCATCGGCCACAACATTGGCCTTCCCGGGGTGATACAGTATTTCACAATCGTAGTCTTTAACTAACTCCAACCACCTTCTCTGCCTCATATTCAAATCTTTTTGGGTGAAAAAGTATTTAAGACTTTTATGATCAGTATAAATTTCACACTTTTCACCGTAAAGATAATGTCGCCATATCTTTAAAGCAAAAACCACAGCAGCGAGCTCCAAATCATGAGTTGGGTAACGCTGCTCATAATCCTTCAGTTGACGAGAGGCATAAGCTATGACTCTGTCAGCTTGCATCAGAACACATCCCAGACCCTGTCTGGATGCATCACAATACACAACAAATTTCTCTTGATCTGATGGCAAAGCTAACACCGGAGCTGTTATCAAACGTTGCTTTAACTCCTGAAAACTTGACTCACACTTATCTGACCACACAAATCTCTGATTTTTCTTGGTCAATTCGGTTAGGGGCATAGAAAGTTTAGAAAATCCTTCGACGAAACGTCGATAATACCCCGCTAACCCGAGAAAACTTCGAACTTCTATCACAGACTTGGGCCTCGGCCAATTCTTCACTGATTCTATCTTGTTTGGATCAACCATAATTCCATTTTTCCCAACAATATGACCCAGAAAGGACACCTCGGACAACCAGAATTCACACTTTTTGAACTTAGCATAAAGCTTGTGATCCCTAAGTCGCTGTAACACCATTCGAAGATGATGCTCGTGCTCCTCTTCTGATTGAGAGGATACAAGAATATCATCGATAAACACTATAACACAGTTATCGAGGAAATCCTTGAACACCCTATTCATAAGATCCATAAAGGCCGCAGGAGCATTGGTCAAGCCGAATGACATTACCAGAAACTCATAGTGCCCATATCTGGTTCTAAAAGCAGTCTTCGGTATATCCTCCTCCCGAATTCTGAGTTGATGATAACCCGACCGTAAATCAATCTTCGAAAACACTGTCTTTCCCTGAAGCTGATCGAACAGGTCATCGATCCTGGGCAACGGGTACTTGTTCTTAATCGTCAGCTTATTTAGTTCCCGATAATCAATACACATTCTGAGGGAACCATCTTTCTTTTTCACAAAAAGAACCGGAGCTCCCCAGGGCAATACACTGGGTCGAATAAACCCAATATCAAGCATCCCCTGAAGTTGTAACTTAAGCTCCTTGAGTTCTGCTGGAGCCATCCTATATGGAGCTTTAGAAACAGGTTCGACTCCAGGTACCAAATCAATTACAAAGTCAATCCCTCGCTGTGGCGGCAATCCCGGCAATTCCTCGGGAAACACATCAAGAAAATCTTTCACCGCCCGGACTACCTCAGGCCCAAATGTTTCAGGTCTGCTGGAGTCAAAAACTACCGCTAGAAATCCTACACAACCATTGCATAGTAAATCCCTAGCTCTCAACACAGAAATAACCGGGATCCGAGACCCCTGAACCGATCCAACATAAACAAATGGATCTTCACCTTCCGGCAGAAAAGTCAC
The DNA here is from genome assembly GCF_029168945.1 of Cannabis sativa. Taxonomy (NCBI): domain Eukaryota; kingdom Viridiplantae; phylum Streptophyta; class Magnoliopsida; order Rosales; family Cannabaceae; genus Cannabis; species Cannabis sativa. The sequence goes on from NC_083602.1 coordinate 75,354,229, forward strand.
CATTTTACGCCTACAATCTATACTGGCCGAATACTTGGATAGAAAATCCATTCCCAGTATAATATCAAACTCAGTTAATTTCAATTCTATAAGGTCAGTACTCAATTCCCTATCTTCGATCCTAATCGGCATAGACCTAATGCGCCTATTAGAGATAACCAATTCCCCGCTAGGCATTAGGGTTCCAAACCCTCTTTCTAAAATATCACAAGGCCTACCCAAAAGATCAATCACTCTTGTAGCCACATATGAACGTGTAGCTCCCGAGTCAAATAATACTGTAAATAACAAGTTGTTGACGGGAAGCTGACCTGTCACAACAGAAGGACTGGCTGCAGCATCAGCTGGGTAATGGCAAACACACGAGCAGGAACCGGTTTCACCTCAGCTTTCGGCTCCTCTTTCTTTGCCTGGGGGCAATCTTTCTTGAAATGCCCCACCATGCCACACAGGAAGCATGTCTTCCGGTTACACTCTCCCGGATGATGTTTCTTGCACCTTGGACACTCAGGATAAGAGTAACCCTGGCGTCCTCCTCTGCCTTGGTTCCCACGGAACCGCTTACTTTGCCCCGAGCCACCAGAAGCTGGAACAACTTTTCTTTTCTGCTCAGTGGTGGAGTCACCACCATCCCTACCATAAACAGGAGTAGGAATAGTGGGGGTTCCACCAACACTCGGAGTCACCCGGGGCTCCTGAAGAAATTTTACTGCACCCTCGGTTCTCAAAGCCTTCTCAACCATATCTGCATACGTGGTTGCTTCAGTAGTGGTAATAACCAGATCATGCCAGATTTTTGCACTCAAACCCGCTAAATATTTTTCTTTCTTACTGAAGTCTGTGGGCACAATTCCTGCTGCCAACTTAGCCAACCGATCAAACTTTGTTGTGTACTCAGTGACTGACATTCCCTCAGTCTGAACTAGATCAGTGAACTCTTTCCGCTTTGCACTGCGGACCGCTTCGTTGTAATACTTGGAGTTAAATAACTCCCTAAATTCTTCCCAGGTCATCACCGTGACGTCCCGAGTGAGGGTTATCAATTCCCACCACACGAGAGCATCTTCCTGAAACTGGAAAGTGGCGCAGGTCACCAGGTCATTTCCAACCACTCCCATAAAATTAAGGATGCGTTCAATCATTGAAAGCCACTGCTTGGCCTTCATCACATCAGGGCCTCCCAGAAACACTGGAGGTGTCTGTTTTCGAAATCTTTCGTACAACGGTTCCATACGGTTGCCAACAACAGGTTGTTCTGCTGGCACCGCAGGAACTGCAACGGCCTGAACTTCTTGAGGAGGCACGGCAGGAGGACCCTGCTGCCTCAATCTTTGGATCTCTTCGTCTTGCTGACGGATTCTATCTTGCATTTCAGCAAATCTTTGCTCCCAGTCAGGAGGAGCTTGAGGTGGATTTACAGGGCGACCACCCTGAGCTCTGCCACGGCCACGGCCGCGACCACGAGGATTTTGAGGATTCCCCTGACCGCCTCCGGTCTCAACCATGCCACCCTGACTTCTTGTATTTCGCGGGGCGTCCATTTAATAGGACTTAGCCTGCGAATCCATAAGCCAGGCAGGTTAGACAGCGATCAAAATTAACACCGCTCTTAATAACTTAAAGGCAACACACTTTCTTCTTTTTTAAGGAAATATATTTAATTTAAATCTAATATGCTTCCTAACATGCTTTCACATCACACTTATTTAAAATACTAAACAAGTACAGGCTTACTGAACCGTGAACTGAGCTTTCTCTGATGAAGATTGTACATGTCATAGCAAGCTTCGGTAGACAAACCTGGCGGCTCTGATACCAAAATTGTAACGCCCTAATGCTAAGGCACGCTACAGTGCTTTTTCAATTATTGTGCAATCTTTGCTAATCAAAGAAATTTCTCGAAAAAACGTGTCAAATTAAAACTTTTGCTTTAAATATTAAACTTTGTAATATAATATAATATTTACAAATCCCGGGATCCCGATTTCAAACTTCGTAAAATTTACTTTTTAAACTTTACATTTCAAAATACATAATTCACAGGTCGCACAGCGACTTTCAAAATATAACACCCAGATGTCCCGAGACCGAACACTCCAGGTCGCGCTGCTTGACATGTACAATCTCACCCGAGCTCAGGTTCACTCCTGTTCAGCCTTCGCCTTTCCTTTACCTACACATGGAAGCAGAAACTGTGAGTCAACAGACTCAGCAAGAAATGCATATAACATACCATATAATTTCCGACCTGTAAATAGGCGCCCATACACCTATTTACAGAGCTTAACAGATGAGTATGAACGTTCATTACCACGGTACAACCACTATACCACATACACATCGTACCTCACTGTACAAGTGTTGGTAGGGTTTATCCCGATCACTGAGTAACACTGAGTGATGTACCACACACCTTAGCATTTTACTATGCTTGTGTTGGTATCACTGTATCGTACTCACATTGACAACAATCACTGTACCAATACACTCTATAACTTATTCATACAAGTGTTGGTAGTGTTTAACATAATTCAAGCATGCATATATAAACACATATACACACATTCAGATAATCACATCATACATTATACACAGTTCTTACCTGTTTTCCGAATTCAAGTGTGCTGGCCAGGCACGAACGGAAATCTCGTGCTAGATGGATGCCCTAATCACAATAATAGTAATACAGATGAGTGACTCGCTAAATCACTTTCCGGGACTTAAAACTTGAAACTAAAAGTTTCCCTATCGATAAACCTCATGGCAATACCCTAAATATCTCAAAATTGGCCAAAACTAGGGTTCTGGAAAATCCCCCAACAAAGTGCATCGGTTCCCAACCGCATCCCGGCTCGGGTCACCAACCGTTCGACCAGGTTGGTACGGACCACCCAGGCAGGAATTCCGGTTCTACTGCTGGTAACCAAAAATCATCCCCCTTGATTCAAATCAATCCCAAACTTTACCAAACTCTCCAGTATACCTATACAATGCGTAAACATCCATTTCCAACCAACAAATCACAGAACAAACCAATAATTCAATTTATGCCATTAAAGCTCAAAGCTTGAGTTTCAAAACTCAAGCTTGCTTAAAACCATTCTCAAGCATCAAAAACAATAACTAGGGACTCAAAGCAACTCAACCTAACCCCAGAATTCAAACCCTAAGCAATTCAAAACCTAACAGCCACTAAACCTAAAAATTCATAGTGAAACTAAACTAAAATTTCAAAAACTTAAGGGGAGAAGAACTAGGGTTACCTTGCCTTGATTCCTCTTGAATCCTTTGCTGAAAACACAAGAATTCAGCTCCCAAAATCCCTTGTCCTTGCTGCCTTCGAAGAGAGAAAGAGAGAAGAAAGAGCTTCTCTTGAATTTTTGATTTTCCTTTGTTTTTTCCCAAATGAAATGGTTTTTCCTTAATTAATTCATGGCTGAAAAGTCATGTGCTAGGTGTCACACACTCATGGCAGCCACCTAATCCACCTTAACAAAAGACTAAAATGCCCTTTAAACTTAAACTAGGGTATTTCTTTGAAACTAGGGGTAAAATGGTCAATTTCCATAACCCCGCTCATTCCCGATAATTTATTTTCTCTAAAATATTTCCCACCAAGAAATAGGGTTCTAAACTTACCCATGTGATCAATCTAGCCATCCATCGCATTTTCCGTTGTCGCCGAGCAAAAATTACAAAATTAACATATTTCACATATAAGCTAAATAATACCCCTAGAGTTTAATAAAATCTCCAGAATTGAGAAATTATAACTCTAATATTTATTTCTAAATATTGGGGTCCACATTCAAAATTAATTCACAAATAATAATAAAATAATAAAATAATAAAAATTAGTGCTAATTGCCTTTACTAATCCACATTACTAGAGCGGTCATTACACTTAATAACCAATTCCAAAAATTCCTCAACTTAATTTTGAAATTTTAAATCCAAAAGATATTCAGATTTAAGTTGATTAGTTAGAGATAACCAAATATCAACTTAAATAGGAATATTTAATGACAAATTTAAATTAAGCTTCAGAAAGAATCTAGATGGTTATAATTCTATATTTAATTAGATACAAGAAAATACATATAGTTTAGCTTAGAATAAAATTCTTTAAACTATGGTTTTCTTAAATTAATTTCAAAATAAATGAAATTAATTAAGTTGCTAATCAATTTTATTAGGTTAAACTAATTTAATTAACCTAGTACAGTTATCCAAATCAGGCAAATGGGGCTTCACAATTGGGGTAGTTCATGTGAGGGGGTGCTGGGTTCAGTATGTCGTACCCACTTCTATGGCTCCCAACTCTCACACAAGGCCCAAAAGAGAGGAATTTAACCTTAAAATGAACAACTTTTATTAAATGAATAGGCCCAAAACTAAATGGGCCTAAATAAAATCTATCAAAAACTATGATATTTTATTTAGCAACAACAACCTATATGCATCTATAACAAAATTAAACATATAGGCTCACACAGGCACACATTTGGATAGATCCTATCATGTTGCTAGGTCATACACAGATGAAAGAAGATTGTGAAAATTACCTGTTACAAATTATTTACTTGACCAAGGGAACCATGAGTTAAAATCAGATCATTGGATCTGTCAACAAGTTAACCATGACTATTTGCAATCAAGCAATAATAGGTTTTAAAAACTTACAAACAAGCTAAAACACATACTCCTACAACAAGGTTAGCTGGATAGTTGGATGTAGGATTTATTTAGTTTTAAATAATTAAATTTCGAAAAATAATTAAATAAAAAAAATTATTTTCGAAAAAAATAATAATATAATAATATATATATTTTTCGAAATTAATAAAATAATATTTAAAATTAAACCTATAATTTTGAAGAATTAGGTTTCAACTAACCTAAATATCATTTCAAAATTTGCTAACTACTTTTAAAAATTTAATGTTATTTTATAAATTAAATATTCAATAAAAATAAAAAAGATAAATAAATATCTTTTTTAGATTTTATGATTTAATTTAAATAAATAGAATAACAAAATTTAAAATTTAGCAAAATATCTTACTTCTATTTAAAATTACTTGATTATAGTTATCTTATTTTAAATTTAAATAAGGTCAAATTATTTAAAAAAAATATTTAACTTAAAAAATTTAATATTTGACCTTAAATTTAAAAATAAGATAATATATAATCAAATTTAAAAATAAGATAGATAATTAAGCAAAAAAGATAGATATTTACTATTTTCAAATTCAAATTACACTAATATCATGAATTAATTTAAAAAAAAAATTAATTAATTTAATTATGATATTTATAATAGAATTAGGAATAGTAAATGTCTAAATACAAAACTACACAAAAAAATCGGAAGTTAAATCCATGAAATAGCATGAAAAATCGAAGAAAAACGAAAAAAAATGCGAGCTGTACGGACAGACAGTATGCATTGCATACTGTCCATGGGCGCGAATGGGAGTGCTTGGGCGAGGAAACACGGCGCAGCAAGGGTGCTGCATGATTTCCGCGCGCACATGGTGCAGTGACACCAACTCGATATTTTCGAAACTTCAAAAAATCATAACTAATTCAAATTAAATCGAAATTGAGTTCTGTAAAAAAGTAAATTGCTTAATTTTTTCCATACTATCCAACAAAAATAATTCCAGAAACAGAATTTTAATTATTTTTCACGAAAATTCACAAACATCAATCAATCATCATATAACACTCAGCACAACATGAAACCATCCAAAATATCAAACAAATCGTTTTAAGTCCAAATTTCTTGTAAGCAAATCAATTAACATGGCTCTGATACCAGTTTTTGGAAATTATTTTACCAGGATCTTAGATCTACTCACAAGTATGTTGATTAACACCCTAAATATGAACTTCTAAAACGATTATGAAATAAACACATATAAAGTATGAGAAACCTTACATTGGGTGCAGCGGAATAATATGACTCCTTCCGTTCAGATTTCTAGCCCTTGATTCCTTTCTATAGCAGAGCATTATCAATATCTAAACCTGGATCTCTTTCTCTCCTTCTTTAGTGCTGAAACTCCTTCTTGTTGAATGTCTTTCTTCACGATCTTCCTCACTATGATTGAGGTATCACTTGCTAGTGTGTGGGCACTACTCTAATCACTAAGTGATTCGAAATTTCAAGGAAGAAGAAAGAGAAGAAGGTGGCGGCTAGGTATAGAGAGAGAAGGCTCAGGTTTTTCTCTGAATGAAATCAGAAGTAAAAGTGTAATTTTCCTGAAGCCTTCACTATCTATTTATTGTTGGGTTTTATGCCCTAAATAAAACTCTTTACAATCTGATTAGTTATCAATATAAGAAATTTGAAGTGATTCATGTTTGCATGAATTTTACATGCTAATGGTTTAATATGTTTATTACATTTATACACAAAATCAGTTAAATCCAGATCATATGTTTATTCACAATTACAGTATCGTCAACACAGTGGAATGTGATTGTGATCATATGAATCAAAACACTAAGTCCCTGTTTCATCAGTGTTTTGGATTTACACTAATGTGATAATCAGCGATGATGTGTACTTACACTTGGAGTAAGTGTTATGTTCTTTCCAAGACATTAGTAAAGTATACTAGTTTCGAATGTATGGAGTATACATTAAACTGGACCGATATTGCAACTTAGTTAAGATATTACAAACTTACCGTTATATCTTCCCAAGTCAATATCAGTAGTTGATCTTAAGATTAAAAGAATCTAAATCCTGATATGCTTAGGCTCAACTCAGGAGTACTATTCATGTTCTTTGATTTATTAGTTAAGCCTACTTTTGGGTCAGGGTGATACGTATATTTTGGGAACATGATAGTATGATTGAGTGGAAGTGCTGAATATAAATATGGAATCTATAGCTTCTACTGGTGTATAGAAGTTAAGTGATGATTCCCATCGAGCTTAGCAAATAGAAGTAAATGGATGAGCTCTTGTTTAAGTGACTAATTCTTAGATCACTAAGCATCATTTACAGGTAGCAAAGTGTTTTAAGGGGCAAAATACATTGACGGGTGAGAACGGTAAAATTATCCCATCTCGATGTAAATCATCTATATAGAGGATCTTTAAATCACAATAAGATTATAACAATGGTTAAATGAGATAGCATATCTATATCGTGGAACATATAATATGCTCTATATAAGTCTGAGAGTGCAATTCTAAGTTCTAAGAGTGGATTCAATGAAGAATTAATAAGTAGGAATTTACTTAGTAAATTCGGTTCACTTATTGGAAGCTCAGCATATAGATCCATGGTCCCCATTCTAGTTGAGAACATACTTCTTGTAAGACTCAATAATTGATTCGTGATTAATCAATTATAATTCTAAAGTTAGACTATGTCTAATTTGTGAATTTTCACTAAGCAGGGGCGAAATTGTAAAGAAAAGAGATTCTGGGTTTATTTATTTATTAATAGACTTTATATGTCTAATTAATAATTAAATTAAATGACAATATTATTTAATAATCTATTTTAGTTATTAAATAATTAGTTTTGGCATTTAAATGGTTAGAATTGGAAAATCGGCGTTTTTGAGAAAATAGAATTAAAATTTTTGAAAACTGCAAAACCAAGTGGGGCCCATTACACACACCATGGCCGGCCACTTAAAGTGTATTTTAAAATTGATATTTTCATTATTTTAATGCCAAATAATTCCTAACCTAAACCCAGTAGTTGCCTATAAATAGAAAGTGATTGCTCAGTCAAAAAACACTACTTTTTAGAAAATCAATTTTTCAGAAAACTGAGCCTTCCCTTTCTCTTCTTTGGCCGAAATCATTCCCTCTCTTTTCCTCTTCATAAATTTCGAACCTTACTGATAGAGTAAGTTCCCACACACAGCAAGTGGTAACTCAATCGTAGATTGGAAGACTGTGAAGGATCACACACAAAGATAAGGACATTCGGGCTCAGATCTTGATAATACTCTGCGACAGAAAGGATACAAGGGTTAGAGATCTGAGTGGAAGGAGACATTAATTCCGCTGCATCAATGGAAGGTTTTCATAAATTTATATGTGTTTACTTTATCGTTTTAGAAAGTTCATATTTAGGGTGTTAAACAACATACTTGTGAGTAGATCTAAGATCCTGGTAAAATAAATTCCAACATTTATAGCATTCCACTAGGGTTAGGTTTGAATTATTTGGCATTAAAATAATGAAAATATCAGTTTGAAAAACTATCCCAAGTGGCTGGCAATGGTGTGTAATGGGCCTTACTTGGATTTTGCAGTTTTCACAAATTTTATTTCTATTTTCTCAAAAACGCCAATTTTTAAATTCAACCATTTAAATGCCAATTCTAAGTATTTAATAACTATAAATAATTATTAAATAATATTGTCATTTATCATATTTATTAATTGAACCATACAAAGTATCATAATTAACAAATATGCCCCTAAAACTCTTTCTTTACAATTTCACCCTTACTTAGTGAAAAATTCACAAATAGACATAGTCTAATTTGAGAATTATAATTGATTAATAAAAACCAATTATATGAGTCTTACAAGCAATATTATCTCAACTAGTGGGGGGACCATGGGTCTATATAACCGAGCTTCCAATAAGCAGATCAAGAATTTATAGCCTAAATTCACTGACTTATTAATTCTTCGTTGAATCTACGCATAGAACTTAGAATTGCACTCTCAATATATAGAATGCTCTATATGTTCCACCATATAGACACATCATTAGTTATCCATTGTTATAATCCTAATTTGATCAACGATCCTTATATGAAGGATCTACACTGTAAAGTGATTAGATTACCGTTACACCCTACAATGTATTTTATCCTTAAAACACTTAACCCCGTATAAATGATATTTCAGCTTATGTGAAATGAGTACTCCCCCATTTATTTTCGTTTGGTCAAGCTCGAAGGAGATCATCCTTTACTTACTATTCGCCAGATAGAAGCTATAGATTCCACGTTTATGTTAGCGCTCCCACTCAATTGCACTACCGTGTTCCCAAAATGTAGGTATCACCCTGACCCAAAAGTAGGCTTAACTAAAAAAATCAAAGAACACTAATAACCTCTTTAGATTGAGCCTAATCATAACAGGATTAAGATCATTTGATCTAAGATCAACTAGGCGATATTGACTTGAATAGATATTACGGTAAGTTTAATAAATCTAAGTCAAAGTTCAATATCGGTCCCTTCTGATGCATACTCCATGCATCCATCCTGAGCTTTACTTTAACCAATGCTCTGGAAAGAACATAGCATTTTTCCAAATGCAAGTAAACTCTGTTGTAGATTATCATATAAGTAAAACCCCGTATCTGATAAATCTAGGAAACTTTATTCACATAGTCATGTTTACTTTCCAAAGTGTACGACACAATAAACAGGATCAAGTATGTGAAAAGGGTTTCAGATGAATTTATAAATCAAATAGACAAGCAATTGATAACATGAAACAAAACATACATAAATGAATGAAAAATACTTCTGTTTCTTTATTGATGTTGAATAAAATGGATTACATTGAAATGGAGTTTTATTTAGGGCATAAAACCCAACAAACTGTTAGCCCAAGATATGTTTCCAAGAGGGGGGGTGAATTGGAAATTTAAACTAATTTCGGAAAATTAAAACTTTTAACACAAAATTATGCAATTAGTCAATTAATCAAGTAAAAGCAAGTAGTATGGCAAGCAATATATTAAGACAAATAATTAAACTTGTAAAGTAAAGAGTTTAAGGATTAGAAAATGCAAACTCTCGATTTTTACAAGGTTCGGTAGAACTATGCCACCTACGTCCTTGGTCTTCAAAGCTATGGACCTAGCTTTGAGTTCCAATATCGAGCCAAGTTAACGGGCTTGACTAACCCTTACAACCGAGAAATTTTCACCAAGGTATTTCCAAACCTCTTACAATAGTTTCGCACCCCCGAGGACTATTAACCTCTTTCTCGGATTGTTAAAGTGCCAATCTCACTATTTCCGGGTTGTTTACAAAACCGGTGCCAACCTCACCTCAATCACAATATGGAAATGTGTTTGATATACAAGCTAAAATCACTCTAGAAATATGATGATACAATGGAAACCTAGAGTGAAAAGCAAGCACACTTAAGATGAATAAAATCAAATTTTGGCTCAAAGTGTGTGAAATGTGTTGGTTTGGATTTCAAACTTAGAAGCTCCTTAATCTCACTTAGATAGGTTAGATATATGTAATAAATGCTCAACCAACTTAATTTTTTGAGTGAAAATCGAGTTTATATAGTGTTTGAGTGAAAAATAGCCGTTTATAGCCGTTGGGCACGAAAAACGAGACTCCCTCTGGGAAAATCAGTTCACCGGTTTACAATAGGGTAATTGCTTAGGTTCATGGAGAACCGGTTTACCTCTTTGAAACCTAAGTTAACCTAAATCCAGCAAAGTGGAAAAAGTTCGATTTTTCGCACTAAAACGGCCATAACTCTCTACTCGATTATCCGATTTCAGAAATTCAAACTTTGTTCTCTTAGTTAAACAAAATGTGATTTAGAAATTCAATCAAAAAATTTTTTAAACTATCGTGTGAGAAAACTTGTTGCACAAGTTAGTGAATGGGCCAAAATTCAAATTTATAAAAACTTAGTGTGCTATGCAAATCACTTTAACAAGACTAAAGGAGATTTATACCATTTAATTTTGAGTAGTCTTGATGTAGATGAGCCTCCTAGCTTGATTTGCATGTTTTTGATCCCAAGTTGACTTTTCCCGAGAGTTGACCTTGACCTTGACTTTGACTTTGACTTTCGGGTTGACTTTTTGACTTTGGGCTTTTGAAGACCTCTTTTGAATAGGGTCTTGAGTTGTTGATCCCTTGATGAATCTTTTGCTCTTGATATGCTTGTTGAATCCATTTAGTGTTGCTTTCAAAAGTTTGGTAAAAATACCAAAATATTTATTTTCTCTTTTTAAATTTGCTACAAAATCAATAAATCATTAGTAACAAATAATAATCAAATATTTGTTAATCATCAAAACAAGGAGATCGAAAAGTTTGAGTTAACAATCTCCCCCTTTTTGATGATATCAAATATTTGATTATTTTGAAAGGGAAAGAAAAATTTAAGCAAAGTAAATTGGATTAGCTCCCCTTTAATGTATGCAAGAAAAAAAATTACCTTTTAATTTTACCTTGCATGAATTTGTAAACTCCCCCTCAATTTTTACTTATGATAAATGAATTAGATACCAAAAAAAAAATTTGAGGTGATGCCAAAAATTAATCAATAGTTGTTCTCCCCCTTTTGATTCATCAAAAAGGGTGGCAAGGAATTCACAAAATATAAAAGAAAAGAGAAAAAAAAAATTAATAATAAAAATAAAAACAAAGCAACAATCCAATGCATTAAAAAAAAAAACATAATATCCAAAATAACATTCAACACAACCACAAAAAAAATAAAACAAAGAAAAAGACCAACTAACACAAAGTCAAGAGGCATGAAGCCTTTGCACACAACCAAAAACAAAAAAAAAATAAAATAAAGATGCAAAAAAAAAAATATGCAAAAACTAGTTTGGTGGGGGGCCAAAGCGATCCATGTATGCCCTCCATTGTGTCATTTCCTCTTGCATGTTGTCAAACCCTTGCTCCATGTCTACTCTCAATGTGGTAATATCACTCCGTATGGTTGTCATCTCATGTTGAAGAGTTGAAAATTGGTTGTTCATTTCACCTCTCAAGGTGGTGAAATTGGAAGTCATGGAAGTGGTAAGGTTGGCAAAAGCTTCTTCAAGGTTAAAGTGAGGAGCTTGGGGTATTGGAGGCACTTCCTCTTCGCCTTCCTCTTCATTTTGAGCTTGGACATCTTGCTCTTCCCCTTCATCTTCACTTGGGACCAAGTGTTCATCCTCATGGACATGGGACATTGAAGTGGTGGGAATCCACTTCTTTTCCTCTTCATCGAATCTGTAGCGCATGAATTTGAATGTGATCTCACCAAGAGTGTCGGAATCCTTGGGTTCATAAACATCAATTTCATCTTCTATTGGGATTCCTAGAAGTGGGAATAAATAGCTAAGGAGATAACCATAGGGTAATGCCCTTTTTAGGGAAGGTTTAAACACTTCATGCATGGTTTTAAGGATGAGATAGCCTAGGTTAATTTGGTTTTCGCCCATTATAAGATTGTATAGGAGAACTTGATCAATGGCACTTACCTCATCTTGATGGCCTTTCCTAGGTATAAGATTAGAGCATATAAAGGCATGAACTATTTTCCCTTGAAGGGTGAGGTAGGTTCTTTTTTGTTTTAACCTAAAGGAGTTACCTACACACACATGATTATTAAAGAGGTTAAAATTGAAAAAGGCATTATTTTTAAGGCGAGGTCTATGGTCAAGCAAGAGGCCATCTTTAGGTGCATTAAGAAAATCATTAAGCGAGTCAATAGTTAACTCAAAATGTACTCCTTTGAGATCTCCCCTAACTCTATATGGATCACATTGAAACTCAATGCAAGCATAGAAGGCTCTAACTAACCTAGGATATATATTTGTTTGAATTTCTAACAATTTTTCCCATCCCATACGCTCAATAAGAAAATTAAAGTTGACATACTCAAGGGCTTGGAGATCACATTGCTTACCATTGATGACATCCCTTTGAGAGTAATCTTCCTTGAACTTCCTTGCAATTTTTCCATGTGAGAAGAGATCATGCTTTGCCTTAGTCCTTTGCTCCTTTTGTTGCATTGACACTTTTTGCCTCTTTGGTCTTGAAGAAGAGGCCATGGTGGTAGGAGGTTGAAGAGAATAAGGAGATTAGGTTTAGAGAGTGAGAATTTGAGAGAAAAAGGGTTTGAGGCTCTATTTAGGGTTAAGGTATCTGAATGGGGGGTGAGGAAGTCGTTAATAGGGTTTTTATAGCAAAAAAAATCAGTTTTGAAAAGACTGAAACAGCCTTGGAATCGGGCCCAGCGAAAACCGGTTTACCGGTTTATCAGGTACACGCAGAACCGTAAACCGATTTCGCAAAGGCCATTTTCCCGAAAATTGCTTGAAAACCCGTTTTGTCCAACCGTTTGACCCCAAATTTTTTTAGCACCTCAAATATGATAAAACAAAATTGCTCAAACAAGAAAAACTCAAAAATGATGAAAAATGACGATTTACGGTAAGCTTTTCGAAAATTGCCAAGAAAACTAGAACCGTACCAAAAATGAGTTTTATGCAACGAAATTGAAAAATTCTTTTTCCAGCAGTTTTATAAAATAAAATGTGAGGTGTACAAACTTACGGAATCGAAAAATGTTGAAAAATGAGAGAGTTTGGCGAAAAACACTCTTTTAGGCCTAAAAATCTAAAAATTCAACAAGTGAGGTACCAAAAATTTGTTTCATGCAAATTTCAATCAATGCAAACCTATAGGCATACTAAATACATTCAATTTCACATATTCAAGCATATAGACACACAAGAAAATCAAATATGCAAAAATTCACATGTTCACTTGTTTAAAAACAAGTCCAAAGTTCACCAAAAATCCACATTTTGACCTATAATTTTAAGTTTTTCAACAAGGATAGTTCATATAGGTCAAGTATCAATAAATTTTCACATCTATGCATATAAATCTCATTAATATCATATTTGGAACAATTATGCATAAATTAAGTAAGTAAAGAGATATGAAATTTTTTCATAGCTAGCAAACCTTATATTTCATCTAAGTTGGTCATTCCTAGCTCTCTTCTAATGAAACTAAATCTCTCATCACTAAGAGGCTTGGTGAATATATCCGCTAATTGGAATTCGGTGCTTACAAAGTCTAGCATAATATCACCTCTTTGGATATGATCTCTAAGGAAGTGGTGCCTTATGTCAATATGCTTGGCTCTAGAATGCAATATTGGATTCTTAGAGAGGTTAATGGCACTAGTGTTATCACACTTTCTGGGTGTACATTCAAAATCAATATCAAAATCCTTAAGAGTTTGTTTCATCCAAAGTATTTGTGCACAACAACTACCCGCGGCTATATATTCGGCTTCGGTTGTGGATAGAGCTACCGAGTTTTGTTTCTTGCTAAACCATGACACTAAGGAATTTCCTAAAAAGTGACAAGTTCCACTAATACTTTTTCTATCCGTCTTACAACCGGCAAAGTCGGCATCCGAGTAGCTAACTATTTCAAAGTTTGAGTTCTTGGGGTACCAAAGTCCTAGATTCATTGTGCCTATCAAGTATCTAAATGTTCTTTTAACGGCACTTAAGTGGGATTCATTAGGACAAGATTGGTACCTAGCACAAAGACCAACACTAAACAAAATATCCGGTCTACTAGCGGTTAAATATAATAAAGAGCCAATCATACCTCGATACTTGGTGATGTCCACATTCTTACCGCTTTCATCTTTGTCCATCTTTATGGATGTGCTCATGGGTGTATTCATGGACTTTGCATTTGCCAAGTCAAACTTTTGAAGGAGATCCTTGATGTACTTAGTTTGACCTATGAATATGCCATCCTTTTGTTGCTTGATTTGAAGTCCAAGAAAAAAGTTGAGTTCTCCCATCATGCTCATCTCAAACTCACTATGCATACACTTAGAAAATTCTTCACAAAGAGCATCATTAGTAGCACCAAAGATAATATCATCAACATAAATTTGTACTATAATAATGTCTTTGGATTTTCTTTTTATAAAAAGTGTATTATCCGCTTTTCCCATTGAAAAACCATTTGAAATAAGAAAAGTGCTTAATCTTTCATACCAAGCTCTAGGAGCTTGCTTTAAACCATATAAAGCCTTTTTCAATTTGTAAACATGGTTAGGGTATTTATGATTTTGAAAACCGGGTGGTTGAGAGACATAAACCTCTTCCATAATGTACCCATTTAAGAATGCGCTTTTTACATCCATTTGATACAAGATAAAATTCTTGTGGCATGCAAAAGCTAACAACATTCTAATGGACTCAAGTCTTGCTACCGGGGCAAAGGTTTCCTCATAATCAATTCCTTCTTCTTGATTGTAACCTTGGGCCACTAATCTAGCCTTGTTACGCACAATGACCCCATGCTCATCTACCTTATTTCTATAGACCCATTTTGTTCCAATCACCGATTGATGTGACGGTCTTGGAACTAACTCCCAAACATTATTTCTTATAAATTGATTTATTTCTTCTTGCATAGCTAGAAGCCAAAATTCATCAACTTCGGCCTCTTTAAAATTCTTTGGTTCAATTTGAGAAATAAAAGCAATGAAATTACACAAGTTTCTGAGGGAGTTTCTAGTAGTGACACCTTGAGAAGGATCACCTAGAATTTGGTCTATAGGATGAGCACTTTTGAATTTCCACTCATGTGGAAGGTTAGAGTTCATACCTTGGCTTTCATTTTCCTTTTCCACGGGTGGTTCCTCTTTGGGAGTTTGTGAAGGAGCATTGGAAGTCTCTCCTATTTCGAGATTTTGAACTTCATCTCCCAAACCTACAACATCATCATCTAAACTTTTGCTCGTAGGCGGGTTAGTCTCATCAAAAGCAACATGAATAGATTCTTCAACAACATTAGTTCTTTTGTTATAAATTCTATAAGCTTTACTATGTGTTGAATACCCTATAAAAATTCCAACATCGGATTTAGCATCAAATTTTCCAAGGTTGTCCTTGGTGTTTAAAATGTAACATTTGCATCCAAAAACTTTAAAATAGCCAATGTTGGGTTTTCTTCCTTTCCAAAGCTCATAAGGGGTTTTATTCATGTTGGGCCTAATGAAAACACGATTCAAAATATAACAAGAAGTATTGACGGCCTCGGCCCAAAAGTATTTTGGTAATGAAATTTCATTTAGCATTGACCTAGCCATTTCTTGAATTGTTCTATTCTTCCTTTCGACAACTCCATTTTGTTGTGGAGTTCTTGGTGCCGAAAAGTTATGGTTAAAACCATGATCATCACAAAACAATTCTAAGGCATCATTGTCAAACTCACCACCATGGTCACTCCTAACGGAGGTAATAGAATATCCTTTTTCATTTTGCACATTTTTACAAAATTTGACAAAGTTTTCCAAAACATCACTTTTAAGAGTCAAGAAAATAACCCAAGTAAATCTTGAAAAATCATCAACAATTACAAATGCATAGTATTTACCACCAAGACTAGCAATTCTAGAAGGACCAAATAAATCAATATGAAGCAATTGCAAAGGTCTAGTAGTTGAAATTTCTTTCTTGGAATGAAAAGATGTTTTAATTTGTTTTCCAAATTGGCATGCATCACAAAGTTTATCTTTAACAAACGGAATAGATGGCACACCAATAACAAGATCTTTTCTAACCAATTTTGAAATAGAATCCATACTAGCATGTCCTAATCTTCTATGCCACAACCAAGAATTATCATTCATAACGGTTAAACATTTATTTTTACTATCAAAAGAATCAACATCAATAACATACACATTATCCTTCCTTACTCCAAGGAAAATAACTTCATTGGTTGAAACATTTTCAATGGAGCATTTTGAGGATTCAAACACAACACGAAAACCTATATCACATAATTGACTAATACTAAGCAAGTTATGTTTAAGATTATCAACAAGAAGCACATTTTTAATACATGGAGAGTATATGTTACCGATATCACCAATGCCCAAGATTTTTCCTTTTGAATTGTCTCCAAAAGTGACAAAGCCACTTTCCTTGCTTTTAAAGCTTGAAAATCTTGATGGATCACCGGTCATATGCTTTGAATATCCACTATCCAAGAACCATAAGCTTTGGCTCTTTCTTGTTGATTCCTACAAAAACAAATTCATTTGTTGGCTTTTGGTACCCATATAACTTTGGGTCCATTCATGTTAGTTCTAGAACCCTTTGGTACCCATTTAGTCTTGCCTAGATATGCAAATTTCTTTACATGACAATAGGAAATAGTATGACCATCTCGGTTACAATATGTGCATGTAAAGTGAGGTAGACTAGATGATTTCACAAAAAAGTTTCTCAAAAATTTTTGTTTCTTACTAGGATCATAACCAATACCATTTTTTGAAAAACCACATGATTGGTTTCCCACCATGAGATCATAGCCTTCCTTACCTCTAGTGAAGGTATATATGTCATTTTTTAGGCTTCTCACATGGGCTTTCAAATCAATAATTTCTTTCTTATGTGAAGCACATGTAGCACATTGAGATTTAGCTATAAGTTCTTTTTCATTTATTTTCAAAATCTCAATTTCTTTTAAAAGCATGTTGGTCTTCTCTCTAAGGGTTTGGTTTTTAACAAGCAATTTACCAAAATCATCAAATAGTTCCTTAAATGAATTAGACAACTCATCATATGACATATCTAAGTTATCATCATCATTTTCGCTATCACAATCATTTTGGTTAGAAATGCTTACCCCATCATCAAGTGCCATCATGCACATGTTTGCCACTTCATTCTTTCCTTCTTCTTCGGAGTCCTCTTCGTCACTATTGAGCCAATCCGCCAACATTGCCCTTCCTTTGTATTTGTTCTTCTTTCTCATTGGACAATCCATCTTCATATGTCCGGGCTTCTTGCACTCAAAGCAAATTGGTGGATCATCTTTGCTTTTTCTTTCTTTTGAGTCACTCCCTCTTTGTGGCTTCTTCCCAAAGTTCTTTTTGAATTTCATGAACTTTTTGTATTTCTTAGAGAAGAGTCCCAAGTCCTCCATGTCACTACATAAGCTTTCCTCATCTTCTTCACTAATGGCATGGGAGGATGAAGACTTGAATGCAATAGTCTTCTTTTTCTTCTCAACTTCCTCTTCTTCTTGAGCACTCATGAAAATTTCATGGTTCATGAGTGAGCCAATTAGTTCTTCCAAGGGAAGTGTTGAGAGATCCTTGGCTTCTTGAATAGCAACCACCTTTCCTTGATAAGCCTTGGTGAGACTTCTCAAAATCTTGGTCACCATATCCTTTTGAGTAAGTACCTTGCCAAGAGAGTTCAAACCATTAGTAATTGTAGTGAAGCGAGTATACATATTAGCAATGGTTTCATCCGATTTCATCTTAAAGTTCTCATATTGAGTGGAATAAATTTGGATTTTAGTTTTCTTCATAGCACTAGTTCCTTGATGAGTAACTTCAAGCATTTTCCACATGTCATAAGCGGTAGAGGCTTGTTCAATATTTTTAAAAATATCTCTATCCAAACCACATATAAGAGCATATTTAGCTTTAGCATTTTTAGAAAGCATTTTCTTATCATTTTCATCATATGCTTCATAAGTCTTAATTACTTCAACACCATTTATGACATGTTTAGCAACATAAGGACCACTAGACACAATATGCCACAAATCATAGTCAATAGATTGAAGGTAAGTTTCCATTCTAATTTTCCAATAAGGAAAATCTACTCCATTGAAGTATGGTGCTCTATTGGTGCTAAAACCTTCTAACATGTTATTTTGTGAATTACTTGGAAACGCCATGCTCTAGATTGTGAAATCTAATCAAATAATTTGAGCCCTTGCTCTGATACCAATTGTTAGCCCAAGATATGTTTCCAAGAGGGGGGGTGAATTGGAAATTTAAACTAATTTCGGAAAATTAAAACTTTTAACACAAAATTATGCAATTAGTCAATTAATCAAGTAAAAGCAAGTAGTATGGCAAGCAATATATTAAGACAAATAATTAAACTTGTAAAGTAAAGAGTTTAAGGATTAGAAAATGCAAACTCTCGATTTTTACAAGGTTCGGTAGAACTATGCCACCTACGTCCTTGGTCTTCAAAGCTATGGACCTAGCTTTGAGTTCCAATATCGAGCCAAGTTAACGGGCTTGACTAACCCTTACAACCGGGAAATTTTCACCAAGGTATTTCCAAACCTCTTACAATAGTTTCGCACCCCCGAGGACTATTAACCTCTTTCTCGGATTGTTAAAGTGCCAATCTCACTATTTTCGGGTTGTTTACAAAACCGGTGCCAACCTCACCTCAATCACAATATGGAAATGTGTTTGATATACAAGCTAAAATCACTCTAGAAATATGATGATACAATGGAAACCTAGAGTGAAAAGCAAGCACACTTAAGATGAATAAAATCAAATTTTGGCTCAAAGTGTGTGAAATGTGTTGGTTTGGATTTCAAACTTAGAAGCTCCTTAATCTCACTTAGATAGGTTAGATATATGTAATAAATGCTCAACCAACTTAATTTTTTGAGTGAAAATCGAGTTTATATAGTGTTTGAGTGAAAAATAGCCGTTTATAGCCGTTGGGCACGAAAAACGAGACTCCCTCTGGGAAAATCGGTTCACCGGTTTACAATAGGGTAACCGGTTCATGGAGAACCGGTTTACCTCTTTGAAACCGGTTAACCTAAATCCAGGCAGTGGAAAAAGTTCGATTTTTCGCACTAAAACGGCCATAACTCTCTACTCGATTATCCGATTTCAGAAATTCAAACTTTGTTCTCTTAGTTAAACAAAATGTGATTTAGAAATTCAATCAAAAAAATTTTTAAACTATCGTGTGAGAAAACTTGTTGCACAAGTTAGTGAATGGGCCAAAATTCAAATTTATAAAAACTTAGTGTGCTATGCAAATCACTTTAACAAGACTAAAGGAGATTTATACCATTTAATTTTGAGTAGTCTTGATGTAGATGAGCCTCCTAGCTTGATTTGCATGTTTTTGATCCCAAGTTGACTTTTCCCGAGAGTTGACCTTGACCTTGACTTTGACTTTGACTTTCGGGTTGACTTTTTGACTTTGGGCTTTTGAAGACCTCTTTTGAATAGGGTCTTGAGTTGTTGATCCCTTGATGAATCTTTTGCTCTTGTTATGCTTGTTGAATCCATTTAGTGTTGCTTTCAAAAGTTTGGTAAAAATACCAAAATATTTATTTTCTCTTTTTAAATTTGCTACAAAATCAATAAATCATTAGTAACAAATAATAATCAAATATTTGTTAATCATCAAAACAAGGAGATCGAAAAGTTTGAGTTAACACAAACTCCCACTTGCACTAATATAAAACTAATCAGTACATATCAATTAATCCTAAATTCTGACGGTGCTTTTCAAATGCAGTCACGGCCAAGACTTTGGTGAATGGATTAGCTAAGTTGTCTTTTGTGTCCACTTTCTCATCCAGTACATCCCCTCTTGCCACATATTCTCTGATGATGTGATACTTCCTTTCTATGTGTTTGCTGCTCTTGTGGCTTCGAGGTTCCTTACTATTGGCTATTGCTCCATTATTATCACAAAGTAGGACCAGAGGCTTTTCCATTCCAGGCACGACACCGAGAACTTTCTTAGCCAGACAAGCTCTTTAGCAGCTTCTACTGCAGCTATGTATTCTGCTTCCATCGTCCAGTCCGATATTGCGGTTTGTTTTGCACTTCTCCAAACCAATGCTCCACCCCCAAGAGTAAACACCATCCCAGATGTAGATTTCCTGTCTTCAAGACATGCCTGGAAATCTGAATCAGTATAGCCTATGGGATTTAAAGCACCACCCTTGTAGACTAATACAAGATTTCTTGTACTCTTTAAGTATTTCAGAATATACTTAACTGCATTCCAATGTTGTTGTCTTGGATTTGATTGATACCTGCTCACGATTCCAACTGGATAGCAGATGTCAGGTTTAGTGCATAACATTGCATACATTAGACTTCCAACTGCAGAAGCATAGGGAACTTTTGCCATGTCTTCTATCTCTTGAGGATCAGTAGGAGACTGTTCCTTAGATAGACCGATACCATATCTAGAAGGCATGTTCGCCCCATTGGTGTTGCTCATGGAGAATCTCTCTAAAACTTTGTCAATATAGGTTGTTTGAGAGAGAGCAAGAGATCTGTTCTTCCAGTTTCTGATTATCTGAATACCAAGAACATAGGATGCTTCACCCAAATCTTTCATATCGAATTGAGTGTTAAGCCATTCCTTGATGTTAAAGATGCAGGAAAGGTACTTATTCAGTCTAAGGAAAGTTCTATACATTTGTGGCACCGTTCCAACATTTCT
Organism: Cannabis sativa; assembly: GCF_029168945.1. Classification (NCBI taxonomy): domain Eukaryota; kingdom Viridiplantae; phylum Streptophyta; class Magnoliopsida; order Rosales; family Cannabaceae; genus Cannabis; species Cannabis sativa. The sequence goes on from NC_083602.1 coordinate 75,375,293, forward strand.
TAACAACTAGTGTTACTTTCTGAATAACAAAAAAGTAGTTGTCAAAAGTATAGAATCCAGTATCCCAAAAGAGTAGACATATAGAGAGGAATTTCACAATATCAAGGATTTTGTGATTAAGGAAGAGTAATGGTGGAGAAAAGGTTGTGGTTAATTCAACCTGTCAAATCCTATTACGAGGAGTATACTAGTACTACACTCGATTTGTATATCAAGGTGTTGAGATTATTTGAAATGCACATTTTGTTTTATATTAGTGCAAGTGGGAGTCTGTTGGGTTTTGTGCCCTAAATAAAACTCATTTCAATATAATCAGATTTACTTATTAATAAAGGTCAAAAATAACATTTTATGTTGCATGGTTCACATGATTTATTTCATGATTATATATATAATGTATAAATTCTATTTAAGTCGAGAACATATGAATTTGTTAATGATTATAGTGTTGTCAACAAAGTGGAATATAATCTTAATTATATGTTCGACAGTTTATTCCCTGATTTGTCAGTTCACTGGATTTAGACTGCCATGATAATCAGCGATAGGTATTCTTACACCTTGGATAAGTGTTATGTCCTTTCCAGGGCATTGGCAAAGATTACCAGTATCAGATGTATGGAGTATACATCAAAAGGGACTGATATTGAACTTTGATTAGATATATTAAAATTTACCGTAATATTGATTCAATTCAATATCACGTGTTGATCCTAGATCCTATGATCTTAATCCTGATATGGTTAGGTTCGATCTCAAGAGTATTATACATGTTCTTTGATTTGTTAGGTAAGCCTACTTTTGGGTCAGGGTGATACGTACATTTTGGGAACATGATAGTATAATTGAGTGGGAGCGCTAACATAAATATGGAGTCTATAACTTCTATAGGAATTTAGAAGTGAAACGATGATATCCTTCAAGCTTGGCTAAACAGAGATAAATGGTGGAGATCTCATTTCACTTTGCTGAAATGTCTAAGAGCTAAGTGTTTTAAGGATAAAATACATTGAAGGTGTAATGGTAATTTAGTTCCTATTCAATGTAGATCATCTATTAGAGGGTCATTGATCAAATTAGGATTATAACAATGGATAATTACTAGCATATCTATATCGTGGAACATATAGGGCGTTCTATATGACTGAGAGTGCAATTCCAAGTTCTAAGTGTGGATTATTCAATACGGAATTAATAAGTTAGGGAATTCACTTGGTAAACTCGGTTCGACTTATTGGAAGCTCTGTTATATAGGCCCATGGTCCCCATACTAGTTGAGACCATACTGCTTGTAAGACTCAGTTAATTGATTTTGATTAATCAATTATAATTCTAAAGTTAGACTATGTCTAGTTTACGAATTTTCACTAAGCAAGGGCGAAATTGTAAAGAAAAGAGATTCTAGGTTTATTTATTAATTAAGAGACTTTATATGTCTAAATTAATAAATATATTAAATGACAATATTATTTAATAATTAATTTTTAGTTATTAAATAATTAGAATTGGCATTTAAATGGTTAAATTGGAAAATTGGCATTTTTGAAAAAATGGTATTGAAAAATGACAAAATGGCAAAATTGCAAAGTGAGGCCCATTATCCATTTGTTGGCCGGCCACTATGCAAGCTTTTTACCATTTATATTTTCATTATTTTAAAGCCATACAATTCTAACCTAAACCTAGATGACATTCTACAAATAGAAAGTGTTGGCTTCAAGAAACTAGGACTTGCATCTTATTTTCTCTCAAAGAAAACTTGAGCCTCCTATTCTATTGATAGCCGCCCCTCTCTCTTCTTCTCTTCTCTTCAATTTTGAAATAGCCTTAAGTGAATGAGTAGTGCCCACACACATCAAGTGGTATCTCAATCATAGTGTGAAAGATTGTGTAGAATCCAACCAACAAGAAGGAGAATAAGCATCAAGGAAGGAGAGAAAGAGATCCAGGTTCGGATCTTGATTATGTTCAGCTATAGAAAGGAATCAAGGGCTAGAGATCTGAACGGAAGGAGTCATTATATTCCGCTGTACCCAATGTAAAGTTTTCTTAAACTTTTATGTGTTTATTTCATTGTTTTAGAATTCACATTAGGATGTTAATGAAACATACATGGTAGTAAGTCTAGATCCTGGTAAAATATTTCCAACACAACGACCATCTCGAGCGGATAGAGACAATGTATACACATACTTAAATAGAGGACATGTATCCAATCTCTTTCAAAGGAGAAGGCCAACGCAAGATGAAGTAAGTTCAAGCTCATGACAATCGAGGTCTCGAGGGCATAGTCGGTCAAGCAGACATACGTGAGAAAGAAGTAGAACTTGACATTATTACGCTGACCAGGAAAGCATGAGCAATACGCGAAGCTACCAATCTGAGAGTTATCCAGAGACAAGATCTGTGAGTTATTATGAATGAAGGCAACCTGATCTTTGTCAACACCTAAATCGAAGACAACCTGATCTTCAAGAGCAACTAAACCAAAATGCACCTGATTTGCACCATCAACTCAATCAAAATTCAAATCAACAACAAGCAGACCCTATCCAACTGCAAATAATTGATAATGTGAAATTAAACACAACCTTTTCTCCACCATTACTCTTCCTTAATCACAAAATTATTGATAATGTGAAATTCCTCTCTATATGTCTACTCTTTTTTGGGATACTGGATTCTATACCTTTGGCAACTACTTTTGGTTAATCAGGAAATAACACTAGTAGTTTAGACAATTTGGAATGGTGCCAAAAATATATAGAACTTTCCTTAGACTGAATAAGTACCTTTCCTGCAACTTTAACATTCAGTCCCTTTCTGGTAGACCTAGAGACTTCAGATAGGTTTTTACACTTCTCCAAAATCACAATTCCACCCCAGAGTAATCACCATCTTATCAGAAAGATTTTCTAGCACAAAGGCAAATCTCGAAATCTGATGTGGTGTAGTCTAAGAGTTTTAAACACACTCTTATTGACTAACATATAGTTCCTCTTCTAAATCTTAAGATTTACTTGATTGTCTTCCAATGTTCCTCTCCTGGATTAATCTGATAGTTACTCATTACTCCCACTCAACAGTAGGTGTCTGGTCTAAGGCATACTGAAGCATATCTGAGACCTCTCACTGTTGATATAAGAAATTCTTTCATGGCTTTATCTTTTCTGGAATAGTTGAGACTTTTCCTTAGATAAATAAAATCTATGCCTAGGAAGTTGTGAAGCTTCTATAGATTGCCATTAAAAAGAAAATGCTTCAGCGTCTTATTAAAGTAAGTTGCTTGCATTAGAGTAAGTAATTACCAGGTATACCATAAGCCATAGGTTTAGATAAACTCAAACCTATAATACTAGGAACAAGAAGTCTTGTTAAGTCTTGTTTAGGTTATTCCATATGAATGGATCAAACTATAGTTCTCTTGGCTTTCTTCTTAGTTTCTTATCTTGACAATCCATTAATTGTTTAAACTCACAATGGATTTTAATCACTACTGTTTTCCAAGTCATAAGAAGGTGAATTCCTAGAAACTCTCCCACTACGACAAGGTACCATGAATTATGTCTAAGAAAACTAAATGGTATTGATCTCTTCGGTTGTGACAAGACAACAGAGGCAGTGGGATCATCATATGTCAAATAAGATGATAGAACACTTTTGGAATCAAGAAAAATATCTCCTTTATTTTCTACTTTATTTTCGGACTTAGTCATTATCTTAGAAAAGTAGTATTTGTTTAAACAAACAATTTCTTATCTATTGACTATGGGATGGTCCACCCCTAATCACTTAGAATAGCTAACAAACCATGGTTAACAGTTCTAGCTTTCCTTAAGATTTTGATTAGGTCATCCATGAATCTAGTAATAACTTACATTAAGTATACAACCATTTCATCATTCTGAAATTGTATTACCATAGAAGGTCTTAGGCAACAACTAGTAACTAATCATCAATATGCAAATCAAAATTTCTGGGGAGGTAAGTTTGGATATCATTCAAAAATCAATTTAATGATCTTTGAATTGCATATCTACTAACTATTTCTCCACCCCTATCAGTTCGCAAGATCTTTAACCACTTACCTTAATGGTTTTAACTATTGCTAGAAATTAATGAAATTTTTCAAACATTTCAAATTTCTTTGCATAAGGTATAATCTAGAGTGATCGTTTTAAGAATACAACGAAAAACTCATATCCACCCCTGAATGTACATCCATCTGCGAATGAGATGAACAACTTTTAGTTGATATAGGCATATTAACTCTTTGCAGAGATTGATCTTGTCAAAACCCTATGAACAAGATACAAATGCCATAGATTAATAAAAATGTGGTTGTGTCGTTTCGATGACTTAGGTTTAGTTACATCAAGGAGTTCTTAGAATAGTGCAAGTGGATCCTGGTCATAGAATACTAAACTCATATTCCATACAGTTTGAATCCATTGATAGAAGATGGATATTAAACACTTGTGAACGTGTAACTGTATTGTATACTGGAATTAGAAATATAAGAAAATTTCTGTTTGGAATCTAAAATTAAAGTCAAAGACTTAAATTTATACCAAATATAATGAGTAATTTTTCTTGGACCACCACTACTAATTTAAACTCTAAGTCAGATTTGCCCATACAAGTAGGAGATTTCTAAGATTAAGGACTTATATCAATGTGGAATAGAATTTCGGGATTATAATCATATGTGTCATTTAATTTCTGAAGAGAGAAAATAGAATGACATTAAATGATATATAGACCATTCATCCAATGATATGTTATTGAGCTAATTCGAAATGAATAAGCTAAGAGGAATTAGGATAATTTCGTTTATAAATAAGAATCCAACGATGCTTCGATTAGCGAGAGTAAAAGTAATCTTATTTATACAATCTTCTTGTTTCATATTGTAAAAATACTTGTCTAAGGTGTCATCTAAGGTGTCATCTTAAATTCTGATTTTCCTCAAGGATTCAAAAAATCACATGTTGTGCAGTATGATGGGACTACGGACCCAGTCGCCACTACAAGAAAAAATGCTTTCCTTAACATATGAATATAACTCATTTCAAAAAGTGTTACACTAGTTAAGACAAGCATGAATTTTGTACAATAGTTAATGAGTTTTAGAAAATATTATAGTAGCTCAAATAGAAAATTAGTCGGGGGTATATTTTTTTAGAAAGCCCGCTAAGAAATAGGCGGGTGATCATATAACTCACCAAATAAAAAATTTTATTTTCTTTAGAACTCGCTTCTTTTGTATATATAACTCACGAAATACATTTTATTTTTTTATAGAAGCATATATATCTCTCTTTCTATAGTCTATTGTCTATTCTATTGAACTCTTTTATTTCAGTTCTTCCTTCATTCATCCACCCCAATCCCTTGAGATTTGAAATCCTCCTCTGTTCGTGAGATCTGAGATTGGCCAGAACAATTGACCGAGAAAGGCTGCAATTGTTCCTCAGCCATTTGTTGTTGTCACTGAGGGAAAAGAAAAAGCTCACCCCGATAGCTCTTCATTTGTGGTATGTATGCCTCTTTTAGATTTTTTTTTTTCTTTTATCTTGATATCTAGGTTTTTCTTTTTATATGTTCTGTCTTGTTCTTCTCAAGGTACCATTTGAGCTTCTCATTAATGCTCACAAAACCTAATTTTCTAGGAAAATAAACACTTCAATTTCTCATTTCATTTTGATTGGAAATAAAAATGTGATTTCATTTGATAGTATTTTGTTTTTATTTATTTTTTTTTTTTTGCTTTATTTGATTTCATTTGGTTTGGGAATTTTTTCTCACGAGAAGGATGGAAGCTTCTATTATTAGAGTAAAGCTAAGTCTTTAATTCACATTCCATCTCAATCTGGAATGAGAGTTCAAATCCTACTAATGTCCCAAAACCTTTTTTAGGTAATCAGATGTTTGAGATTATGCTAGAATGGATTATGAATTTTTTCCCAAATTGTGTTTTAGTAAAATCTTCTAGTTTTGCATTTCAGTCACAATTTTTTTCTTGTTGTTGTTTTTGTGGCTTCTCTCTCAACAAGTTTTAGAGAGTTTAGGTATTTTTATTCATGTCATGTATATATATTTATATATATACGTATATGTATACAAGATAACAAATACTTGTTAATCATATATATAGACCTACCTTAGAGATATAAAGAGCTAAACAAGAATAAGAATAAAAATAAATAATGAAAGTAAGAGATAAGAGTCACGGACCAATAATACCAATAATGAAACTCATGCTAACAACATTTCAACAGAGAGCAGCGGTGGTAGAGATATGTAATGAATGTATTATAATATGACAGCCATATGAAAAAGGTGTGTTTGGTATATATAAGGGTGATTAGGATTTGCATGTGACGAGAGAAATGACATGTGGGTGAAGTGTTATGTGGGTGAACATTGTTGGGATTATATGTTTGTATAAAAGTGTTAAAATATCTCTCTAGTTTTGTATTTAGTTCTTTCTTTTTCTTTTATGTTTTGGTGTGCTTCTTAATTTTTTTCTTCCTTAAGAGCAATATTGGTTTATAAACTCAATTCTCAAAGATGAGAATTTGCTATAGGATGGCTCTAAGAAAGGGCTTGCCTCTTTGACGCTATTTGGGTCATTATCTATGGCCCTTGGCTTTATCCTCTCTTACCATTTTTTTTTTTTGTATTCATCTACTAGAATTTGAAATGTACAGTGATGTTTCTGATTTTGAGGGGTTTCTACACGAAAGTGGTTGTCTGTAGTTACAAAATGTCCATAAAAAATAGTGTATAAATTAATATAAAAAATTTGTGTATGTAGAACTCATGCTATATATATTCCTAATCAAATTTGTTACGTACTAGTTGATAAATAGAACATCGACAATATATATTGACTCTAAAAATGATATTTTCTTGAATTTTGCTGTGACTTTATTATTTTTGTGTGTGTGCATACATACTTTTTATTAGATTTTAATATATCTTTATTTGGTGTTGTGTAACTAGAATTGCAAAAAGAAAAAAAAAATCCACTATGAACAATATGATTTACGCATCTTTGTTTTTTGATTTGTGTAAGCTTATGATATGCAGATGGATAAAAATTGGATCCATCTTAACAGGTTAGTAAATAATACCGTATAGCTTTTTAAGATATTAGTTTAAGTTGTAACACTTGATATTAAAGTGTGGTCTTAACTTGTAGAACAACTGAAGAATATGAGAAGAAAGCTAGGGAGTTTGTTAAAACAGCAGTAATAAATCTTGGTTTTCCGACCAAGATTCTTTGTCCATGCAACAAATGTCACAATTTAAGACATCAACTTTTAGATGAAGTTGTCAAACACTTAGTGTTTTGGGGCATGGAAAGATCTTACAAAATATGGTTTCATCATGGGGAAGATCAGATTCAATTGAAAGAAGCACGACAAAGACAAGTTCTGAATATGATTTATTTTGGGCTGCTGGAGTTCATTCAAGTAATGTCAATGATTTTGACAACAATAATGATGAGGTTGATTTTGATAGTCTATTAGAAGATGCTGAGTCTCCATTGTATGAAGGTTGTACAAAGTACACAAAAATTTCATCCATTGTTGGGCTATACAATCTAAAAACAAAGCATGGATTGTCAGATGTTGGCTTTTGTGAGATGTTAGAGATGATCAAAGCAATGTTGCCAAAAAGATAATCTCTTGTTAACATCTATTTATGCAATTAAAAAGTTTTTAAAGACGTTTGATCTAAACTATAAGCATATCCATGCTTGTGTGAACGATTGTTGTTTGTATACAAGAGAAAATGCTAATGCCCAAGTATGTCCCACCTGTCAGTATCCAAGGTGGAAGCAAAATGAAGACACAGGGGAGATTTTACAAGGACAACCTGCAAAATTGTTAAGATATTTTCCTATTACACCAAGATTTCAAAGGATGTTTAAACATGAAAAAACAGCTACAAGTTAAAGTGGCCCGCAACTAACAAACGAATGGATGGGAAAATGGGCCACCCAGTAGATTCAGAGGCTTAGGATGTGATTAATGATAGATGGCCAGATTTTTCACTCGAATCTAACAACCTTCGAATAGGACTTGCTGCTGATGGGGTTAATCCCGACAAAAATATGAGTTCTACATATAGTTGTTGGTCGATAATTCTTGTTGTCTACAATTTACCACCATCGATGTGCATGAAGGATGAATTCACCTTTCTATCTATGTTGATTCCTGGGCCTAAAAAACCTGGAAATGATATAGATGTTTACTTGGAGCCCTTAATCGATGAGTTACTTGAATTATGGAAAGGCGTTTATACATATGATGCTTCTATAAAGAAGTTTTTTAATTTAAAGGTCATGTTATTATGGACTATAAACGATTTTCTAGCTTATGGAAACTTGGCTGGATGTGCAACTAAAGGGAAGTATGGATGTCCAGTATGTGGTGAAAACTCAAATGTTGTTTGGTTGAAGCATAGCAAGAAGATGTCCTTTTGGAATCATATTCGATTTCTACCACAAGAACACCATTATCGAAAGAAGAAATATAAATCTGCAAGAGCAAGGGAGAGAGCACCACAATGTCCAACTATAATGACCGGTGTTGAAGTAGTTGAGCAGTTAAGCAAAGTAACAAACGATTTTGGAAAGGGCAAAAAGCGAGTCCGTGGTACAGAGATAGAAAAAAGGTGGAAGAAGAAGTCTATTTTTTTTAGGCTACCTTATTGGGAGGTATTGGTTGTTCGCCATAATCTTGATGTTATGCATGTTGAGAAAAATGTTTGTGAAAGCATACTTAACACATTATTGGATTGTAAAGGAAAATCAAAAGATCACTACAACTCAAGATTAGATTTGACAGAGATGGGCATAATGTCTCATCTCCATCCTTATGAAGATAAGAGCATTACTCGTCTTCCTGCTGCAGCATACACTCTTTCAAAATTAGATAAGAATTTATTTTGTAAGAGGGTATTTGACTTGAAATTGCCTTATGGATATAGTTCTAAGATTAGCAACTGTGTAGATTTGAAAAAACAGAAGCTAATAGGACTTAAATCTCCTGATTGTCATGTGATTATGCAACAATTGTTGGCTGTTGCTATAAGGGGTTTGATGGAAGATCGTTGTAGAGAGACAATTCTTCGACTTTGTCGATTTTTTTATGGATTGTGTCAGCGTGTTGTTGAGAAGGAGGAGATTAGAAAATTAGAATTAGAAGCTGCTGAAATTCTTTACAAATTGGAAGAATATTTCCCACCTTCTTTCTTTGATCCAATGATTTCACCTGGTTGTCCATTTAGCACGAGAAGTTAGACTTTGTGGTCCGGTGCACTTTCTATGGATGTACCATTTTGAAAGGTATATGAAAGTATTGAAAGGTTTTGTATCAAATTATGCACGACCAGAAGGATGTATTGCGAATCGCTATCTTGCTGTTGAATGTGTACGCTTTTGTGAGACATTTTTGAAGCAAAATGATGATCAAGATACTACATTGATTGAAGAAAATCCACTATCAGTTGCTGAATGCTTTGAACTTAACCAAGCAAACATTTCAATAGCACATCGATATGTGTTGTTCAATTCAGATAGTGTAGCACCATTTCTCAATATCCATATGGATGAGTTGAAAGAAATGCATCTAGAATTGAAGAACAATCAAACTTTATTGTGGAATCGACATTCTGAAAGTTTCCCCTTATGGTTTTATGAGAAGGTTAGACTGTATTACAAAAACAAAAGTGAATATTTAGACTTCTTATACAAATTGATGACCATAATATTTTTATTTTTCAGATTTCTAAATCTAACAAGGTAGATGATATGCTGGCACAATTGGCTGAAGGCCCAAGTCGTAGTGTTACTTCCTACAAAGGTTACATGATTAATGGAATTCGTCTCCATAAGAAAGGAGTTGAAAAAATGACTCAAAATAATGGTGTATACTTGGAATCACATGGCAGTGGGCAATTGAATGAGAAAGAGGAGTATTTTGGTGTTATCAATGATATAATAATGCTTGATTATCGTACATTTAAAGTGCCACTATTTCAGTGTGATTGGACGAATATTTGAAATGGTGTAAAGAAGTTAGATTTCTATACACTTGTAAATTTTAATATAGGTCAAGCTCAATCGATTAGGGATCCATATGTGTTAGCATCACAAGTTAAAAAAGCCTTTTATGCAAGGGAGAATGAGTCATCTAATTGGTATATAGCTTTAAAAGATTCAAATAGAGGGTGTTTTGGGGTAGAATCTAGTGATTCTGTAGAGCATTATAATGAAGAACATTGAGTTTCATTTTTATATCCTAATGTATTTTGATTGAGATAATTTTTTTTGTATTTTTCCATATGTACTTTTGGTATATTATGATTAAAATAATTGTAGTTTTATTTATTCGCTAGTTGATATTATGTTACTTATTTTTTATAGTTTTTGTTTCTTTTCCTTAATTTATTTTGGTTTATCAAGAGAATTACATGTTGTATTTTTTTTAAGTTTTCCTAACAATATATTTTAATTATGTTTTTTACAGTAATTTCCACTTGAAAATGAAAACTCTACGAATCCAAGAAAGCACATACGACCAGGTGCTTTATGCAAAATTGTGGCAAAAAGAAGAAAAGCAACATTGAAGAGTCAAACTGATTGGGAAGATACAACCCTTGAAAGTCCTGTTGTAAAGAAAAGGAGTTCTCTACGTAAGGTTTCTACACCTGGTAATGTTGTAATTGATTCACCACCTATTAGTACAAGAGCATCTTCTCGTCGTATGATCTATAATACAGAGCCAAATCTAAATAATATTGTGGAAGACTTGGAAATGTCACATGTAAGCTCAAGAACTAGAAGATTCCTTAATTATCAAGTAGAGGAGGACGCTGAAATGATTTTTAAAGAGGTGGGAATGGATGAATGTGAAAACATAGCAGATAAGGAAGTTGAAGATGTAGCTCAGGCAAAATTTGAAGGAATAGCTGAGGCACAATGTGAAATGGCTGAGGTGGAACTTGTACAGCCAAGGAAAATGACTAACACAAGGAAAAATGTAGCCATTTCCCCGCTCGCAAGGCATCAAACGAACCAAGCTCATAGAAAATCTATAAGATTACAAAAAAACAAACGAGGAAAATCAAAATGAGAACAATGGAACACCTGAAGATGCAAATGTGAATAAAATAAATTCAGTAAAGAAGACTAGGGGCTGAACTACTTTGGCCAATCTTACAAAGAGAAACAATGACTTAAGAAAATAAATTGGAATGAAAAAGGCCAACCGGTTGGTACTAACTCTGTGCAATTTTCTTCTTATGTTGGTGCTCTTGTGAGGGAGGTAGTTCCTTATACTATTTCAGATTGGAGGAAAATGTCACCAATCATGAAAGATATTCTTTGGGCATCTATTTAGGTAGCCTTACAGGTTATATAATTTTGTTTTTTTCCCTTACACTCTGCTCCTCATAACATATATATAATGTCACTTAATATGAACTTTATGTAGGCACAATATGATTTATATGATGATTGGCAAAAGAAGATGTGCTTTGAAATGATGGCATCTCTATGGAGATCTGGAAAGTCTAGATTAGTCAAAGAGCTTAACGATGCAAAAAATGAGAGTGAGCGACTAGCCATGAAGCATGATTGCATAAAAAGTGATGGTGAATGGAGATCATTTGTTACTCAAAAAACTAGTAAAGAACATATGGTAAGATTAGAAATAAGTACTTGGATATTAGTGTAGATAGAGTTATGTTTTACCTAGTGTTATTTATTTCTTATTAACTAGGCTATAAGGGCCAAATTTCAAGAGAGAAGAAAGAAAGTTGTTCCACACACCTTAAGTCGAAGAGGTTACGCTCGAACAATCTATGATATGGTAACAATTAACATTTTGATTGATTGTATGTTGTTTTTTATTTTTATATTCCTTGGTTATATTGTCCATTGTTGTACTTTGTAGAAGAAAGATAATAAAGAGGGAAAAGTATCTAGGATTGAGGCTTTTCGGAGAGCCCATACTAAGAAGAATGGTGAACCGATTAACCCGACAGCGTCGAAAATTTTTGTGAGTACTTATCAATTAATTTTTATAATTACATTCGTTTTCTATAATTGTACTTCAGCCTTACTCATTCATATACAGGGAGAACTGGATAACATTATACGTGAAGATCCAAACTCTGAAATTACAGAAAATATAGAGAAGGATGCCTTAACAAAATTATTTGGTGACCCAAAATCTGGTCGTTTAATCGGACAAGGAAGGGGGTAACAAGATCAAAGTTGAATGTTATGAATATGTCTAATAACAAGATCTGTAAGTTAGAAGAAGAGCAACACAATATGAAGCTCAAAATGGCAGAAATGTTGGATTTACTTGAAGAACACTTGGTAACAATTCATTCTTTCACTTATACAACTCAACATCTGTAATTTTAAATGCAACATATCTTTCTTTTTAATTTAGGGTGGTAAAGAAACACCAAGTGAGGGACAATCCCTTAATGTTACCCAATCCAACAATAATCCTTCTCCTAAGGTAAATTATCAAATTTATTATTGGTTAAAGAATTTTTTTTGAAATTATGGATATGAAAGCTAATAGATTATATGTAAAATCAATTTTTGCAGAGTGTTGGACTAAAAAAGGACCATAATTTTACAGAAGCGATGAATGCTTGTTACATGCTTGATTTGTCAGATACAATAGTTGCTGAAGGTCGTTGGATTTCTAGTGATCCAAACATAGAGATACATGGACTTCCCCTTGGACCAGAATTTATGCGGTTATGGGTTGATGTTGCTATCGTCCCAGGTGCTTATTTATTTTGTCCTAACTATGTGATGCTTACGATACAAGAAGCTGTTGGTTCCACAGTTGTATGGCCTTCTAAAAAGGTTATTCCAAGAGGTATTTAATTAGTTATAATATGATTTTATTTATTTCTTAAAAATTAGTATTTGTTCTAAATAAGATTAATAATTAGTTTAATACATGTTATAATTTGTTTTATGATAGTATTTTGATAATATTTCAACTATCATGATGGTATTGTTTGTTTAAATATGTTGTCATATAGTAAAATCTCAATTTTATTTATCATATAATCATAGTACATATTTTTATCATGGAATACATGTGTCATCTTTCTAAGATTTAATTTTTCAATAAATATAGAACTATAGTTTGTGCTTTGATTTACTCAGAGTGTTATTTTTTTTTAGAATATTAGACTTGATTTTGTTGCATCAATGCTTGTTAATTACATATTAATACCTTTTCACATTTTGTGTCTTCTAGTGGGTTAAATTCTATATTATGGGTGATCAGAACACTGTACAAATATTTTTCTTCCCTTTCTTTATCACCTTATTATTATCCATTATTGAAAATTCAAATAATGCTTCTTTCTTTGCCTTCATTACATCTGTATTTAAATTGATATAAAATCTCATATGAGCTTGATTAATAATAGTATTAGCTATGTATGAATGATTTCATACTTTAAAGCCTAATTGGTTTTTCTTTTGTTTTACTTTTCAGATGCTACAAGTGAAATGCGAATGGGCATTTAATTTTGAAGGCATTTTGTGGTAGTTGGAAGAACTTTTAGAACTGTTGAAAGCTTAAGAATACTTTCTTGAATATTTTGTTGTTCGATAACTAGTATTGAATGGTTTAAGACTTTTAGATTATTTATTATTTTATTTAATATTTTTTAAGGATTAATTATTTAATGTTGAATACATATGATTTTATGAATATTTTATGAATCATATAATTAGCACTTAAATATATATATTTATATAATTTATAATGCACTATATGTATTATTGCTTAAAAGATCAAAGCTTTCCAAATGCTAAAAATAACACAAAAATGTGTTATTGCTTCAAAGATTGAAGCATTCCAAATACTAAAAATAACACAAAAATATGTTATAGTTTCAAAGATTGAATCTTTTCAAATAATAAAAATAACACAAAAACGTGTTATTGCTTCTTTTATAATTATAAGTATAAATGTTTGTTATGCAAACTATTTTATATAATGCAAGAAATGTGTTATTAAAAAATATACTATAAGAATATTTTATAATTGACCAAATGTATTATAGAATTAACTATAAATAACATAACTAAAAACTTATTTATTCATTAAAATAAGACAACCAATGTGTTATTGTTAATTATATAATAACACATATGTATAACTATGAAAATGTGTTATGTAAAAAGGTCGGATCTACGATAGCACTGCTTTTCTTAAGCCCTCATAAAGTGTTATGGTATCTTTTCATAAGACTTTTATGGTCTTATTGAAAGCAGTTTTTGTTGTAGTGCGCTCACTTGAAGAAGTTTAACACTATCATGTGAGTCTCGAATAATTTGCACTGCATTTTATTCCCAACCTCCTTAACTGGAGCTGCGAGTAGCTGGTTTGATAAATTTACCCATCACTCCATAACCTCCTCGAAACAGCTGTCCGAGGACTTCAAAAATCAATTTAGAGACGCTAGAGACCGACGACCTGAAGCATTGTCCTTAACCAACATAAAATAGCAACCAGGCGAGTCACTTAAGGCTTATTTAAGTCATTTTAGCACGACCGCTGCAAACATCAGAAACCTAAATGAAAATATTCAACTTATTGCACTTCAGGCGGGGATCACAGTTGACCTATCCACGGCTGCAGGTGAATTATGGGATGATGTACAGGGTCGCCCATTGAGGAACATTAATGAATTCAATGAAAGAGCATAAGAATTTGTGCATAAAGAAGAAGCAAGAAATGAAATGAAGCTGTTGAAATCTGGCTCGGAGATAAACCTAGCACAAGTAAGGCAACAACAAGTACAATCTCGACTAAAGTGGACAATCCTAGTGGCTCAAACACAAAAAGAAATGATGACTCGAGAGATTCAACTATGGATAAAAAGAAACAAAAAAAGCACGACAAGTATGTTTCGATTTATTTAGTATACACCGAGTTAAATGAGACTTGCGAGAATATATTCCTCGCTTATGAAAACAGGGTTGCATTTCGCAAGCTTGAACCCATGAGGCATGCGAGACATAAGCGAGATTCAACAAAATACTATCGATTCAACAAAGACGTAGGGCATACAACTGAAGAATGTCGACAATTGAAAGATGAGATAGAGAGCCTGATCTCACGAGGATATTTCAGACAGTATGTAAGACATCAAGGAAACGAGCCTAACCAGCCTAACCAGCATAACAACCCTAATAACCCGAATAACTAGAGAATGCATCCTCCTCCTGTTGAGGGCGAGGATATACTAGTCATTTTAGGGGAGTCACACCTCACTAAAAATAGTAATAATGTGCAGAAAAGGTTTATTAATGAAATAAAGAATGGACAGTCGAGATTTGCTCCAGAACCACTGAAAAAGGCAAAATCCAATGAACCTTCGATTATCTTTTTGGAGGAAGATACAAAACATGTACAATACCCGTATGTTGATCCTCTCGTTGTAACAGTCTAGCTCACCAATAAAAGGATGAAAATGGTGGTGGTAGACAATGGGTGTTCAGTCAACATCCTCTACAAGGATACACTAAAAGAGATGGGATTAGAGAATGCGAAGTTGAAACCTTGTATGGTTAGCTTGTGTGGATTTATGGGTGATAGTGTCGCCAGGCAAGGCATCATTGAACTTCCATTGACTGTAGGAGAGCCACCCTTATCAACGACGCTTATGCAAGAATTTTTAGTTGTTGATCTTTCATCAGTATACAATGTATTGATGGGTTGCCTAACACTAATTGGACTGGGGGCAGTAAGCTCAATCAAACACTTGTTCGTAAAGTTTCCAACACAGGTAGGAGTAAGAGTAGTCTGAGGTGACCAATTATTGGCTCGGGAGTGTTATCGAATAGAACTTCAGAATAGGATAGCCAATCATCAATTGATGGTAATCTTAATAGAAGAAGGTGAGAGGAAAGAAGAAGATCTGGATCCTAGAATCCAAGACGAAAATAGTCAGCTCAAACCTATTAAAGAGTTGGAAGAAGTTATTTTAGATCCAAATAATCCCACAAAATTTGTATACATTGGGAAAACATTAGAAGAAAAACTAAAATAGCAATTAATTGATTTTTTAAAGGAAAACAAAGGTTAATTTGCATGGAGCCACTCAGATTTGATAGGGATAAACCCTAGTGTAATTTGTCATCATTTAAACATCGACCCCAGCTATCCAGTAAAAAGACAAAACTGTCGACCATTAGACTCCGAGAGACAAAGGGCACTTAAAGAAGAGGTTGACAAACTGCTGACAATGACTTCATACGTGAGGCCTTCTATCCCTCGTGAATTTCAAACCTAGTTCTTGTCCCAAAACAAAACGACACTTGGAGAACTTGTATAGATATTTCAAACTTGAATAAAGAATGTCCTAAAGATTGTTTCCCACTGCCCAGGATCGACCAGTTAGAGGATGCGATAGCAGGACACGAGCTGATGACTTTTATGGATGCATATTCTGGACATAACTAAATAAAAATGCACGTCCCTGATCAAGAGCATACAAGCTTTGTAACAAATATGCGACTTTACTGTTATAAAGTCATGCCATTTGGATTAAAAAAACACTGGAGCGACGTACCAACAACTGGTGAATTGCATGTTTAAGAACCAAATCAGACAAAATATGGAAGTCTACGTTGATGACATGCTAGTAAAATCGATAAAAAGTAAATATCACACAAAGGATCTCAGGGAATGTTTTGATATACTCAGAAAGTATAAGAAAGTATAATATGAAGCTTAATTCAAAGAAATGTTCCATTGGGGTTTCCTTAGGAAAATTTCTAGGCTTCATAGTAAATGCAAGATGAATTTAAGCCAACCCAGATTAAATAAAGGCCCTAATCAAGATGCCCTCACCAACAAAGCCAAAAGAAGTTCAGGATTTGATGGGGAGAATGGCAGCACTAAATAGATTCATCTCAAAGTCAATATATAAATGCCTTCCATTTTTTAATGTTTTGCAAGGCACTAAGAGATTTTAATGGATAGAAGAATGTGAGGAAGCTTTTAAAGGCATAAAGAAGCATTTGTCAACACCCCTAGTTTTGGCCATACCAATAACTGGAGAGACTTTATACCTTTATCTAGTTGTCTTAGAGCATTCCATTAGTGCGGCCTTAGTGCGAGAAGAGGGTAAACACCAGCAACTTATTTACTATCCCAGTAAAAGGTTACTGGGGGCAGAGTCGAGATACCCCCCTCTTGAAAAAATTGCATTATGCCTATTTCATGCATCTCGCAAATTACGACCATATATCTAGGCGCATCCAATTAGGGCCCATTTGGTACGTAGGATTGGACTGAAAAGGATTGGACTGGACTGGACAAGATTGGATTATGCTGAAAGTAATCATGTGTTTGGTTTAAGAATAGACTGGACTATTTTATTTATTTCCTTTTAGAAAAAAAAACTTAAATTAAAAAAAATATATATAATATTAAATTAAAATTAAAATATATAATAATAAATAAAAAAATAATTAAATTATAAAATAAAAGAAAATAATATATCCTATATAATGAATTATATATCATAGATATATAATAAAATAGTTTATCATATTTTTTATTTAATAAATAATTAAAATATGAAAATAAAAATAGTTGAATAATATAAAATTAATTATGTTAAACACTTATTTAATATAAATATTAAATTTTAAAAATATTTCTATAAATTTTCTAGTAATTTAAAAATAATATATAATTTTAATGTCATATTGTTTCTCTTAGAATCAATTTAAGTAACTATTGTTTAATTAATAATATTTTAAATTTTGAAAACTTATGTACAATAATTTAAAATTATACATTTTCACTAATTTAAATGAATAAGTTTTTTATAAAAAAATTATAATAAATGTGTGATAATTCTTTCAATTAAATTCTCATTAAGTTTAAAATATATTAATAAAATTAAAATTTAAAAAATGATAAAAAAATCTCACTTGTATGCGTTTATTTATCCCACCCTGCTGGATGGGATAAATAATCCCAGACATATGAGATTAGCTGGATTAGTTATCCAGACTTCTAACATGCCCAAACACTGGATTGAACAAATTAGCCTGTCTAATCTAATCCAGTCATGTGTACCAAACGGGCCCTTAAAGTCTTAACAAATCAACCACTAAGACAAGTTTTATCAAAACCTGATGCTTCAGGAAGATTGATAAAGTGGTCAATTGAATTGGGACAATTTGACGTAACCTACAACCCAAGAATCTTAATTAAAAGGCAAGCTTTGACTGACTTTCTAATTGAAGGGATAAATTCTGAAGAAGACCCAGATGTTGAACGCAAAATAAAGACATGGAAATTATATGTAAATGGGGCTTCAAATGAGAATGGCTCGGGGCAGGAGTTATAATGTTGTTGCTTGACAACTTCAAATTCCACGACGCGTTAAGATTCTAGTTTGATACCTCAAACAATGAGGCATAGTATGAGGCCTTGTTGATAGGTTTGAGAATAGCTGAGGCACTAAAGGTCAAAAATCTTACATGCTTTAGTGACTCACAACTGACTGTAAATCAAGTCTTGGGAGAACACCAAGAAAAAGGATTGAAAATGGCAAAATGTTTAGAGAAGGTTCGGAAGAACTTGAAAAAGTTTGATTATTTTAAAATTGAAAAATTCCATGAGAACAAAATGCTAATGCAGATGCATTATCAAAGCTAGCATCCTAATATGATCTTGACAAGTTATATTTGGTACCGGTTAAAGTCTTGAGTGACCCAAGCATATGTGAAGAGGAAGAAATTGAGATGATAGATACTTCACCAACATGGATGACACCTATTGTCAAGTATCTAGTCAATGGAGAACTTCTTCCAGACAAAACCGAGGCACGCAAATTGTACTCAATACCTTGCTATACAATATTTAAGGACGAATTATATAGGAGGGGTTATTCCATGCCTCTCTTACGATGTGTGTTACCAGCAAAGGCCAATGAAATAATCAAAGAAATCCATGAAGGCTTCTGTGTGGACCATGCAGGTTGGCAAAGTCTATCCAAGAAGATCATTCGTCAAGGATATTACTGGCCAACAATCAACAAAGATAGATATGAATTTGTTAAGAGATGGGACAAATACCAAAGGTTTCCACATATACCTCGCGTACCACCAATAAAGTGGAGAATGATGACCTTGCCATACCCATTTGTAATATGGGGGATTGATCTAATCGGGGCATTACCCACAGGGCAAGGAGGAGCAAAATACGCGGTGGTGGCAGTCGACTTCTTCACAAAATGGACAAAGGTCAAACCTCTAGTTTCCATAACTTGAAGAAAGTTCTTGACTTTGTTATCAAGAATATCATTTGCAGGTTTGGAGTCCCAATCAAAATAGTATAAGATAACGGAACTCAGTTTGATGGTGAATTGTTCACTGAATTATGTGAGAGGAATAAAATTATTAAAATTTTCTCGTCAGTATATAGACCTCAAGAAAATGGACAAGTAGAAGTTGTTAATAAAACTTTAAAAGATACTATTAAGAAGAAGTTAGACGCTGCTAAAGGAAGATGGGTAGACAAACTACCACCGGTGCTTTGGGCCCACAGAACGACAGAGAAAACAGCGACGGGACACACTCCACTTTCATTGGCGTTCGGCTCAAAAGTAATGTTACAAGTAGAAGTTAACATTCCAACCCATAGATGCAAATTTCATAATCAAGAGGAAAACCAAGAACTTTTTAATTTGTCCTTGGATCTTCTTGAAGAAAGACGGAAATTTCATAAGAAATTATTTGTTTTTAACAAATGTTAATTTTCTAAAAAAAATGACTAAGTTTGAAAACAAAGTAGCAAAGTAGAGGAGATAAATTTTATTTTGATTCCAAATTGTTCTATCATCTTATTCAATATAAGATTGTCCCACTGCCTCTATTGTCTTGACACAGTCGATGAGGATAATACCAATAGTGTTCTTAGACAGAAAGTCACGGTACCTTATCGTAGTGGGAGGGTTTCAAGGAACTCACCATGTTATGACTTGGAAGATACTTGTGACAAAATCCTTTGTTTGTTTAAACACGAAATTGATTGTCAGAATAAGGAACTAAGAAGCAAAGCCAAGAGAACTATGGTTAAAACCATTCATATGGAGTAACCAAAAGTTTTCTATTACAAGGACAAGAAAGGAATTAATAAAACTTCTTGATCCTAGTGTTCAAGGTTTAAGATTATCTAAACATGTGGCTTATGGTAAACCTGGTAATTTACTTACTTAAGTGCAAGCAACTTACTTTAGTAAGTTGCTAGAGCATTTTTCTAATGGCTATCTATAGAAGCTTTTCGACTTCTAGACTTAGATTTTATCTAAGGAAAGTTTTATCTATTCCAGAAAAGATAAAATACATGAAGGAATTCCTTAGGAACAACAATGAGAGCTCTCAGATTTGCTTTAGCATGCATTAGACCAGACACCTGCTGTTGAGTGGGAGTAATGAGTTAGTATTAGATTAATCCAAGAAAGGAACATTAGAAGACAACCAAATGAAACTTAAGATCAAGAAGAGGAATTATCTGTTAGTTGACAAGGGTGGTATTTTAATACTCTTAGACTACACCAAATCAGGTTTCTAGACTTGCCTTTATGCTAGAAAGTCTACTGATGAGATGGTGATTACTCTGGGGGTGGAGTAGTGATTTTAGATAAGTGTAAAAACCTATCTAAAGTCTCTAACTCTACCAGTGAGACTGAATGTTAAAGTTGCAGGAAAAAAACTTATTGAGTTTATGGAAAGTTCTATACAGTTTTTGTCATTGTACCAATAATTCATTAACTACTAGTGTTACTTCCTGACTAACACAAAAGTAGTTGCCATAAAGTAAAGAATCCAGTATCCCTAGAAGAGTAAACAAATAGAGAGGAATTTCATAATATCAAGGATTTTGTGAATAAGGAAATGTAATGGCGGAGGAAAGTTCATATTGAATATAACCTGTCAAATCCTATTACGGAGAGAATACTGTTGGGTTTTGTGCCCTAAATAAAACCCATTTCAATATAATCAAATTTATTTATTAATAAAGATTAGAAATAACATTTTATGTTGCATGATTCACATGATTTATTTCATGATTATATATATAATGTATGAATTCTATTTAAGTCCAGAACATATGAATATGTTAATGATTATAGTGTTGTCAGCACAGTGGAATAAAATCTTAATTATATGTTCGAAAGTTTATTCCCTAATTTGTCAATTCACTGGATTTAGACTGACATGATAATCAGCGATAGGTATTCTTACACCTTGGATAAGTGTTATGTCCTTTCCAAGGCATTGGCAAAGTTTACCAGAATCGGATGTATGGAGTATACATTGGAAGGGACCGATATTGAACTTTGATTAGATATATTAAAATTTATCGTAATATCTATTCAATTCAATATCACCCATTGATCCTAGATCAAATGATCTTAATATTGATATGATTAGGTTCGATCTCAAGAGTACTATACATGTTCTTTGATTTGTTAGTTAAGCCTACTTTTGGGTCAGGGTGATACGTACATTTTAGGAACATGATAGTATAATTAAGTGGGAGCGCTAACATAAATATGGAGTCTATAACTTCTATAAGAATTAGAAGTGAAACGATGATATCCTTCGAGCTTGGCTAAACAGAGATAAATGGTGGAGATCTCATTTCACTTCGCTGAAATATCATTTATACGGAGCTAAGTGTTTTAAGGATAACATGCATTGAAGGTGTAACGGTAATTTAGTGCCTATTCAATGTAGATCATCTCTTAGAGGGTCATTGATCAAATTAGGATTATAACAATGGATAACTAATAGCCTATCTATATCGTGGAACATATAGAGCGTTCTATATAACTGAGAGTGCAATTCCAAGTTCTAAGTGTGGATTCAATAAGGAATTAATAAGTTAGAGAATTTACTTGGTAAATTCGGTTCGACTTATTGGAAGCTCAGTTTATATAGGTCCATGGTCCCCATACTAGTTGAGACCATACTGCTTGTAAGACTCAGTTAATTGATTTTGATTTATCAATTATAATTCTAAAGTTAGACTATGTCTACTTTATGAATTTTCAATAAGCTAGGGAAAAATTGTAAAGAAAAGAGATTCTAGATTTATTTAGTAATTAAGAGACTTTATATGTCTAAATTAATAAATATATTAAATGACAATATTATTTAATAATTATTTTTAAGTTATTAAATAATTAGAATTGGCATTTAAATGGTTAAATTGGAAAGTTGACATTTTTGAGAAAATGGGAATGAAAAATAACAAAATGGGAAAGTGGCAAAGTAAGGCCCAATTTCCTTATATGGCCGCCCCACTATGCAAAGGGTTTACCATTTTATTTTTCTATTATTTTAATGCCATACAATTCTAACCTAAACCTAGATGACATTCTATAAATAGAAAGTGATGGCTACAGGAAACTATGACTTGCATATTGTTCCTTTCAGAAAAAGCCATGCGCCACCCTCTCTCTCTCTCTCTCTCTCTCTCTCTCTCTCTCTCTCTCTCTCTCTCTCTCTCTCTCTCTCTCTCTCTCTCTCTCTCTCTCTCTCTCTCTCTCTCTCTCTCTTTTCCTCTCTTCAATTTCGAAACACCTTGAGTGAATAGAGTAGTGCCCACGCACATCAAGTGGTATCTCAATCATAGTGTGGAAGGTTGTGTAGAATCCAATCAATAAGGAGAATCAGTATCAAAGGAAGGAGAGAAAGAGATCCAGGTTCAAATCTTGTTTATGTTCTGCTACAGAAAGGAATCAAGGGCTAGAGATCTGAACAGAAGGAGTTATTATATTCCGCTGCACCCAATGTAAGGTTTCCTAAACTTTATATGTGTTTATTTCATTGTTTTAGAATTCATATTAGGATATTAATGAAACATACATGGTAGTAAATCTAGATCCTGGCAAAATATTTCCAACAACTGGCACCAGAGCCATGGTAATGATTTACTTTCATAAAATATGAATTAAAACGATGATATATGTTGATTTGGATGGTTTCATGTTGATCTGTGTGTTATATGATGAATGATTGATGCTTGTGAAATTTTATGAAAAATAATTGAATTTTCGTTTCTGGAATTATTTTAATTGGATAGTTTGGAAAAAATTAAGCAATTTCCTTTTTTGCAGAACTCAATTTCGATTATATTTGAATTAGTTATGATTTTTTGAAGATTTGAAAAAATCGGGGGTGGTGACACACACTTGTGCGCGCGGCTGGCTGCTGGCAGCACCCTTTGTGCGCCCAAGCAGCCCCTTGCGCCCAAGGATGTGCACCTGGATGGTGTGCTTTGCATACCGTCCGTACAGCTCAAAATTTTTTCGTTTTTCTTCGATTTTTCATGCTATTTCATGGAATTAACTTTTGATTTTTTGTGTAGTTTTGTATTTTGATTTTTACTTTCATATTTCAAATCTAATTATCAGAAATAAATTAATTTGATTTTTAAAATTAATTTTAGATATTAGTGTAATTTGAATTTGAAAATAGGTAAAAATCTTTTTTGCTTACTTCTTTTCTTATTTTTAAAATTTGATTATTTTATCTTATTTTTAAATCTAAGGTCAGATATTAAATTCCTTTTATAAAATATTCTATTTTAAGTAATTTGCCCTTATTTAGATTTAAAATAAGATTACTATAATCATAGTATTTTAAATAGAAATAAGATATTTTTGTTAACTTTCAAATTTTGCTATTTTTACTTAAATTAAATTATAAAATCAGAAAAGGGTATGTATTTATCATTTTATTTTATTGAATATTTAATTTATAAAATAACATGAAATGTAAAAGATGGTTAGCAAATTTGTTTTTTTAAAATGATATTTAGGTTAGTTGAAACCTAATTTTTCAAAATTGTAGGTTTATTTTTAAATTTTTTTTAAGCGAAAATATTTTTTTTATTTAAATATTAGTTTAGAAATTTTTTTTATTAATTAATTTAAAATTAAATAAATCCTACATCCAACTATCCAAATTCAACTTGTTGCAGGAGTATGTGTTTTAGATTGTTTTTAAGTTTTCTAAAACCTATTATTGCTTGATCTAAATTTCCATGGTTAACTTGTTGACAGATCCAATGATCCTGATTTTAACCCATTGTTCAATTGTCAATAGGTCAAGTAAATAATTTGTAACAGGTAAATTTTACATTCTTCTTTCATCTGTGTATGACCTAGTAACATGATAGGATCTTTCCAAATCTGTGTACCTGTGTGAGCCTATATGTTTACTTTATGTTTAGATGCATATAGGTTGTTGCTAAATAAAATGTCACGCCATGATAGATTTTATTTAGGCCCATTTAGTTTTTGGGCCTATTCAATTAATAACAGTTGTTCATTTTAAGGTTAAATTCCTCTCTTTTGGGCCTTGTGTGAGAGTTGGGGGCCAATAGAAGTGGGTATAGCATACTGAACCCAGCTCCCCCTCACATGAACTACCCCAACTGTGAAGGCCCATTTGCCTGATTTGAATAACTGTACTAGGTTAATTAAATTAGTTTAACCTAATAAAATTGATTATCAACATAATTAATTTCAAAGTTTTTTTTTAAATTAATTTAAGAAAAACACACTTAGTTTAATGAATTAGTTTCTAGATAAACTATTTTTATTTTTCTTGTATTTAATTAAATAAGGAATTTTAATTAACTAGATTCTTTCTGAAACTTACTTTAATTATTTCATTAAATATTCCTATTTAAGTTATAAATTAGTTATTTCTAACTAATTTTCCTTATTAACTTAAATTTGAATATCTTTTGAATTTAATATTAAGTTGAGGAATTCTAGGAATTGGTTATTGAAGATTCTTAAGATATTTTTTAAGTTGATTTTAAACTTAAAATGGAATATTCTTAAATTAAGTAGTTACCACTTAATTTTGATATTTAATTAAATTTTATTTGGAAACTTTTTAAGTTCGTTATTATAGATTCTTTCTATAACAACTTAAATTAGATATTTTACAAATCTTGAAATGATACTTAGTTAAATTGAGATATTTTCTAGATAGTTATCTCTATACTAATTATTATTTCTAATATTAAAATAGGAAAATATCATTGATTGTGAAAATAATTGTTTAATAATTAATTTTGGTACAATTCAAGTTGAGTATTTTTTCCAAGTGTTAAATTAGAAATTAATAATTAAGCCTTCTCTATACTTAATTTTTTAATTCTTGAATTTAATTAATTTAATTAAACTGGAAATTAAAATATCTAAGTTGATTTTCATCATGATACTTAAATATTGTTATTTTCATGACATTTAATTAAATAGAAAATTATTTTAAGTTAGAAATTTTTATAAAAACTTAAATTTGAATAATTTTCAAAATATATTTTATCTTATTTTATTAATCTTTTTCCCACAATTTCGAAATTGCATTTCTTACATGCAGAAATTTCGAATTTTATTTGAAAAATAGATTAAAGTTTTAAATTATTTATTTTAATTTTGGACCAACTTAAATCAATAATTTTTTCATTTAATGATTAATTAAAATAAATGAACTAAAATATATTATAATTAGAAAATGAATTAATTAGTATATGGAAGCCTAGATAGTTATTTTCTGTTTTGCTTGAAGTATTTTTCTAGTGTATTTAATTAAATAGAACATTAATATTTAAGTTGATTCTTAATCATGATACTTAAATATTTGAAATTTTTTCTTAAATATTTAATTAAATGGGAAAATTATATTTTTGTTGAAAATTAATTTTTATTAATTAATTTTGGGACAACATAAAATTAGAATAATTTTTTTTAGGATTTATTTTTATTTTATTTTAAAGCTTTTTTCGAAAATTGTAGTCTTAAATACTTCAATTTTCAAAATGCAATATATATTTATAGAAAATTAAATTTGAGTTGTAAGTTAATTTAAATTAATTTTGAAACATCTTAAATTGAATAATTTTCTAAATATTTATTGGAAATTATTACTAAGATGGAAATAATTCATTTTATTTTCATATCTATCTAAGTATAATTTATAAATATTAAATTAAAATTTATATTTAGAATTTTTCATTCTAAATTGGAAATTTTAATTAAATAAATATATATTTAAAATAAATATTAGAAGAAAATACAACTCTTTAAAATAATGAGCTTTTGGTTATAAGGATATTCAATCTCCATTGTTGGTCTTACAATAGTTAACTGTTTTCAATATAACCTCGAGACGCTAGACTTCATAACCCTTATGGATGGTTATTCGTTGAACGTATTTAACTCCGTAAGATCTCATTTGATAAGTGTTTTGTAAGTTTTCGTCTCTATTAGACTCTCCCCTACGGTGACTACTTAGAGATAAACTTATAAAACATGAAACAATGGTGGAAGCTCATAAATTGAGAATAACTTTGACTCTCGCCTACCGGGACAACATTGGATTCTTATTTTGATCGAATTAAAGGTTGCTAGAATGGTTTGCATTTTAGATGAGCTGACAACTCTATTCAATGAATGATACTTTGACTCTCGCCTACCGGGACACTGTATCAATTTGTTGGAAACCTTAGAAATTATTCAAGATATGCTTGTTTTGTATTTTCACATGTCTTTGTTATTTTCTATATGTTTGATAATTTCTGAATTGTGTATGAATTTATATTGAACCATGTTATTTTCTGTTATTAAATTGTAGTTTAATTTCGAATCTTCATTGTTGGTCTAACTTGGTGTGTTGTTCTAATGGCACAAATCCCTAATAGATTGTCAACCATTAGACAAACATAATAGTGTTAGATCTCGAAAGATAAATATTGTAAATGCAACATCTAGCTGTTCATCAATTGATGACACCTTAGACAAGTATTTACAATATGAAACAAGAAGATTGTATAAATAAGATTACTTTGACTTTCGCTAATCGGAGCATCGTTGGATTCTTATTTAAATACGAAATTATCTTAATTCCTCTTAGCTTATTCATTTTGAATTAGCTCAATAACATATCATTGGATGAATGGTCTATAAATCATTTCATGTCATTCTATTTTTTCTCTTAAGAAATTAAATGACGCATATGATTATATTCCCGAAATTCTATCCCAAAATGATATAATTCCTCAATCTTAACAATCTCCTACTTGTATGGGCAAATCTGTTGGATATTTATTTTACCAGGATCTTAGATCTACTCACAAGTATGTTGTTTAACACCCTAAATATGAACTTTCTAAAACGATAAAATAAACACATATAAAGTTAATAAAACCTTACATTGATGCAACGGAATTAATGTCTCCTTCCACTCAGATCTCTAACCCTTGTATCCTTTCTGTCGCAGAGTATAATCAAGATATGAGCCCGAATGTCCTTTTCTTTGAGTTTGATCCTTCACAGTCTTCCAATCTATGATTGAGTTACTGCTTGCTGTGTGTGGGCACTCACTCTTTCACTAGGGTCAAAATTTAGGAAGAGAATAGAGAAGAGAGGGGTTCGACCAAGGTATAGAAAAAGGGAAGGCTCAGTTTTTCTGAAGAGAGAAATTTCTGTCAGAAAAGGTTATTGAAAACTTGTGATTTGACTGAGCCATCACTTTCTATTTATAGGCAACTACTAGGTTTAGGTTAGGAATTATTTGGCATTAAAATAATGAAAATATCAATTTGAAATTCCACAATAGGTGGCCGGCCATGGTGTATAGAATGGGCCCCACTTGATTTTGTAGTTTTAACAAATTTTATTTCTATTTTCTCAAAAATGCCAATTTTCCAATTCTAACCATTTAAATGCCAAACTAATTATTTAATAACTAAAATAGATTACTAAATAATATTGTCATTTAATTTAATTATTAACTAGACATATAAAGTCCATTAATAAATAAATAAACCTAGAATCTCTTTTCTTTACAATTTCGCCCTGCTTAGTGAAAATTCACAAATTAGACATAGTCTAACTTTAGAATTATAATTGATCAATCACGAATCAATTAATGAGTCTTACAAGCAGAATGTTCTCAACTAGAATGGGGATCATGGATCTATATGCTGAGCTTCCAATAAGTGAACCAAATTCACTAAGTAAATTCCTACTTATTAATTCTTCGTTGAATCCACTCTTAGAACTT
Source organism: Cannabis sativa (assembly GCF_029168945.1). Lineage (NCBI taxonomy): Eukaryota > Viridiplantae > Streptophyta > Magnoliopsida > Rosales > Cannabaceae > Cannabis > Cannabis sativa. The sequence continues at coordinate 75,403,479 of NC_083602.1, forward strand.
AGAATTGCACTCTCAGACTTATATAGAGCATATTATATGTTCCACGATATAGATATGCTATCTCATTTAACCATTGTTATAATCTTATTGTGATTTAAAGATCCTCTATATAGATGACTTACATCGAGATGGGATAATTTTACAGTTCTCACCCCACAATGTATTTTGCCCCTTAAAACACTTAGCTACCTGTAAATGGTGTTTAGTCATCTAATAATTAGTCAGTTAAACAAGAGCTCATCCATTTACTTCTATTTGCTAAGCTCGGAGGGAATCATCACTTGACTTCTATACACCTGTAGAAGCTATAGATTCCATATTTATGTTCAGCACTCCCACTCAATCATACTATCATGTTCCCAAAATATACGTATCACCCTGACCCAAAAGTAGGCTTAACTAATAAATCAAAGAACATGAATAATACTCCTGAGTTGAGCCTAAGCATATCAGGATTTAGATTCTTTTAATCTTAAGATCAACTACTGATAGTGACTTTGAAAGATATCTAACAGTAAGTTTGTAATATCTTAACTTAGTTGCAATATCGGTCCAGTCCAATGTATACTCCATACATTCGAAACTAGTATACTTTACTAATGTCCTGGAAAGAACATAACACTTACTCCAAGTGTAAGTACACATCATCGCGGATTATCACATTAGTGTAAATCCAAAACACTGATGAAACAGGGACTTAGTCTTTTGATTCATATGATCACAATCACATTCCACTGTGCTGACAATACTGTAATTGTGAATAAACATATGATCTGGATTTAACTGATTTTGTGTGTAAAAGTAATAAACATATTAAACCATTAGCATGTAAAATTCATGCAAACATTAATCACTTCAAATTTCTTGTATTGATAACTAATCAGATTGTAAAGAGTTTTATTTAGGGCATAAAACCCAACAAACTTCCACTTGCACTAATATAAAACAAACTGTGCAAATAGTTCAATCTGATGTCTTAATCTTCAGATCAAGTGTAGTATATTTGAATCCACCCAAACTTCTGGAAACTAGTTCACAAATACACTTATGAAACATCCTTTACTATATGCTTTACTTATCAAGGGATACTGAAATCTTTACTGTTTAAAAGTACATCTGAATTAACAGAAGACATATCTCTCATATTTTAAAATATGTAATTGAGATAATACAGTGTAGACTTTTCTTCAGTAATATAACTTTCTTGATATTTTTCGAATTTACAAAGTTATATTTCTTCTCTGGTAGAGCTTGAATTATTATAGAATAACTCCGCCACCCCCAAAGTAAGCACCATCTCAAGATTTCGAAATGTGATGGTGAGATACAAGGACAACTGATACACAGTTCCTTAATATCTAACATATAGATCACTTTCATAAATCTTTCTTGAATATATTCTAATGTTCCTTATTTGATTACATCTCAGATATCTCCCACTCAATAGCAGATGTCTGGTTAAATAATACTTTTAACCTCTTATTGTTTGGAGAGTTACCGAGTTGTGACTTTTGTATTAGTCTGAAACTTTAAGTTAAGACTAAGTCATCAACATAGCAAACTAGTATTTGAAGTGAAAAATACATGCCAGAGATTAAGTAATCAAAATTAAGATACCATAAAATGTTATGAGAATTAAGAATTCTTGGTTCATGTCATTCGAATAGACTGAATTAGAGTTCTTTATCTTATTCTCATAATTCTGATAAGTTATACCTATCCATGTGTATGGTTAGATTTGCTTATCAGTAGTGTTCTTAAGTACCTATCACAAGTATCAACCTAATGAAGATGGGAATAGAATTTTAAAAATTCTCCCACTCAATTAAGGTAGTGTGAAACTTTATCAAAGAACTTTCATAGGTATCAAACTTTTACTACAATAGTAAAACTAAATTGGAACATACAATCAAGATCAAGGATTTATATTGATAATAGCTAAGTCATTATATTACTTCCATGTTTAAAGAAAATATGTGTTACATAGGGAATTGTGGAATAGACTCCACCCCTAAATATATACATATAGGGTATTGTGGATAAACTCCACCCCTAAGTATATAGAGATTATGATCCACCCCTAAAGGTTGTAAAGATCATGATTCTCTAAGTGTGATAGAGTTTATGTGAAGTTGAATACTATCCAGAGTTCATTAGATATAAAAGATCGTTGAACTGCATAGTTTTCTTAACTTTTCTCCACCCCTATCAGATCAAAAGATCCTTTTATTAAACAAATTCTTAATAATTGTATTAGAATTAACAATTATTAATAAACATAGAATTAGTTTCTAGTGTTTATTATAACTCTATGAAGAGTTGTAAATATTATAGAATTTGCATCAATAATAAAACACTTACACATACAAACATATAAATATAATGTGGTAATTATTGATGAAGATAAAATAAATGAAGCTCAATCTCATAAATTGCAATTGGTTTGAATTCGAAAATTAAAATAAACTTTATTAATAATAAAAAAAATATTGCAACAATATGAGAAAAACAGGGATTAATATCTCTAACTAAAATTCGAAATCCAAATTGTCTTTAAACTAAAACAATTAATTCAAAAATAGATAGAAGAGCTTCATCTTCATCTGGACGATTTCACCCTTGGTCCAGCTTTCCGATCCAACTCATCTGAGTTCAAGTAGCTTGGCCTATAAGAAGAAGAAAACAAATAAACAAAGTTAGTCCAGAATCATAAATCCAAGTGGATAATAATTCACTAAAACTCTTAAAGTTTATAAATAGAAATACCTTGTTTCTTTGCAAGAAGTTTAGGACACTGGGGTTTTCAATGACCTTTCTCATTACAGTAGAAATAATTTCCTTTGTGTGTAGCATCACCAGAAGCAGCAGCCTTTTTGTGTTTCATGGCTTTTGCACGCTTCTTGGTGTTCTTCCACTTCTTCTTCGATTTGGGTTTCGAAGTTGAGGCAACATTTGCTTCAGGTTTTATCGTCCCATTACCATTCCCAGGATTGTGAGGTTTACTCCCTTTCTTCTTGGGTCCTCCAATCAAATTTTCATAAGTTTGAAGGTCTTTGACTAACTCATGAAAGTCTATTTCCTTCTTATTCATGACATAATTGGATGTGTATGGTAGAAATGCTGGAGTTAGACTACATGGTCACGCACGTTTTGATGAGGTTCTATCCGTGCATTAATGTACTTCTTAGTCGCGTCAAAGCGTGACTGAAGTGATGCCTTACCGAATAGCTCATTTAACTTCGTCATAACTTCAGCAGCCTTTTTCGGTTTTAGAAAACCGAGTTTTGAGGGTGTCAACTGTAAAGACCGCTTAGTTTAATTTGGAAATTAACAGTTAATCATGTTTAATTATGAAAATTATTTATAGCTAGTAAAATAATTATTTATACTGTTATTATTGAATTCTGAGATGCATTTTATGTCATTTAGTAGTTTTCATAACTTTGCATTTTCGGTGCCCGGTAACATGGAACTCGGTGTTTGGCTCAGTAGAATCACAACTTAGTATGTTAGTAGATTGGGACGGTTTATTAGACATTGGGAATGTCGGGATTGGCCGAGAATTTAGAAATTCCCAAAATACCCCTTTAGTGCTTTTTATGCTATTTTAGTGTGAAGGGGCAAAATGGTCATTTTGCCCCCTTGTTATTTTGTCCTTTAGTGGACTTTATTTGGTTAAATTATTTGATTTTAATTGAAATGTATTGGCTGAAATAGGTTATTGCTTAAGTATTTACTTTTATTTCATTTTTCCAAACTTAGAAAAAAATTAGAAAAAATTCTCAAAAATTGGAAAACTCTCTCTCTTTTCCTCTCCCTATTCGGCCTCTTGGTGCAGTAAGGAACTTTGGATTTTTCCTTGTGATTTCAACTCTCTTTGTTGTTCAATTCAAGCTAGGTTAGCTTCTAAGCATTTCTTCTTTAAGTTTGTTGAATTATGATGAAAAAGATGAGTAATGCATGGATGATCTTGATGATGTTGCTGCTGCTAGCTGTTGTTGTTGTTTCTATATTTAAAATGTTGAATTAAATATGTTTAGATAGGTTGAAATGCATGCTAGTTGTCCTTGCTCTAGTTTGTCAATTTTCTTGTTCAAAAGCTATGGTTTTGCAAATGGAATTGTGAGAATTGTTGCTGTGATTGTTGCATGAATTAGGGTTTGTTTTCTGCAGCTTTAGTATGCATGTTTAGGTAGTTTTAATCATGGTTTGATGCTTGTAGGTGAGCTTTAGCCAAGTTTGAGTTTGAAACTCAAAGCTTGGAGCTCACATGGCACTTTTTGATTCTGTGAATTCTGGGTGATTTTGTTGCTTTAGAATTGTTATTTGGGTCATTTAAAGCAGGTCTGGATGTTTTGGTATTGTTTGGATTGGATTTGAGCATTGTGTGAATTTTTGAAAAATTCCTGCGAGGAACCGGAATTCCGGTTGTGCATCCGGAATTCCGGAGAGGTTTTGAAAATTTCCAAAACCGGAATTCCGGTTGGACAACCGGTCTGCCAGTTGGGTGATTTTCAAAAACCCTAGATTTCCTCGTTTTTTATGTTATTTGGGGTATTGCCATGTTTTTATCGATAGGGAAACTTTTAGTTCCTAGTTTAAGTCCCCGGGAAGTGATTTAGCGTATCACTTATAGTGTTGTGATTTTTATGGTTTAGGAGCTTGTAATCCGCCGCGCAGATAGTTCCAGTGAGGTTGACCAGCACACCTGAATTCGGAGTTGAGGTAAGATTAGTATAACAGTATGCATATATAGATTACATGTTTAGCGTGCATGTTAGGAAGCCTGTTAGATTACATTAGATATGTATGTTGGCTTCGAACCATCCGACTGTGTCACATCGGTACAGGCTAGAGTATGACTAGCAGCTGGAGTATGACCAGTTTGACCGAGTATAGGCTGACACTGTATCACATCGGCACAGGCTAGAGTATGACTAGCAGCTGGAGTATGACCAGTGTGCCGAGTATAGGCTGATACTTAGGTTGGTGGTTCAGTACTATTTGACGTATCACATCGCTACAGGCTAGAGTGACTAGCAGCTGGAGTATGACCAGTTCGACCGAGTATAGGCTTATACTGTAACACATCAGTACAGGCTAGAGTATGACTAGCAGCTGGAGTATGACAAGTTCGACCGAGTATAGGCTGTTACTTGTCAATAGTACCGTCCCTATGAACGTTCAGGACTCAGTATCGTGTTGGACACGGCAGTTAGGGTTATGGTCAGGGGTATGGGCGTCTGATCATGACTCGGGATTTATATATGATTATTATTATGCTTTTCTTACTGAGTCTGTCGACTCACAGTGCTATGTTTATGTGTAGGTAAGGGCAAGGCTAAGGCTGATGGACCGTGAGAGCGAGCCGGTGAAGATTGTACATGTCGGGGCGGTTAGGCCTGGAGCGTACGATCCTCAGGATAGCAAGGCTATTTTTGTAATTAGTTGCTAGGCGACAAGTATTTTGTATAGACAGTAAACTTTTGTAAAAGGTTTTGTAATCGGGATCCCGAGTATTTTGTATAAATATTTTACAAGTTTAATTAATAAGCAAAAATTTTAATTAATCACGTTTTCCATAAACCTCGTTGATTAGCAACGAGCTGCACAGTATGTTTAAAAATCACGTAATACGCCTATGCTAGTTAGGGTGTTACAATTTGGTATCAGAGCCGCCAGGTTGTCTTCCGAAGATCGTCACGACATGTACAATCATCATTAGCAGTTAGCTCGTTCTACGGTTCAGTAAGCTTTTATTGCTTTAGTAGTTTATTAAATTTTTATGAAATAAGAAAAGCCTAATAGGAAGCATGTTAGTAGCCTGATAGTAGAATAGAGGCATGTTTTGTTTCTAATTTCCAAATTAAGCGGCATTAGTAAGCTCTCCTTGAACATGACCTGATATGCCAACTCTTGGTTTCGCAGGCGGTTCCGACTAGATGGATGCCAGGCGTACTACCAGGAGCCAGGGCAATTCAGTAGGGTCGAATCAGGGACAGGGAGCTCAGTTTCCCCCGCAAGCTAGGGGCCGAGGTAGAGGTCCCAGGGGCAGGGCTCGTGGTCGAGGTGATGAGAACCCGCCACAGGCTGCCCAGGCTGCCCAAGCCGATCAGGGAGCCCAGAATTGGGAAGTTAGGTTTCCTGAAATGCAAGCCAGAATTGAAGAGCAAGACCTTGAGATACAGAGATTGAGGCAGCAGGGTGCTCCTGCAGTGCCTGTGCCACAAGTTCCAGTGGCACCCGCCCCTGCTGCTCAGGCCGAATTGGTAGTAGCGGCTAGCAGAATGGAACCTTTGAATGAAAGGTTTCGGAAGCAGGCACCCCCGGTCTTTCTGGGAGGTCCAGATGTGATGAAGGCGGAACAGTGGCTAACGGTGATCACCAGAATTCTGAATTTTATGGGTGTCACCGGGAATGACAGAGTGGTGTGTGCCACCTTCTAGTTCTAGGAAGACGCTCTTGTCTGGTGGGACATGGTGTCTCAGATTCATGATGTCACTACCATGACCTGGGAAAGGTTCTAGGAACTCTTCAACACCAACCGATTGGCGAGGTTAGCCTCGGGAATAGTGCCAACCGATTTCAGCAAGAAGGAGAAGTACCTAGACGGGTTAAATGTGCAGATCAAACACGACTTGATGATCACCACTGACGACAAGACCACTTATGCTGAGATGGTGGAGAAGGCACTGCGAGCTGAGGGCGCAGTTGGATGTATGTCGAAGTCTGCTAGTACTCCAGCGAGTGGCGGGGCTCCTACCCCTCCTGCATCAGGCTTTAGCAGGGGGAGTAATGGTTCGGCCATGGACCAGAAGAGGAGAACATCCACTGCATCCGGTGGCTCGAGTCAGAACAAGAGGTTTCGGGGGAACCAGAGTAGAGGTAGTCCTCATAGTGGTGCAGAGACCTGGTTTTCCTATCTTGAGTGCCCCAGCTGCAAAAGGCACCATCAGGGTGAATGCAAAGGTCAGGGATGCTTTCACTGTGGCATGCCCAGACACTTCAAGAGGGATTGTCCCCAGCTCCGATTAGAGGCACTGAAGGCTCCGGCGAGACCCACTCCAGCTAGGGTGTTCGCCATCACTCAGGCTGATGCAGATGCCAGCCCCTCAGTTGTAACAGGTCAGCTTTCAGTTAATAACTCGTATTACTCAGTGCTGTTTGATTCTGGGGCTACACATTCTTATGTGGCAGCCAGAGTCTTTAGTAAATTGGGCAGACCGTACAATAGATATGAATCAGGGTTTGGAACCCTATTACCTGGCGGAGAATTAGTTATCTCCAAAAGGTGGATTAGGTCTATGCCGATCAGAATAGGTGGTAGAGAGTTAAGTCCTGACTTGATAGAGATGAGCCTAGTAGAGTTTGATATTATTTTAGGAATGGATTTCCTATCGAAATATTCGGCTAGTATTGATTGCAAAAGGAAGATGGTGATCTTCCACCCAGAAAGTGAAGAACCTTTTGTATTTGTTGGTTCGGTTCGGGGATCTCGGATCCCAGTGATTTCGGCCATGTCAGCTAGAGAATTATTGCATGGCGGTTGTTTAGGGTTTCTGGCCGTGGTGATGGACACCACTCGGCCAGATACCATTCGGCCAGAGGACATCAAGGTGGTTCGGGAATTTTTAGATGTTTTTCCCGAAGAACTTCTAGGGTTACCACCTCAGCGAGAGATTGACTTCGTAATAGATTTGGCACCAGGGGTGGAACCGGTTTCCAAAGCCCCGTATAGAATGGCTCCAGTTGAACTTATAGAATTAAAGATTCAGCTCCAGGGGTTGCTTGACATCGGGTTTATTCGGCCTAGTGTGTCACCCTAGGGAGCCCCAGTTTTATTCGTCAAGAAGAAAGATGGAACTATGAGGATGTGCATCGATTATAGAGACTTGAACAAGCTAACAGTGAAGAATAAATATCCATTACCTAGGATCGATGATCTGTTCGATCAGCTTCAGGGGAAGACGGTCTTTTCTAAGATTGATCTCCGCTCGGGTTATCATCAGCTGAAAATCCGAGAGGAGGACATTCCGAAGACGGCTTTCCGTACTAGGTATGGACATTATGAATTTCTGGTTATGTCGTTTGGACTAACCAATGGTCCTGCAGCATTTATGGATTTGATGAATAGAGTATTCAAGGATTTCCTCGATATCTGTGTGATTGTGTTTATCGACGACATCCTTGTGTACTCTCAGTCAGAAGAGGAGCATGAGTTACATCTTCAGATGGTTTTGCAAAGGCTTCGGGAACACAAGCTTTATGCCAAGTTCAAGAAATGTGAATTTTGGCCATCTCAGGTTTCCTTCTTAGGGCACATTGTGAGCAAAGATGGGATCAAGGTGGATCCCAGGAAGATAGAATCCGTCAGAGATTGGCCGAGACCGAAGATAGTGAAAGAGATCAGAAGCTTTTTGGGCTTAGCTGGGTATTATCGTAGGTTCGTGGAAGGGTTTTCTAAAATTTCAACACCCTTAACCGAACTTACAAAGACGAATCAGCGGTTTGTCTGGTCAGACAAGTGCGAAGCTAGTTTTCAGGAGCTGAAATAGAGATTGATTACCGCTCCAGTGCTAGCCTTGCCTTCAGACAACGAGAAATTCGTAGTTTATTGCGATGCATCCAGACAGGGTCTGGGGTGTGTGTTGATGCAAGTCGATCGGGTCATCGCTTATGCCTCCCGTCAGTTAAAGGATTATGAACAGCGATACCCGACTCATGATCTAGAGTTGGCCGCGGTGGTTTTTGCATTGAAGATCTGGCGGCATTACCTTTACGGAGAAAGGTGTGAAATCTATACCGACCATAAAAGTCTCAAGTATTTCTTTACTCAGAAAGATTTGAATATGAGACAGAGGCGTTGGTTGGAATTAGTGAAAGATTACGACTGTGAGATTCTCTATCACCCTGGGAAGGCCAATGTAGTGGCCGATGCCCTGAGCAGGAAGGGTCCCAAGCAGGTAGCTAGCATGGTTCAGATTTCACCTCAACTAGCGGAGGATATGGTTAGATCCAGCATTGAGTTTGTGGTAGGTCAGCTTCACAACTTGACGCTGCAATCTAATTTGTTGGAAAGAATCAAAGCCGCTCAGATGACTGATCTAGAGTTAGTGACGATCAGAGATGAGGTTTCGGCTGGTCAAGCCAGGGATTTCTCAGTGTCAGACGACGGGATGCTTCTATATAAAGCTAGGGTTTGTGTTCCGAGTAGTGTGGAACTCAGGAATGAGATCTTTGAGGAGGCTCATTCTACCCCTTATTCTCTGCATCCCGGCACCACTAAGATGTACCAAGATCTTAAACCGTACTTCTGATGGAGCGGTATGAAGAAGAATACGGTAGAATTCGTATCAAGATGCCTCACTTGTCAGCAGATTAAGGCGGAACATCAGAGACCAGCAGGGTTGTTGTAGCCTCTAACCCTACCTGAATGGAAGTGGGAAGATATCACGATGGATTTCGTAGTTGGGTTACCTAGAACTACGGGCTTATTCGATTCCATCTGGGTAGTGGTGGATCGATTCATGAAATCTGCTCATTTTCTGCCTGTTAGAACAACATTTACAGTGGATCGGTTGGCAGAATTACATGTTAGAGAGATTGTAAGACTTCACGGGGTACCGAAGTCTATAGTTTCGGATAGGGATCCGAAGTTCACCTCCAAGTTTTGGCAGAGTTTGCAACGAGCAATGGGTACAAAACTGAAATTCAATACAGCATTCCATCCTCAGACAGATGGTCAGTCCGAAAGGACAATTCAGATATTGGAGGACATGTTACGAGCCTGTGTTATGGATTTTGAAGGCTCTTGGAATAAATATCTACCGTTGATAGAATTTTCTTACAACAACAGTTATCAGAGAACGATAGAGATGGCTCCCTATGAACTGTTATACGGTAGGAAGTGTAGATCTCCCATCCACTGGGATGCGACAGGGGAGATGAAATACTTAGGTCCGGAGTCAAGTGCAGCGGACCAATGAGGCGATAGAGAAAATAAAAGCTAGAATGCTTGCCTCACAGAGTAGACAGAAAAGTTACGCAGATTCGAAATGCAAAGATGTTGAGTTCCGAGTAGGGGACCCTGTGTTTTTACGGGTATCTCCAATGAAGGGGATCAAACGTTTCAGGAAAAGAGGCAAGTTATGCCCTAGATTTACAGGACCTTTCGAGATTCTTGAGAAGATAGGTCAAGTGGCATACCGGTTAGCATTGCCTTCAGTTTTATCAGCAGTTCACAACGTATTCCATGTCTCTATGCTGAGAAAATACGTTTTAGATCCTTCTCATATACTCAGTTATGAGAGCCTTGAACTGCAGCCAGATATGACCTACGAAGAACAGCCAGTGCAGATCTTGGATAGAAAGGATAAAGTCCTTCGGAATAAGACCATAGCATTGGTAAAAGTTCTCTGGAGAAACAGCAAGGTGGAGGAAGCCACCTGGGAGCTAGAGTCAGATATGAGAGCTCAATATCCAGAGTTATTCAGGTTAGATTTCGGGGACGAAATCCTTTTAAGGGGGGAATAGTTGTAAAGACCGCTAAGTTTAATTTAGAAATTAGCAGTTAATAATGTTTAATTATGAAAATTATTTATAGCTAGTTAAATAATTATTTATACTGTTATTATTGAATTATGAGATGCATTTTATGTCATTTAGTAGTTTTCATAATTTTGCATTTCTGGTGCCCGGTAACATGGAACTCGGTGTTTGGCTCAGTAGAATCACAACTTAGTATGTTAGTAGATTGGGACGGTTTATTAGACATTGGGAATGTCGGGATTGGCCGAGAATTTAGAAATTCCCAAAATACCCCTTTAGTGTTTTTTATGCTATTTTAGTGTGAAGGGGCAAAATGGTCATTTTGCCCCCTTGTTATTTTGTCCTTTAGTGGACTTTATTTGGTTAAATTATTTGATTTTAATTGAAATGTATTGGCTGAAATAGGTTATTGCTTAAGTATTTACTTTTATTTCATTTTTCCAAACTTAGAAAAAAATTAGAAAAAATTCTCAAAAATTGGAAAACTCTCTCTCTTTTCCTCTCCCTATTCGACCTCTTGGTGCAGCAAGGAACTTTGGATTTTTCCTTGTGATTTCAACTCTCTTTGTTGTTCAATTCAAGCTAGGTTAGCTTCTAAGCATTTCTTCTTTAAGTTTGTTGAATTATGATGAAAAAGATGAGTAATGCATGGATGATTTTGATGATGTTGTTGCTGCTAGCTGTTGTTGTTGTTTCTATGTTTCAAATGTTGAATTAAATATGTTTAGATAGGTTGAAATGCATGCTAGTTGTCCTTGCTCTAGTTTGTCAATTTTCTTGTTCAAAAGCTATGGTTTTGCAAATGGAATTGTGAGAATTGTTGCTGTGATTGTTGCATGAATTAGGGTTTGTTTTCTGCAGCTTTAGTATGCATGTTTAGGTAGTTTTAATCATGGTTTGATGCTTGTAGGTGAGCTTTAGCCAAGTTTGAGTTTGAAACTCAAAGCTTGGAGCTCACATGGCACTTTTTGATTCTGTGAATTCTGGGTGATTTTGTTGCTTTAGAATTGTTATTTGGGTCATTTAGAGGAGGTCTGGATGTTTTGGTATTGTTTGGATTGGATTTGAACATTGTGTGAATTTTTGAAAAATTCCTGCGAGGAACCGAAATTCCGGTTGTGCATCCGAAATTCTGGATGGGTTTTGAAAATTTCCAGAACCGGAATTCCGGTTGGACAACCGGTCTGCCGGTTGGGTGATTTTCAGAAACCCTAGATTTCCTCGTTTTTTATGTTATTTGGGGTATTGCCATCTTTTTTTATCGATAGGGAAACTTTTAGTTCCTAGTTTAAGTCCCCGGGAAGTGATTTAGCGTATCACTTATAGTGTTGTGATTTTTATGGTTTAGGAGCCTGTAATCCGCCGCGCAGATAGTTCCAGTCAGGTTGACCGGCACACCTGAATTTGGAGTTGAGGTAAGATTAGTATAACAGTATGCATATATAGATTACATGTTTAGCGTGCATGTTAGGAAGCCTGTTAGATTACATTAGATATGTATGTTGGCTTCGAACCATCCGACTGTGTCACATCGGCATGTGCTGAGTATGACTAGCACTGAGTATGACCCGCTTGACCAAGTATAGGCCGACACCGTATCACATCGACAAAGCTAGAGTATGACTAGCACCGGAGTATGACCGATTAATGCCGAGTATAGGCTGATACTTAGGTTGGTGGTTCCGTACTATTTGACTTATCACATCGGTACATGTGCTAGAGTATGACTAGCAACCGGAGTATGACCCGCTCGACCGAGTATAGGCCGATACCGTAACACATCAAGACATGTGCTAGAGTATGACTAGCAGCTGGAGTATGACCAGTTCGACCGAGTATAGGCTGTTACTTGTCAATAGTACCGTCCCTATGAACGTTCAGGACTCAGTATCGTGTTGGACACGGCAGTTAGGATTATGGTCAGGGGTATGGGCGTCTGATCATGACTCGGGATTTATGTATGATTATTATTATGCTTTTCTTACTGAGTCTGTCGACTCACAGTGCTATGTTTATGTGTAGGTAAGGGCAAGGCTAAGGCTGATGGACCGTGAGAGCGAGCCGCTGAAGATTGTACATGTCGGGGCGGTTAGGTCTGGAGCGTATGATCCTCGGGACAGCAAGGCTATTTTTGTAATTAGTGGCTAGGCGACAAGTATTTTGTATAGACAGTAAACTTTTGTAAAAGGTTTTGTAATCGGGATCCCGAGTATTTTGTATAAATATTTTACAAGTTTAATTAAAAAGCAAAAATTTTAATTAATCACGTTTTCCATAAACCTCGTTGATTAGCAACGAGCTGCACAGTACGTTTAAAAATCACGTAATACGCCTATGCTAGTTAGGGTGTTACATCAACCATGCTGGAAAGCATAAAGTATAGAGCTTTGTCATTGGCTTTCTGCCAACGCTCATACTTTTCTTTCACAGCTTTGGATGCATTATCCCTAGGCACTTCAGGTGACGGCTCAGTTAAAACAAACAAGGCACTGTCCCCTATGAGAGAAATATTAATGTACTCATTCCATTTAGGAAAGTTAGATCCATTCAGCTTATTTTCAGTCAACAGTGATACACATGGGATTCAGTATGATAATACAGGATACTACAAAATAATAGAAATTAAGAATGGTTTAACAAAAAATCAATTCAGAAATTATAAGCACATAGCAAGTAGGAATGATATGAGAAAATACAAAAAAAAAAAATCAAGCCTAAATAATTTCCAAGGTTTTTCAACAAACTGATATCAGTGTCCCGTTTAGGCGAGAGTCAAAGTTACCATCTATTGAATAGAGTTGTCAGCTCATCTAAAATGTTAAACATTCTAGCAACCTTTTATTAGATCAAGATTGGAATCCAGCGTTGTCCCGTTTAGGAGAGAGTCAAGGCTATTCTATCTTATGAGCTACTACCATTGTTTCGCAATTTGCAAGTCAAATATGGTGGCCACAATTAGGGTGATCCATACCATATAAAACACTTACAAACTACTTATCTTTCGAGATTAAACGGTGCGAAATTGCTAATGAACGTTCCTCCATTAGGGAGGATTACTCACTAAAACAAACGCGATGTAAAACCAACAATGGAGATCGAATATCTTAATAATAATAAAGCTCATTCTTTACTAAGTGATTAGGGGTGGAACATCACATAGTCAATAGATAAGAAAGTATTTGTTTAAACAAATACTAATTTTCTAAGAAAATGACTAAGTCTGAAAATAAAGTAGAAAATAAAGGAGATAATTTTTCCTTGATTCCAAAAGTGTTCTATCATCTTATTTGACATATGATGATCCCACTGCCTCTGTTGTCTTGACACAACCGAAGAGGTCAATACCATTTAGTTTTCTTAGACACAATTCACGGTACCTTGTCGTAGTGGGAGAGTTTCTAGGAACTCACCTTCTTATGACTTGGAAGACACTAGTGATTAAAATCCATTGTGAGTTTAAATAAGTAATGGATTGTCAAGATAAGAAACTAAGAAGAAAGCCAAGAGAACTATGGTTTAATCCATTCACATGGAGTATCCTAAAGTTTTCTATTACAAGGACATAAAAGGAATAGTTTATAAGTTTATTCAATGGACTTAACAAAACTTCCTGCTCCTAGTATTATAGGTTTGAGTTTATCTAAACCTATAGCTTATGGTATACCTTGTAATTACTTACTCTAATGCAAGCAACTTACTTTAGTAAGATGCTGAAGCATTTTCTTTTTAATGGCAATCTATAGAAGCTTCTCGACTTCTAGACATAGATTTTATTTATCTAAGGAAAAGTCTCAACTATTCCAGAAAAGATAAAGTCATGAAATAATTCCTTAAATTAACAGTGAGAGGTTTCAGATATGCTTTAGTATGCCTTAGACCAGACACCTGCTGTTGAGTGAGAGTAATGAGTAGGTATCAGATTAATCTAGAAGAGGAACATTGGAAGACAATCAAGTAAATCTTAAGATTAAGAAGAGGAACTATATGTTGGTCGATAAGGGTGTGTTTAAAACTCTTAGACTACACCACATCAGATTTCGAGACTAGCCTTTCTGCTAGAAAGTCTGCTGATAAGATGGTGATTACTCTGGGGGTGGAGTAGTGATTTTGGAGAAGTTTAAAAAACCTATCTGAAGTCTCTTAGTCTACCAGAGAGAGACTCAATGTTAAAGAAGCAAGAAAGGTGCTTATTCAGTCTAAGGAAAGTTCTATACATTTGTGGCACCGTTCCAACATTTCTTAACTACTAGTGTTACTTCCTGAATAACCAAAAAGTAGTTGCCAAAAGTATAGAATCCAGTATCCCAAGAAAAGAGACATATAGAGAGGAATTTCACAATATCAAAGATTTTGTGATTAAGGAAGAGTAATGGTGGAGAAGAGGTTGTGTTTAATTCAACCTGTCAGATCCTATTACGAGGATACTACTACTACTACACTTGATTTGCATATCAAGGTGTTGAGATTATTTGAAATGCACATTTTGTTTTATATTAGTGCAAGTGGGAGCTTTTTGGGTTTTGTGCCCTAAATAAAACCCATTTCAATATAATCAGATTTACTTATTAATAAAGATCAGAAATAACATTTTATGTTGCATGGTTCACATGATTTATTTCATGATTATATATATAATGTATGAATTCTATTTAAGTCCAGAACATATGAATTTGTTAATGATTATAGTGTTGTCAGCACAGTGTAATATAATCTTAATTATATGTTCGAAAGTTTATTCCCTAATTTGTCAGTTCACTGGATTTAGTCTGACATGATAATCAGCGATAGGTATTCTTACACCTTGGATAAGTGTTATGTCCTTTCCAGGGCATTGTCAAAGTTTACCAGTATCAAATATATATATGGAGTATACATCGGAAGGGATCGATATTGAACTTTGATTAGACATATTAAAATTTACTGTAATATCTATTCAATTCAATATCACCCGTTGATCCTAGATCAAATGATCTTAATCGTGATATGATTAGGTTCGATCTCAAGAGTACTATACATGTTCTTTGATTTGTTAGTTAAGCCTACTTTTGGGTTAGGGTGATACGTACATTTTGGGAACATGATAGTATAATTGAGTGGGAGCGCTAACATAAATATGGAGTCTATAACTTCTATAGGAATTTAGAAGTGAAACGATGATATCCTTCGAGCTTGACTAAACAGAGATAAATGGTGGAGATCTCATTTGACTTCGCTGAAATATCATTTATACGGAGCTAAGTGTTTTAAGGATAAAATACATTGAAGGTGTAATAGTAATTTAGTGCCTATTCAATGTAGATCATTTAGTAGAGGGTCATTGATCAAATTAGGATTATAACAATGGATAACTAATAGCGTATCTATATCGTGGAACATATAGAGCATTCTATATAACTGAGAGTGCAATTCCAAGTTCTAAGTGTGGATTCAATAAGGAATTAATAAGTTAGGGAATTTACATGGTAAATTCGGTTCGACTTATTGGAAGCTCGGTTTATATAGGCCCATGGTCCCCATACTAGTTGAGACCATACTGCTTGTAAGACTCAGTTAATCTATTTTGATTAATCAATTATAATTCTAAAGTTAGACTGTGTCTACTTTATGAATTTTCACTAAGCAAGGGCGAAATTGTAAAGAAAAGAGATTCTAGGTTTATTTATTAATTAAGAGACTTTATATGTCTAAATTAATAAATATATTAAATGACAATATTATTTAATAATTATTTTTAAGTTATTAAATAATTAGAATTGGCATTTAAATGGTAAATTGGAAAATTGGCATTTTTGAGAAAATGGGAATGAAAAATAACAAAATGGGAAAGTTGCAAAGTAAGGCCCAATTTCCTTTTATGGCCGCCCACTATGCAAAGGGTTTACCAGTTTATTTTTCCATTATTTTAATGCCATACAATTCTAACCTAAACATAGATGGCATTCTATAAATAGAAAGTAATGGCTTTAGGAAACTATGACTTGCATGTTGTTCCTTTCAGAAAAAGCCATGCGCCACCCTCCCTCTCTCTTTTCCTATCTTCAATTTCGAAACACCTTGAGTGAATAGAATAGTGCCCACACACATCAAGTGGTATCTCAATCATAGTGTGGAAGATTGTGTATAGAATCCAATCAATAAGGAGAATCAGAATCAAAGGAAGGAGAGAAAGAGATCCAAGTTCAGATCTTGATTATGTTCTGCTACAAAAAGGAATCAAGGGCTAGAGATCTGAACGGAAGGAGTCATTATATTCCGCTGCACCCAATGTAAGGTTTCCTAAACTTTATATGTGTTTATTTCATTGTTTTAGAGTTCATATTACGATGTTAATGAAACATACATGGTAGTAAATCTAGATCCTGGTAAAATATTTCCAACAAATACTACATACGACACTTGATCTGGATATCAAGGTGTTGAGATTAATTGAAATGCACTTTTAGTTTTATATTAGTGCAAGTGGGAGCTTGTTGGGTTTTGTGCCCTAAATAAAACTTATCTCAATATAATCAGATTTACTAATTAATAAAAGATCAAAAATCGTTTTATGTTGCATGGTTCACAGGATTTATTTCATGATCATGTTTAATATATAAATTCTATTAACTCTAGAACATATATAAATATATATGTGTATATATTTTTTCATGATTATAGTGTCGTCAACACAGTAGAATATAATCATGATTATATGTTCAAAAGTTTAATTCCTATGATTTGTCAGTTCACTGGATTTAGACTGACATGATAATCGGCGATAAGGTATACTTACACCTTGGATAAGTGTTATGTCCTTCCCAAGGCATTTGCAATGTTTACCAGTATCGGATGTATAGAGTATACATTGGAAGGGACCGATATTGATCTTAGATAAGATATCATAAACTTACCGTTATATCTTTTTAAGTCAATATCATTAATGGTTGATCTTATGTCAATGGATCTTAATTCTGATATGGTTAGGTTCAACTTAGTTGTATCATTTATGTTCTTCAAGTTGTTCGTGGATGCTAACTTATGGTTCTGGCAAATATTTACATCTTGGGAACATGGTAGTTCAATTGAGTGGGAGCGCTAAACATAGATATGGAATCTATAGCTTCTATAAGTATTTAAAAGTAAAACGATGATTTCCTTTGAGCTTTGCATGATAGAGATAAATGATTGAGATCTCATTTCAGTAATTATATTAGTTTATTGAAATATCATTTATAGGTAGCTAAGTGTTTTAAGGATAAAATACATTGAAGCGTAGAACGATAAACTTATCCCTATTCAGTGTATATCATCTGTAGAAGATCTTTGACTATTAGGATTATAACAATGGATAATCATAACATATCTATATCGTGGTACATATAGAGGGTTCTACATAATTGAGAGTGCTATTCAATTCTAAATCTATAGTGGAGCAAGGCATAATTAATAAGTTAGGGAATTTACTTGGTAAATTCTAGATCTACTTTTTGAAAGCTCGGTTATGTAGGCCCATGGTCTCCTCACTAGTTGACATAATACTACTTGCAGACTTAGTTAATTATTTTTAATTAATCAATTCTAATTCTAAAATTAGACTATGTCTTATTTATGAATTTTCACTAAGGAATGGCTTAATTGTGAAGAAAAGAGGTTTTGGGGTCAATTTATTAATTAAGATACTTTGTATAGTCTAAGTAATAAATAATATAAATGAAAATTTTATTTGGTAATTAATTATAATTATTAAATAAATAGTTTTGGCATTTATAGGATTGAATTGGAAAATATGGTATTATTGAAAGAAGAATAAGTGGTTGAAAAAAGTGGCAAAATTGTAACTAGAGATTGGTCCTTTGTATGGCCGGCCCTAGTGTTGATTTTTGCCTAATATTTTACTCTTTTTTAATCCATATAATTCAGCCTTAAGCCCTAGTTAAAACACTATAAAAGGAACATGATGCTCTCACCCATCTACTTTTTTGACAATTTAACTATTGCCTTCAACCTAGATGAGAGTTCCTTCTATAGTGATTTCACCTCCTTCATTGTTCTTCACCATTCGAAACTTTGAGTGAAAGAGTGCCATGCCCACACATAGCAAGTCAAGTACTCAATCATAGTGAGTAAGACGGTGGTAACCATACCTGAAGGAGAGAAAGGAATCCAGGTTCAGATCTTTATAATGCTCTGCGACAGAAAGGAATCAAGGGCTAGATATCTTGAACGGAAGTAGTCATTATATTACACGGCAACTAATGTAAGGTTTTCTTAAACCCTTATGTGTTTATTTCATTGTTTTAGACAATTCACATTTAGGATGTGAATTCAACATACTTGTTAGTAAATTTAGATCCTGGTAAAATATTCCCAACACTAGGTACATGGTAGATATCTTGGAGTGAAACTTCAATCTCAGTGTGATTATTGTTTTACTTATGTGAGTGATCGGTAATCTTGAGTTGTTGGCTGTCACCACTATGCATCTACCTTTGTATTTTGTCATGTTTTACAACTTCTCTTCATCTCATGTCATAAGATTTGAGCAGCCAGAGTCAACTATCTAATCATTATAGTAGCTAATCTTTTTCTAAACAGAAGCTGTCAAAGCTAATTCTTCTTCCTCCCATGCGAATGATGCTTTTGTGTCCCATTCTTCATTGTTTGTCTTTTCTACATTTGATGTAGCTGCATTGCCTTCTGCAGTTTTCTTCTTGAACGAGAAAATTTTAGCCATGTGGCCATACTTTCCACAATTGTAGTATTTTCCATCAAATTTATTGTTATTCTTTGATTGGCCACCCTGTTTTAATTCTGAGCTCCACCTATTTGGAAGCTTCCATGATGACTATCCTTGTCATCATTTTTTCTAGAATTTCTACTAGCATTCGGTAGGGGCCTACCTTTCTTATCACTACTAAAGAGTGCTTCTTCATCACTCCTTAATGAGACTCTAGATGTTTGCTTAGCTAACACTTCTTGGTTAGCTAGCAAGTTTTCTAATTCAAGAAGAGAAGGTTCGCTTGGCCAACCTTATATTGCAGCAATAAAACTTCTAAATTTTGGCCTTAATCCATGTATAATTATTCTTCTAATTCTAGCGTCTGACATACCAGTAGCAGAATCTAATGCAAAAATTTCACGACAAAGGAATTTTACCTTGGTGAAGTATTGGTTGATCGTCATGTCGTGCTACCTTATTGAGAGAAGCTCGTTCTCCAAAAGCTGCAATCTCGTATCATTCTTCTTGGTGAATAATAATGCAAAAGTATATGCTTCCTTCAGTGTCTTTGTTGACCTGATATGCTCCAACATTTCATCTTCAACATGGCTTTGCCCGCTTCAACATTCCATCTCTTCAAGCAAATGCGTCCTCCAGTTGTGTGACTTCATTGCCACCAACGATCTTCCACAAGTCTTGACCTTGGAGATATGCCTCCATGTGCATTGACCACGTACATATTGTAATTTTGATTGTTCAGTTTCTTAATTCCGCTGAACACTTGAAGGTCACTCATCGTGCAACCTTTGTAGTACTAAATCACACACAATCACTGTAAGAAACTCAACAAACAACTCTTTGCGTATAAACCGACCCAACCCGGCTCTTATACAACTTTTTGAGCAACACAACACGTGAAAACATAATTACTTTATTATTGTAAAAGCAAAATTACACTAAGACATGAATACTTTATCTTGATCATAATACACAAAGTACACTCTTTTTATTTACTAGACACTCACACTTAAAGGTTTACTTGCATACTATTTGATGGGACACTTTTAGAGTTTTGTTGGGACTTAGTTGAACACACTATGACACGCTTTACTTGTACACTCAAGTTATCACTAACTCATCCAACTCTCCTATTTATACTACTCAAAAGATGGTGCATTATTATGCTAGAATTTTAGCAAATTGTCATTTTGTTATAGTCTAAAATTTTCTTGAAACTTCTTATGACTATTAATTCTATATAATTTTAAGTAATTCTATAATATTCCGAAAATAATAA
This sequence comes from Cannabis sativa, assembly GCF_029168945.1. Lineage (NCBI taxonomy): Eukaryota > Viridiplantae > Streptophyta > Magnoliopsida > Rosales > Cannabaceae > Cannabis > Cannabis sativa. Next base: position 75,424,022 of record NC_083602.1, read on the forward strand.
AAAATTCAAAATTCTTTAAGAAAAGGTGTTAATCTTTTAACATAACCAAACAGAGCATTGACAAGAAAGAACTAGGTTTTAACCTTACAAATAAAGTGATCACCCCCTCTGAGTCACCTTCTTATATCTTATCAATAAAGTGAATGATAACATTATTATATATCTTCTTATATGTATATATATGATGAATATAGACTATTGCCATTTTATATTCATTATTTAAATTTGAATCATAGCGATAATTGTGTCCCTAATAATGATTTCTTATCTCTCGGTAAACAGTACTTATATTATTTCTTTAACTTTCTGGTGCTACCTATTGTGTTATTATTATTATTATAATGTGGTGGAATAGTTTAATATTAGCCAACTCTTGAAGATTGGCACACCCTATAATTAACCCCACAGACAAAAGTTAGCAGCTAGGAATAGAAACAACAAATGAAATAAAATATGCAAGAGAGAGAGAGAGAGAGAGAGAGAGAGAGAGAGAGAGAGAGAGTTCATAATTACTGGAAGGAAGAAAATGGCATTTGGATAGGTAATGACTGAAAGAAGGGGTACAATATGATATCAAGTTTTGGATCTTATTGTAAGTAGTTTATTCAGTCATTATTATTATTTAACTTGCTCCTAAGCTGAAAACAAAAGAAAAAACAGAAATTTATAAGAGATAAACATAAAATATATATATTACTCTTGTTGGCCCCCCTATGTAGCTAGCCAGTCAAATGAACAAGACCTGACTTTTTGTACTGTACTATACTATATGCATGTATTATAGCCAATATTATTAGCCCACGCACCAAAGGCAGCTGGAATCTTCAAATTAAAGTATTATATTCCTTCTCCAAACTCCATTTGTTTTCTTTTTATTTTTACCAAATCTCTCTTTATTATACTGGGTACTTCTCTACTACTACTACTTTTCATTTCTATATAGAAATTATATTATGAGCCAGAGCTAGTCCATGCCCACAACAAGATCATTGAAGCTCAAACCCCCTACATAATACGGTTACTAAATATTTTTATAAATTGTCCTTATATATAATATGGCTGGTTCTGGTTTGGTACTTCAGTTGCAGAAGCAGTTGGGAGATTACACAACTTCACTGTTTAATGAGGTCAGTTAATTTGCTTATTAATTTGTGTTTATGGGTTCCTATATATATTTTGTACTTTTTGATCTTTTAATTTCTTTCTTCTTTTTCTTTTCTGGGTTAATCTTTTGACGATGATGATGAATCTTTGTTATTTTTGGGGAATATGTAAAGGGTTTCTTAGATGATCAATTTAACCAACTTCAGCAACTCCAAGACGAAAGTAACCCAGATTTTGTGGTTGAAGTAGTTTCACTATTTTTTGAAGATTCTGACAGGCTTCTTAATGAACTGGCCAAAGCTTTGTGAGGATTATAATATTGTTTAATTTTTCAAATATCATGTAAGGATATATAAACCAATTAATAATTTAAATTCTTTAATTTATTATTTGCACATCTTTCTCCTTTTGGGAAAAACAAAAAAAATAATGGTTGCAGGAATTATCAGAATACTGATTTTAGGAAGGTAGATGCCCATGTTCACCAGCTTAAGGGTAGCAGCTCCAGGTATTTCATCACTGCAGATATAGTTTTTTTTTCATTTTTCTTTCTTTCTTAATTCTTATAATTTCTTTGTTTATATTCTCTCTTAATTACATATCATTTTGGAGTGCATGTCACTGTAAGTAATAGTACTTGATTGGATCTTGAAATTAATTATTATTAATAATTATTAGTCCATATATTCAAATTTTGTTAAGACCTAGGAATTAGATGGACTTAATTTCATCCAGATCTGATATTGATATACTGTTAGTTCAAAGTTCAAACTCATCCACATATATATTTACAAAAATAGACAAACAAATATATCCCTTTCATGAGTTTTTGTCATCCACAAATGATCTATTAATTATTCTTTTATAAAAAATAAAAAATAAAAAATACTTCCTTTTGCACTTTTGGAAGACAGGCCACACAATTTATCTATCTTGTAATTTATAATGGTAGTAATCCTGAATCGAATAAATGCTAATAAACATAGTTAATAAGTACTATATATGATGGTAATTAGTAATAATAATGAGATCGATCGAAATGTTTCTCTCTTTTCAGTTTGAATAGTGTTTTATTTTTTTGCTTAATTAATGATATATGCAATATATAATTCTGTTTAATAATCATGATGACCTAATTAAAAAAAATACTGGGTGATTTAATTAACAGCATTGGTGCTCAGAGAGTTCAAAGAGTCTGCATTGCTTTCCGTAACCACTGTGAGGCACAGAACATTGAAGGGTAATATATGTAATATATTTAATTTAACAAATAATTAATTAATCTTACTTATAACTGTGTTATATATACGTACATATATGTGGGTATGGTTTCATGTTGTGATTAATATATAATGTAATGAACCAATATAATATATGTGTGTATGTAACAGGTGCTTAAACTGTTTGCAACAAGTGAAACAAGAGTATACCCTTGTGAAAAACAAGCTTGAAACCTTGTTCAAGGTAACTATATTTTATGCATACATGTGATTATTATTAATACATAATATTAGTGAATTTGCTTAAGTAATTAGGTTTATATATACTAATTAAGTTGGGTATTTATATATATATTATAGTTGGAGCGACAGCTTTTGGCAGCCCGGAGGTCATCATTTCCTATGTAGTCTTATCTGATCACATGTAGATCCTCATGGAGATAACATATGACAATCATAATCATCACCATCATCATCATCAAGGGAGAGTATAGTAATTAGCTTAATTAATTTATGGTACTTCTCCATGCGTCTGTAGATTATTGTTAACATATATATATATTTATATTTATATATATTGTCTAGTAAATAGTCTATCCCATATATCTAGTCTTGGCTGGTTGCTACTTAATTTGAACTTAATTATTTGTGCATCATTTTTCTTTCTTTGTAAGCAAGTAAGAATTTTTTGGCATATCTCTTTTAACATCGAGGATCCCCTTTAAAATATTAATACAAAAGATGTCATTACATTATTTCAACAAAATACACTTTAAAGTTCAGAATATTATAAACTATGAATTCTGATAGCTCGTCTCCACTTACCGGGTCGGATAATATGTATATTTGGTGGGGAAGATCCCTAACTCATGGCTAACCAAACATTTTTAACCCCTACCCACACCACATAGCACTCGTGAGTCACAAAGACTCATCAAGAAAAGCAATAACATAATATTCAGTGGCGAAAATATGTTATGGTATGGGGTGGCCATGGCCCCCCCTAATATTTTGGGGAATTATTTTTAATATATATATATAATTTATAAAAATTAAATTTAGTTATTAAAGAAATATAGTCAGTTTAGTTTACCTCAATGTACATAAATAGATGTATTATTATATACGGGTTGTATAGGTGTATTCTATTTCTTATATTAATTTAAAGGCTATGTGTAGGATTTGTCCTTCAAATTAATACGATTATCAAATTGTCTTTTGAATTTATTTACTATTCCCTTTGAACTATGTCACAATGCTGAAATATAAGACTTCTAATAAGTTTTATCCAATGTGGCTAATAAAATAGTAATGAGACTTGTGTGTCATTGTCACATAAGTGCCACATGTATAATTTAAATAAAAAATAATTTAAAATTTAAGAAATTTCTTTTCTTATCAATAATTAATAAGAAAATTTAAGATTAATTTTTTTTTATTCATATAATTTAGGGTAAATACCATTTTGGATCTTGTATTTTGTAAAAATTACTAATTGGAATCTATGTTTTATTAAATTACAAAATGGACCCTGTATTTTTGAAATATGTACAAATAGGACCCTGGATTGATTTTTTGTCAAAATAAAACTTAATAATAATTTGATCTAAAGATGTTATAACAAATCTAGTTACATTTTCTGTATCTATTCCTGTTAGAAATTATCTTAAAGTTAGTTATATTAAAAAATAAAATTGTTAAAATTGAGTTTTGGGATCCTATATATTTTTACCATTTTGGAAAATATAGAGTCTATTTTGTCATTTAACAAAACAAATGGTCTAATTGATAACTTTTACAAAGTAGAGGATCCAAAATAGTATTTATCCTATAATTTATAGTTAATAAGAAAATATTTTTTAAAATTTTAAATTAAATATGTGGCGCTGACAATAACATATCAACTACACTGACATGTTTTAGCGAAAAAAAATTCAAGGGGTACGATACGATCATTGTAATAGTTTAAGGTTATAAAATTTTTAAATAGCCTAATTTTGTTAATATTTTCTAAAAAAAAATAAGTAAAAATACAATTCGCTTGACCTTCCTATTTGGCCCCTCCTCGGGTCTTTGTCTGGTTCCGCCACTGATAATATCACAAATTAGTATACAAATAACATCAATTTAAACTTAGATTGTCACGACCCGAGCCCTAGGCCGTGCAGATGTGTAATATCTATAACTAAGGTGGTCAAAGGTCACACTTTGACCCTTGTAGGAAGATAAAGCTTATAAATGATCCTTTAATTTATATCACAAAATACTAATTTAAAATTAATGGATTAACTCCTATATTAATAAGAAAATATTAGTAACAAAATTTAGGACCACTCATCAATATAAAAGAACAATAATATCCCCACAGTTATGTAGTCACCGAATAGATAGATTTAATAAGTCAATAAAATACTAAAATAATATCTAGCATCCATCATTCCTTATTTCTAACTAGTACATAGCTAATTTAAGTCATTCATACCATCCATTTCAACTTAAATACAAAATTAGTTTCATAGAAAGAGTAAAGAGTAGAATAAGACTAAACTAATAACGACTTTCTTCCTCAACGGTATCATCCTCATCCCCTAACATCAAACTAAGTTCCTAGAATGGGAAAAAATAGGGGGTGAGCTTATAAAGCCCAGTCGAAAAATAACTAATATCAAAAGATCCTTGGTTTAATAAAATTCCTACATGGTTATAGCTTTGTAAAAATAAAATATCTCATCGCCAGTATCAAAATGTATAATCAAAGTAGAGAGAGACCACAAATAATCACAAAATCAAACGTCAAATACATATCACACCATCTACTAGACCCCTAGCTCTCACTACCAATCATAGAAAACGACATCCCAAACCGGGTAGTCGCACCTGATATCCACCATATTACCGGGGCTCAGATTTAATTCACTTCCTATACAGATTCTAGGTCTTTCACCTACAGGTGAGTGCACACCTGATCTACCTATGATGACACACGGAGACTAGGTCGTGAAACAACAATATGCACAAATCATGATCAGTATGGCTCTCATCAGTCCAAAGCAGGCAAATAATAAGAATAACAAAAGAACATATTCCTTTTTATTTTCTAGAAAATTCGGCAGCATAACGGCTGTATTTTAAATAAACCCAAAAATCATAACCTGGATAAATATTTGTAGACAAAAATATATTTGGCAGTCAGTGCCCGAGAACAGTCTACAAAAAATATGCAGATTAAGTTTTCAATTTTTCAAACAATTTGCAAATCATAAAAATTTAGAATATGTCTAATGTTATACAACACATATAAAAAATAAGTCCAATAATCAAGTTGAGTCTCTACCTCTCTCAAGTCGTTAAACTTTGTCCAAAAGACGATCTTAGTTCTCAAGTCCCGAGCTCCAATTATATAGTCCAATCTTAGATATTACTCTCACCTATACCAGTAAATGGCTAAATAATTATCATCGTTGCATTCTACATTCAAAATTGAGTCCAACAACATATAATATGACTATATTTAAAATTTGGGGTTCCGAAGCCTCACCTAAGCGGTGCATATTAACTATCGGTGGCAGTAAAAATTAGTGTATCGGAAACGTCACTGAAAATAGGAGTAGTGTATATCAAAATGACTACCTCGATGAGTAGATCACACTCATGCCAACCGTTTGTCAAAACAGTGCACAATATCGCTAGAAAGTCGTTGGAAAGGGGCAGAGCTACAAAAATGTCACTAGAAAGATTATCGAGTTGGTTGAGATAGCTTAGTGTAGGTTGTTCTCCTCGACGAGTTGAGTCTAGTGGTGAAGACGACTCGTCAAACGGACACCGGAGGTGGCCGGAAATCTGTTCAAAGTTTGAACCGCCAAACTTTGGCTTGCGATCCCGAGCTAACGGCAGTGAAAGCAGCGACATTGCTTGAGGGCTGAGGTCACCGGCACCCGGGGTTTCGATTGGTCTGGCACGTGGGGCCAGGCGGTGGCCGGAGATGGGTTGTCGGAGAGTGGTGGTGATGGTGGTTATGGTTTCTTTGAAGCTTGAAGAGAAAGAAAGAGAAAGGGAAAGAGAAAGAGAGAGAGTGTGTGTTGATGGAGAAATAGCTAATTATATTATATATATTTATTTATTTTATTTTATTTTATTATATTGTACATATATATATATTCTCTTTTGACTGAGTCCTTATGTAATACCCTCAGATTAAGAAATGGGTTAGTAAAACCCTAACTAGTTAATTGTGTATTATTGTAGAATTATATTACTATATAATTTAATATATGAGAATTTATATGAGATATGATATGTTAAGACCTCGTTGGTTAGTCAGGGGCATTTTAGTAATTTTGACCCGAGAAGGGTAAAACAGTGAAATTAATTTATAAATGTGCTTATAGAACTATATTATTATATGGTATGCCTGTGTTGCCTTTTTCATGTGTGTTCTGACAAGTTGGCATGGTATAGTCACAACCGGGTATTTCGGACCGAACTGGGTTCGGGGCCAAAATACAATTCTAGGATAAATTATTGGCATTTGAATTGTGTGATTAATCTGAAATTTATTTGAGTATAATTGTGTGTGAAATGTAATATATGCCCTTAAATGTTTATTGGTATGCTTTATGGCCCTGAGGGCAAAGTGGTCATTTTGACCTTTGAATTATATTCAATAAAAGAAAGGAATTTTGTGAAAATGAGAATTGATTTTGCTAGTTCTTTCTCCACAAAACCATCCCCTTCCCTCTCTCTCTCTAACCCTCTTTGTATTTTGTTGAAAATTGGTGATTTACTTGGTGTTCAAGCTTGAAATTGGAGGGTGTTAAAGCTTGATCTTAGTTGGAACTTGAGCTAGTTTTTATTGCTGATTTTTAGTTGAATTTATTGCTGGAAATTTTATGTAGAAAATTAAGAAATTGTGTGGTATTTCCTTGAAATGCATGTGACTTGAATTTATGTTAATCTTGTTGAATTTGAACTTGATTGTTTGAATTTGTAGTGGGGTTGTGTTTGTTGAGTTCAAGATGAGATTTTAGGGTGTTTTCCATGTTTGAAATTAAGTTTTTTGCTTGATGTTTATTGCTCAAAAATAAAGTTTTGTACTAGCTTGAGAGTTCTAGCTATTGAACATGAATTTTGTTGGGTAAATGTTCAAGAATGGAGCATGAAATTGTGTGTATGTGATTGTTGTGTAATCTGAATTTTAGGGGTTATTATTGTTGGATTTTTAATGCTTGAAATGGTGTTTTAAACTCCCTATATAATGGTTTTTTAAGTTTTGATTATGATTTGGATGTGATTTTGGGGCAGAAATTCGAAGTTGTAGTAGGATTGTCTGGGTTTGGAACCCAGGGGCCGCGGCCCGCCCTTTTGTTTCTGGGCAGATCCAAATGCAAACTTTGAATAGCCATAACTTTGTGATCCGGACTCCGATTTGGGAGTTCTACATACCGTTGGAAAGCTCGTTTCAAGTCTATTAGATTATCTTTGTTTTGAATACCAATTATATATTTTATAAATGTGGAATTAGGGATTAACCCTGTATGTGTAAATCCTAGAATTTGTGACTAGGATTAGCGGCACTTGATCAGGAGCACCCAGGGATTTGGAATCTCCACTTTTGCACGACATCAGGTAAGATAGTAGATTGCACGTAGAGTTAAGCGCAGTGTCACTCATGTTTTATATTATGGTTATGAGTAATCAAGAACCGAGATTAGGGTTATTACCCTAAAATGAGCGATTATATGGTATAGGGTTATTACCCTATTAGTTAAAGATGTACAATGTTATGCCATGCTAAATATGTTAGAATAAAGAATTATGCATCTAAGGCATAATTTGTTGGATTTTATGCCCTAAATAAAGCTCATTTCAATATAATCAGATTTACTTATTAATATAGATCAGACATAACATTTAATGTTGCATGGTTCACATGATTTATTTCATGATTATATGCACATAATGTATAAATTCATCTGAAATCCTTTTCACATACTTGATCCTGTTTATTGTGCTGTCAACACATTGGAAAGTAAACATGACTATGTGAATAAAGTTTCCTAGATTTATCAGGCACAGGGTTTTACTGATATGATAATCTACAACAGAGTTTACTTGCATTTGGAGAAATGCTATGTTCTTTCCAGAGCATTAGTTAAAGTAAAGCTCAGGTTGGATGCATGGAGTATGCATCGGAAGGGATCGATATTGAACTTTGACTTAGATTTATTAAACTTACCGTAATATCTATTCAAGTCAATATCGCCTAGTTGATCCTAGATCAAATGATCTTAATCCAGTTATGATTAGGCTCAATCTTAAGAGGCTATTCGTGTTCTTTGATTTGTTAGTTAAGCCTACTTTTGGGTCAGGGTGATACGTACATTTTGGGAACACGGTAGTGCAATTGAGTGGGAGCGCTAACATAAACATGGAATCTATAGCTTCTATCTGGCGAATAGTAAGTAAAGGGTGATCTCCTTCGAGCTTGACCAAACAAAAATAAATGGTGGAGATCTCATTTCACATAAGCTGAACTATCATTTATACGAGGTTAAGTGTTTTAAGGATTAAATACATTGTAGGGTGTAACGGTAATCTAATCCCTTTACAGTGTAGATCATTCATATAGAGGATCATTGATCAAATTAGAATTATAACAATGGATAACTATTGATGTGTCTATATGGTGGAACATATAGAGCATTCTATATACTGAGAGTGCAATTCTAAGTTCTATGCGTGGATTCAACGAAGAATTAATAAGTTAGTGAATTTTAGTAATAAATTCTTGATCTGCTTATTGGAAGCTCGGTTATATAGACCCATGGTCCCCCCACTAGTTGAGATAATATTGCTTGTAAGACTCATATAATTGGTTTTGATTAATCAATTATAATTCTCAAATTAGACTATGTCTATTGTGAATTTTTCACTAAGTAAGGGCGAAATTGTAAAGAAAGAGTTTTAGGGGCATATTTGTTAATTATGATACTTTGCATGGTTCAATTAATAAATATGATAAATGACAATATTATTTAATAATTATTTATAGTTATTAAATAGTTAGAATTGGCATTTAAATGGTTGAATTTGAAAATTGGCATTTTTGAGAAAATCAGATGCAAAAAAGATAAAACTGCAAAATTACAAAAAGTGAGGCCCAAATCCACATTGCATGGCCGACCACTTTTGTAGGGGTTTTCCCTCTGATATTTTCATTATTTTAATGCCAAATAATTCAAACCTAACCCTAGTGGAATGCTATAAATAGATAGTGAAGGCTTCAGGAAATTTACACACACTTAAATTTCTACTTTTCATTGAGAAAAAACTGAGCCTCTCTCTCTCCCTATCTTTGGCCGACCACTCCCTCTCTCTCTTCTTCCTAAAGATTTCGAAATTCTTAGTGTTAGAGTAGTGCCCACACACAGCAAGTGATACCTCAATCATAGTGAGGAAGATCGTGAAGAAAGACTTTCAGCAAGAAGGAGTTTCAGCATTAAAGAATCAGAGAAAGAGATCCAGGTTCAGATATTGATAATGCTCTGCTACAGAAAGGAATCAAGGGCTAGATATATGAACGGAAGGAGTCATATTATTCCGCTGCACCCAATGTAAGGTTTACTAAACTTTATATGTGTTTATTTCATCGTTTTAGAAAGTTCATATATAGGGTGTTAATCAACATACTTGTGAGTAGATCTAAGATCCTAGTAAAATTATTTCCAACATAATTACGCTAGACTCGGTAAACTAGTACCTTGAGTTTAATTTTAATGCGGTCTAGGGTTATTACCCTATAATATTGTGAGGTGAGAAAGCGATGATATATGGTAATAATGTTGGAATTTATTTTACTAGGATCTTAGATCTACTCACAAGTATGTTGTTTAACACCCTAAATATGAACTTTCTAAAACGATAAATAAACACATATAAAGTTAAGAAAACCTTACATTGATTGCAGCGGAATTAATGTCTCCTTCCACTCAGATCTCTAATCCTTGTATCCTCTCTGTTGCAGGGTATTATCAAGATCGGAGCTCGAATGTCCTTCTCTTTGTGTGTGATCTTTCACAGTCTTCCAATCTATGATTGAGGTACCACTTGCTGTGTGTGGGGACTACTCTATCACTGAGAGTTTCAAAATTTAGAAGAGGAAAAGAGAGAGAGTTAATTTATGTTAGTAATTATGTGGCATTAAAATAATGAAAATATCAATTTGAAAAACCATCCCAAGTGGCTGGCCATGGTGTGTAATGGGCCTCACTTGGTTTTTGCAGTTTTCACAAATTTTATTTCTATTTTCTCAAAAACGCCAATTTTCCAATTCTAACCATTTAATGCCAAAACTAATTATTTAATAACTAAAATAGATTATTAAATAATATTTTCATTTAATTTAATTATTAATAAGACATATAAAGTCTATTAATAAATAAATAAACCTAGAATCTCTTTTCTTTACAATTTCGCCCCTGCTTAGTGAAAATTCACAAATTAGACATAGTCTAACTTTAGAATTATAATTGATTAATCACAAATCAATTATTGAGTCTTACAAGCAGTATAGTCTCAACTAGAATGGGGACCATGGATCTATATGTTGAGCTTCCAATAAGTGAACCGAATTTACTAAGTAAATTCCTACTTATTAATTCTTCGTTGAATCCACTCTTAGAACTTAGAATTGCACTCTCAGACTTATATAGAGCATATTATATGTTCCACGATATAGATATGCTCTCTCATTTAACCATTGTTATAATCTTATTGTGATCAAAGATCCTCTATATAGATGATTTACATCGAGATGGGATAATTTTACCGTTCTCACCCCTCAACGTATTTTGCCCCTTAAAACACTTAGCTACCTGTAAATGATGTTTAGTGATCTAAGAATTAGTCACTTAAACAAGAGCTCATCCATTTACTTCTATTTATCTAAGCTCGAAGGGAACCATCACTTGACTTCTATACACCAGTAGAAGCTATAGATTCCATATTTATGTTCAGCACTCCCACTCAATCATACTACCATGTTCCTAAAATATACGTATCACCCTGACCCGAAAGTAGGCTTAACTAATAAATCAAAGAACATGAATAGTACTCCTGAGTTGAGCCTAAACATATCAGGATTTAGATTCTTTTAATCTTAAGATCAACTACTGATATTGACTTGGAAAGATATGACGGTAAGTTTATAATATCTTAACTAAGTTGTAATATCGGTCCAGTACAATGTATACTCCATACATTCGAAACTAGTATACTTTATCAATGTCCTGGAAACAACATAACACTTACTCCAAGTGTAAGTACACATCATCGCTGATTATCACATTAGTTTAAATCCAAAACAGTAATGAAACAGGGACTTAGTTTTTTGATTCATATGATCACAATCACATTCTACTGTGTTGACGATACTGTAATTGTGAATAAACATATGATCTGGACTTAACTTATTTTGTGTGTAAATGTAATAAACATATTAAACCATAAGCATGAAAAATTCATGCAAACATAAATCACTTCAAATTTCTTAGATTGATAACTAATTAATCAGATTGTAATGGGTTTTATTTAGGGCACAAAACCCAACAAACTCCCACTTGCACTAACATAAAACAAACTGTGCAAATAAATCAATTTGTTGTCTTGATCTTCAGATCAAGTGTAGTATATTTGACTCCACCCAAACTTCTGGAAATTAGTTCATAAATACATTTATGAAACATCCTTTACTATATGCTTTACTCATCAAGGGATACTGAAATCCTTACTGTTTTAAAATACATCTGAATAAACAAAAGACATATCTATCATATTTTAAAATATGGAATTGAGATAATGCAGCGTAGACTTTTCTTCAGTAATTTAACTTTCTGGTAATTTCGAATTTACAAAGTCATAAATCTTCTCTGGTAGAGCTTGAATTATTATAGAATAATTCCTCAACCCCCAGAGTAACCACCATCTCATAATTCAAATGAGTTGGGGAAGATACAAGGATAACTGATATACAGTTCCTTAATATCTAACATATAGATCACTTTCATAAATCTTTCTTGAATATCTCCTAATGTTCCTTATTTGATTACATCTCAGATGGCTCCCACTCAATAGTAGATGTCTAGTTAAATAATACTTTTAACCTCTTTATTGTTTGGAGAGTTATCTAGTTGTGACTTATTGTACTAGTCTGAAACTTTAAGTTTCTTTTAAGACTAAATCATCAACATAGTAGACTAGTATTTGAAGTGAAAAAAAATACTTGCTAGAGATTAAGTAATCAAAATTAAGATACCATAAAATTATAAGAGGATTAAGAATTCTTAGCTCAAGTCATTCGAATAGACTGAACTAGAGTTCTTTTATCTTATTCTTATAATTCCGATAAGTTATATCTATCCACATGAATGGTTAGATTAGCTTTTCAGAAGTGTTCTTAAGTTCCTATCACAAATGTCAACCTAATGAAGATGGGTAAAGAATTTTAAAATTCTCCCACTCAATTAAGGAAGTGTGATACATTATCAAAGAACTTTTATAGGTATCATTATTTACTACAACAGTAAAACTGAATTGGAACATACAATCAAGATCAAGGATTTATACTGATAATAGCTAAGTCATTATATTACTTCCATGTTTAAAGAAAATATGTGTTACATAGGGTATTATGGATAAATTCCACCCCTAAGTATATAGAGATTATGATCCACCCCTAAAGGTTGTAAAGATCATGATTCTAAGAGTGTTATAGAGTTTATGTGGAGTTGAATACAATCCAGAGTTCATTAGATATAAAAGATCGTTGAACTGCATAGTTTTCTTAACTTTTCTCCACCCCTATCGGATCAAAAGATCCTTTTATTAAACAAATTCTTAATAATTGTATTAGAATTAACAATTATTAATAAACATAGAAATAATTTCTAGTGTTTATTTAATATACCTCTATGAAGAGTTGTAAATATTGTAGAATTTGCATCAATAATAAAAACACTTACACATACAAACATATAAATATAATGTGGTAATTGTGTTGAAAGATAAAGTAAATGAAGCTCAATCTCATAAATTGCAATTTCTTTGAATAGAAAATAAAATAAACTTTATTAATAAAAAAATATTGCAATAATATGAGAAAAAACAGGGATAAAAATCCCTAACTAAAATTCGAAATCCAAATTGTCTTTAAACTAAAACAATTAATTCAAAATTAGATAAATGTGCTTCATCTTTATCTTGGACGATCTTCACCCTTTGTCTAGCTTTCCGATCCAACTCATGAAGATAGCATCTGAGTTCAAGTAGCTTGGCCTATAAGAAGAAGAAACAAATAAACAAAGTTAGTCCAGAATCAATAATCCAATTGGATAATAATTCACTAAAACTCTTAAAGTTTATAGAAAGAAATACCTTGTTTCTTTGCAAGAAGTTTAGGACATTGGGGTTTCCAATGACCTTTCTCATTGCAGTAGAAACACTTTCCTTTGAGTGTATCACCAGAAGCAGCAGCCTTTTTGTTTTTCATGGATTTGGCACGCTTCTTGGTGTTTCTCCACTTCTTCTTCGATTTGGGTTAAGAAGCAGAGGCAACATTTACCTCGGGTTTGACCATCCCATTACCATTCCCAGAATTTTGAGGCTTACTCCCTTTCTTCTTGGGTCCTCCAATCAAATAATAATATGTTTGAAGGTCATTGACTAACTCATGAAAGTCTATGTCCTTTTTATTCATGACATAATTTGATGTATAGGGCAGAAATGCTGGAGTCAGACTATTCAAGATAAGACTTACCTGAGTAGTGTGATCCATTTCAGCACCATGATCCTGGGCTTCTTGGAAATAACTTGCCATGAGGAGAACATGATCACGCACGTTTTGATGGGGTTCCATCCGTGCATTGATGTATTTCTTAGTCGCGTCAAAGCGAAACTGAAGAGATGCCCTACCGAATAGCTCAGTTAACTTCGTCATAACTTCAGCAGCCTTTTCGGTTTTAGAAAACTGAGTTTTAAGGGTGTCAACCATGCTGGAAAGCATAAAGTATAGAGCTTTGTCATTTGCTTACTGCCAACGCTCATACTTTTCTTTCACAGCTTTGGATGCATTGTCCCCCGACACTTCTAGAGACGGCTCAGTTAATACAAACAAGGAACTTTCTCCTATGAGAGCAATATTAATGTTCTCATTCCATTTTGGAAAGTTAGATCCATTTAGCTTATTTTTGGTCAAGAGTGATAACATGGAATTCATCATGGTTATACAGGATATTACAAAATAATAAATAGAAATCAATAATGGTTTAACACAAAATCCAATTCAGAAATTATAAGCACATAGCATGTAGGAATGATAAGAGAAAATACTAAAAAAATACAATCCTAAATAATTTCCAAGGTTTTCAACAAACTGATATCAATGTCCCGTTTAGGCGAGAGTCAAAACTACCATCTATTGAATAGAGTTGTCAGCTCATCTAAAATGTTAAACATTCTAGCAACCTTTTATTCGATCAAGATTGGAATCCAGCGTTGTCCCGTTTAGGCGAGAGTCAAGGCTATTCTATCTTATGAGCTTCTACCATTGTTTCATATTTTGTAAGTCAAATATAGTTGCCACCATTAGGGTGATCCATACCATATAAAACACTTACAAAGCTACTTATCTTTCGAGATTAAACGGTGCGAACTTGCTAATGAACGTTCCTCCATTAGGGAGGATTACTCACTAAAACAAACGCTATGTAAAACCAACAATGGAGATCTAATATTTTAGTAATTGTTGACCGAGGTTTTCGGCAACCAATAAAATATTATAAGATTCGAGAACTGTAAGAAAATTAGAGAAGGATTTTTACGTGATTGGGGCGTAATGAGCCTTAGTCCACGAGTTTGTGTTATTTATGGATGTATTTAATACAGAGAATGTTCTTGGTGAGTGTTTACTCTTATAAATACAGAGAATGTTTTTGGTGAGTAATTACTCTTCTTGCTCTTATGCAACCCAAAATTCTCGACCCCATTTAATGAGCTTTTAGGGGGTATTTATAGCATTTTTGGTGGGGTAATCCCCAAGATTATTGTACATGTGTATCTGTAAAATCCATAAAGATGGGTATTCCCAATGAATATAACATGAGTAATGCATGGTCAAGTCCCTAGGTGCAGTAGGGCTTTTATGTGGAATGTCCTTATTGTCTTTCGACTCATGTGACCCTTCACAGTGTAGCCGTCAATAGAGTTAAATGATCATTACTTCGTAGCTGCAAATTGGGGGTTTTGTCGTCAGACTTTATTGCATGTAGCAGTCCCAACACGCTTCCTCCCATGCGGCATTAAATGCGAATTGACTGCTCAGGGGAAACCTGACACCTCGCGGAGATGCTTTAGTATTACTTGGGTATCCGGGTGCGTTTGAGGCTCAGCATGCCTTCTCCGGGAGGCATGTCCTGGATGCTACCTTATTTCACGAAGACTTAGCAAATAATTCTAGCCTTAAGACGTTTTGATCCACGTGTCCCCGTCCGGTTGGTCCACGTATATTGGGCAAAATCAGGGGCAACATTTACCCCCCAAGCCTTGTTTATTTGAAAAAGAAAACAAGGCTTGTTCAAGTGCCTCCGGTTGACCCCTCAGTTACCTGGCACGAGCTTTGAGCGCGTGAAGGTGCATTTAATGATCGCTTTTAATGCAACGATTCACTTTTTGCAGATGTCGATTCGTTTCATGCCCCTTGATTGATACGGCGCATTAATGGTGTCAGACGATACTCAAGCGTTTCCACCGCCTTAATTATGAATCAATCCAACAGTTGATTTTTGGGAATTTGAATCGTGCGCCTCCCCAGCCATTCGATTGGTACGTGATAGTGCCTGTTCCTCATGCACTTTGGCCTATAAAAGCCACCATCTTTCCTTCATTTGGTTACTTTCCATTTCTTGCCAACTTTGTTCGAGTTTTTCAGAGCAAAATCCCAGACCCAGAAAAAAATTTTCGAACACTCTACAAATTTCCGTGCTTATACTTCGTTCACCACTGTCAGCCTATATTTCCTTTGTTTGATCGACAACAGAACCCCCAGTTTCAACACTTCACTGTAAGTTTCTCGTATCCCTTGCTTTACTGTTCGTGTTTATGGCATGCTTTACTTATCTGTTTCTTTTCCTGGGTTTGGTATTTGAAGTTTCTGGGAATGTATTCTTTTGAGTTTTTCACGTAACAGGTCTAGATTCACCTTCTGTGGTGTTAGGGTTATTCTTGTCACGTACTTGTTGTTATTTTTTGCAAAGGACCATACACTCTTCGTGTACTGGCCTTCAACGGCATAGAGAAGACTTCGTTTTTCTCGATTTTCTGCCCTTTCTTTTTCTTTTACGCGCGATGTCACCTTCTGTGAGTTCTTTGCACCCGACTTTTGTCCAGGAAATCCTTCTAAGGTTTTCTGGTTGACAGATGTCCGGAGGGGGCCTCTTTCCAGCGGTTAGGGGACCCCCATTCCCTTTTTTTGATTTAGAGTTTGGTATGGGGCCTAATTATTGGAATCTTAACTCTTTTTTCAGAATCAAAACATGTCTGCGTCCGGCTCAAAATTGTCCAAGAAGAGTGGTAAGCGTCTGGCTACCCTTGAAGACGTCGCGCTGGGTCCCGTTGCCCAGGAGGGATATAAACCTCGGGCTACAGGATGGGAGGAGGCTGAGCTTCATTCCACCCTAACCTGCCCCCACCAGCTGGAGAACATCGTGGAGGTGGCTGGAATCAAACCCTCGACATCTAAGACATATCACCGGCTGCCCCGAGATGCGGAGACGCCCAACCATAATTATGGCGGCTTCGGGGCTTGCAGCCAGACGCACCTGATGGCTTGGGCCATGCTTCCTCTTCAAGACTATTTTATTAATTTTTTAGTATTTGTCGGCCTTGCGCCATACAAACTGATTCCCCAAGCATACCGCCTGCTTTCAGGCTTGTTTATTTTTTACTCCGCCCGGGGATGGGGCTCTCCCAGTCCGACGGAGATTTTATGTTTTTATGAACTTGTTTTTGTCCCCAAGAAGGGGGACAAACTTAAAGACGGTTTTTACGGATTCTGGGCCCACCCTTCTAATGATGGTGTGGTCCCTTATAATCGGCAAACTCATGTTAAGGAGTCTAGCCACTGCTTCTTCTTCTCCTCCGGGTTCCGAGCTGTGGAGCACCCGGAGCTTCTCACAGAGTGGGTCAGGATTACCCCCTACGAGTGGACCGCGCCTACTCAGGTCTTTCTCCGGAGGGCCCAGGTCTCTGGGACTTACGACCGGGCGGACCTTGACGTCGGGGGCCTAGTCACGACGGAGAACTGCCGGAAGGCCAAGCTTATCCTGTCGCACCAATCAGTGGAGGACTCTAACCTTTCTAAGGTTATCTGTCTGAATGTGAGGGTGCCTACCGCGGAAAAGACCTTCCGGGATGAACTCATCGCCACCGCAGAGAAGAAGTACCAGGAGTATCTCTACCGGAAGGCCCAGGAGAAGGCTTATTCCAAGGCCCAAGCAGCTTCCGGGAGGCCCCTTCGCGTGGGGAGCCCGGTCGAGAGGAGAAGCCAGGCGATTGCTGGGAAGCCCCTTCGCGTGGGGAGCCCGGCTGAGAGGACTCCCAGACCAAAGCCTTTGGTTCAGGTGCCGAACAGCGGGGCTCTTGATGCCAGTACTTTCGGCTCTGGTAAGTCTCCTTTAGCAGTACATTACGTTCCTTCCGTTAGCGAATATGCGAGCCTTAGGCCAGTAGGGTTCGATGAGCGTCTCCATAGGTTTAGGATGCCCTCGACCCGGTGGGGAGACCATATGAAGGATTATTATTTTTCCAACTTAGGAGATTTCCTAGGTCGGTCCCGGATGGGTTCTGGTCCTCCGGAGCCCGTTCCCTTGGACCCTTCGGCCTACATTTCTTCCAGCTGGTTCCAGCCTTCGGACAGCTATCTCGGGGATGATGCTGCCAGCGTTAAGATTCGGATCTTTGCTAGGGCCGAATTAGAGAGTCACGGTAGGACTAGCTTGATTACTTTATTCGAGTGTTTACTGTTTCCATGGATATTCTAACACTCGCCTCTTTTCTTTTGTTGTAGCAGGTAATTCCATGGACGCCATCTTGGCCGCACTTGCCGGAGCTCACACTCCTGACGCTACCCTTCCTTTAACTTCCTCCCAGGTGGCCACTCCCTTGAAAGCTTCTTCCAGTGCCCCTCCAGACACTATTGACTTAGTGGATGAGGAGGAGGCGCTTCCTGAGGAAGCTAAAGAAGGTCAAGAAGAGCAATGGGCTCTTCTGGAGGAAGTTAAAGAAGGTGAAGAAGAGCAAGAAGTTGCTCTGATTCGCAAGCGCAAGGGCAAGATGGTTGCCGAGGAGGTGCCCAAACGGCAGCGGAGAGCTGATACTCCGGCCCCTGGTCCTGACTCTGAGATCTCTCCCAAGGCGAAGGAATACACCGTGCCTCCCAACATAGTGCTGACTCCGGTTCCTGGAGATGAGGCGAGGCAGGAACTCCGGGTAGCCAAACACAACTACTCCATGGACGAGTACTCCCGGGGGCATGCTGACGTGGAGGCTTTGAGGAGGGTTTTTCGACTTGAAATACAAAATACCCTTAACGATCAGAACTATCAAAATCCATGGTATCTAAATTTGGACCCCCTGTCGAATTGGTTCAATCGTTTCCTTGGGTCTACCTTGGCTCCCTTTGCCGCGGAGATGACCGGCGAGTTCGTGTCTCAGCTCACCCGGTGTGCACCCAAGTAGTTCGCTGCTTGTGCATCCTTGAACTCCATATTTCAAGTCTAGGATCTCAGCCACTCCCTGACTGTGGTAAGTATTTCGTAGTTTATTTTTTCCTCATTATTTTCTCTTAAGGGCTTTTACTCATACTTGTATCCTTTTCGAGCTCGCTGCCGAGGCCGGCCGCCTTTCCAAGAACCTTATTGACCATGGCTTCGTCTTGTCTGAATTTGGGGGCATGGACGAAGTCATGAAGATATTTCAGGATTTGACCGCTGAAAGGCGGACGTACCAGGAGGATGCTGAGCGCCGGGAGGCCCTTGCCAAGGCTAAGTTCGAGGAAGAGGCCATGCGGAGGGAGGCACAAGCGGAGGCGATGATCCGGGATGAGGCCCTTTGGAGGGATAGGCTGGAGGCCAAGCACCAGGAGGAGCTGAGGGCGGAGGGCGAGGCTACTGCCAAGGCCAAACGTGAGCTTCGGGAGGCTAGGGAAGCCTTGGATGAAATGGCTGCCAAGGTGAAGTCCCTAGAGGAAGTTCACCAGGTAAACTTGGAGTCTAGGGCCAACCTGGCCGTGGAGCTGAAGGAGCTCAAGGACTTCAAAGATCAAGCCTTGAAGAAGGCTAAGAAAGATGAGCTCCTTTCTCCCGTCTCCTGCAGCCGGTGCGTCAAGCGTTTCGACGATGGCGTCTACATGGCCTGGTCTATGAATGGCCAGAACATCAAGCTCGACTTCTACCCCAAACCCGCGGAGATGATTGCTAAATTCCGGGAGGAGAAGAAGAAGCTCGATGCCATGCTGGAGGCACGCATTGGTCCTCGCCTTCCTCCTCGCATTGACTAGGCCGCTCTGAGTTCAACCCATTACAACCAAGATTTTTCTTATCTCACTGTTTTTTTTTATTTACAGCCAATTATCTTATATTTAAGACAATTTTTATTTATAACTGTTTTGTTTTGCAAGGGGAAACATTGGTTAAGGCCTGTCCCCGGGCCCTTTGTACATATTTCTAATTATTTTTTGACCTGCCCTTAGGGCTAGGATTTTTTTATATATATATATATATGATCTTTTTGGATGCACATATCTTTCTTTTGGACCTGCCTTTTAGGTCAGGATGTTTATACATATGCTTTTTGACCTGCCCTTTGTGTCAGGATATTTTACTTAGCCTGTTTTTTGTCTGTCCGTGTGGTATACCTTAGTACCCCCCTGAGTGGCATAGAAACTTTGTTTTTAAGGCACTCAGTTTTATTTAACATGCGGAGGCTGTATACACTTAGACGGTACAAACTCTTTAAACAAAGTCTAAGTTACATTTTTGGACTATTGGTAATATTTTCTGAGGGGATCGGCGTTCAAGGCCCTTGGCACAATGGTTCCATCCATCCGTTTTAGCTTATAAGTGCCTGAATCGATTTCGTCCTCGATTTCATATGGTCCTTCCCAATTTGGCCCAAGTACCCCCACTCCGAGCTCCTGGGTGGCTGGGAAGACTCTTCTTAAGACCATATCCCCAATAGCAAATTTTCTATTTTTAACTTTGGAGTTAAAATATTTGGTCACCTTCTTTTGATAAGCTGCCATCCGTATTTGAGACTCGTCCAGGCGATCTTCAACTTGATCCAGAGCTTCTTGAAGTAAAGCTGGATTCGTGGCTGGATCGTAAGTCGTTCTCCTGTGGGACGGGAATAACGTTTCTACCGGGACCATTGCCTCACAACCGTACGCCATTGAAAAGGCGAGTGGCCGGTCGTAGTTCTGGGGGTCGTCCGGTAGGCCCATAACACTCTTGAAAACTCTTCGGGACAGCTGTTTTTGTAGGCCAGCAACTTTTTCTTTAGGGTAACCTTTAGGATTTTATTGACTGCTTCTGCTTGTCCGTTTGTTTGCGGCCTTGCCACCGCGGAGAAGCTTTTTACTACTCCGTGTTGGTTGCAGAAGTCAGTAAACTCTTCGCAATCGAATTGCTTTCCATTGTTAGAGACTATTTTGTGAGGCAGGCCATATCGACACACTATGTTTTTGATAACAAAGTCTAGTGCTTTTTTAGCAGTTATAGTCTTCATGGGCTCAGCCTCCGTCCATTTGGTGAAGTAGTCTACTGCTACTATTGCATACTTTACTCCTCCCTTTCCTGTTGGCAGGGACCCAATAAGATCTATTCCCCAAACCGCGAAGGGCCAGGGACTAGTGATCAGGGTAATTTCATTGGGAGGAGCTCTCGGTATGTTCGCGAACCTTTGGCACGAATCACAATCTTGGACGTAGTCTATACAATCTTTTTTCGTTGTTGGCCAGAAGTATCCCTGTCTCA
The DNA here is from genome assembly GCF_029168945.1 of Cannabis sativa. Taxonomy (NCBI): domain Eukaryota; kingdom Viridiplantae; phylum Streptophyta; class Magnoliopsida; order Rosales; family Cannabaceae; genus Cannabis; species Cannabis sativa. The sequence continues at coordinate 75,445,428 of NC_083602.1, forward strand.
ATATTTTCTTTGAGAGACTGGGTCCTCCTGTATGATCCCCACAGAACCCTTCGTGGACCTCTAGCATGATTTGTCTAGCTTCAGGGTCCGATACACACCTTAAATAAGGCATGCTGAGTCCTCTTCGGTAGAGAATTTGATCCATCATTACATAACGGTGAGCCTGATACTGAATCTTTCGAGACAGTGCCCTTTCGTGGGGCAACTCACCTTTTGTTATGTATTCTATGATGGGGACCATCCAACTGGGTTCTTGCCCAACCGTTACTATGGCCTCTTTTATTTTGATGCTTGGCTCTGCCAAGCGTTCCACTGGTACTACCCCCAGCCCCTCGATTTCACTATTTGAAGCTAACTTAGCCAGACAGTCCGCGTGAGCGTTCTTTTCCCAGGGGATTCTTTCTACTTTGTAGTCTGTGAACTCGTGGAGCAGCTCCCGGACTATTGTTACATACGCGGCCATTCGCTCGCCACGCGTTTGGTACTCTCCCGATATCTGATTTACGACCAGTTGAGAGTCACTGTAGACTTCCACTCTTTTGGCCCCTACGACCTTCGCTAGCCTCAGCCCTGCTATCAAGGCCTCGTATTCGGCCTCGTTGTTTGAAGCTGAGAAGTCGAACCGTAGGGCTGCCTGGAGTCAAAGTCTGGTCGGGGATATCATTGCCACCCCCGCTCCGGACCCATTTTCATTGGAGGCTCCGTCCACAAACACTCTCCATGTGGGGATTGATGGTGTTGGCGTATTCGCGGTTGCCTCGGCTTCATTGCATTCGGTAATGAAGTCTGCCAAGGCTTGGCCTTTTATGGAGATTCGGGGAACGTAGTGTAAGTCGAACTGACTTAACTCCATTTCCCACTTGAGGAGCCTACCGGATGCTTCTGGTTTTTGTAGGACCTGCCAGAGTGGGTGGTTGGTCAGTACCTTGATCGGATGTGCTTGGAAATATGGCTTTAATTTTCTTGAGGCCATCAGGAGGCAGAAACCCAGTTTCTCGATGATGGGGTACCTTGTCTCTGCTCCTACCATGCGCTTGCTAACATAGTACACAAAATGTTGAGTTTTCTCTTCTTCCCGGACTAGGGCAGCGTTGACCGTGTGCTCGGAGACGGCCAAATATAGGAATAGGTCCTCTCCGAGAACGGGTTTTGATAAGATAGGAGGCTTGGCCATATATTCTTGCAACTTTTTGAATGCCTCCTCGCACTCGTCCGACCACTCAAACTTTTGACACTTCTTCAGTATGTTAAAGAAGGGGATGCACTTGTCTGTAGACCGAGAGATAAAACGGCTTAGGGCAGCAACCTTTCCGGTTAGGCTCTGCACGTCTTTATGCTTCTTGGGGGATGGCATGCTCAGGAGAGCTTGGATTTTTTCTGGGTTTGCCTCAATCCCCCTCTGGCTGACGATGAAGCCTAGGAACTTCCCTGATTTGACCCCAAAGGTGCATTTCTTTGGGTTGAGCTTCATGCCGTATCTCCGGACTACCTCAAAACACTCCTCTAAGTCGTCCGCATGGCTATTGCATGCTTTGGACTTGACGAGCATATCGTCCACGTATACCTCCATGTTTCGCCCCAAGAGGCCTTTGAACATCCGGTTGACCATTCTTTGGTAGGTCACTCCAGCGTTCTTCAGTCCGAAAGGCATGACCAGGTAGCAGTATACCCCCTTATCGGTCCTGAAGCTAGTGCACTCTTGGTCCGCCGTGTGCATCTTTATTTGGTTATACCCGGCGTAGGTGTCCATGAAGGATAGTAATTTGAATCCGGAAGTGGCATCTACCATCTGGTCGATCCTAGGCAGCGGGAAGTAGTCCTTCGGACAAGCTTTGTTTAGATCAGTGAAATCTATACAAACTCGCCAAGTTCCGTTTGGCTTGGGCACCAGGACCGGATTGTCTAGCCATCCCGGATAGTATACGTCGCGGATCATGTTGTTCGTCAGAAGCTTGTCCACCTTTTTCTCTAAGGCCTCGGCCTTTACCGAGTCGAGGGGGCATCACTTTTGTTGGACTGGTGGCATGTCCGGGTTGACGTTGAGGACATGGGTGATGACATGGGACTTATGCCGGTCATGTCCTCTTGGCGCCATGCAAAAATGTCGATGGCGCCTTTCAGTGTTTTTATTATTCTTTCTTTTTCCTCCAGATCTAGGTTTTTTCTCAGCCGCAGTACTTTGGTGGAGTCGAGGTCGCACACTGATATTTCCTCGACATCCTGCATCGCTTCCATAATTTTTTCGGACCCCACCCGGGGGTCCAACTCATCTTCTTCAGCCATTCCTGGCTCGATGGTTTCCCGGACCATCAGTACGTGCAGGTGGGTTGCAACATTGTAACATTGCCTGGCCTCCCCCTGGTTTCCTCTCACCGTCCCTATTACAGCTTCCTGGGTAGGGAACTTTAAGCACAGGTGCCGAATGGATGTGACTGGGCCAAAATCTACCAGGGCCGGTCGGCCGAGGATCGCGTTATAAGCGGTCGGGCAGTCCACCACCACCAAAGTGCAGTATTTGAACGTGCTTTGAGGGGTGTCTGGGCACAAAGTGATGAGAAGCCTGATAAGCGTTGTTCCGTTAAACCCTGTGAGTTGGGAACCGCTGGGTGAGAGGTCTCGGTTCGTCAGGCCTATTGCAATGAAGGCCTCCTTGAAAAGTAAGTTCACGGAACTTCCATTGTCAATCAAGACTCTGGCTACCACTTTATTGGCGATGGGGGTCTCAATGACTAACGGATCATGATGAGGGAAGCGCACCGTCTTGGCGTCTTCTTCCGTGAACGTGATGGGCTGATCCATCAGTCGGGGCCTTTGAGCTGGGAGGTGAGTAACCTCCCAAACCTCATTGTGCTTTACGGCCCCCGCGTACCGCTTTAGTTCTTTGCGGGTAGTTCCTCCAATATGGGGTCCTCCGGAGATCATGGCTACTCTCCCGTTGGGTCTGGGCAGCAGACCGGGGACGTGCTGGGCATCGCCGGTGGGAGCAACTGGAGCCAATACTCCTGATGCACCCCCTGGTGTTCCCTGCGGCACAATCCCTGTCGCCTGGCCCGAATTGAGGTGAGGCAGCCGATTCTTGATCCACTCATAGAGGTGGCCCAATCGGATCAGGTTTTCAATCTCGTCCTTGAGATTCTTGCATTCGTTGGTGCTATGCCCAATGTCGTTGTGGTACTCGCATCTTTTGTTTGGGTCCCTCCGGGAGCTGTCCTTGTATAAGGGATGTGGTCTCCGGTAGTGCGTATTTTGCCTAGTAGCAAAGTACACACGCTCTTGGGAGTCCGTCAGCTCCGTGTACTGGGTGTATTGTGGAGTGTACCCCCTCTTTTGGCATTTCTCCTCCGTTCGGGTGCTGCCTTTGGAGGATCGTTTACTCCTCGAGCCCTGGGAAGGGCCCGCCAGGCTAGTGGTTGGAGCGGAGTGCGAGGGAGCTTGTCCATTTATCCCTGAGGGATTTCCAAAATGGGATGATGCGGGTGCCAAGGCCTGGCCCTGACTGTATCTGGGAGTAGCAGAGAACTGTATGCCGCTCATTGGTGGAGCCGCGGTCGGGACAGTACCCGAGGGCGGTGCTCCGGGCATGTACCCTGCTATTTTGGTGGGATAGTATCCTCCATAGGTCACTATTTGGGCCTCTTCAAGGTTGATATATTTTTGGACTCTCTTCTGGAAGTCCTGAAGGCTTGCAGCCCCTTCTTGTTGTAGTTCGTTCCAGAAGGGAGTCCCTGTACGGATGCCTGCCTGGAGAAGGGCAAGTTGTTGTCCGTCCTCAACTTTCTTGGTCTTCGAGGCTTCCTCTCGGAACCTCTTTATGTAGTTTTTCAAGGTCTCGGTGGGCAGTTGCTTGATGTTAGTCAAGGCACTGACCTCCAGGTTGACCTTTCGTGCGGCGACAAATTGTCTCCTGAAGTTGGTCTGCAACTTGTTCCAACAGCCCACGGATCCTGGTTCCAGCTTCTTGAACCATTCCTCCGCGGACCCGCTTAGAGTAAGCGGGAAGCACAGACATTTCGCGTCATTGCTGACTCTCATGACCGTCATGACACGGTTAAACCGCGACAAGTGGTCGCTCGGATCGGAGTTCCTAGTATAAGCTGCCATTTCGGGCATCTTAAAATTCTTGGGGAGCTCTGCTTCCAGGATGTGCTTAGCACATGGCTCCCGGTCCTCACAGTCTGAGTCGGAGTCGTCCCCTTTTTGTCTCCGGGAGACTCGGGCGATATCTTTTCGGAGTATGGCGAGCTCCGCCATGATTCCTTCATTTAACGTTCCCGTGGAGACCGCGGGCCCGTATTTCTTTTGGTCAAGGTGATCCCGGAGGTCACCTTGGTTCCCATTAATTTGATTTCTCAAATCAACGGGAGGACATCTCTGTCTTCTTCTTCCTCTACCTCCGGGCTCCTGGTGCACGGAAACGCTTTTTTGGTCCTCTCGATCTTGAGGGCCAAGACTCCCTTTTTGGAGCTTGCCCCTCTGTGGACCTTTCCCTTTCGGGAAATCTGAGCGGACCTTTCGCGGATCCTGCGCCTTTTTCTTTCGCCCAGGGGTAGAGGTAGGGTTTTTCTTTTGGTTCCCGTCAACGGGATATCTTATGGGACTAGGTTCCCTAGACTTTTGCTGTTGGGTGCTAGGCGAGGATTCCTCTGGTTCCTTGCCAAGTCCAGCAGTCATTGCCTTGGGATGCACATGGATGCCAGCCGCCTCCATGGCTTTTTGCATGGCCAGCATCACCTCTTGCATTTTTTGGTTTTGTGCCTTTTGGGCTTCGATCTCAGCTTCGTGATCGATAGCTTTTTGCCTTAGAAGCACCAACTCTGAGTAGCTACTTTCATCGTAGGCATACTCATCGAGGTTTCCCTCGTAGTCATCGTCAGGAATTGCTTCTTCTTCCTCAGAGCCCTCAGCTACTTTTGAGGCTACGTCTTCCTCATTTGGATGTTGAGCATCCTCTAGAGGGCGAGGCTGACGAGTACTTCTAGTCTCCACCATTTTTGTAACGTGAAGTGTATTTTTGCATAAGCTTTCTTCAGCTCTCAATGAAAGCACCAAAATGTTGATCGAGGTTTTCGGCAACCAATAAAATATTATAAGATTCGAGAACTGTAAGAAAATTAGAGAAGGATTTTTACGTGGTTGGGGCGTTAATGAGCCTTAGTCCACGGGTCTGTGTTATTTATGGATGTATTTAATACAGAGAATGTTCTTGGTGAGTGTTTACTCTTATAAATACAGAGAATGTTTTTGGTGAGTATTTACTCTTCTTGCTCTTATGCAACCCAAAATTTCGACCCCATTTAATGAGCTTTTAGGGGGTATTTATAGCGTTTTTGGTGGGGTAATCCCCAGGATTATTGTACATGTGTATCCGTAAAATCCATAAAGATGGGTATTCCCAATGAATATACCATGAGTAATGCATGGTCAAGTCCCTAGGTGCAGTAGGGCTTTTATGTGGAATGTCCTTATTGTCTTTCAACTAATGTGACCCTTCACAGTGTAGCCATCAATAGACTTAAATGATCATTACTTCGTAGCTGCAGATTGGGGGTTGTGCCGTCAGACTTTATTGCGTGTAGCAGTCCCAACACGCTTCCTCCCATGCGGCATTAAATGCGAATTGACTGCTCAGGGGAAGCCTGACACCTCGCGGAGATGCCTTAGTATTACTTGGGTATCCGGGAGCGTATGGGGCTCAGCATGCCTTCTCTGGGAGGCATGTCCCGGATGCTACCTTATATCACAAAGACTTAGCAAATAATTCAAGCCTTAAGACGTTCTGATCCACGTGTCCCTGTCCAGTTGGTCCACGTATATTGGGCAAAATCAGGAGCAACAGTAATAATAAAGCTCGTTCTTTAAAATGTATTTTTTTTTTATTATTTATAATAAAATATATTCATTAAATATCGAATTTAGAATTAAAATTCTAAATTAGAATTTAATTTAATATTTATAAAATTATACTTAGATGGTGATTGAAATAAATTGAATTATTTCCATCTAAGTAGTAATTTTGATATACAAATATTAAGAAAATTATTTAAGTTGTATTAATTTAAATTAATTTGCAACTCAAAATAAATTTTCATGAGAATATATTTATTGTATTTGAAAAAGAAAGTATAAAACTTTATTTTCGAAATACTTAATAATAAATACTTAGAAAAAATACTTCAAGCAAAAATATCACCTATCTAGATTTTCCTTTGACTAATTAACTAATTTCTAATAATATATTTCAATTCATTTATTTTAAATTAATCAATAAATGAAAAAGTCATTGATTTAAGTTGGTCCAAGAATTAATTAAAATAAATAATTAATTTACAACTTAATTTATTTTTCAAGCTAAGTTCAAAAATATCTATCATAATTAAAATGCAATTTCGAAATTGAGTAATAAAATAAAGAAAATATATTTTGAAAAATTATTTAAATTTAAGTTGAAAAATTAACTTTCAACAAAAAAATAATTTTCTATTTAATTAAGTGCCATGAAAAAGAAATATTTAAGTATCATGATGAAAATCAACTTAGATAGTTAATTTTCAATTTAATTAAATGCATTAAATTAAAGAAATAAATAATTAAGTTTAGAGAAGGCTTAATTATTAATCTCTAGTTTAATACAAGGAAAAAATATACTTCAAATAAATTGTACCAAAATTAATTATTTAAATAATTAATTTCACAATGTATTAATTTTCCTATTCAATATTAGAAATAATAAGTAGTTTAGAAATAACTATCTAGAAAATATCTTATTTGACTAAGTATCTTTTCAACAAAAATTTGATAAAGTATCTAATTTAAGTTGTTATAGAATAAAATCTAGAACTTAAATATTTTCAAATTTAAATTTAATTAAATATCAAAAATTAAGTTGTAACCACTTAATTTGAAAAATATTCCATTTTAAGTTTAAAACTAACTTCAAAAAATATCTAAGAATCTTTAATAACTAATGCCTAGAATTCCTCAACTTAATTTTAAATTTAAATAAAATATTCAAATTTAAGTTAGATATGAAAAATCAGTTAAAATAACTAATTTATAACTTAAATAGGAATATTTAATTAAATAAGCTCCAGAAAGAATCTAGTTAGTTAAAATTCTTTATTTAATTAAATACAAGAAAAATACAAATAGCTTGTCTAGAAATAATATCTAAAACTAAAAGTGTTTTTCTTAAAATTAACTTTAAAATATTAAAATGAAAATAAATTTCATATATTTTAAAAGTTAATTATGTTGCTAATCAATTTTATTAGGTTAAACTAATTTAATTAACCTAGCATAGTTATTCAAATCAGGCAAATGGGCCTTCACAATTGGGGTAGTTCATGTGAGGGGGAGCTGGGTTCAGTATGTCGTACCCACTTCTAATGGCCCAAAAGAGAGGAATTTAACCTTAAAATAAAGAACTGTTATTATTTGAATAGGTGCAATAACTAAATGGACCTAAATAAAATCTATCATGGTGTGACATTTTATTTAGCAGCAACCTATATGCATCTATATAATAAAATAAACATATAGGCTCACACAGGCACACATTTGGATGGATCCTATCATGTTGCTAGGTCATACACAGATGAAAGAAGATTGTAAATTTACCTGTTACAAATTATTTACTTGACCAATGGAACCATGAGTTAAAATCAGATCATTCGATCTGTCAACAAGTTAACCATGCCTATTTGCAATCAAGCAATAATAGGTTTTATAAAACTTACAAACAAGCTAAAACACATACTCCTGCAACAAGGTTAGCTGGATAGTTGGATGTAGGATTTATTTAATTTTAAATAATTAAATAATAAAAAAAATTATATATATTTTTGAAATTAATAATAAATAAAATAATATTTAAAATTAAACCTACAATTTTGAAAAATTAGGTTTCAACTAACCTAAATATCATTTCAAAATTTGCTAACTACTTTTAAAAATTTAATGTTATTTTATAAATTAAATATTCAATAAAAATAAAAAAAGATAAATAAATATCTTTTTTAGATTTTATAATTCAATTTAAATAAATAAAATAACAAAATTTAAGAGTTAGCAAAATATTTTACTTCTATTTAAAATATCATGATTATAGTTATCTTATTTTAAATTTAAATAAGGTCAAATTATTTAAAAAAAATATATTTAATTTAAAATTTTAATATCTGGCCTTAAATTTAAAAATAAGATAAGATATAATCAAATTTAAAAATAAGATAAATAATTAAGCAAAAAATATAGATATTTACTATTTTCAAATTCAAATTACACTAATATCATGAATTAAATTAAAAAAAAATTAATTAATTTAATTATGATATTTAGAATTGAAATAGGAATAGTAAATGTCTAAATACAAAACTAAAAAAACGGAAGTCAAATCCATGAAATAGCATGAAAAATCGAAGAAAAATGAAAAAAAATGCGAGCTGTACGGACAGTATGCTCTGCGCGCGCAAGGGGAGTGAACGACCGAGAAAACTCGGCGCAGGAGGGAGGCTGCATGATTTTTGCGCGCGCAGGGACGTCGACAAGTGTCTGAACGCGTGCTGTCCGAGGGTGTCACCCTCGTCCGCGCGTGTGGCCCTGTTGCACGACCCTAATTTTTTCCGTAACTTCAATAAATTATAACTAATTCAAATTAAATCGAAATTGAGTTCTATAAGAAAGTAAATTGCTTAATTTTTTCCATACTATCCAATAAAAATAATTCCACAAACAGAATTTCAATTATTTTTCACGAAAATTTACAAGCATCAATCAATCATCATATAACACTCAGCACAACATGAAACTATCCAAATCACAAACAATCGTTTTAAAGTCCAAATTTCTTGCAAGCAAATCAATTACCATGGCTCTGAGGCCAATTGTTGGAATTTATTTTACAAGGATCTTAGATCTACTCACAAGTATGTTGTTAAACACCCTAAATATGAACTTTCTAAATCGATAAATAAACACATATAAAGTTAAGAAAACCTTACATTGATTGCAACGGAATTAATGTCTCCTTCCACTCAGATCTCTAACCCTTGTATCCTTTCTGTCGCAGAGTATTATCAAGATCTGAGCCCGAATGTCCTTCTCTTTGTGTGTGATCCTTCACAGTCTTCCAATCTATGATTGATGTACCACTTGCTGTGTGCGGGCACTACTCTATCACTGAGGGTTTCGAAATTTAGAAGAGGAAAAGAGAGAGAGTTAATTTCGGCTATAGAAGAGAGAGGGAAGGTTCAGTTTTCTCAAAATGTTGATTTTCTGAAAAAGAAGTTGTTGTTTTGACTGAGCCATCACTTTCTATTTATAGGCAACTACTAGGTTTAGGTTAGTAATTATTTGGAATTAAAAAAATGAAAATATCAATTTGAAAAACCATCCCAAGTGCCCGGCCATGGTGTGTAATGGGCCTCACTTGGTTTTTGCAGCTTTCACAAATTTTATTTCTATTTTCTCAAAAACGCTAATTTTCCAATTCTAACCATTTAAATGCCAAAACTAATTATTTATAACTAAAATAGATTATTAAATAATATTGTCATTTAATTTAATTATTAAAAAGACATATAAAGTCTATTAATAAATAAATAAACCTACAATCTCTTTTCTTTACAATTTCGCCCCTGCTTAGTGAAAATTCACAAATTAGACATAGTCTAACTTTAGAATTATAATTGATTGATCACAAATCAATTATTGAGTCTTACAAGCAGTATAGTCTCAACTAGAATGGGGACCATGGATCTATATGCTGAGCTTCCAATAAGCGAACCAAATTTACTAAGTAAATTCCTAACTTATTAATTCTTCGTTGAATCCACTCTTAGAACTTAGAATTGCACTCTCAAACTTATATAGAGCATATTATATGTTCCACGATATAGATATGCTATCTCATTTAATTATTGTAATAATCTATTGTTATCAAAGATCCTCTATATAGATGATTTACATCGAGATGGGATAATTTTACCGTTCTCACCCCTCAACGTATTTTGCCCCTTAAAACACTTAGCTACCTGTAAATGATGTTTAGTGATCTAAGAATTAGTCACTTAGACAAGAGCTCATCCATTTACTTCTATTTAGCTAAGCTCAAAGGCAACCATCACTTGACTTCTATACACCAGTAGAAGCTATAGATTCCATATTTATGTTCAGCACTCCCACTCAATCATACTACCATGTTCCCAAAATATGCGTATCACCCTGACCGAAAAGTAGGCTTAACTAATAAATCAAAGAACATGAATAGTACTCCTGAGTTGAGCCTAAACATATCAGGATTTAGATTCTTTTAATCTTAAGATCAACTACTGATATTGACTTGGAAAGATATGACAGTAAGTTTATAATTTCTTAACTAAGTTGCAATATCGGTCTAGTCCAATGTATACTCCATACATTCCAAACTAGTATACTTTACCAATGTCTTGGAAAGAACATAACACTTACTCCAAGTGTAAGTACACATCATCCCTGAGTATCACATTAGTATAAATCCAAAACACTAATGAAACAGGGACTTAGTCTTTTAATTCATATGATCACAATCACATTCCACTGTGTTGACGATACTCTAATTGTGAATAAACATATGATCTGGACTTAACATCTATTAGGGCTAATGCCCTTAATAGATGTTATTTGAGTATATTGTAATGTGTTTTATGAGTGGTTACTTAGTATGCAAGTTAGGGTTATTACCCTAAGATTTTATATGTTATGGTATATATTGAATGGAGGCATGTATATTAAGAGTTATGTGTATAAGACATAACTGGGTTAGACCTGATATGTATCATCAAGATAAACCACTGAATGAACTTAATGTATGGATTACGTATAAATATGAATAGGGTTATGCGAGCAAGGCATAACCAGGTTAAACTCGGTAACTATAACTGAAATAAACCCTACTAAGGCCTTATTGTAAATATACATGTGAGCGTAACACGTAGGTCTATGTTACATAGACATATATGGGCGTATGAGCGTAACACGCAGGTCTATAGTAAATAGACAAATAGTGCGGTGGCACCATTAATTATGTTGTTATATATATTAAGGTTAAGGGTTATGCGTACAAGGCATAATTAAGTTGGACTCGGTAACCAGAAATGAGATGAACCGTTTTAAGACCTTATTGTACATAGACGTGTGAGCGTAATACGTAGGTCTATGCCACATAGATGTAATTAGGCGTGTGAGCGTAACACGCAAGTCTGTTTCATACAAACAAAAGGTGAAATGGCATTCATACTTATGTGATATGTTAAGTATGTTATTGATATTTATACTGTCTTGCTGGGCTTGGCTCACGTGTGCTCTACTGTGCAAGAAAGGATAAATTTGTCTATGATCAGCCATGAGTGCAGGAGTTGGGGGATGTATGTACATGTTCGGGCCACACTAGACCAAGCAGGTTGGGGTCTACCGGTGATGAATTTTGTAATTTTATTTTACCGCTTACGTCGGCTATTGGAAATAGACTTGAAATATTTTGTAAATCGTTTTTTTGGGATCCCAAGACATGTAACTTTTGTTTGTTGTAAAGTTAAAATTATTACAAGTTTATTTTCATTCCGTTTTCAATTAAAGTTTAATTTCCCGCGCTTAGTGTATTAGTAATCCCGTCTAGGGGATTAGGGTTTCTTAATTATCTTGGGTAGCGTGCCTAATGAGTTACGGTGTTACAATTCGGTATCAGAGCGCCAAGATTTTTAAACTTCCTGTAGACTGGTCGAACATGTACACTCATCATCAGAGACAAGCTCGACTCATGGTGCAGTAAGTGTTGAGAGTAAATACTTTACTGCTTATGTGATCATTTATTTACTTCTTTCCATTTTAGGCAGTATGCAAGCGTCTAGAGTATTTATGTGATATATGATGCCATGCTTAAAATGCTATATGTTAAGTGTTTATTTATTTGGAGTAAATAGTCAAGTTAGGGTTTAAGGTAATAAGTGCGTAAGTGTGGTATTGGTGCTTGACGGGTTTAAGGTAATAAGTGCGTAAGTGTGGTATTGGTGCTTGACTCGCGCGGGGTTGCTAATTATTGGGCTGTTTGTAAAGTGGACCCTCTATAATCATCTAGACCACAGGGTGAGCTAGTAGAGCCTTGTATAGACCAAACAAATCCACCTGCACCGCCCGCGCCTTTGCTAAATTCAAGGAATAATGCGGGGGTTTGCTATGCTAATCCGCCTGCTGATTGGCAGCAGATGTTTAAAGAAATGCAAGGTGTCATACTTCTTCAAGAGGAAGAATTATGTCGGTTAAGGTAACTGGTACTAGATACCACTGTTGAGCAAGTGTTACCACCAGCACCTGTGATAGTGGTGGATAACTAGGGTTTATGATGTCACATAGAGATTCCGTGTTTGAACGGTTTGTGAAGCTACTGTTGGAAATATTTTACCATGATCTAGATTTACTACCAAGTATATTTCATTAACATCCTAATATGAATTCTAAAACAATGAAATAAACACATATAAAGTTTCGTAAACCTTACATTGGGTGCAGCGGAATATAATGACTCCTTCCGTTCAGATCTCTATCCCTTGATTCCTTTCTGTAGCAGAGCATAATCAAGATCAGAACCTGGATCTCTTTCTCTCCTTCCTTTGATGTTGATTCTCCTTTTGATTGTTTGGATTCTTCACAGTCTTACACACTATGATTGAGATACCACTTGATGTGTGTGGGCACTACTCTATCACTCAAGGTATTTCGAAATTCAAGAGAAGAAGAAGGAGGGGCGGCTATGGCTTTTCTCTAAAAGGAACAATATGCAAGTCATAGTTTCCTGAAGCCAACACTTTCTATTTATAGAATGCCATCTAGGTTTAGGTTAGAATTGTATGGCATTAAAATAATGAAAAAAATAAATGGTAAACCCTTTGCATAGTGGCCGGCCATATAAGGGAAATGGGCCTCACTTTGTAACTTTCCTATTTTGCCATATTTCAATCCTATTTTCTCAAAAATGCCAATTTTCAAATTTAACCATTTAAATGCCAATTCTAATTATTTAATAACTAAAAATTATTATTAAATAATATTGTCATTTAATATATTTATTAATTAGACATATAAAGTCTCTTAATTAATAAATAAACCTAGGATCTCTTTTCTTTACAATTTCGCCCTTGCTTAGTGAAAATTCATAAACTAGACATAGTCTAACTTTAGAATTATAATTGATTAATTAAAATCAATTAACTGAGTCTTACAAGCAGTATGGTCTCAACTAGTATGGGGACCATGGGCCTATATTAACCGAGCTTCCAATAAGTCGAACCGAATTTACCAAGTAAATTCCCTAACTTATTAATTCCTTATTGAATCCACACATAGAACTTGGAATTGCACTCTCAGTCATATAGAACGCTCCATATGTTCCACGATATAGATACGCTATTATTTATCCATTGTTATAATCCTAATTTGATCAATGACCCTCTAATAGATGATCTACATTGAATAGGCACTAAATTACCGTTACACCTTCAATGTATTTTATCCTTAAAACACTTAGCTCCGTATAAAAGATATTTCAGCGAAGTGAAATGAGATCTCAACCATTTATCTCTATTTAGCCAAGCTCGAAGAATATCATCGTTTCACTTCTAAATTCCTATAGAAGTTATAGACTCCATATTTATGTTAGCGCTCCCACTCAATTATACTATCATGTTCCCAAAATGTACGTATCACCCTGACCCAAAAGTAGGCTTAACTAACAAATCAAAGAACATGTCAAATACTCTTGAGATCGAACCTAACCATATCAGGATTAAGATCATTTGATCTAGGATCAATGGGTGATATTGAATTGAATAGATATTATGGTAAATTTTAATATATCTAATCAAAGTTCAATATCGGTCCCTTCCAATGTATACTCTGTACATCCGATACTGGTAAACTTTGCCAATGCCCTGGAAAGGACATAACACTTATCCAAGGTGTAAGAATACCTATCGCTGATTATCATGTCAGTCTAAATCCAGTGAACTGACAAATCAGGGAATAAACTTTCGAACATATAATTAAGATTATATTCCACTGTGCTGACAACACTATAATCATTAACAAATTCATATGTTTTGGACTTAAATAGAATTCATACATTATATATATAATCATGAAATAAATCATGTGAACCATGCAACATAAAATGTTATTTCTGATCTTTATTAATAAGTAAATCTGATTATATTGAAATGGGTTTTATTTAGGGCATAAAACCCAACAGCTGCAACCTTTGACTTTTCTCGGAGGTAATAACATAATTAAAGTCGAGCAGTGGATGAGTACAATCACCCGTATTCTTGACAATATGGGAGTGACGGGAACAGAGAGAGTGAATTGTACAGCTTTCATGTTACAAGATCAGGCCCGCGTCTGGTGGGATATTGTGGGACAAATTCGTGACGTTAGTGTGATGACTTGGGAAGAGTTCAAGAGTCTATTTGAGGAAAAAAGAATTCATAACATCGCTGTGAGGATTGAATGCCATAATCAGTCGGGACTTGATGATTACCACTGCTCACGACACTTTATAGAGAAAAATGGTTGAACTAGCCTTAGTTGTTGAGGAGGCTGAGCAACGGTAATAAAGGAGCAGATTGTAAAGGATGCCACCATGGCGTCGAATCCTCCTGTTAGTGGTAATATCAATAAGGGGACCGACGGTGGTAACCCTGATCACAAACGAAAGTCAGAAGCTTCTAAAACATCAGGGAGTATTAGAAAGTTTCAGGGAAATCATAGGTGGTCGTCAAGGTCACGGATCCTCTTTCAGGTCACGCCTTGAATGTCTGAAATGCAAGCATCACCATCAGGCTGAATAGTGGGCCAAGGCTATGTACTATAGTTGTTATGGATTATATGAATCGAATGTTCCAGGATTACCTAAACAAATGTGTGATTGTGTTTATTGATGAAATCTTGGTTTATTTTGAATTAGAAGAGGAAAATGGGCTGCATCTCAGGTCAGTTTTGCGATGATTACGAGATCACAAGATGTATGCTAAATTCAAAAAGTGTGAATTTTGGTTATCTTGTGTCTCTTTCTTGGGGCACATAGTAAATAAAGATAGGATCATGGTGGATCCGGCCAAGATCGAAGCTATTCGAGATTGGCCAACACCAAAATCAGCCATTAAAGTTAGAAGCTTTTTGGGCTTAGCTGGGTATTATCGTCGGTTTATTGAGGGTTTCTCAAAGATTGTTGTACCCTTAACGGAGCTGACCCAAAAGAATTTGAAGTTTGTTTCGACTGATTGGTGTGAGAAAATTTTTCTGAAGTTAAAGCAGCGCTTGATTACCGCTCTAGTGCTAACTCTTCCTTTAGGTAAGGAAAAGTTTTTTGTTTATTGTGATGGCTCGAGACAAGGTCTCGGCTGTGTTCTTACGCAAGCTGTAAAGGTAATAGCCTATGCTTCTCGGCAGTTAAAGGAGTACAAGCAAAGGTACCCAACTCACGACTTAGAACTCGCAGCAGTGGTATTTACGCTAAAGATTTGGTGGCATTACCTATATGGCGAGAAATGTGAGATATACACTGATCATAAAAGTCTGAAATACTTCTTTACCCAGAGAGACCTGAATATGAGACAAAGACGCTGGCTAGATCTGGTGAAGGATTATGATTGTGAGATCCTTTATCACCCTGGTAAGGCCAACGTAGTTGCCGATGCCTTGAGTAGAAAGGGGCAGAGTCAGATAAATACTGTGAAACAAATCTCCCAGCAGTTAGCAAATGAGATGACCCGAGCTAAAATTGAGTTGGTTGTAGGGCAGTTGGCTAATATTACCCTACAATCTACTCTTTTAGAACGAATCAGAGAAGCACAATTGTAAGATCCAAAGCTAGTGAAATCCCGAGATAGGGTTTCGGTTGGGAAGACTAATGACTTTACAGTGGATGAAACGGGAATATTACAATATATGAATCATGTTTGTGTGCCTATGGATGACGGTATCAAAAGAGAGATTATGCATGAGTCTCATACAACTCCTTACTTAGTTCATCCAGGGTCAACGAAGATGTATCAAGACCTCAAGGCCATGTTCTAGTGGCCAAGCATGAAAAATGACATCGCTGAGTATGTTGCTAAGTGTCTTACCTGTCAGCAAGTGAAGGCTGAACATCAGAGACCTGCAGGGTTGCTGCAGCCATTAAATATAACAAAATGGAAATGGGAAGACACTGCTATGGACTTCATGGTAGGATTACCTAGAACCACGGGACGGTACGACTCTGTGTGGGTCATAGTGGACAGGTTTACAAATTCAGCACACTTTTTATTGGATGAACTTATCCATTGATCAGTATGCTGAGTTATATGTTAGAGGAATTGTTCGTCTTCATGGTATCCCAAAGTCCATTGTATCGGATAGAGATCCAAAATTTACATCAAGATTCTGGGAGAGTCTACATCGAGCTATGGGTACTCAGCTAAAAGTTTAGCACATCATTTCATCCTCAGACGGATAGACACTCTGAGAGGACTATTGAGATCCTAGAATACATGCTACGAGCATGTGTGCTTGACTTTGAAGGATCATGGGTAAAGTACCTTCCCCTGATCGAATTCTCTTACAACAATAGCTATCAGGCAACAATCGGGCTGGCCCCTTATGAACTTTTATATGGAAGGAAATGTAGATCACCTATTCACTGGGATGAAGTGGGTGAAATAAAGTTCTTCGATCTTGAGGCTGTTTAGAAAACAAGTGAGGTAGTGGATAAAGTCAGAGCGCGAATGCTCGCGGCTCAAAGCAAACAGAAGAGTTATGCTGACCCAAAGCGACAGGACATTGATTTTCAGATCGGGGACATGATATTTCTTGGGATATCGTCGATGAAAGGCATTAAACGCTTTGGTAATAAAGGAGAGCACAGCCCGAGGTTCATTGGACCTTTTGAAATCGTTGAAAAGATACGGCAAGTAGCGTACATGTTGAATATGCCCCAAGCGCTGGCAGCTGTACATGATGTGTTCCACGTTTCAATGCTTTGAAAGTATGTCTCACATGCGTCCCATATTCTGAGTTATGAAGCATTGGAACTCCAGCCAGAATTATCATACGAGGAACAACCGGTGCAAGTACTTGATAGAAGGGAGAAAGTCTTGAGAAATAAGACGATTGCAATAGTAAAAGTATTATAGAGGAACAGTAAAGTGGAAGAGGCAACCTTGGAACTCGAGACGAATATGCAGAAGAAATATCCGGAGTTGCTCAGGTAAATTTCGGGACGAAATTTCGATAAGGAGGGGGTAATTGTAATACCCTAAGATTAAGAAATAAATTAGCAAAACCCTAACTAGTTAATTTTGTATTATTGTGGAATTATATTACTATATAATTTAACATATGAGAATTTATATGAGATATGATATGTTAAGACCCAGTTGGTAAGCCAGGGGCATTTCAGTAATTTTGACCCGAGAAGGGTAAAATAGTGAAATTTAATTTATGAACGTGCTTATAGAATTATATTATTATATGGTATGCCTTTGTTGTCTTTTTCAGCTGTGTTCTGACAAGTTGGCGCGGTATAGTCACAATTGGGTATTTCAGGTCGAACTGGGTTCGGGGCCGAAATACAATTCTGGCATAAATTATTGGCATTTGAATTATGTGTGATTAATCTGAAATTTATTTGAGTATAATTGTGTGTGGAATGTCATATATGCCCTTAAATGTTTATTGGTACGCTTTATGGCCCTAGGGGCAAAGTGGTCATTTTGACCTTTGAATTATATTCAATAAAAGAAAGGAATTTTGAGAAAATGGGAATTGATTTTTCTGGTTCTTTCTTCACAAAACCTCCCCCTTCCCTCTCTCTCTAAGCCACTTTGTATTTTGTTTAAAATTGGTGATTTGCTTGGTGTTTAAGCTTGAAATTGGAGGGTGTTAAAGCTTGATCTTGGTTGGAACTTGAGGTATAGTTTCTCTTGCTGATTTTTACTTGAATTTATCGCTGGAAATTATATGTAGAAAAGCAAGAAATTGTGTGGTATTTCCTTGAAATGCATGTAACTTGAATTTATGTTAATCTTATTGAATTTGGGCTTGATTGTTTGGCTTTGTAGTGGGGTTGTGTTTGTTGAGTTCTAGATGAGATTTTAGGGTGTTTCCCATGTTTGAAATTAAGTTTTTTGCTTGATGTTTATTGCTGGAAAATAAAGTTTGGAACTAGCTTGAGAGTTCTAGCTATTGAACATGAATTTTGTTGGGTAAATGTTCAAGAATGGAGCATGAAATTGTGTGTATGTGATTGTTGTGTAATCTGAATTTTTGGGGTAATTATTGTTGGATTTTTAATGCTTGAAATGGTGTTTTAAACTCCCTATATAATGGTTGAAAATCTATTTGATGGTTTTAAGTTTTGCTTATGATTTGGATGTGATTTTGGGGTTGAAATTCGAAGTTGTAGCAGGATTTTCTGGGTTTAGAACCTAGTGGTCGCGGCCCGCCCTTTTGTTTCTAAGCAGATCCAAATTCAAACTTCAAATAGCCATAACTTTGTGATCAAGACATCAATTTGGGAGTTATACATACCATTGGAAAGCGCGTTCCGAGCTCTATTTGATTATCTGTGTTTTGAAAGCCAAGTATATATTTCATAAATGTAGAATTAGGGATTAACCCTATATGTGCAAATCCTTGAATTTGTGACTAGGATTACCGGCACTTGATCAGGAGCACCTAGGGATTTGGAATCTCCACTTTTGCAGGACATCAGGTAAGACACTAGATTGCACGTAGAGTTAAGCGCGGTGGCGCTCATGTTTTATATTGTGGTTATGAGTAATCAAGAACCGGGATTACGTTATTACCCTAAAATGAGCGGTTATATGGTCTAGGGTTATTACCCTAATAGTTAAAACATGTTAAATGTTAAAATGAAGAATTATGTGTCTAAGGCATAATTAAGCTGGACTCGGTAAACTAGTACCTTGAGTTTAATTTTAATGCGGTCTAGGGTTATTACCCTAGAATATTTTGAGGTAAGAAAACGATGATATATGGTAATATTACTAATCCAGAGAAGATATGAATTAGGGTTAATACCCTTAATAGATGTTATTTGAGTATATTGTAATGTATTATATGAGTGGTTACTTAGTATGCAAGTTAGGGTTATTACCCTAAGATTTTATATGTTATGGTATATATTGAATGCAGGCATGTATATTAAGAGTTATGTGTATAAGACATAACTGGGTTAGACCTGGTGTGTATCACTAGGATAAACCACCGAAGGAACGTAATGTATGGATTACGTATAAATATGAATACGGTTATGCGAGCAAGGCATAACCAGCTTAAACTCGGTAACTATAACTGAGATAAACCCTACTCAGGCCTTATTGTAAATAAACGTGTGAGCGTAACACGTAGGTCTATGCCACATAGACATATATGGGTGTGTGAGTGTAACACGCAGGTTTATAGCAAATAGACAAATAGTGCGGCGGCACCATTAATTATCTGTTACATATATTAAGGTTAAGGGTTATGCGTACAAGGGATAAATAAGTTGGACTCGGTAACCAGAACCGAGATGAACCATTCTAAGGCCTTATTGTACATAGACGTGTGAGCGTAACACGTAGGTCTATGCCACATAGACGTAATTAGTCGTGTGAGCGTTACACGCAAGTCTGTGTCATACAGAAAAAAGGTGAAATGGCATTAATACTTATGTGATATCTTAAGTATGTTATTGATATTTTATACTGTCTTGCTGGGCTTGGCTCATGGGTGCTCTACTGTGCAGGAAAGGTTAATTCTATCTCTAATCAGCCATCAGTGCAGGAGTTGGGCAATGTATGTACATGTTCGGGCCACACTAGACCAAGCGGGTTGGGGTCTACCAGTGATGAATTTTGTAATTTTGTTTTGCTGCTTAGATCGGCTATTGGAAACAGACTTGTAATATTCTGTAAATTGTTTTTTTGGGATCCCGAGACATGTAACTTTTGTTTGTTGTAAAGTTAAAATTATTACAAGTTTATTTTCATTCCATTTGCAATTAAAGTTTAATTTCTCGCGCTTAGTGTATTAGTAATCCCGTCTAGGGGATTAGGGTTTCATAATTATCTTAGGTAGCGTGCCTAATAAGTTAAGGTGTTACACCTTACATAGATAATCACAAGTATATAAACATTCAATAATTCACAAGTACTTGTCTAATATGACAAGTCATATTTGTTACTTTATAAAGTAATGAATTTGTCGTTGTCTAATAAGACAACCCTAATCCCTAATCTGACATTCAAATATAGTTGTCGTTGTCTAATAAAGACAACTCTGATACCTATCTTGGCATTCATATGTCACTTCCATTACCTAATGAGATAACTAGCAGGTTAGAAACCTAGCAAAAATTTCAATTAGAGTAGTACTCTTTTTCACATTGTTGCCTAATGCGATAACCCATTTCAAATTTTTGCCTAAGTTATAAACAATAATTACCGTATCTTATTATCGATAATAATCGATTCACAGACGATAATAATCATATCATATATTGTCATGTTATATGGTACGAATGTACTTTTCTTACTATTAATCCAAACTCATGCATGTCAGCCAATCCAAGTGCAGAAACACCCAACAATCTTGGCCCCATGTCACAACAACAATAAATCGATCAACTACTCACAACTAAACATGTTCACACATGTCTAATCATACCATTCTTCACTCTCGGGCACTAATACATTCTTAACCCAATATGCATTCTCGTCCCGACACCTCGGGCCATACACTACTCTTAGTTTATTTTTGGAACAACACTAATCTTGAAATCTAATATGAATCTTTCACACATGCTTGGTCCTCACTCGTACACTTCGTAAGAAAACTTCTCGAGAGGTCACCCTGTTGGGTTTTATGCCCTAAATAAAACTCATTTCAATATAATCAGATTTACTTATTAATATATATAGATCAGACATAACATTTAATGTTGCATGGTTCACATGATTTATTTCATGATTATATGTACATAATGTATGAATTCATCTGAAACCCTATTCATATACTTGATCCTATTTATTGTGCTGTCAACACATTGGAAAGTAAACATGACTATGTGAATAAAGTTTTCTAGATTTATCAGACACAGGGTTTTACTGATATGATAATCTACAACAGAGTTTACTTGCATTTGGAGAAGTGATATGTTCTTTCCAGAGCATTGGTTAAAGTAAAGCTCAGGTTGGATGCATGGAGTATGCATCGGAAGGGACCAATATTGAACTTTGACTTAGATTTATTAAACTTACCGTAATATCTATTCAAGTCAATATCGCCTAGTTGATCCTAAATCAATTGATCTTAATCCTATTATGATTAGGCTCAATCTCGAGAGGCTATTCGTGTTCTTTGATTTGTTAGTTAAGCCTACTTTTAGGTCAGGGTGATACGTACATTTTGGGAACACGGTAGTGCAATTGAGTGGGAGCGCTAACATAAACATGGAATCTATAGCTTCTATCTGGTGAATAGTAAGTAAAGGATGATCTCCTTCGAGCTTGACCAAACGAACATAAATGGTGGAGTACTCATTTCACATAAGCTGAAATATCATTTATACGGGGTCAAGTGTTTTAAGGATAAAATACATTGTAGGGTGTAACGGTAATCTAATCCCTTTACAGTGTAGATCATTCATATAGAGGATCATTGATCAAATTAGGATTATAACAATGGATAACTAATGATGTGTCTATATGGTGGAACATATAGAGCATTCTATATACTGAGAGTGCAATTCTAAGTTCTATGCGTGGATTCAACGAAGAATTAATAAGTTAGTGAATTTTAGTAATAAATTCTTGATCTACTTATTGGAAGCTCGGTTATATAGACCCATGGTCCCCGCACTAGTTGAGATAATATTGCTTGTAAGACTCATATAATTGGTTTTGATTAATCAATTATAATTATCAAATTAGACTATGTCTATTTGTGAATTTTTCACTAAGTAAGGGCAAAATTGTAAAGAAAGAGTTTATAGGGGCATATTTGTTAATTATGATACTTTGTATGGTTCAATTAATAAATATGATAAATGACAATATTATTTAATAATTATTTATAGTTATTAAATAGCTAGAATTGGCATTTCAATGGTTAAATTTGAAAATTGGTGTTTTTGAGAAAATCAGATGCAGAAAAGATAAAACTGCAAAATTGCAAAAGTGAGGCCCAAATCCACTTGTATAGGGCCGACCACTTTTGTAGGGAATTTAAACTGATATTTTCATTATTTTAATGCCAAATAATTCAAACCTAACCCTATTGGAATGCTATAAATAGATAGTGAAGGCTTCAGGAAAAATACACTTAAATTTTCTATTTTTCCTTCAGAGAAAAACCTGAGCCTTCTCTCTCCCTATCTGGCCAACCACTCTTCTCCTCTTTCTTCTTCATTGAAATTTTGAAATCCTTAGTGTGAGAGTAGTGCCCACACACAGCAAGTGATACCTCAATCATAGTGAGGAAGATCGTGAAGAAAGACTTTCAGCAAGAAGGAGTTTCAGCACTAAAGAATCAGAGAAAGAGATCCAGGTTCAGATATTGATAATGCTCTGCTACAGAAAGGAATCAAGGGCTAGATATCTGAACGGAAGGAGTCATATTATTCCGCTGCACCCAATGTAAGGTTTCCTAAACTTTATATGTGTTTATTTCATCGTTTTAGAAAGTTCATATTTAGGGTGTTAATCAACATACTTGTGAGTAGATCTAAGATCCTGGTAAAATAATTTCCAACACACCCATCCTGAGATTACTCCAAGTCAACTACCCTTAACTTTTGAGTAAGATCGTGGTGGGCTACCTGAAAGATAATGTATCTTTTTGTTACCAAGTGTAGCAAGTATGGTGTAACGTAAAACTCATTAAGTATTTCTCGCTTTAATCTTTTCATCAGATGAAACCTAAAGTCAATCTTTGTTCCTCAATGATCTTTCTCTTTGATGCACTGTATTAATCCCTTCTAATACGTATGATTTTCTAGTAATGTTGATTATTCTTTCTAATTCTAAACTTTATTGCCATACTAGACATACTCTTCGCAAATGATAAAAAAATTACTCCAGCCCTTAGCTTTTTAATTACCTTGACACACAGTGAATTTTTTGAATTACTGTAAAACTTAGTCTGAAATTGTTTTGAAACATTACAGTAACCTTCAAATTACTGATTAGTGGTTAGTAAACCCAGTACGGGCAGAATAATCAACCTCTACTTCCACTTTAGAAGACTTTACTCACAAAACCCTTTTACGAATCTCCTTCTATAATATCCAACTAACCTTTAGAAGCTCTAGCTTGGATAGCTAATTCAAACCTCGCCAAATTTCAAAATACTTCAATTTGTACCAAATCCTCCAAGTTGAGGAAGTCTTTGAATTCCAAAATCATCAAATCCATAACTATCACTATGGAGTTAATCAACCTAAGGTACACTTCAAGGGTAAAATTACGTATATTGAGTACTAAAAGTAGACTTGGGAAATATTCATTTCCCAATCCCACAACTGATAATAATCAGATCGAGGATCGACCTTAAGGAAAATGGTCTTTCCCTGAAATTGATTAGTTAAATCCCCTATCCTTATTAAAGGATGCTTATCCTTAAAAGAGTATTTATTCATCCTTTGGTTAATCAATACTATTCTCATTCCTTTCTCTTAACAAATAATCTGACGTACTCGAAATGAATTACACAGTCTAGTATATTGTAAATCCAACATATCTGCGATTGAATCATCAATTTTATCTTACCAACTCCATTCAATATGAGTCTTAGAAACTAACTTCACCCTCGACATTACGTCAATCTTATAATCACTCTCTCGATTTAATAGCAACCCCAATAGCTTTCTAAATACTCATTTAGAAATTTATGTGCTTCTTGTACGCTCTCAGTCCCACATATAACTTCTTTGTATAAGCTACCATACTAGCTTGTAAAGAGTTTCTCGTTGTTAGTGTGGTAATTTTGCTTTACTGCTTGCACTGTGTTATCCCAAATTTTGTCAACCTGACGTGGCATGTCCACATAATCCGAGACATAGTACATGTGGAGTACAACCTTGCCAATAACAAGGTAGGGTCTCTATACAGGGTATGGTGAAACCGTCAAGCAGCAACTGAAAGGAGTGAAAGGAGCCAACAAGGAGTTGTACTAAAATGTTTGGCTGGCCAAGAGAAGCCGATAGGCTGGCAAGGGTGAGCTTGTATTGCCGGCCAGGATCTAGGCACAAGTTGGCCAGCCAAAAGGTGACTTTCACACCAAGGGAGCCTCTGTTTGACTAAGGGCACCTGACCTCTACAAGGAAAAGGTGTAAAAAGCTGGCCTCCACATTGAAAGGCTGCTCTCCTCTTGGTAAAGCTGAAAGGAACATGACTTACCAAATCCTAGCATGAATATAACCTGTTGGACCTTGGCAGGAGCATGGTTGGCAAGGATTGACTTGACTGGAACATGGCTGGCCAGGATTGACCTGACAGGATTCTTTGTATAGTCTAATACGTGGACTACAAGCTACCTACAAATTGGGCCCTTAATAGCCAAAAAAATAGATGGAAAATATCTACTTTTAAGGGGCAATTTAGTCTTTTGTATTTAATTAATTTAATATGTAAATATCTAAGGGTTTCAGTTGTAAATTAGGATTTAGGCTCTCCTATATAAAGGCCTTAACTCTAATCTAGAAAACATAAGTCTAATTCTAGCCTCTAAGTTAGAAACCCTAGTCTTTCTTCCTCTCTCTCTCTTCTACACGTCCAAATGGCCCTCTTTCTTCCTCTCTCTCACACACCTCTAAGATCATCTCTCTCTCTCTCTCTCTCTCTCTCTCTCTCTCTCTCTCTCTCTCTCTCTCTCTCTCTCTCTCTCTCTCTCTCTCTCTCTCTCTCTCTCTCTCTCTCTCTCTCTCTCTCTCTCTCTCTCTCTCTCTCTCCCTCTCTCATTAGAGATCTGCCTACTTGATCCATGCTTTGTAACCTTATAGAGAGCTACATCAGATCCCACATATAGTAATCTAAATAGTATTATCTCTAGGTATCAATACAGCTAAAAGAGAAGTAGGTCATTACCCACTAACTAAGGGGGTCGAACCTCTATAAAATCATTGTCTTATTTACTTTATTGTTCTTGTTGTGTAACATGTGGCAAACATCAGATTCATTCGACTCCGATGTCGGTTGGCCACTTTTTGAGGTCAATAGTTTGGTGCTTTCATTGAGAGTGAGTTGATATTATATCTAATCAAATGCCATGGTTAACACGAGAAGAACTCTAGATGCATCATCTGCATCTTTGGGTCTTCCTCAAGAACCATAGACTGTAAATCTTGATGTCAACATTCCAACCACGACTGGAATTCCCATGAACACTATAGATCTCGTCAATCCTGCCATCTCAACAGGCATCACGAATCTGGCCATTACAGCTGGCCAGGATGTTATAAACATCCCTGTGATCTGAACAACCGGCCCTTAGCTCCAAGGGAGGACCATCCCCAGGTGCCTCCCACTGAAGGAAGGACCATTGGGAAACAGCCCCCATGAACAACAACTGGATCTCATCCCTGGTATTATGTAAGAGAGACAAGACCAGGAATTGGCAAGCCCCACGTGGACTTGGGAGAAGATCTCGAGTTAGCTAGACTTAGAGAGGTCATCTGCCAAGCTCACCTAATTGAAGAACCACATGCTATTGATTGCGATGTATTCACTTAGCAGAGATGCAAATTCCTTAAAGAACCACATGCTTCTAATTGCAATGTATTCACTCAGCAAAGACATAAATTCCTGAGATGGATGGATGACCAAGAGTACATCCTTTGATCTCACTAGGCAGAGCTGGATTGCCGCAATAGAGAGGCCAGTGACCTGATAAGGTGGTTCAATCAAAGAACCAATGGAAGAGGCCAGGATCTCATCACAGATCCACTCTAAGGAAGATTATTTGATAGATCACAGAGGGTCTATCACCAAATTGACCAACCAAGTTCTTCAGGAGGAGAACATACCTTGCCTTGAAGGACTAATGGCGAGAACAGCCAAATCTTGACAGCCATTGGCCTGGGGGCTGGCCAGGAATCTCTAGCACTACAATGCCCCCCATTGTCCAATTCATGGTCGGATATCATCCCAAAAGTGCACCTCTGGCCGCCCAACAAGGTGAGGTCCTATCTTGGGACATCTGGGAGCCACTCAAAGGCCAATCTTTAACCGGTGAGGCTCGAGGATAGGTGGAAACACCCAAGACAACAACAACTTAAGGAGTGAATACAATCACTTTACACATGTAGATCCACCAGACTTCAGCAATCGGTGTGATCTACCCCATGTCAATGCACATGCTCCACCAGCTAGCCAATGAGGAGTGGGCGGCAAGGCCCCGCATAATACAGGTCTGGCCGGCCATGGTCAGTTGCCATGCCTGGGCTAGCCGACCATGAATATATACTCTCCTAGGGTATGGCCAGCCAAGCTTTGGCCATTCTGACGCTGCAGCTCAATCTAGAAGGGCCAATCAACCAGGCCCTCACAACAATAGAACCTTTTGTGCAATCATAGTTGGATCAAATATGAGACATGCTAAAGGGTTTGGCTAGCCCAAAACCATTAGACTTTGAGCTGGACAGATCAAGGGGCACACCCTTCTTGGCATACATCAATGCCTTTCCCTTGCCCAAGTTTAAGATGCCGACTTGGAAGATGTACACGCGGAAAGAAGATCCCCTAGTACACCTGAAGTACTTTGAGATCCAAATAGATCTCCAACAAGTATCTGAAGATGTGTAATGCTGAATCTTTCTAGCAACCCTAGCTGAAATAGCCCAACAATGGTATTTCAAGCTCGCCCCAGGAAGATTTAATTCTTGGGAAGAGCTTTCCCAAGAGTTCTACATTCAGTTCTCTGCTTCAAGTACCTTCACGAGTGGAGGATCTTGTCGAAATAAAGAAAAGACAAGGTGAACCTTTGAAGGACAACATTCAATGGTTCATGGCTAAGGCCACCAAGGTCAAAGGCCTGAGCAAAGAAGGTCAATATACGACCATACTCGGAGGCATCCTACCGTTAAGTGACTTTCGGAAAGATATTAGGAGGATCTCAACGAACAACATGGAAGAGTTCCTTGAGCGAGGAAATGGCTTCATAAAGTTGGAAGAAGTCATCTGGCAAGCCTAAACAAGAGGGTAGGTCAACGATGAACAAACATAGAGCCTCATAACACCCTAAGCACTGTCCAACATGCCGACCAGCGGAGATGATCTCTGTCAATTCTCTAACAATGAGAATGGTGGAGGCAAGCGCACTAACAATCGCTCTGACCAACAAAATGGCAAAAGAGGGAAATTCAATGATTCCCTTATACCATGAAGTCTAAGGGAGAAGGAGGAGAAGTTCACATGCTTCACTCTCCTACAGAAACTCCCAAAGCAAAGCATGCCAAGGCAAGTGCAGCAAGGGAAGTTAGCAACAGGAAGTCACAAGGCTGGCCTCCATCTTTGAAGGTTCTCTGAAGGCTAGCCTCCATCCCCCAAGGTTGTCCTCCATCTCCAAAGGTTAGCCTCCTCTCACCAAAGCTAGTAGGAACATGACCTGCCAGATCTTGGCAGGAGCATGACCTGCCAGATCCTAGCAAGACATGGCCGGCCAGACCTCAACCTACAGGCATTGTATGACCAGCCATCCTGCACCCTGTAGTGCCATGACTTGCTAGGTGCCAACTGTTGGGTTTTGTGCCCTAAATAAAACCCATTACAATCTGATTAGTTATCAATCTAAGAAATTTGAAGTGATTTATGTTTGCATGAATTTTTCATGCTTATGGTTTAATATATGTTTAATATATGCACAAAATCAGTTAAGTCCAGAACATATATTTATTCACAATTACAGTATTGTCAACACAGTGGAATGTGATTGTGATTATATGATTCAAAAGACTAAGTCCCTGTTTCATTAGTGTTTTGGATTTACACTGATGTGATAATCAGCGATGATGTGTACTTACACTTGGAGTAAGTGTTATGTTCTTTCCAGGACATTGGTAAAGTATACTGGTTTCGAATGTATGGAGTATATATTGGACTGGACCGATATTGAACTTAGTTAAGGTATTATAAACTTACCGTTGTATCTTTCCAAGTCAATATCACTAGTTGATCTTAGATTAAAAGAATCTAAATCCTGATATGCTTAGGCTCAACTAAGGAGTGTTATTCATGTTCTTTGATTTATTAGTTAAGCCTACTTTTGGGTCAGGGTGATACGTATATTTTGGGAACATGATAGTATGATTGAGTGGGAGCGCTGAACATAAATATGGAATCTATAGCTTCTACTGGTGTATAGAAGTCAAGTGATGATTCCCTTCGAATAGCTAAATAGAAGTAAATGGATGAGCTCTTGTTTCAGCGACTAATTCTTAGATCACTAAAACATCATTTACAGGTAGCTAAGTGTTTTAAGGGGCCAAATACATTGAGGAGTGAAAACGGTAAATTTATCCCATCTCGATGTAAATCATTTATATAGAGGATCTTTGATCACATTAAGATTATAACAATAACTAAATGAGATAGCATCTCTATATCGTGGAACATATAGAATGCTCTATATAAGTCTGAGAGTGCAATTCCAAGTTCTAAGAGTGGATTCAACAAGGAATTAATAAGTTAGGAATTTACTTAGTAAATTTGGTTCGCTTATTGGAAGCTCAGCATTATAGATCCATGGTCCCCATTCTAGTTGAGACCATACTGCTTGTAAGACTCAATAATTGATTTATGATTAATCAATTATAATTCTAAAGATAGACTATGTCTAATTTGTGAATTTTCACTAAGCTGGGGTGAAATTGTAAAGAAAAGAGATTCTAGGTTTATTTATTAATTAAGAGGCTCTATATGTCTAATTAATAATTATATTAAATGACAATATTATTTAATAATCTATTTTACTTATTAAATAATTAGTTTTGGCCTTTAAATGGTTAGAATTAGAAAATTGGCGTTTTTGAGAAAATAGAAATAAAAATTGTGAAAACTGCAAAATCCAAGTGAGGCCCATTAAAACCTATGGCCGGCCACTTGATTGAGTTTTTCCAATTAATATTTTCATTATTTTAATTCCAAATAATTACTAACCTAAACCTAGTAGTTGCCTATAAATAGAAAGTGATGGCTCAGTCAAAAAACAAGTTTTTAAGAGTTTGTTAGTAATTCAAAAGATTGCCTTTCAGAAAAGTGAGCCTTCCACTTTCTCTCTATAGCCGACCCTACCTCTCTCTCTTTTCTTCTTCATAATTTTGAAACCTCTTAGTGATAGAGTAGTGCCTACACACAGCAAGTGATACCTCAATCATAGATTGGAAGACTATGAAGGATCACATTCAAAGAGAAGGACGTTCGGGCTTAGATCTTGATAATACTCTGCGACAAAAAGGATACAAGGGTTAGAGATCTAACTGGAAGGAGACATATTATTCCGCTGCAACCAATGTAAGATTTTCTTAACTATATATGTGTTTAATTATCGTTTTAGAAAGTTCATATTTAGGATGTTAAACAACTTACTTGTGAGTAGATCTAAGATCCTGGTAAAATAAATTCCAACAACTGGTATCAGAGCCATGGTAATTGATTTGCTTGCAAGAAATTTGGACTTAAAATGATTTGTATGTGATTTGGATGGTTTCATGTTGATCTATGTGTTATATGATGATTGATTGATGTTTGTGAATTTTTGTGAAAAATAATTGAAATTCTGTTTCTGGAATTATTTTTATTGGCTAGTTTGGAAAAAATTAAGCAATTTACTTTTTTACAGAACTCAATTTCCATTTTATTTGAATTAGTTATGAATTTTTGAAAATCAGAAAATATCGGGATGGTGTCACCCAACCTACGCGCGCGGATGAGGGTGCAACCCTCGGCTGCACGCGCTCAGACAAGATGCTCGACCGAACTTCCTCGGTTAGGACAAGATCCTGTCTGAAATCGTCTCTTGTGCGCGCGAAGAGGCTGCATGCAGCCTCCTGCGCCGAGGGACTTCGGTCAGCCTTCACAGCATATACGCGCGGACAGTATGCAATGCATACTGTCTGTACCACTTGCAAATTTTTTCGTTTTCTTCGATTTTTCATGCTATTTCATGGAATTAACTTCCGATTTTTTGTGTAGTTTTGTATTTTGATTTTTACTTTTCAATTTTCAAATCTATTCATCAGAAATAAATTAATTTAATTTTTTTAAAATTAATTTTAGATAATAGTGTAATTTGAATTTGAAAATAGGTAAAAATCTATCTTTTTGCTTGATTTTTATCTTATTTTTAAATTTGATTATTTATCTTATTTTTTTAAAATTTAAGGTCAGATATTAAATTTTTTAAATTAATTTTTTTTAAAATAATTTGACCTTATTTAAATTTAAAATAAGATTACTATAATCATGATATTTTGAATAGAAATAAGATATTTTGCTAACTTTTAAATTTTGTTATTTTTTTATTTAAATTAGATTATAAAATCAGAAAAGGATATTTATTTATCATTTTTTTTATTGAATATTTAAATTATAAAATAACATGAAATTTTTAAAAGTGGTCAGCAAATTTTTGAAATGATATTTAGGTTAGTTGAAACCTAATTTTTCAAAATTGTAGGTTTAATTTTAAATATTATTTTATTTTAATTTAAAATCCAAAAAATATTTTTTTTATTATTATTTATTATTTTCGAAAAATTAATTATTTAAAATTAAATAAATCCTACATCCAACTATCGAGTTCAACTTGTTGTAGGAGTATGTGTTTTAGCTTATGTGTAAGTTTTATAAAACCTGTTATTACTTGATCTAAATTGCCATGGTTAACTTTTTGACAGGTCCAATGATCTGATTTTAACCCATGGTTCAATTGTCAATAGGTCAATTAAATAATTTGTAACAGGTAAATTTTACATTCTTCTTTCATCTGTGTATGACCTAAAAACATGATAGGGTCCATCCAAATTTGTGCGCCTGTGTGGGCCTATATGTTTATTTTATTATAGATGCATATAGGTTGTTGCTAAATAAAATGTCACACCCTGATAAGTTTTATTTAGGTCCATTTAGTTTTTGGGCCTATTCAATTAATAACAGTTATTTATTTTAAGGTTAAATTCCTCTCTTTTGGGCCTTGTGTGAGAGTTGGGGGCCAATAGAAGTGGGTACGACATACTGAACCCAGCTCCCCCTCACATGAACTACCCCAATTGTGAAGGCCCATTTGCCTGATTTGAATAACTATGCTAGGTTAATTAAATTAGTTTAACCTAATAAAATTGATTAGCAACATAATTAACTTTTAAAATATATGAAATTTATCTTCATTTTAATATATTTTAAAGTTAATTTTAAGAAAAGCACTCTTAGTTTTTTAGATATTATTTCTAGATAAACTATTTGTATTTTTCTTGTATTTAATTAAATAAAGAATTTTAACTAACTAGATTCTTTCTGAAGCTTATTCATTAAATATTCCTATTTAAGTTATAAATTAGTTATTTTAACTGATTTTTCTTATCTAACTTAAATTTGAATATTTTTTGAATTTAAAATTAAGTTGAGCAATTCTAGGAATTGGTTATTGAAGATTCTTGAGATATTTTTTAAGTTAGTTTTAAACTTAAAATGGAATATTTTTCAAATTAAGTGGTTACAACTTAATTTTGATATTTAATTGAATTCAAATTTGAAAATATTTAAGTTTTAGATTCTTTCTATAACAATTTAAATTAGATATTTTTCAAATATTTTTTTTTTTTTGAAAAGATACTTACTTAAAATGAGATATTTTCTAGATAGTTATTTCTAGACTACTGATTATTTCTAATATTAAATAGAAAATATTATACATTGTGAAATTAATTATTTTATTAAACTAGAGATTAATAATTAAGCCTTCTCTACACTTCATTATTTATTTCTTGAATTTAATACATTTAATTAAATTGAAAAATTAAATATCTAAGTTGATTTTCATCATGATACTTAAATATTTTTTTTTCATGACACTTAATTAAATAGAAAATTATTTTAAGTTGAAATTTATTTTTACAACTTAAATTTGAATAATTTTCAAAATATATTTTATTTATTTTATTAATCAAATTCGAAATTGCATTTAATTATGCAAGATAATTTTTGAATTTATCTTGAAAAATAGATTAAAGTTGTAAATTAATTATTTATTTTAATTAATTTTTGAACCAACTTAAATCAATGATTTTTTTCATTTAATGATTAATTTAAAATAAATGAACTAAAATATATTATTATTAGAAATTGAATTAATTAGTCAAAAATAAAATCTAGATAGATAATATTTTTGCTTGAAGTATTTTTTCTAGTAATTATTATTTAAGTATTTCGAAAATAGTATAGTATTATACTTTCTTTTTCAAAATACAATAAATATATTCTTATGAAAATTTAAATTTGAGTTGCAAATTAATTTAAATTAATACAACTTAAACTAAATAATTTTCTTAATATTTATTGGAAAATTAATACTAAGATGGAAATAATTCAATTTATTTTCATAACCATCTAAGTATAATTTTATAAATATTAAATTAAATTCTATTTAGAGTTTTATTCTAAATTTGATATTTAATGAATATATCTATTATAAATAATAAAAGAAAATAAACTTTAAATAATGAGCTTTATTATTATTAAGATATTCGATCTCCATTGTTGGTTTTACATAGCTTTTGTTTTAGTGAGTAATCATCCCTAATGGGGGAACGTTCATTAGCAAGTTAGCACCGTTTAATCTCGAAAGATAAGTATATTTGTAAGTGTTTTATATGGTATTGATCACCCTAATAGTGGCGACGGTATTTGACTTACAAAATATGAAACAACGGTGGAAGGATATAAGATAGAATAGCCTTGACTCTCGCCTAAACGGGACAACGCTGGATTCCAATCTTGATCGAATAAAAGGTTGCTAAAATATTTATTATTTTAGATGAGCTGACAACTCTATTCAATGGATGGTAGCTTTGACTCTCGCCTAAACGGGACACTGATATCAGTTTGTTGAAAACCTTGGAAATTATTTAGGATTGTATTTTTTAGTATTTTCTCTTGTCATTCCTACTTGCTATGTGCTAATAATTTCTGAATTGGATTTTGTGTTAAACCATAATTGATTTCTATTTATTATTTTGTAGTATCCTGTATAGCCATGTCAAATCCCATGTTATCACTCTTGACTGAAAATAAGCTAAATGGATCTAACTTCCCAAAATGGAATGAGAACATTAATATTGCTCTCATAGGTGAAAGTGCCCTGTTTGTGTTAACTGAGCCGTCGCCTGAACAGCCGGGTGACAATGCAACTAAAGCTATGAAAGAGAAGTTCGAGCGTTGGCAGAATGCTAACAATAAAGCTCGATACTTCATGCTTTCCAGCATGGTTGACACCTTAAAAACAAGGTTTGCAAAAACCGACGCGGCTGCAGAAATTATGACGTAGTTAACTGAGATATTCGATATGGCATCTATTTAGTCTCGCTTTGACGCGACTAAGAAATTCATCAATGCACGGATGGAACCCCATCAGAATGTGCGTGATCACGTTCTCCTAATGGCAAGTTATTTCCAGGAAGCCCAGAATCATGGTGCTCAAATGGATCACACAACTCAAGTAAGCCTTATCTTGAATAGTCTGACTCCAGCTTTTCTGCCATATACATCAAATTATTTCATGAATAAAAAGGAGATAGACTTTCATGCGTTAGTCAATGACCTTCAAACATATGAAAATTTGATTGGAGGACCCAAGAAGAAAGGGAGTAAACCTTAGAATTCTGGAAATGGTAATGGGACGATTAAACCTGAGGCACGTGTAGCCTCTACTTCAAGACCCAAGACAACGAAGAAGTGGAAAAATACCAAGAAGCGAGCCAAAGCTGTGAACACAGTTCAGAACAAAAAGGTTGCTGCTACTGGTGATGCACTAAAAAGAAAATGTTTCTACTGCAATGAGAAAGGCCATTGGAAACCCCAATGTCCTAAACTTCTTGCAAAGAAACAAGGTATTTCTTTCTATAAACTGATGAGCTTTAGTGAATTATTATCCAATTGGATTATTAATTCTGGACTACTAACCTTGTTTATTTGTTTTTTTTCTTCTTATTATAGCCCAAGCTGCTTGAACTCAGATGCTATCTTAGTGAGTTGAATCAAAAGCTGGACAAAGGGGTGGAGTTCGTCCAAGATAAAGATGAAGCTCATTTATTAATTTATTTATTTTTGAATTAATTGTTTTAGTTTAAAAACAATTTGAATTTCGAATATTTGTTTGGGATTTTTATTCCCTGTTTTTCTCATAATGTTGCAATACAATTTTTCATTAATTTTATAATTTTCTTTTACAAATAAATTGCAATTTATGAGATTGAGCTTCATCTACCTTATCTTAAATTACCAATTATATTTATATGTTTGTATGTGTAAGTGTTTTTATTATTGGTACAAATTCTATAATATTTTAAACTCTTCATAGAGTTATTATTACATAAACACTAGAAATTATTTCTATGTTTATGAATAATTGTTAATTCTAAAACAATTATTAAGAATTTGTTTAATAAAAGGATCTTTTGATCTGATAGGGTTTGTTTTATGTTAGTGCAAGTGGGAGTTTGTTGGGTTTTGTGCCCTAAATAAAACCCATTACAATCTAATTAATTAGTTATCAATCTAAGAAATTTGAAGTGATTTATGTTTGCATGAATTTTTCATGCTTATGGTTTAATATATGCACAAAATCAGTTAAGTCCAGAACATATATTTATTCACAATTACAGTATTGTCAACACAGTGGAATGTGATTGTGATTATATGATTCAAAAGACTAAGTCTCTGTATCATCAGTGTTTTGGATTTACACTGATGTGATAATCAGCGATGATGTGTACTTACACTTTGAGTAAGTGTTATGTTCTTTCCAGGACATTGGTAAAGTATACTGGTTTTGAATGTATGGAGTATACATTGGACTGGACCGATACTGAACTTTGTTAAGGTATTATAAACTTACCGTTGTATCTTTCCAAGTCAATATCACTAGTTGATCTTAGATTAAAAGAATCTAAATCCTGATATACTTAGGCTCAACTCAGGAGTGCTATTCATGTTCTTTGATTTATTAGTTAAGCCTACTTTTGGGTCAGGGTGATACGTATATTTTGGGAACATGATAGTATGATTGAGTGGGAGCGCTGAACATAAATATGGAATCTATAGCTTCTACTGGTGTATAGAAGTCAAGTGATGATTCCCTTCGAGCTTAGCTAAATAAAAGTCAATGGATGAGCTCTTGTCTCAGTGAATATTTCTTAGATCACTAAAACATCATTTACAGATAGCTAAGTGTTTTAAGAGGCCAAATACATTAAGGGGTGAAAACGGTAAATTTATCCCGTCTCGATGTAAATCATCTATATAGAGGATCTTTGATCACATTGAGATTATAACAATGGTTAAATGAGATAGTATATCTATATCGTGGAACATATAGAATGCTCTATATAAGTCTGAGAGTGCAATTTCAAGTTCTAAGAGTGGATTCAACAAAGAATTAATAAGTTAGGAATTTACTTAGTAAATTCGGTTCTCTTATTGGAAGATCAGCATTATAGATCAATGGTCCCCATTCTAGTTGAGACCATATTGCTTGTAAGACTCAATAATTGATTTATGATTAATCAATTATAATTCTAAAGATAGACTATGTCTAATTTGTGAATTTTCACTAAGCAAGGGTGAAATTGTAAAGAAAAGAGATTCTAGGTTTATTTATTAATTAAGAGACTCTATATGTCTAATTAATAATTATATTAAATGACAATATTGTTTAATAATCTATTTTAGTTATTAAATAATTAGTTTTGGAATTTAAATGGTTTGAATTGGAAAATTAGCGTTTCTGAGAAAATAGAAATAAAAATTGTGAAAACTGCAAAATCTAAGTAAGGCCCATTAACACCTATGGTCGGCCACTTGATTGAGTTCTTCCAATTAACGTTTTCATTATTTTAATTCCAAATAATTACTAACGTAAACCTAGTAGTTGCCTATAAATAGAAAGTGATGGCTCAGTCAAAAAACAAGTTTTTAAGAGTTTGTTAGTAATTCAAAAGATTGCCTTACAGAAAACTGAGCCTTCCACTTTCTCTCTATAGCCGACCCTACCTCTCTCTCTTTTCTTCTTCATAATTTCGAAACCTCTTAGTGATAGAGTAGTGCCCACACACAGCAAGTGGTACCTCAATCATAGATTGGAAGACTGTGAAGGATCACATTCAAAGAGAAGGACATTCGGGCTCAGATCTTGATAATACTCTTCGATAGAAATGATACAAGGGTTAGAGATCTGAGTGGAAGGAGACATATTATTCCGCTGCAACCAATGTAAGGTTTTCTTAACTTTATATGTGTTTAATTATCGTTTTAGAAAGTTCATATTTAGGATGATAAACAACATACTTGTGAGTAGATCTAAGATCCAAGTAAAATAAATTCCAACACCAACAACTCTACCTAAATCTCAAGTGGCATGATACTTAGGGGTCGTCATTGGTAACCCCATATTGCAAGCGAGACTAGCAATGCTAGGGAGCGGTATGCTCAGACACTCCGTCACGATCCTAATAGTGACATCCTGGTAGGCAAAGAATGAGACTCTAACCAACCAAAGCTTGGAGAGCCCACAAGCTCTTTCCCAAAAAGAGATCCAGGATACATGGTGGACATAATAGCCTCCTTCAACATTCTTTTCAAATCAACATATGAAAAGATGGGGCTCCAACTGACTAATTTGGCACCCTGCAATCAAGTGATGTATGGCCTCTTTGGCCAAGGCATCGCACCCATTGGGTATATCTGATTACCTCTCACTATTGGAGAAAATCCAACCACCAGAACTCTGATGGCGCAGTTCGCCATAATTGACGTTCCCTTAGCTTCCAACACCATGATGGGCTGACCAGCCCCATACAACCTGAAGGCGGTAACATCCATCTACCACCTCTGCCTGAAATTTCCAACAAGGCAGGGGGTAGGATGTTTAGAGGAGACCAACAATCTGGCTGTCACTATTACAACTTGGCCTTGTCCAAAGCCAAGAAAGAGAAGATGCAACTACCAAATAAGGAGCATACAAGCTTCATGATAGACTTAGGCCTATACTACTACAAAGCCATGCCCTTCAGGGTTGAAGAATGTACGGGCCACATATCAAAGGCTTGTGAACAAAACGTTCAATGATCTTATCGACCGCAACATGGAGGTGTATGTGGACGACATGCTTGTCAAGTCCAAAAAGGTTAAGGGCATATGGAGGACCTAGACAAATGCTTCAGAATCCCCCAAAGCTACAACATAAAGCTCAACCCCCTTAAATGTTCTTTCAGAGCAAACTCAGACAAGATCCAAGCCCTTTTGGACATGAAGTCGCCCATAACCATCAAGGAAGTACAGAGCCAAACAGGACGCATTGCTGTACGAAGCAAATTTGTGTCCAAGTCTACTGAAAAAATGTGTACCCTTCGTCAACATTCTCAGAGGCAACGAAAAATTCGAGTGGACGAAGGTATGTGAAACCGCATTCAAGAAGTTGAAGAAATAATTGGCTCAACCACCTATGTTTCCTAAACCCCTAGACAATGAAGGTCTAGGTGTGTGCCTAACAATCACAAAACATGTTGTGAGTGATGTCGTCACAAGAGAAGAAGGCGGTGTACAACACCCTGTATACTACATCACTAGGAGACTAATCAATGCTAAAAGTCAGTACCCACTCATGGAAATGTTGACCTACAACTTGCTTTTGGCTTCCAGAAACTAAGGCCATACTTCCAGGCACACCCTATAAAGGTGTACACTGATCAACCTTTGCGGTAGGCTTTACAAGAACTGAAGCATTAGGCTCACCACTCAAGTGAACCACTGGGACTCAGTCAATATAAGGCCACCTGTCAACCAAGCATGGCCAACAAAGGCCAACCTCTTGCCAACTTCATGGATAATCATATAAGCATGTCTCCTCAAATCTCTCAAGGTGTAGGAGAAAAGTAGGAGCCAAAGAAGAAGTGAGAAAGAGCAAGACAACTCAACCCAAGAGGTGCATTGACCACCTTGGCGGCAGTGGATGCACGAGGCAACAAGGTCAGTTTCAAAGCTTCTAACAACGGGGCTGAACATGAAGCTCCAAATATTGGCTTCAGGCTAGCACACGAAGCGCGGGCTGACCACCTAGACATACACCACGACTCTCAACTAGTCGTAGGTTATGTCCTAGGTGAATATACAGCTCAATACAATAAGATGATGGCCTACTTGAGCTAATATCAAGACTTGTTAAGTCAACTCAAAGGTTGTACTAAGAGGCAAGTCCCCCAAAGACGACACGACAGTCGATGCACTCGCTCGACTAGCTAGTTGTGCCTTAACAACCAAGGCAAACTTGGTGCCTGCTCAGTTCTTTTAAGAACTAAGCCTCCCTATTTCAAAATAAATAGACTTGCTGGACAATCAACATGGATACACCTACAGCAGCATACCTCCAAACACCTTTCCAGAAAGCAGGGATTAGGGAGGTAATTGTAGGGTGTCCAATCCTGCACAACATAATGCACATGCATGGTATCCCAATGCCACCTCAAAGAAGTGTTACCAAGAAAGAAGCTAAATAACTATTGACAAGAGTGCACAAAGGCTCTATAGAAATTATGCCAGGGGCAAAGCCAACCGAGTGTAGAAGGGATCAAACTGCAGCATCGACCTGGCTTCTAAAAGGCTGGCAGACCATGACCTCAGAAAGCTGACCGGCCAAAGAATCAACAACCTGGCCGGCCATTACCTTCACAAGTTGGACAGCCATAACATCATTCAACAGGCTAGGCAATGCTCCCTCAACGTGGCTGGGCACCTTGTCATTACCAAGGCTAGCCCGATCCACCAACAGTCTGCTCTCATACTTCTAGTTTACAGTGACCAAGAGGTAAAACCACATCTTGCTAGCAGGATCCCTTGACAAAAGGGAAAGAAGAAGAGAACAAGCCAACTCAAAGCAGCATGTCTGCCCACAAAGAGTTACCAGGCCCTTCAACAAACAAATCGAGAAAAGAATTCTTTGTAAGATATTTACTCCCTGAAGAATATTACTTGACAGCAAAGACCCTACAACAAGCATGTTCGGACCAAACTGAAAAGGTCCGCACCATGTTACAAGATAACAGTAAAGGTGCATACAGGTCTGGCAAGTACAACGAGAACTTGGAGTTGGTACTTCTACCTAAATACTAAATTAGGGAACATCTCAGGAAGTAATCTCACTAGCCAACTTGTCAATCAGTTCCTCTAATGTTTCACTGTGTAGGGACCCATAAAAGAGCTAGTACCCATTGCTTTCAGGATGGCCTCCCATCACTCTTTAGTGATGGTCGTTGCGCGGTAAGCCGCGCAGGGGTAGCCACTACGTGATTTTAAAAGTGGACACTAAGCTGTAAGCTTTTGTTACACATAAGACCAACTGTGTCTAAACTACTTACTAAAAAAGATAACTTCATAAAGTTATTCTTTGCCAGTTCCACATGCGTACACCAGGTAGAACTCCAAGAAAATTCCTATGTAAGGTCTATGAAACTTGTTGAATTGTAAGTGACCAAGAGACTGTAAGTCTGCGTGTTCACTTGGGAGCACCTACACTGTACAATGCATCAAACTAGCACGTAAAACTTATGTAGAGAAATTTTTACACATGGAATAAGCAACTAAACCTGCCTCTAAGTCAAGTACATGCATACTTTGGCTTGACATAAAGAAAAGTAAATTCGGATACTTTCATGTCAAGCTCATAAGAAGATAGCCAAAACGATCATATGTCCATGATAAAAGGCTTTAAGGCTAAATGGTAGGAGTGTTAGAAAATAGAGGGCCTATAGGCCAAAGCAAGAACATGAAAGCCTTGAGGCCGAATATGAAATCGGTTCACATGCATGAGGCCAAGGCCCTGCAAGAACCGTATAGCTAGAAAAGAATCGAACATAGTTCCTATAGGGACCACATACCAGACAACGGCTAAGGTAGAGTTCCTTACAAGTTCCAAGCCATAGACAAAACTCTAGGAAATTGTACCTAAGGGTACTTGCCAAACCATGTTAGTGTACAAGCTGGATATCAACAAAGTACAAGTCTCAAGTGTAACAACTTGGATGAATGTTGAGTCATAAGTTGAACATTCGACTATAAAGACTCACCATTAAGTTTCATACAGAGTATCTAATGGAACCACATATGAGACTAAGGTTGCATATACCTACAGGGCCATGATAGATTCTTGTCGAAGTCAAAAGAGGACAGAAACTGGATACCCACTTGCAACCAAGGCCCAGGTAGGCCAAGGTTCCCAAGCCTTGAAAGGGTCGACCAGCATCCCATGACTCAGCCAAGAATAGGCCAGGGTAACAAAACCCAGGCATGAACAGGCTAGCTTTATAGCAACTCCCATGATTAAGTCCTAGGGCCGGCCAGGTCTCAAGCAAGACCTCCCAGGCCGACCAAGGTTAGTTTTGAATCTAAATGTGTGTTTTCCTTTTGAAACTCGAATATGTGCCTCGTATTCTTTATGGCTCGAAGAGTCAAGAATCACAACAAGGCCAAAATCGAATATTTTCCATCAAAAAGTCACACATTATACATTCCAAAACTGTCATGAGGATCAATATACCAAGGAGATTACAAACTAACATGAGAATCAAAAAGTTTCCAAAAGCTTAAAAAGCTTGAAACTTGTTAATGGCAGGTACAAAGAAGAGATATCCAAGGAGAAAAAATGAGATGTATATAGAGAGAGAAGATCAAAGATCTAAAAGCATGCCATGAAAAATGCCAACACTCACCTAGACAAGGTTGCTCGACGGAGACTACTACAAACAAGACGAGAGCTAGAAAGTCCTTATCTGACCAAATGTTCAAACAAGGACTTAGGAGCAAATGTTATCCCAAATTTTGTCCACCTGACGTGGCATGTCTACGTAAGCCAAGACAGAGTACATGTCGAATACAACCTTACCAATAACAAGACAGGGTCTCCATACAAGGTATGGTGAAACGTCAAGCAGCAACCGAAAAGAGTGAAGCAAGCCATAAAGGAGTTGTACTAACATGTCTGGCCAGCCAAGAGAACCCTATGGGTCGGGCAAGGTGAGCTTGTTTGGCCGGCCAAGATTTGGGCACAAGTTAGCTGGCCAAAAGGTGACTTTCAGACCAAGGAGCCTTTGTTTGACCAAGGGTACCTGACCTCTACAAGGAAAAGGTGTAAAAAGCTAGCCTCCACTTGCCAAAGGCTGGCCTCTACATCCAAAGGCTGGCCTCCTCTTGGTAAAGCTGATAGGAACATGGCCTGCCAGACCCTGGCAGGAGCATGGCTGGCCAGGATTGACCTGGCAGGAGCATGGCCGGCTAGGATTGACCTGGCCAGGTGGATGGTAGGACAAGATTAACTTGGCAGGATTCTCTGTACAGCCTGATACATGGACTGCAAGCTACCTGCGACTTGAGCCCTTAAAAGTGTTGGAAATTATTTTACCAGGATCTTAGATCTACAAACAAGTATGTTGATTAACACCCTAAATATGAACTTTCTAAAACGATGAAATAAACACATATAAAGTTTAGGAAACCTTACATTGGGTGCAGCGGAATATAATGACTCCTTCCGTTCAGATATCTAGCCCTTGATTCCTTTCTGTAGCAGAGCATTATCAATATCTGAACCTGGATCTCTTTCTCAGAATCTTTGATGCTGAAACTCCTTTTGCTAAAAGTCTTTCTTCACGATCTTCCTCACTATGGTTGAGGTATCACTTGTTGTGTGTGGGCACTACTCTCACACTAAGAATTTTGAAATGGAAGAGGAAGAAGAAAGAGAAAGGGTCGGCCAAAGATAGGGAGAGAGAAAGGCTCAGTTTTTTCTCTGAAGGAAAAATAGAAATTTAAGTGTAATTTTCCTGAAGCCTTCACTATCTATTTATAGCATTCCACTAGGGTTAGGTTTGAATGATTTGGCATTAAAATAATGAAAATATAAGTTTAAATTCCCTACAAAAGTGGTCGGCCCTATACAAGTGGATTTGGGCCTCACTTTTTGCAATTTTGCAGTTTTATCTTTTCTGCATCTGATTTTCTCAAAAACGCCAATTTTCTAATTCAACCATTTAAATGCCAATTCTAACTATTTAATAACTATAAATAATTATTAAATAATATTGTCATTTATCATATTTATTAATTGAACCATACAAAGTATCATTATTAACAAATATGCCCCTAAAACTCTTTCTTTACAATTTTGCCCTTACTTAGTGAAAAATTCACAAATAGACATAGTCTAATTTGAGAATTATAATTGATTAATCAAAACCAATTATATGAGTCTTACAAGCAATATTATCTCAACTAGTGCGGGGACCATGGGTCTATATAACCGAGCTTCCAATAAGTAGATCAAGAATTTATAACCTAAATTCACTGACTTATTAATTCTTCGTTGAATCCACGCATAGAACTTAGAATTGCACTCTCAGTATATAGAATGCTCTATATGTTCCACCATATAGACACATCATTAGTTATCCATTGTTATAATCCTAATTTGATCAATGATCCTCTATATGAATGATCTACACTGTAAAGGGATTAGATTACCGTTACACCCTACAATGTATTTAATCCTTAAAACACTTAACCCCATATAAATGATATTTCAGCTTATGTGAAATGAGATCTCCACCATTAATTTTCGTTTGGTCAAGCTCGAAGGTGATCATCCTTTACTTACTATTCGCCAGATAGAAGCTATAGATTCCATGTTTATGTTAGCGCTCCCACTCAATTGCACTACCGTGTTCCCAAAATGTACGTATCACCCTGACCTAAAAGTAGGCTGAACTAACAAATCAAAGAACACGAATCGCCTCTTGAGATTGAGCCTAATCATAACTGGATTAAGATCATTTGATCTAGGATCAACTAGGCGATATTGACTTGAATAGATATTACGGTAAGTTTAATAATCTAAGTCAAAGTTCAATATCGGTCCCTTCCGATGCATACTCCATGCATCCAACCTGAGCTTTACTTTAACCAATGCTCTGGAAAGAACATAGCACTTCTCCAAATGCAAGTAAACTCTGTTGTAGATTATCATATCAGTAAAACCCTATGCCTGATAAATCTAGAAATCTTTATTCACATAGCCATGTTTACTTTCCAATGTGTTGACAGCACAATAAACAGGATCAAGTATGTGAAAAGGGTTTCAGATGAATTTATACATTATGCACATTTAATCATTAAATAAATCATGTGAACCATGCAAAATTAAATGTTATATATGACCTATATTAATAAGTAAATCTAATTATATTAAAATGAGTTTTATTTAGGGTATAAAACCCAACAAACTCCCACTTGCACTAATATAAAAAAAAATGTGCATTTCAAATAATCTCAACACCTTGATATACAAATCAAGTGTAGTAGTAGTAAACTCCTCGTAATAGGATCTGAAAGGTTGAATTAAACACAACCTTTTCTCCACTATTACTCTTCCTTAATCACAAAATCATTAATAATGTGAAGTTCCTCTCTATATGTCTACTCTCTTGGGATGCTGGATTCTATACCTTTGGCAACTACTTCTTGGTTATTCAAGAAGTAACACTAGTAGTTAAGGCAATTTGAAATGGTGCTAAAGATGTATAGAACTTTCCTTAGACTGAATAAGTACCTTTCCTGCAACTTTAACAATCAGTCCCTTTCTGGTAGACCTAGAGACTTCAGATAAGTTTTTACACTTCTCCAAAATCACTATTCCACCCCCAGAGTAATCACCATCTTATCAGAAAGATTTTCTAGCACAAAGGCGAATTTCGAAATTTGATATGGTGTAGTCTAAGAGTTTTAAACACACTCTTATAGACTAACATATAGTTCCTCTTCTTAATCTTAAGATTTACTTGATTGTCTTCCAATGTTCTTCTCCTGGATTAATCTGATACCTACTCATTACTCCCACTCAACAGCAGGTGTCTGGTCTAAGGCATACAAAAGCATATCTAAGACCTCTCACTGTTGATTTAAGAAATTCTTTCATGGCTTTATCTTTTCTGGAATAGTTAACACTTTTCCTTAGATAAAATCTATGCCTAGAAGTCGAGAAGCTTCTATAGATTGCCATTAGAAAGAAAATGCTTCAGCATCTTACTAAAGTAAGTTGCTTGCATTAGAGAAAGTAATTACCAGGTATACCATAAGCCATAGGTTTAGATAAACTCAAACCTATAATACTAGGAACAGGAAGTTTTGTTAAGTCCATTGAATAGGCTTATAAACGAAAATTTCCATTTATGTTCTTGTAATAGAAAACTTTAGGCTATTCCATGTGAATGGATTAAACCATAGTTCTATTGGCTTTGCTTCTTAGTTTCTTATCTTGACAATCCATCAATTGTTTAAACTCACAATGGATTTTAATCACTAGTGTCTTCCAAGAAGGTGAGTTCCTAGAAACTCTCCCACTACGACAAGGTACCGTGAATTATGTTTAAGAAAACTAAATGGTATTTGAAAAACCGTGTTTTTGCAAATGTCAGTTGTATATAAGAAAATATAAAAACTGGATGCGTTTCCAGAAGCAAAAAGTAATTCTGCTACAGCAAAACGGAACAGGCAGAATATAAAATATTTGCAAAAAAATAAATAACTTGACACAAGAGATTTATACGTGGTATTTGTGTTCTCACGAACACTCCTAGTCCACAGGGCCACGCCCAGAGAATGAAATCAATTAATAA
Organism: Cannabis sativa; assembly: GCF_029168945.1. Lineage (NCBI taxonomy): Eukaryota > Viridiplantae > Streptophyta > Magnoliopsida > Rosales > Cannabaceae > Cannabis > Cannabis sativa. The sequence continues at coordinate 75,490,426 of NC_083602.1, forward strand.
AGTATCAAAATTACAAAGACAATTGACTTAAACAAGTTTAGACTCCCTCTAAAGTATTACCGCAATCCTTTGTAATCCACTTTATGAATCTGACTTCTTGAAACACATTCAAGCCCGAACTCCCTTCGTCTTTGAAGTGTGAGTGCTTACTTCCTCCCGAAGTAAGGCTTCAACAAGTCTTCTCCCGAAGACCAAGTGCTTACTTCCTCCCGAAGTAAGGCTTTACCAAGTCTTCTCCCGAAGACCAATCTCTTGTTCAGTCAAGTAGTTCTTCACAACCTCTAGGACAGAGTAAGAACAAAAATAGAACAACTAGAACCTAGATGAACAACTAGGCTCTCACAAAACAAAGAAACACTCTTCTCTCAAAAAGATAAATGCAAAAAATGATTAATGGAAGAGTTCATTCGAATCGTTGCTCTCTAGGCTCTATTTATAGAACATAGAAACCAAAGAGGCAACCACAAGTTCGAATCTACAGCTGTACAAAAACTTTCCTAAGAAAACACGATCTGCTACATCAGATTCGGATGCTGACGCAGCAAATCTGACCAGAAACAGGAAACTTGCTAAAAACGGGTCCGATCTTCTATCAATGCTTGATTCCTGCCAAAAACAGATTAGATATTCTGATTGTACCAAGATACAATCGAAATCAATAAGGAAAAGGCAATAAACAAAGTTTCCCTAAAAAAGACAACTTTCCAAAAGAGAATTTCTTCTCTTTTAAGAAGTTTTCAACAAAGGAAAATTCAGCTGAAAGTGTAACTTTCCTAACAAGGAAAAGGGCAACTAAAAACCGAATTTAAAAGGTAAGAATCCGAAAATGAATGCTCAACAATCTTACCATAAATAGAAAAATTATTCTGTCAACTAACTTGCCAAAAAAGGACTTTACAATCTCCCCCTTTGGCACTTTAGATGAACAAAATAATTTTTAACAAAAAGTACCTGCAAGACAAAGTTAGCAAGAGCAAAAAATACTACTCCCCCTGAGTAACACAACCGAATATCACAAAGAAACTAAAAACGAGCTAACTTTAAAAGATATGTTCACAAGTACTAACCAACCACAACTCCCCCTGAAAAAATGGTCCAGAGTTGGGCAAACAAATTAAAAATAAATATCTCTCCCCCTTTTTGTTTATCGGAGTGCCAAAGTAAACAAAAATAGAAAAATAGAGATAAGTTCAAACAAAAGCAAAGAAAAAACAACTTAGTCTCGGTAGAATTTAACCAAAGAAGTCAATTGCTTGGACATCTCATACTGAACTTCTTCCATTGCTGCAAGTCGATTGTTCACATTCTGAACTTCTGACTTGACTTCCAGGAGTTCTGCTGCAGCAGAACTTGAACTTGCAGCAGCAGCAGCTCCAGCCTTTGGCCGTTTTTGAAACACACCATCAAAGTATTCAGAGGGTTGGAATGTAGGTCCACTGATAGGATGCTCAAGTGTTTCATGTGATTGGGCCACATTCTACTGAGAAGATAAAACCTTATAGATTAGATTTGGAAATACAAGTTTAAAGGTTGGCTTTTTACCTCTTCAGAAGGAGACAATCTGGTTCAGAATGTGTGAGGCCAAATCAATTGAAGTTCCAGAGGTGATGCGGTATAAAAGTGAAGCCACATCTTGAGACACTACGGTCTTGTTGGAATTAGGAACCCAATTGCTTAAAGCAAACCGCATAACAGATGCATGAGCAAAAGTGAGGTGAGTGATTCGAAGACTCTCCCCTGGTTTCAATTCTGAATGAGCACCCGTGAGTTCAGAGAGCATCAACTCACGATCCATGGACATCACTGCATTGGAGACATTCTTGGGCAATTGCAAAGCTTGAGCAATATCCTTTTCAGAAAAAGAGAACCAATGACCCCTAACATAAACTCTTCGATATAGTCTAGAATTCTCATCAAGGAAATCATCAGTGAGATTAGCATAGAAATCCTTAACAATGTTTGCAATGTATCCAATGAAACCAGTGAGAGTGTTTTCCCATTGATGAAATTGAATAAACTTTACAATACCATAAACACGATGAGCATGCAAATCATAGTTCCTCTCACTTTCAAACTTACGGTTTGCATATAAATTCCAGTCACGTTCATTATCACGATAATAAAATTGAGGGCAACCAGACAGAGATGAAGGGACATTACCAGAAGAAGGTTCTTCCATAGGCTGCTTGCCTTTGGCAGCAGTAGAGGCCTTTGCTGCAGAAGCATATTTTGATCGAGGAGGCTTTGGCTCGAGTTTTGTGTCCTCACTGTCCTTCTCAGAATGAAGAGACGCTGATTTGTTTGAAGAGACTTCCATTGGATCCTCTTCTTCTGAACTTGAAGAGGCCGAAGGTGGATTAGTCTTGAGTTTCTTCTTGGCTGGAGGGACTGTCTTATCACGAGATTGAGAGGCTCGAAGTTCCTTCTCAGTAGAGGCTTGCTGGGCTCGTGTTCGTGTAGAAGGGCCTGTTGGAGTGGAGCCAGGAATTGATGCAGCAGGAGGGGGAACTGCCAACGGAGGAGGAGATTCCTTCGAAGATTCAGATGAAGAAGACCAGGTGCGAAGAGGTCTTACCGATTTGCGAGCAACTTGCTTGGGTGGACGTTTTGGCTTCTCGGTTTGAGATTCACGCTGGGGAAGCGATGAATCTCCAGGCTTTGCAACAGCAGGAGGATGAGCTGAAGCAGCAGGGGGAGCATTGGAAGGAGTTGCAACGGTTTCTTCTAACTTTTTAGTGTGCCCTAGATTCTTGGTTCTCACCATTTTGGATCTGAAAGAGAAGATGAACAGAAACAACACAAGGAACAAGAAATTGGGTTCGGGTAGGTGGTGAGTTAAATGACAAAGATTGATTTATATAAACTTGGAAGCAAGACAAGAAAAGGAAACCAATTTTGAAAATTTAAATGGAAACCGCCAGCCCATGAACACATAAAAGGAAACCGCCCACTCCTCAACTCCTTTCCCCTTTTTTTTAAAAAAAAAATAAAAGGAAACTAGAATTGCCAATAATATTTCCAAAAATAAAGCAATCTTTCAAGAATAAAGACACATTACCATATAAAGATTAAACTTTACTTGGAAAAAAATCAAAATAAATCTAAGAAGAATGAATGTTGATACTTACCATTTAAGCACAAGATTTCCTTAACCCATGAAGCAAGTCACACGCCATTTTTTTTTTTAGAAACCGAAAATAAAATACAATGTGTACAATAAATATATGAGATTCTAAACAAGCTATGTAATCAAATATCATTGAAAATTGACAAAATAAAATACATGTTATGCTTTTAAGGAAAATAACTAATTAGTATCTCAGGAACAAATCATACTTAATTGATGTTGAGGAAAAGATATGCATGTTACTAAAAATTGAGAACCAGGATTATCAATTTAATTTAATAGAGGAGACTTACAAAGTTGAACACACTTGTCAGACATAAGTGTGTGCAGTGAAAATAGGATCATTGTCCTTGGCAAGATTTTTCATTTTCGCCTTTTTCAATTTGATCCCGCAACTAGATGCTATCACACCATACTGAAGGTAGCCCTTTTCTATGGTAGTGCATCCTCATCATAGTTGCTAATTACAATGTTCCAACTTACTCAAAAGATGGCTTTCACACCTCAGTATGGGTAGCTCTATTCCAGCAAGGGGCCTGACAAGACTGAAACAAAAATTGCTCAACTCTGTATAAGTACATTTTTTTAATCCTAGGCATAACCAAAGAGTAACATGAACCTTTTAACACAACATCACAAAGTATGATAAGAATGAGATCCTAACTAATTATAATCCAAAAGCATAAATATGATTTGTCAAAATACAATGAAAGAAGATTAAAAGCTAGAGAAGAATCACATAACAATATTGTACAAAATTATGAACAAGAGAAATTTAAACAATGCAAACTCCCAAAGACTTTCTGAGGGAGTCAAAGCGACTTGCATCTAGGGCCTTTGTGAAAATATCAGCTAATTGTTTTTCAGTATCAACATATTCTAATTGCAAAGATTTATTTTCAACAAGTTCCCTGATAAAGTGATGCCTTATATCAATGTGCTTTGTTCTAGAATGTTGAACAGGATTTTTGGAAATATTTATGGCACTAGTGTTATCCAAAAAATAGTCAAAACACCCAATTCAAATCCATAATCAATCAACATTTGTTTCAACCATAATAGTTGAGTACAACAACGACCAGCAGCTATGTACTCAGCTTCGGCAGTGGACAAAGAAATGGAATTTAGTTTCTTGCTATGCCAAGATACAAGATTATTCCTAAGAAAGAAACACCCTCCACTTGTGCTCTTTCGATCATCAGCATTGCTTGCCCAATCTGCATCACTAAAACAAGCAAGATTAGAATTAGTATCTTTCGAGTACCAAATTCCATAATCAAGAGTGCTATTAACATATCGAATAATCCTTTTTACAGCTGATACATGAGATTCCATAGGATTACTTTGATATCTAGCACAAACTCCCACACTGTAACAAATATCAGGACGACTAGCAGTTAAATACAAAAGACTTCCAATCATGCTACGATAGAGTGTAGTGTCTACCTTTACTCCATTCTCATCTTTTGTCAATTTCAATGTGGTGCTCATTGGAGTACTTACCTGCTTAGTCGATTCAAGACCAAATTTCTTGACAAGGTTCTTAGCATACTTACTTTGAGATACAAATGTACCTCCTTCCATTTGTCTCACTTGAAGACCCAAGAAGAAAGTAAGCTCACCAACCATGCTCATTTCAAATTCACTTTTCATTTGATCAACAAAAACCTGCACTTCATGGTTAGATGTAGAACCAAAAACTATATCATTAACATAAATTTGAGCAATGATAAAATCAGATTTTATATGCTTGATGAAAAGAGTTTTATCCACACTACCTCTTTGATAATCATGAGAAAGTAAAAATTGAGTTAACCTTTCATACCAAGCTCGAGGAGCTTGTTTCAGACCATACAAAGCTTTTTCAAGCTTGTACACATGGTCTGGAAATTGAGGATCTTCAAATCCTTTTGGTTGCTCAACCTAAACTTCCTCATTCAAAATACCATTTAGGAAGGCAGATTTCACATCCATTTGAAACAATTTAATATTCAAAATACAAGCAATACACAAAAGTAAACGAATTGATTCTAATCTTGCAACAGGAGCAAAAGTTTCATCAAAATCAATACCTTCTACCTGTGTGTACCCTTGTGCCACCAAACGAGCCTTGTTTCTCACAATTGTACCGAACTCATCACTTTTATTTTTAAATAACCACTTTGTTCCAATTACATTTATACCTTTTGGTCTTCAGACCAAAATCCATACCTTGTTGCGAACAAATTGGTTGAGTTCCTCTTGCATTGCATTGAGCCATTCCTCAAAGGTCATGGCTTCCTTCACATTTTTCGGTTCATATTGAGAAACAAAACAAAGAAAGCTGATAAAATTAACATACCTTATGCGAGTTACCATGCTTTCTTCAGGGTTGCCAAGAATGAGATCTTTTGGATGATTCAATTTGACTCTGGTGCTTGGTTCTTTCTGTATGGAATCAGTGATGATGTTTGGATGAGTCAAAATAGACGATTCTGGTTCTCCAGTATCAGTTGCAGCAGTAGATTCTTCATTTGCAGCATCAGAAATGGGTTCTGCTGCATCAGGATCTGCTTTTGCTACTTCTGGAGGAGCATCCATGAGACTATCTATCTTGACTTCTGTGGAAAACTCTGAAAAATCTTTAAAATCATCAACAACCACATTAGCTGATTCCAAAACAGTTTGAGTTCTCATGTTATAAACACGATAAGCTCTACTGTTTAAGGAATATCCAATAAACACACCAACATCACTTTAGCATCAAATTTACCAATATGCTCACGATCTCTATAAACATAACACACACATCCAAAAACATGAAAATGACTTACATTGGGGCACTTACCTTTCCAAATTTCATAAGATGTTTTTGAGGTACCTAGACGAATAAACACTCTGTTTATTATATAGCAAGCTGTGTTAATAGCTTCAGCCCATAAGCGCTTTGTCAACTTCTTGCTATTTAACATCACTCTTGCCATTTCCTGCAAAGTTCAATTCTTCCTCTCAACAACTCCATTTTATTGAGGAGTTTTGGGAGCTGAAAATTCATGAGTTATACCTGTAGACTTGCAAAAATCATCATACACAGAATTTTCAAACTCCTTACCATGATCACTTCGAATTCGAACAATTTTCCCAATATTACAACCTTTCTCAACTCTTAATCTCAAACAAAGAGTTTTAAAGGCATCAAAAGTGTCAGACTTTTCTCTTAAGAAATCTACCCAAGTAAAACGAGAGAAATCATCAACACAAACAAAGATATATCGTTTACCATTCAAACTTTCAACTTGGATTGGACCCATAAGATCCATGTGAAGCAATTCCAATACTTTTGAGGTATTGATATCAGACACAGGCTTGTGAGTGATTTTTAATTGCTTCCCAAGTTGACACGGTTCACACTTACCAACACTTTCCTTACCAAGCTTGGGAAGTCCTCGAACAATACCTGCATTTGACAATTTTTTCAGGTTTTTATAATTAATATGCCCAAGCTTGGCATGCCACAAATCTGTGGTGTTGTTGATAGCTGAATGACAAGTAAACACAGGGGTTAGAGTATAACAGTTATCATTGGATCGAAATCCTTGCAAGATACATTCATTATCATCATTAAGAACATAGCAATGATCACTATCAAATGAAACAGTAAACCCTTGGTCACAAATTTGACTAATGCTAAGTAAATTAGCTCTCAGTCCTTCAACTAACATCACATTTTTCAGTCTAGGAAACCCTTCAAAATTTAGAGTTCCCATACCAACAACTTTTCCAGATAAACCATTACCAAAAGTGACTTCTCCACATTGCATAGGCCGAATGTTAGTCAAAAAGTCCTTGTCACATGTCTTATGTCTAGAACAACCACTGTCAAAATACCACATTTGAGATGCAGCAGTTTTATCAGAAAAACCAGCTAGACAATTTTTTTTCACCCATATCTGTTTCAAACCTTTATGTTTCTTTTGAGATTTTTCCAAATTATCAAAATAATTTGTTTTAAACAGATTTTTCAACGTGAAACATTTGTCCTTTTCTACCACAAAAATGACAAGTGGGAACAAATCTTTTTACCTGAGATCTTACTCTTTTCGAAAATCCTGGAGATTTTGCAGCATCAGAAACAGCTCTTGCTACAACAGGCTGTGAAGCTGTTGCAGCAGACTTTGTAGCCTCAGAGTGGTTCGTTGGAACACTAGATTTTACAAATTTCGTGACTCTAGAACTTTCCATCCCATTTGATCCAAGGCCTGCGAAACCTCTTTGACCTGCATTCTGAGCTTTTTCAAAAATAGAAGATCCAGGGTTAAGCATTTGAACATTTTTCTTAAAATTTTCAAGTTCCCTTTTTAAGAGAGTGATTTTTTCATCTTTATCACAAACATTTGTCTCATACTCTTTTATTTTTCAGTTCACACAATTCAATTCGATGAGACAATTTTTTGTTCAATTTATTCAACTCTCTATTTTCAGAAACAACCTGAATCCATTTTTCATACATGACTTTGTATGATTCAGCAAGAGACTCTTCACAGATTTCAGACTCATCAGAATCTGATTCCTCATGTTCGGTGGTATTATTCAAACATACCAATCTAGCTTTCACCTGTGAATCACACAACTCATTAGTCATAACAGAAGTTAGGGCAACATTTTCAGAATTATCTTCATCACTTTCGGTTTCATCATCACTCCACGTGACATTGAAACTTTTCTTATTCTTTTTCAAGGTGTTTGCACACTCAGCTTGAATATGCCCAAAACCTTCACATTTCCTGCACTGAATTCCCTTTTTGTTAGAAACAGATGGTTTGATAAAAGTATTACCTTTTGAACCTTTCGAAATATTCTTTTTATTTCCCATCTTTTTCATATATTTCTGAAAATTATTAGTTAATAAAACAATCTATCATCACATTCACTATCAGAATTTTCATTGTCAGCAACTTTCAAAGCAATACTTTTACCTTTGTCAATAATGGATTTGGGTTTGTCCTTTTGTTTAATCTGTTGATTTAATTCAAAAGTACGTAAGGAACCCATCAATTCTTCCACCTTCATTGTGCTAAAATCTTTAGCTTCCTCCATTGCCAAAAGTTTAGTATCGAACCTCTCTGGAAGAACTCTAACAATTTTTCTCACAAGAACAGAGTCATCAAGCTTTTCACCAAGAGCAAAATATTCATTAGCAATATCAGATAATTTTTCATAGAATTCAGTTAAGGTTTCATTATCAGACATTCTAAGCTCATCAAACTTAGTTTGAAGCATGATAAATCTAGATCTTTTCACATCAGAAGTTCCCTCAAACTGAGTTTGAAGGATCTCCCAAGCTTCCTTAGCAGAAACACAAGATGATATAAGTTTAATGTAACCTTCACCTACACCGTTAAAGATAGCATGCAAGGCTTTGCTATTGTAGGCTGAAAGTTTATCATCTTCAATAGACCATTCCAGTTCAGATTTTATAGTAGTATTACCTGAAGAATCTGTCTCAACTGGAAGAGACCAACCTGATAGAACCATTCTCCAAGCTTTCTCATCTTGAGATTTGATGAAGGCTCTCATTCTAACTTTCCAATAAAGATAGTTAGAGTCATTAAGCAACGGTGGTCTAGAAATAGAACTTCCTTCTGTAAAAATGACATTTTAACACAAAAACGTTATAGGACCACACTAAGAGTTTAGTGTCCCGCTCTGATACCAATTGAAAAACCATGTTTTTGGAAATGTCAGTTGTATATAAGAAAATATAAAAACTGGATGCGTTTCCAGAAGCAGAAAGTAATTCTGCTACAACAAAACGGAACAGGCAGAATATAAAATATTTGCAGAAAAATAAATAACTTGACACAAGAGATTTATACGTGGTATCAGTGTTCTCACGAACACTCCTAGTCCACAGGGCCACGCTCAGAGAATGAAATCAATTAATTAAGTATCAAAATTACAAAGACAATTGACTTAAACAAGTTTAGACTCCTTCTAAAGTATTACCACAATCCTTTGTAATCCACTTTATGAATCTGACTTCTTGAAACACCTTCAAGCTCGAACTCCCTTCGTCTTTGAAGTGTGAGTGCTTACTTCCTCCCGAAGTAAGGCTTCAACAAGTCTTCTCCCGAAGACCAAGTGCTTACTTCCTCCCGAAGTAAGGCTTTACCAAGTCTTCTCCCGAAGACCAATCTCTTGTTCAGTCAAGTAGTTCTTCACAACCTCTAGGACAGAGTAAGAACAAAAATAGAACAACTAGAACCTAGATGAACAACTAGGCTCTTACAAAACAAAGAAACACTCTTCTCTCAAAAAGATAAATGCAAAAAATGATTAATGGAAGAGTTCATTCGAATGGTTGCTCTCTAGGCTTTATTTATAGAACATAGAAACCAAAGAGGCAACCACAAGTTCGAATCTACAGCTGTACAAAAACTTTCCTAAGAAAACACGATCTGCTACATCAGATTCGGATGCTGACGCAGCAGATCTGACCAGAAACGGGAAACTTGCTAAAAACGGGTCCGATCTTCTATCAATGCTTGATTTCTGCCAAAAACAGATTAGATATTCTGATTGTATCAAGATACAATCGAAATCAATAAGGAAAAGATAATAAACAAAGTTTCCCTAAAAAAGACAACTTTCCAAGAGAGAATTTCTTCTCTTTTAAGAAGTTTTCAACAAAGGAAAGTTCAGCTGAAAGTGCAACTTTCCTAACAAGGAAAAGGGCAACTAAAAACCGAATTTAAAAGTTAAGAATCCGAAAATGAATGCTCAACAATCTTACCATAAATAGAAAAATTATTTTGTCAACTAACTTGCCAAAAAAGGACTTTGCAGTATTGACCTCTTCGGTTGTGACAAGACAACAGAGGCAGTGGGATCATCATTTGTCATATAAGATGATAGAACACTTTTGGAATCAAGAAAAAATATATCTTTTATTTGCTACTTTATTTTCAGACTTAGTCATTATCTTAGAAAAGTAGTATTTGTTTGAACAAACACTTTCTTATCTATTGACTATGGGATGGTCCACCCCTAATCACTTAGAACAGCTAACAAACCATGGTTAACAGTTCTAGCTTTTCTTAAGATTTTGATTAGGTCATCCATGAATCTAGTAATGATTTACATTAAGTACCCAACCATTACATCATTCGGAAATTGTATTACTATAGAAGGAATTAGGCAACGACTAGTAACTAATCATCAATATGCAACTCGAAATTTCTTGGGAGGTAAGTTTGGATATAATTCAAAAATCAATTTAATGATCTTTGAACTGCATATCTACTAACTATTTCTCCACCCCTATCAGTTCGCAAGATCTTTAACCACTTACCTTAATGGTTTTAACCATTGCTAGAAATTTAAGAAATTTTTCAAAAATTTCAAATTTCTTTGCATAAGGTATAATCTAGAGTGATCGTTTTAAGAATACAACGAAAAACTCATATCCACCCCTGAATGTACATCTATCTGCGAATGAGATGAACTACTTTCAGTGGATATAGGCATATTAACTCTTTGCAGAGATTGATCTTGTCAAATCCACTATGAACAAGATACAAATGCCATAGATTAATAAAAATGTGGTTGTGTCGTTTTGATGACTTAGGTTTAGTTACATCAAAGAGTTCTTAGAATAGTGCAAGTGGATCCTGGTCACAGAATACCAAACTCATATTCCATACATTAATAGAAGATGGATATTGAACACTTGGAAAGTGTAACTGTATTGTTTACTGGAAATAGAAATATAAGAAAATTTCTGTTTGGATTCTAAAATTAAAGTCAAAGACTTAAATTCAACCAAATATAATGAGTAATTCTTTCTTGGACCACCACTACTAATTTAACTCTAAGTCTGATTTGCCCATACAAGTAGGAGATTTTTAAGATTGAGGATTTATACCAATTGGGAATAGAATTTCGGGATTATAATCATATGCGTCATTTAATTTCTTAAGAGAAAATATAGAATGACATGAAATGATTTATAGACCATTCATCCAATGATATGTTATTGAGCTGATTCGAAATGAATAAGCTAAGAGGAATTAGGGTAATTTCGTTTATAAATAAGAATCCAACGATGCTTCGATTAGCAAGAGTCAAAGTAATCTTATTTATACAATCTTCTTGTTTCATATCGTAAAAATACTAGTCTAAGGTGTCATCTATTGATGAACAGCTAGATGTCGCATATACAATATTTATCTTTCGAGATCTAACACTATTATGTATGTCTAATGGTGAAAATCTACTAGGGATTTATCTCATTAGATAAACAAACCAAGTTAGACCAACAATGAAGATTCGAAATTAAACTACAACTTAATAACAGAAAATAACATGGTTCAATATAAATTCATACACAATTCAGAAATTATTAAACATATAGCAAGTAGGAATGACAAGTGAAAATACTAAAACATTCAATCCTAAATAATTTCCAAGGTTTTCAACAAACTGATATCAGTGTCCCGTTTAGGCGAGAGTCAAAGCTACCATCCATTGAATAGAGTTGTCAGCTCATCTAAAATGTTAATCATTCTAGCAACCTTTTATTCGATCAAGATTGGAATTCAGCGTTGTCCCGTTTAGGCGAGAGTCAAGGCAATTCTATCTTATGAGCTTCCACCATTGTTTCGCAATTTGCAAGTCAAATATGGTCGCCACCATTAGGGTGATTCATACCATATAAAACACTTACAAACTACTTATCTTTCGAGATTAAACGGTGCGAAATTGCTAATGAAAGTTCCTCCATTAGGGAGGATTACTCACTAAAACAAACGCGATGTAAAACTAACAATGGAGATCGAATATCTTAATAATGAAGCTCATTATTTAAAGAGAGTTGTATTTTCTTTGATTCTCTTTATTTATTCTATTTATTTTAAATATATATTTATTAATTAAAATTTCCAATTTAGAATGAAAAATTCTAAATATAAATTTTAATTTAATATTTATAAATTTTACTTAGATGGATATGAAAATAACATGAATTATTTCCATCTTAGTAATAATTTCCAATAAATATTTAGAAAAATATTCAATTTAAGTTGTTACAAAATTAATTTAAATTAATTTACAACTCAAATTTAATTTTCAATAAATATATACTGCATTTCGAAAAAAAAAATTAAAGTATTTAAGGATATAATTTTCGAAAATGCATGTTAAAATAAAAAAATAAATCCTGGAAAAATTATTCTAACTTAATGTTGGCCCAAAATTAATTATTAAAATTAATTTACAACAAAAAATATAATTTTCCTATTTAATTAAATATATATAAGAAAAATTTCAAATGTTTAAGTATGATGATGAAAATCAACTTAAATATTAATTTTCTATTTAATTAAATACACTAGAAAAATACTTCAAGCAAAAATATCACCTATCTAGATTTTCTTTTGACTAATTAATTCATTTTCTAATTAAATATATTTTACTTCATTTATTTTAATTAATCATTAAATGAAAAAATCATTGATTTAAGTTGGTCCAAAATTAAAATAAATAATTTACAACTTTAATCTATTTTTCAAATAAAATTCGAAATTCCAGCATTTAAGAAATGCAATTTCGAAATTTGATTAATAAAATAAAGAAAAATATATTTTGAAAATTATTTAAATTTAGTTGAACAAATAAATTTCAACTAAAAATAATTTTCTATTTAATTAAGTGTCATGAAAAAGAAATATTTAAGTATCATGATGAAAATCAACTTAGATATTTAATTTTCAAATTAATTAAATGTATTAAATTCAAGAAATAAATAATTAAGTGTAGAGAAGACTTAATTATTAATCTCTAGTTTAATACTAGGAAAAATATACATAAAATGAATTGTACCAAAATTAATTTCACAATGTATAATATTTTTCTATTTAATATTAGAAATAATAAGTAGTCTAGAAATAACTATCTAGAATATATCTTATTTGACTAAGTATCTTTTCCACAAAATTTGAAAAAATATCTAATTTAAGTTGTATTAGAAAAAAATCTAGAACTTAAATATTTTTAAATTTAAATTTAATTAAATATCAAAAATTAAGTTGTAACCACTTAATTTGAAAATATTCCATTTTAAGTTAATATTTGAAAAGATATCAACTTAAAAAATATCTAAAATATTCCATTTTAGGTTAATATTCGAAAAGATATTAACTTAAAAAATATCTAAAGAATCTTAATAACCAATGCCTGAAATTCCTCAACTTAATTTTAAAATTTTAAATCCAAAAGATATTCAGATTTAAGCTGGTTAGTTATAGATAACTAAATGTCAACTTAAATAGGAATATTTAATGTAAAATTTAAATTAAGCTTCAGAAAGAATCTAGATGGTTATAATTCTATATTTAATTAAATACAAGAAAATACATATAGTTTAGCTTAGAATAAAAAATTCTTTAAACTATAATTTTCTTAAATTAATTTCAAAAGAAATGAAATTAATTATGTTGCTAATCAATTTTATTAGGTTAAACTAGTTTAAATTAACCTAGTACAGTTATTCAAATCAGGCAAATGGGCCTTCACAATTGGGGTGGTTCATGTGAGGGGGTGCTGGGTTCAGTATGTCGTACCCACTACTATGGCTCCCAACTCTCACACAAGGCCCAAAAGAGAGGAATTTAACCTTAAAATGAACAACTGTTATTAATTGAATAGGCCCAAAAACTAAATGGGCCTAAATAAAATCTATCAAGAACTATGATATTTTATTTAGCAACAACAACCTATATGCATCTATAATAAAATTAAACACATAGGCTCACACAGGCACACAATTTGGATGGATCCTATCATGTTGCTAGGTCATACACAGATGAAAGAAGATTGTAAATATACCTGTTACAAATTATTTACTTGACCAAGGGAGACATGAGTTAAAATCAGATCATCGGATCTGTCAACAAGTTAACCATGGCTATTTGCAATCAAGCAATAATAGGTTTTAAAAAACTTACAAACAAGCTAAAACACATACTCCTGCAACAAGGTTAGCTAGATAGTTGGATGTAGGATTTATTTAATTTTAAATAAATAATTTCGAAAAAATAATTAATTAAATAAAAAATTTATTTTCGAAATTTTTTTTAAAAAATTTGAAAAAATTTCGAATTTTAAAAAAAAATATTTAAAATTAAACCTACAATTTTGAAAAATTAGGTTTCAACCAACCTAAATATCATTTCAAAATTTGCTAACTACCTTTTAAAATTAAATGTTATTTTATAAATTAAAAATTAAAAAAGATAAATGAATATCTTTTTCAGATTTTAAATGTAATTTAAATAAATAAAATAACAAAATTTAAAAGTTAGCAAAATATCTTACATCTATTTAAAATTACATGATTATAGTAATCTTATTTTAAATTTAAATAAGGTCAAATTATTTAAAAAAAGATTTAATTTAAAAAATTTAAATCTGACCTTAAATTTAAAAATAAGATAAGATATAATCAAATTTAAAAATAAGATAGATAATTAAGCAAAAAAGATAGATATTTACTATTTTTAAATTCAAATTACACTAATATCATGAATTAAATTTAAAAAATATTAAATAAATTAATTATGATAATTAGAATTGAATTAGGAATAGTAAATGTATAAATACAGAACTACACAAAAAATCGGAAGTTAATTCCATGAAAAAGCATGAAAAAACAAAGAAAAACGAAAAAATTGCGAGCTGTACGGACAATATGCATTGCATACTGTCCGCGCGCGCAACAGGGAGTGCATGGGCGAGATTTCTCGGTGCAGGAGGCTACCAGCAGCCTCTCCGCGCGCGGAGCCCAGGATTTTCAGACAAAAATCTTGTCTGCGCGCGTGCTGTCCGAGGGACAAGCCTCGTGCGCGCGCGTGAAGTTGCACGATTCCTAATTTTTTCCGAAACTTCAAAAAATCATAACTAATTCAAATTAAATCGAAATTGAGTTCTGTAAAAAAGTAACTTGCTTAATTTTTTCCATACTATCCAATAAAAATAATTCCAGAAACAGATATTCAATTATTTTTCACGAAAATTCACAAACATCAATCAATCACAATACCACATGATACCATCCAAAACATCAAACAATCGTTTTAAAGTCCAAATTTCTTGCAAGCAAATCAATTACCATGGCTCTGAGGCCAGTTATTGGAAATTATTTTACCATGATCTTAGATCTACTCACAAGTATGTTGATTAACACCCTAAATATGAACTTTCTAAAACGATGAAATAAACACATATAAAGTTTAGGAAACCTTACATTGGGTGCAACGGAATATATTGACTCCTTCCGTTCAGATATCTAGCCCTTGATTCCTTTCTGTAGCAGAGCATTATCAATATCTAAACCTGGATCTCTTTCTCGGAATCTTTGATGCTGAAACTCCTTTTGCTGAAAGTTTTTCTTCACGATCTTCCTCACTATGGTTGAGGTATCACTTGATGTGTGTGGGCACTACTCTCACACTAAGAATTTCGAAATTGAAGAGGAAGAAGAAAGAGAAAGGGTCGGCCAAAGATAGGGAGAGAGAAAGGCTCAGTTTTTTCTGAAGGAAAAATAGAAAATTTAAGTGTAATTTTTCTGAAGCCTTCACTATCTATTTATAGCATTCCACTAGGGTTAGGTTTGAATTATTTGGCATTAAAATAATGAAAATATCAGTTTAAATTCCCTACAAAAGTGGTCGGCCCTATACAAGTGGATTTGGGCCTCACTTTTTGCAATTTTACAGTTTTATCTTTTCTGCATCTGATTTTCTCAAAAACGCCAATTTTCTAATTCAACCATTTAAATGCCAATTCTAACTATTTAATAACTATAAATAATTATTAAATAATACTGTCATTTATCATATTTATTAATTGAACCATACAAAGTATCATAATTAACAAATATGCCCCTAAAACTCTTTCTTTACAATTTCGCCCTTACTTAGTGAAAAATTCACAAATAGACATAGTCTAATTTGAGAATTATAATTGATTAATCAAAACCAATTATATGAGTCTTACAAGCAATATTATCTCAACTAGTTCGGGGACCATGGGTCTATATAATCGAGCTTCCAATAAGTAGATCAAGAATTTATAACCTAAATTCATTGACTTATTAATTCTTCGTTGAATCCACGCATAGAACTTAGAATTGCACTCTTAGTATATAGAATGCTCTATATGTTCCACCATATAGACACATCATTAGTTATCCATTGTTATAATCCTAACTTGATCAATGATCCTTTATATGAATGATCTACACTGTAAAGGGATTAGATTACCGTTACACCCTACAATGTATTTAATCCTTAAAACACTTAACCCCGTATAAATGATATTTCAGCTTATGTGAAATGAGATCTCCACCATTTATTTTCGTTTGGTCAAGCTCGAAGGTGATCATCCTTTACTTACTATTCGCCAGATAGAAGCTATAGATTCCATGTTTATGTTAGCGCTCCCACTCAATTGCACTACCGTGTTCCCAAAATGTACGTATCACCCTGACCTAAAAGTAGGCTTAACTAACAAATCAAAGAACACGAATAGCCTCTTGAGATTGAACCTAATCATAACTGGATTAAGATCATTTGATCTAGGATCAACTAGGCGATATTGACTTGAATAGATATTACGGTAAGTTTAATAAATCTAAGTCAAAGTTCAATATCGGTCCCTTCCGATGCATACTCCATGCATCCAACCTGAACTTTACTTTAACCAATGCTCTGTAAAGAACATAGCACTTCTCCAAATGCAAGGAAACTCTGTTGTAGATTATCATATCAGTAAAACCCTATGTCTGATAAATCTAGGAATCTTTATTCACATAGTCATGTTTACTTTCCAATGTGTTGACAGCACAATAAACAGGATCAAGTATGTGAAAAGGGTTTCAGATGAATTTATACATTATGTACATATAATCATGAAATAAATCATGTGAAGCATGCAACATTAAATGTTATTTTTGATCTATATTAATAAGTAAATCTGATTATATTGAAATGAGTTTTATTTAGGGCATAAAACCCAACAAACAGCCCAACAAACTAGATGGAAAATATCTACTTTCAATGGGCAATTAACAACCCTTAATAGTCTTTTGTATTTAATCAATTTAGTATGTAAATATCTAAGGGTTTCAATTGTAAATTAGGGTTTAGACAATCCTATATAAAGGCCTTAACTCTAACCTAGAAAACCTAAGCCTAATTCTAGCCTCTAAGTCAGAAACCTTAGTCTCTCTCTCTCTCTCTCTCTCTCTCTCTCTCTCTCTCTCTCTCTCTCTCTCTCTCTCTCTCTCTCTCTCTCTCTCTCTCTCTCTCTCTCTCTCTCTCTCTCTCTCTCTCTCTCTCTCATTAGAGATCTACCTACTTGATCCATGCTTTGTAACCTTATAGAGAGCTATATCAGATCCCACCTATAGTGAGCTGAATAGTATTATCTCTAGGTATCAATATAACTAAAAGGGGAGTAGGTCATTACCCGCTAACTAAGGGCGTCGAACCTCTATAAAAATTCTTGTCTTATTTACTTTATTGTTCTTATTGTGCAAAACGTGGCAGACATCATATTCATACGACTCTACTATTGGTTGGCTACTTTTTGAGGTTAATACACTGAATTAGTCACCTATTGTGTTTTGTGTTGCGACTCATGTTGATCACTTAGGCAGCTCCCAAATGATATATGATTCGGTAGGTTTGCATCTTCCGGAGGCCAGAGTCACATTCTCTTCAATTATCCTTCTTCATTCGACGATGTTCTCTTTGACGCATTTCTTGTCTTGGGGGGAGTACAAAGAACCTCTAGTGCTAATAGTTATCATCCACGTGCATATGTGGGCATTGTGACCATGTGGCATCTTATTTTCTTGCCACGTATTTTGGTAAAAAAAAATACCATTTTGGACCCTATGTTTTGTAAAAATTATTGATTAGACCCTCTATTATGTTAAATGACAAAATAGACCCTATATTTTCCAAAATAGTAAAAATAGGACTCTGAGCTCAATTTTTGATAATTTTTTAATATAACCAACTTGAAGACAATTTCTAACATGAACAGATACAGAAAATGTGATAAATTTTTTCATAACATCTCTTGATCGGATTATTATTAAGTTATATTTTGACAAAAAATCAGTTCAGGGTCCTATCTGTATCATTTTAGAAAATACAAGGTCAATTTTATCATTTAACAAAACGAAGGGTCCAATCGGTAACTTTTATAAAATACAAGGTCCAAAATAGTATTTACCCTATAATTAGCTGACGAAAATGAGAATACTAATTTAAAAACCGTCCCCGATCCGCACCATTGCCATTCCTAATATTAAATTTTATCCTATTTAATTCTTATTTTTACTCCTATTTTTTTACACACTACCAATATTTTCATTCCACCGTAACCTACTCAAAATATTTTAAATTAGGACAATTTTATGGTGTATGTTCGGTAAAAGGGTGCCACGATGCACCGTCTCCTTATTTTTTACTCTAATTATTTTCATGATCGTTTGCATTGTAGTTATTTAAGACATTCTATAAAATTTTAAAAAATAAAAGAATAACACGATTAAAATAGAGATTTAGCAATCTGTTATACGAGTAACTTTTTATTTTATACGCATGTGAAATAAACTGTTTTTTTTATAAGTATGTGAAATAAACTTTTTGAACACTGCTTTCTACATTGTAAATTATTCTTAATTTCTCAAAATTTTACAAGATATTGTAAATAATTACATCGTACAAGATCATGATAAAGAAATTTGACTAAAAAAAATTTTTAATGCCAAAATAGTAGAGAATTCATCGATAAACTCTTTTTTTAGAGAGTATTATAGAAGCACCCTAAATTATAATAAACATTTTCTTTACGAAGAGATTAAAAATTTCTTTTTTTGTTGACACCAGATTTATATATATTTGGGGAAAGGAGAGTTTTAATTGCACCTACAAAATAATAAGTACAACCCAGTATTTAAAAATATTAAGCTTAAAATAATTTTTAAAATTTTTTCTTAATATTTTTTAAAATTTTCTTCTCACATTATTTTGTGTTAATTTCAATATTTATTTTAGTTTTATTTTCAAATAATATATAATTTTTTTTATTTTCTTTCTAATAAAATGTCATATAATTTCTTATTTTAATTTTTTTTTATAATATTTAAAATATAATTTTCTTTGTTTGATAGGTACATTTTTTTAAAAGCTAAGTTGATGTCACGTGCAATGTACCTAAAATTTTTTCTTTTTAATTAAGTGATATCAAGTGCAATATATGTATGTTTAATTTTTTTTTAATTAGGTAATGTATTTTTTTTTAATTTTTAAATTATATATACGTATTTTATAGTTAATGAGGTTAAGAATATCTAAGTATTTTAAATTTAAATTTAAATGTCTTCATATAAATATCTACATATTTTTTTTATTTTAATTTAAAGTTAAACCAATAAAATTAAAAGTATCTACAATATTTTAAGTATTTTAAATTTAAATTAATTTTTTATATAAAATATTTACTTAATTTTTATTTTTAAATACTTATAATAAAATTAATTTTTTTATATAAAATATCTACATAATTTTATTTTTATATATATAACAATATTATAAAATTAATAAAGAATATTCTATTAAGTATAATATATTAAAAAAATATGATTAAACTAAAAATTTTATTACATAACCACATCTATATATATAAAGGAGAAGTATGAGGCGGTGATGTGACATTATACAATAGCTTTAAAACTATTTTTCTCTACTCTCCTTAATTCTCTATTTTTTTTTAATTTTTTATTAACTTTATAAATATTAATTGATTAATTAATTAAAAAATATATTTAGTATCCTAAATATCTTCTAATTACCATCACTAAATCTATATATTCAACATTTGTTTTTGAAAAAAATATACGTATAAAGTAATAAACAATAGATCATTTAAAGATTATAAATTTTTAGTGATAGCATACAATATTTTTTCCTCATATTGTCTTGCCAAATTGTGTAATTTGAGATACGTGATTTTATTGTTGATCTCATGATTTTTGCACTCTTATTCATAAATTTTTAATATTTTTTTTTTATTAATTTTGGTTGAATTTTCAATAATTCTTTTTACTTATAGCATTTAACAATTACTTTTTTATATATGATCATTCTAATTATATTATATGATAAATTTTTTTGTAGAATTTTTATATTTAATCTTTTCTTTCTTAATTAGTTTGACCATAAGTGGAGTTGATCTCTTAAATTTTGTAAATTTTCCATAATTTTTTTTTCTAATAAAGATTTATTGATTGAAATTAAAAATTAAAAATCATTCTATAAAATCTATTGTTACATTACTTTATATATATACAGTTTAATTATTTATGGTTATTGATTATGAACGGTGTTTATTAATTTTTTAAATATATATATTTAAAATTTTATTAAAGTGACTATAATAAATTTTAATGTTGGTTATTTTATGATTTTAAAAAATATATAAAATAATATAAGATTAAAATACACGATATTAATTAGCAATTTATATTTTGCCAACAAAAAATTAGTCGAGAGTTACAAAAAAATACAGTACAATTGCACACACATATTTAATATGTAATAATTTAAGTGAGTTTGACTTAAGAAAAAAAGTGCAGGCCGGCCTTTCAAAGAACTTTACTTCTTGAGTCTTCTTGATTCAGTCTATATAAATTATATTTTTACTTTTGGGTAATTTATATAAATTACTTTAATATTTAATATATATGATAATAAATTAATTAAAAATATATATTTTTTTCTGATCACACTTTCGTTTTTTTTAAGTTAGCATTGAGTTAAATTATTCTATTTTAGTAAATACGATACTTATTATTATTATGAAAATTATTTTATTTAAATTAATATTTTAAGTATCTGTGTCACAAATTTTTCAAGTGTAAATTTAAAATTTTCATATAATTTTAATAAGTAATTATTATTAATCAAAATACACATTTTATTTTTTATGTATAATTTAAAATATTTTATATATCCGCCGCGAAGCGCGGGATGTTTACTAGTTTTATATAGAATAGGTATAAATTGAAAGAAAAGATTTAAAAAAATTAATATAATTAAAGATAAATATTTTATAAAAAAAAATTATTAAAAGACGATGTATTTATAAATTTTAGGAGTGTAAATAAATAAAATTTCCGACACCAAATAAATAAAGGGAATTTGACAATATATGCTTAAAAATAGCATATATTGTTTTAATATACTAGGTAAAAAAAATAAAAAAAATAGTCTCCAATTAATTTTAATCCCAACATTACCCTCCCCATTTCAAACTTTCATTCTCCCTCTAACTCTCACTTCTCTCTCTCTCTCTCTCTCTCTCTCTCTCTCTCTCTCTCTCTCTCTCTCTCTCTCTCTCTCTCTCTCTCTCTCTCTCTCTCTCTCTCGTTCTCACGCAACCCAGACAGCCCACTCACCCCACTCACCGGACCACCTCACGGACCACCCCCTCACTCACCGGACCACCCACGACACCCCATTTCTTCTCCACTGACGGACCACCCCCTCACCACCCGACCCCAAACGTCCAGAGGAAATCGCGAAACCCATCTCAGACGACATCGCGAACTCTTCGAAGAAGAAATCGTGAAACCCCAGACGACCAGCAGAGGATATCGCTACCACCGGAGACGAGATCGAGAAACCCCAATTCGCGACATGTTGGACATTATTTTACCAGGATCTAGATTTACTAACAAGTATGTTGGATTAACAAACTAATATGAATTCTAAAACAATGAAAATAAACACATATAAAGTCAGAAAACCTTACAGTGGGTGCAGCGGAATAATATGACTCCTTCCGTTCAGATCTCTAGCCCTTGATTCCTTTCTGTAGCAGAGCATCACCAAGATCTGAACCTGGATCTTCTTTTCTCCTTCTTTGATGCAGAAATTCCATAGTCTTCCATACTATGATTGAGATACCACTTGATGTGTGTGGGCACTACTCATCTCACAAGGATTTCGAAATTTCTCTCTCTTTTCTCTCTTAATTTCGTGGCTGATAGCATGCAAGAGGAATTAGGATAATTTCGTGGCTCATAAGACTTTATATGATTTATAGACCATTCATCCAATGATATGTCATTAAGCTAATTCGAAATGAATAAGCTAAGAGGAATTAGGATAATTTCGTTTTAAATAAGAATCCAACGATGCTCCGATTAGCAAGAGTCAAAGTAATCTTATTTATACAATCTTCTTGTTTCATATTGTAAAACACTAGTCTAAGGAGTCATCAATTGATGAACAGCTAGATGTTGCATATACAATATTTATCTTTCGAGATCTAACACTACTATGTTAGTCTAATGGTGAAAATCCATTAGGGATTTATCTCATTAGAAAAACAAATCAAGTTAGACCAACAATGAAGATTCGAAATTAAACTACAATTTAATAACAGAAAATAACATGGTTCAATACAAATTCATACACAATTCAGAAATTATGAAGCACATAGCAAGTAGGAATGACAAGTGAAAATACTAAAACATACAATCCTAAATAATTTCCAAGGTTTTCAACAAACTAATATCAGTGTCCCGTTTAGGCGAGAGTCAAAGCTATCATTCATTGAATAGAGTTGTCAGCTCATCTAAAATGTCAAACATTCTAGCAACCTTTTATTCGATCAAGATGTGAATCCGCGTTGTCCCGTTTAGGCGAGAGTCAAGGCTATTCTATCTTATGAGCTTCCACCATTGTTTCATATTCTTGCAAAATCTTATATAGTCGCCACCATTAGGGTGATCATAAACTATATAAAAAACTTACAAGATTACTTATCTTTCGAGATTAAACGGTGCTAACTTGCTAATGAACGTTCCTCCATTAGGGAGGATTACTCACTAAAACAATAGCTATGTAAAACCAACAATGGAGATCGAATATCCTTATAACAAAAAGCTCATTATTTAATGAAGGGTTGTATTTTCTTCTAATATTTATTTTAATCCATTTATTTTAAATATATATTTATTCAATTAAAATTTCCAATTTAGAATGAAAAATTCCAAATATAAATTTAATTTAATATTTATAAATTATACTTAGATGGATAAATAACGTGAATTATTTCCATCTTAGTAATAATTTCCATAAATATTTAGAAAATTATTCAATTTAAGTTGTTTCAAAATTAATTTAAATTAATTTACAACTCAAATTTAATTTTCTATAAATATATATTGCATTTCGAAAATACTTTAAAATAAAATAAAATAAATCCTGGAAAATTACTCTAATTTTATGTTGGCCCAAAATTAATTAAAATTAATTTTCAACAAAAAATATAATTTCCCTATTTAATTAAATATCTAAGAAAAATTTCAAATATTTAAGTATCATGATTAAAAAATCAACTTAAATATTAATTTTCTATTTAATTAAATACACTAGAAAAATACTTCAAGCAAAACAGATAATATCTATCTAGACTTTCATAGACTAATTAATCTAATTTCTAATTATAATATATTTTAGTTCATTTATTTTAATTAATCATTAAATGAAAAAATCAATGATTTAAGTTGGTCCAAAATTAAATAAATAATTTTCAACTTCAATCTATTTTTCAAATAAAATTCGAAATTTCTGCATCAAAGAAATGCAATTTCGAAATTTTGGGAAATGATTAATAAAATAAAATAAAATATATTCTGAAAATTATTCAGCTTTAAGTTATTCTGAAATAAGATTCCAAACTTAAAATAATTTTCAACTTTAATTAAATAACATGAAAATAACAATATTTAAGTATCATGATGAAAATCAACTTAGATATTGAATTTTCAATTTAATTAAATGTATTAAATTCAAGAAATAAATAATTAAGTAAAGAGGAAACTTAATTATTAATTCTAGTTTAATACTAGGAAAATATACTAAACTTAGATTGTACCAAAATTAATTAGGAAACAATTAATTTCACAATCAATGATATTTTCCTATTTGATATTAGAAATAATAACTAGTACTAGAAATAATTATCTAGAATATATCATTGACTGAGTGTTTTTCTAAAATTAACTTTAAAATATTACAATGAAAAATAAATTTCATATATTTTAAAAGTTAATTATGTTGCTAATTCAATTTTAATTAGGTTAGACTAATATAATTAACCTAATACAATTATTTAAATAAGGCAAATGGGCCTTCACAATTGGGGTAGTTCATGTGAGGGGGAGCTGGGTTCAGTATGTCGTACCCACTTCTATGGCCCCCAACTCTCACACAAGGCCCAAAAGAGAGGAATTTAACCTTAAAATAAACAATTGTTATTCATTGAATAAGCCCAAATCTAATTGGGCCTAAATAAATTTCCTTATGTCAAAATTTATTTTAGCAACCTAGTCCATTTACTTAGTAAAAACTTAAATGGGCTCCCTATATGTATCTAAGCCCAAAAGCAAACATATAGGGTCACACAGGTCAAATGATTTGGATGGACCCTATCATGTTACTAGGTTTACACAGATGAAAGAAGTACAAAATTTACCTGTTACAAATTATTTATAAGATCTATCGTCAATTGGACTATGATTAAAATCAGATCATTGGATCATGATCTGTCAACAAGTTAATCATAGCAATTTAGATCAGATAAATAATAGGTTTGTTAAAAAGTTTTGAATAAACAATATAAATAAACAAACATTGTCCATGTAACAGATGTGAATCAAGATATTAATATAATTAAATTATTATTCTTAAACTAACCAAATAAAGGAAACTAATTTTAAAATATCTAGGTTTATTTGAATCAAATTAAATTAAATATCTAATAAGATCAATGATTTAAAAAGAAAGAATCTCCAATATCATTTCAGATCTTATAATTTAATAAAATAAACCAATTTTAAAATAGATTTGGTTAAATAATAATTACCATAATTATATGTCAAAATATATCAAATTAAGCAATATTCAAATCTTTACAAAAATATCTATGTTATTTAAATATTTAAGATATGATTTATAAATTTCTAATAAGGAAAAAATGATATATATATATATATAGAAAAAATATCATTTTTAAACTCATAATTTATAAATAATTAAATATTTAACAAAATAACAAATTTTTGAATTTGAAAAATATTATGGTAAGTATATCTATAAAAATATCTATGTTAATTTCAAATTTATTAATTATTTAATTTGTCATATAAGATAATTTTAATATAATATTTTAAATAAAAAGACAAAGTTATCTTTTAATTTAAAATATCTTAAATATCAAAATATCCAATCTTATAATTAAATAACAAATAAAAATTAAAGAAGTTAACAAATTTTTAAATCTACCATAATAGGAAATATTTAAAAATTGGAAACAATCCAAAATAGAAATATTTAAAATTGGAAAAATTCCAAATTGAAAATATTTAAAATTGGAAACATTTCAATTTAGAAATATTTAAAATTGGAAAAATGAATTTTGGGAAACAATCCCATGAAAAAATTGGATTTTTGGGGAAAAACCCCAAAAATCACAACTTTTTGGGAAACTGCCCAGGAGGCTGCACGTGCAGCCCAGGAAGGCTGCACGCAGCCTCCTACGCGCGCGGACAGGGACCAAGGCGTCGAGGAACGTCGGCATTTGCAGGGTCGTCATGGGGCGGATGCAGGGTGCACACCCAGACTTACGCGCGCGGATGGAAAGGCTGATCCGAGGGTCTGGTGCGCATGAGCACCACCCTTGACAGCCTTGAATCCCGATTTTCCAAAAATTATATCTTTCTCAATTTTTATCGGAATTGAGTTCCGTAAAAAACAAAATTGCTTAATTTTTCACAAGGAATCCAAATAAAATATTTTCAAAAATTGAAAAATTATATTTCATGGAAAAATTTCGTACAACACATACATTCATCACATAAGCACATAAACCAACATGAAACCATCCAAATCAACACAAAAACATGCAATCATCGTTTTAATTCATATTACATGAAAGTAAATCATTACCATGGCTCTGGTGCCAGTTGTTGGAAATTATTTTACCAGGATCTAGATTTACTAACAAGTATGTTAGATTAACAACCTAATATGAATTCTAAAACAATGAAAATAAACACATATAAAGTCAGAAAACCTTACAATGGGTGCAGCGGAATAATATGACTCCTTCCGTTCAGATCTCTAGCCCTTGATTCCTTTCTGTAGCAGAGCATCACCAAGATCTGAACCTGGATCTTCTTTTCTCCTTCTTTGATGCAGAAATTCCATAGTCTTCCATACTATGATTGAGATACCACTTGATGTGTGTGGGCACTACTCATCTCACAAGGATTTCAAAATTTCTCTCTCTTTTCTCTCTTAATTTCGTGGCTGATAGCATGCAAGAGAAGAGACACAAAGGTTGCTTTATATAGGGAGAAGGGAGAGCACAACTTTCCAAATAAAACAGTTTCCTCTTTTACTGTGTAATTGATTAACTGCCTTATTTAGTGTGATTCACCACTTTCCTATTATACCTAGGCTTAGATTAGCAATTACATGACAATTAAAAAATAAAAATAATAATTGGGAAACACAAAGGGAGTGCTCGGCCATAGAGGGAATATGGGCCTCACTTGGATTTTGCAGTTTCCTCAATTTTATTTCTATTTCTCCAAAAATGCCATTTTTTCAATTCTAATTATTTAAATGCCAAAACTAATTATTTAATAACTAAAATAGATTATTAAATAATATTGTCATTTAAAATAATTATTAATTAGACATACAAAGTCTCTTAATTAATAATTAAACCTAGAAACCCTTTTATTTACGATTTCATCCTTAAACTGTGAGAATTCATAAAGTAGACACAGTCTAACTTTTAGAATTATAATTGATTAATTAAAATCAATTAACTGAGTCTTACAAGCAGTATGACCTCAACTAGTATGGGGACCATGGGTCTATATAACCGAGCTTCCAATAAGTCGAACCGAATTTACCAAGTAAATTCCCTAACTTATTAATTCCTCATTGAATCCATACTTAGAACTTGGAATTGCACTCTCAGTCATATAGAAACGCTCTATATGTTCCACGATATAGACACGTCATTAGTTATCCATTGTTATAACCCTAATGTGATCAATGATCCTCTATATAGATGATTTACACTGTACAGGATTAAATTACCGTAACACCCTACAATGTATTTTATCCTTAAAACACTTAACCCTGTATAAATGATATTTCACCTAAGTGAAATGAGATCTCCACCATTTATCTTCGTTTGGTTAAGCTCGAAGGAAATCATCCTTTACTTCTATTTGCCAAATAGAAGCTATAGATTCCATATTTATGTTAGCGCTCCCCCACTCAATTGCATTACCGTGTTCCCAAAATGTACGTATCACCCTGATACAAAACTAGGCTTAACTAACAAATCAAAGAACACGAATAACACTCTTGAAATTGAGCCTAACCATATCAGGATTTCGATCATGTGATCTAGGATCAACAGTTGATATTGAATTGAATAGATATTACGGTAAATTTTAACATATCTAATCAAAGTTCAATATCGGTCTCTTCCGATGTATACTCCATACATCCAATACTGGTAAACTTTGCCAATGTCCTGGAAAGGACATAACACTTTTCCAAGGTGTAAGAATACCTATCGCTGATTATACCATGTCAGTCTAAATCCAGTGTTCTGACAAATTAGGGAATAAACTTTTGAACATATAATAAAGATTATATTCCACTGTGCTGACAACACTATAATCTTTAACCAACTCATATGTTCTGGACTTAAAAAGAATTCATACATTATATACATATAATCATGAAATAAATCATGTGAACCATGCAACATAAAAATTTTATTTCTGATCTTTATTAATAAGTAAATCTGATTATATGAAATGAGTTTTATTTAGGGCATAAAACCCAACACGACACCCCCAAACGAAACCCAGATCCAAAACAATAAAAAAAAGGTATTTTTCTAAACTTTTTTGTTGTTTCATTACTTTTTAATTGTTTGTGCTTCATTGTAAAGTAATGTAGTTAGTTTATGTTCAATTTGTTTGATTTCGTTTGAATTTCATTGTTTTGGCATATTTTCTGGTTTTTGTGCAAAATTTGCGACGTATCGCGACTATGTTCACGACGTAACGCGATATCGTCTAGAAAAGTTGGGGATTTTCTGATAACCGTGGTTTTCACGACGTGTTGGCGATATACTAGCGACATAATTCGCGATATTGCATTTAGTACGTTGCTTTCATGATTTTTATCGACTTGTATGTGTGTTTGGCGACATGTTTGCGATCATATGCGACATGATTAGCGATATATAACAGTTATACATAGGACTAGTTTTTCATCCTCCTTTTTGTGTTTAGCGATTCATTAGCGATATATTAGCGACATATTTGGCGATTTGATTAGGATTATGTTTCACGATGTATAGCGACATACTGCGACATGTTTCGCGACATACTTCTAACAAATTTGTTGACAATTTTGCAGATGGCTCCTGAACTTAAGCTTCCAATTTCCTCGCATTTCACGGGACGTCTTACCTATCGGGGTACAAATAGGTTTAGATATATCAAGGCCAAGTTTACTGAGATGGATTTGGTTGACACAGTGAAGGCTAGTCCTTTCGGACACTTTTGGGAAGCTGGAGAGTTGACTTTCTCCGGCGCGTTGGTCCACAGCCTCCTCTTACGAAAAATGAAAGTGGACACAGAAAAGGAGGATGAGGTTTGGTTTCATGTAGGGAGAAATGACATGAGATTCGGACGGATAGAGTTTGGACTCATTACTGGCTTACCTATGGGTAGTGCCCCTACAGACGAGGAAATACACGCCAAGTCCAACGACCATCTAGTTCGGACTTATTTTGAAGGGAAGAGTTCTGTTCAGTTGGACTCCCTTATGCTCCAACTTGAGAGGTGCGAAGATAAAGATGATGCCTACAAGCTTGGACTGATCGCTTTCATTGAAGGTGTATTAGTATCAAAGGAGGGCAATGTCCAAGTTTGGCCTGAGATGTTGAAGTTTGTTAACGATCTCAAATTCTTCTTTAAGTATCCGTGGGGCGAGCGCGCTTTTCGTAAGCTGATGGAGACATTAGGAAAGAATATGCAACATTACAAGGATAATGTTGACAAGAAGAAGGGGAAGAAGATTGCTCAGGAGGCAAAGTACACTGTTAGTGGCTATGTACCTGCCTTTCAGTACTGGGCATACGAAGCAATTGAGAAGTTGGGGAAGAAGTATGCCCACTGCAACGGGACCAAGTTCCCCAGAATGTTGAGCTGGAAAACACCGGAGGGCCAGCGGAAACAAGATGTCAAGGCAACCGACATTGCACTGTTATTCAACAGTCGGGTATGTTTCTTTACTGTTCTGTATTTTTTTTAAATTTATTGAAAATGAACATTCGCGACATTGTTCGCGATATGTTAGCGACATTATGCGATGTCGCAAAAGAAATTGCTGCATCGCTTATCGCGACATATGTCGCGACATGTTATCGACATGTAGCGACATTGTGCTGTTTTTTGCGATTATCATAATTTTTGACTTCTTTTCACAGTTTTTAATTATTCTGTGTTTTCTTTTTTGTTTCAGTTGGTGGTGAAGAAGTGCTTGTTTCCCCGGCCCAGTGAAGAGGCATACTTCAAGAGTATTAATGAGGGTAAAGCCCCTCTTTGCTTTGAGATGGATGTGGAACAAACGGTGGACGTTGATGGTACACAGGAGTCTGTGTTTGAAACTCAAGCGAAGACCATCAACGAGGCCGTGACAAAGGCAAATTTAGTTCCACCACCACCGGCACCTGAAGTACACGAGCCATCTACTTCAGCAGGTCCTTCTGCTCCAACCAGTACAACTGTGGACACTGACCTTGTAAAGAGGTTGGATAGCATTGAGGCCCGGCTGGAGAAGCTTGAGTCCCAGCAGGAAGCCGTCATGTTGGCACAGACGGGGTTAGTAAATAGCCATCTCAGTATGAGGCGGTCCTTCACAGAGAGTCAGAAAGATCTGAAGGAGACTCTACTGGCTAAGATGGACGAGTTGATGGCAATGGTAAAAGGAGCGCCCACACCTGGAGAGCCCACACCTGCACCGCAAAATGAGGAACAAGTGGAGAGTGATAACGAAGATGTCTTCCCAGAAGATTGGGAAGCAGATGATAACGAGGCACCGTCAACTCCATTGGAAGCAATTATCACGGCCATTGGGGATACACAATCACAGGACGAAGTCCTACTTCTACCTGGACCCCTACAAAATGTGCCATTTGTGAGGAAGAGGAAGCCGCCAAAGTACTTGAACGACTACACTGCGGAAAAGAAAAAGAGGCGAGTTCTTCCAGAGAACGTAGACCCGGAGAGACCAGCAGACCGTAGATTGCTTCGTACGTTCAAGAGGTGGTTGATTGGAGACATTCCCAATGCCCGACCTAGGAATGTGCACACCGGTGTTGGCGATGTCAAGTTCTTCACAACATTGTTTCTAAGGGTGGAGTGGCTTCACAATGATGTAAGTATTTAATAATTAATTAGTATTTTTGTTTTTTTTTGCAACATATATTTTATTGTCGATGTGTTAGCGACAATGTCGCGACATTTTCGCGACATTGTTGCTGATACAGAAGTTTTTTCTTTCTGTTTTATTTGTCGACATGTCGCGACATTGTCACGACATTCTCGCGACATGGTCACATTTTTTAGTACGTTCTGTTTAACGACATGTCGCGACATTGTCACGACATTGTCGCGACACTCGGCAAATTTATCTAACGACATTGTTCGCGACGTTTCGCGACTTTATTTACGACATTGATTAATCTTCTCTTTTTTTTATGCAGCACATAGATGCCATATCACACTTGATGAGGAGGAGACGCCATCATTTTCCAGAGTTGTACCCTCAGCCAGGTGTGATTTTGGACACAACACTTCCACAATTCCTCATAGGCATTTGGAGCTGCCAGACTGGTGACAGAAGTACGTTCGAATGGCCAGATGCAGTGAACCAGTACTATCTGGGTATGGAGAGCCGTTACATGCCATGTTGGAAGGATTTGAACTTCATATACTTCGTCCTGTACTTCGATCATCAAAAACATTGGGTTGCTGTTGAGGTAGATATTGATATGTGGCAGATTCGGGTGTACGATAATGATTTATCATGCACCACCGACGCAGAGTTTGATGCCATCATGCTACCTTGGACTCAGTTGTTTCCACATCTGCTGAGGTCTACTGGCTATTATGATCAAGTGAACAACAACATTCTGAATGTGGACTTAGGGGACAGTAGCCAACTCAGATCAATGCATGCTAGACGCATGCCAAGTGAGGTGGTTCCCCAAAGTAGAACAAGGTAATTGTTAATATAGTATATTATTATTTCATTTGCCATTAATCTTTAAATGCAGTTCAGTCTCTAAATGTGTTTGTTGTTAATTTTTCAGTGGTGATTGCGGGGTGTATGCACTTGATTACATCGAACACCTAATGCTGAATCGGTCCTTGGACAACATTACAGATGATAACATGAGAATGTTCAGAGATCGGTGGTGTGTAGACTTGTTTTATCAGAACTTAACGTGGTAAAATATAATTTACAAGGGTTGTAATTTTTTTGTATTTTAAGAACTCCATTACAATTGTACAAACATAGTTGCATAGTTGTTTTTAGTACTGTACAGTTTTTATATATGGAAAAGTGTTCAATTTTAAAATTTTTACTTACATGTCGCTACAAAATCGTTAACATGTCGTTTAATGTCGAAAAAATTTAGTTTCTGAGTGTTTGGTTTCATGTCGCTAAAGCACCGCGAACATGTCGTTAAAATGTCGATAGTAAAATCATGTTTTGACTCTTCAGTTGATGTCGTCAACATGTCGCAATTATGTCGCGAAACGTCGATACAAAAGACGTTTCCACATTAAATGGTAATTAATGTGTGACATTTATTATCCCGCCTAACCAACTACTTCACTATGTCGATAACATGTCGCCCTGTGTCGCGACATGTCGCGAAAATTGCCCAGATTACTTTGTGCATGACAAACATGTGTACAATTGTGTAATTCAATTTTTACATTTATTATCCCACCTTCCCAACTACTAGTTTTGTCTATAAAAGCCAATTGTCTATCTCATAAGTTACATATTTTCTTAATTTTTACCCATACAAGATAATTCTCTTAGCAATGTCTACTAGAAGGAACAATGGCAAATACCCAATTCTTACTCCTGAAGAGATCAAGCAGGAGCCTGATTGTGGGGAAATTACGCCTCAAATGCAAAAAGTGCTTGACGACATGAAACGTTTTGAAGATGAACGGCTTATGAACGAGTGGAGGTTTCTACAACTTGAAAAAAATTTTAACAAAACAGGTGTATGGCCGGCTCCACCACCAGGGTTCCCCGAAGGCTGCCGTCGCTGCAAGTTAGGTTATTTAAATGGTAAACAGGTGAAGCCTGGATCTCTATGCAAATATTGCAAGGCTACATGTCGCTACATGTCGCTAATGTAATTGTTAAACGTCGCTAGATATCGACTTTTCACTGAATGAATAAAAGTTCCATTAATGTCGCAAAATGTCGCAAAAGTAATCGTGAAACGTCGCTATTTTTAAATTTTTCCAGAATTGATAAAAGTTCTTCCTACATCGCACCATGTCGCTAGTGTAATGGTGGAAAGTCGCAGTTTTTAAATTTTTCCAGAATTAATAAATGTTCTTCCTATATCGCAACATGTCGCTAGTGTAGTCGTGGAAAGTCGCGATTTTGTAATTTTTCCAGAATTAATAAAAGTTCTTCCTATATCGCGACATGTCGCTAGTGTAGTCGTGGAAAGTCCCAATTTCACGACATTGTCCAGAATAAATTAAATTTCCAAACATATCGTGAAAATGTC
The DNA here is from genome assembly GCF_029168945.1 of Cannabis sativa. Classification (NCBI taxonomy): domain Eukaryota; kingdom Viridiplantae; phylum Streptophyta; class Magnoliopsida; order Rosales; family Cannabaceae; genus Cannabis; species Cannabis sativa. The sequence goes on from NC_083602.1 coordinate 75,523,550, forward strand.
GCTACATATCGCAAAGTGTCGTGAAATACACAATTATATACAAAAATCTGAGATAGTGAGAGTAAACAACCACATACACAGAAAATAATGTCGAAAAAATGTCGATAAAACATAGTCATACATAAAAAAATACAAGTAACATGTCATAAACCATAATAATAATAATGCATGCAATTTAAAAACGAAAATGATGCTCAAACCCTGGCCTTGCAAGTAGCTTTGTTGTGTCCCAATGCGCCACAGTTTGAACATTTGCGTGGTTCCTTGACTTTTTGACCGTTCGATGGAAATCGGTTAGTCCGTAGTCTTCCTGCATTGCTCTTTCTTGGACGACCTACAGGTTTCTTCTCCACTGGTACACCGATTCTCATGTTCTGCATGTGTTCTGGAAGCACCCATTCATCCTCCTCGCCCACAACATTAATTGTTGCATCGTAAGTATTCTTCCACGTCTCCTTTGTGTAATAGGGGGATGACAGAGCGTAGACACTGACATTCTGAGTAAGCGCTGCGGCACATGCATGGGGACAAGGAATTTTCAACAATTGGAACATGCCGCAAGTGCATGTTCTCTCAACTAAGTTCACATCTCCGCCTTTTTCAAAGTCAGAACCGTCAGCACCTCTTCCAACATTAAACAATTGTGCACCGTTACGTAGGACACTTCTACGTCTACCATCCTCGTGTTGCTTTATCAAATCTTCCTCAAAATGAGTTGTCAAAGGGGTAACACACTTACTTGCCTTCTCGAGACGGTTAGCAAACCAATTTTGTAGTGTGAACCTTATGAACTCAACTTGAGTAGTTATTAGATATGCCCGGAATTCTTCAGTCACGTTGTTAAGGCTTTCTGCAGCGTTGTTTGTCATGATGTTGTACCTGTCTCCTAGACAATAAGGACAAGCCCATTTTTCTAATCCTATATTGTCAACATAAGCAGCGATGGGAGGATCCATCTGTCGGAGCACCTGCAAATGTCTATCACATTCCCTCTTCGACCATGCATAAGCGGCCAGCCATATTTGCGTGTTACATACATCAGTCTTGAACTTGTGGGTGACATTCATAGAAATATGTTTGTAGCATGCACAGTGGCATGCTTCGGGGAAAATAACCTCGACAGCATGTTCAATGCTTTGATGCCTATCCGATACAAACACTAAGTTTTCAACCTCCCCAATCGCTTCCTTTAACTTCTGCAAGAAATACTTCCAAGAGTCATGATTCTCGCTGTCAACAATTGCAAAGGCAATCGGAAACAGTTGGTTATTTGCATCGTACGCTACAGCAACTAGCATTGTGCCCCCAAACCTTGTCTTCAAGAACGTGTCGTCGATACTAATCACAGGACGACAAAACTTAAATCCCCTCCTACAAGCAGTCAGTGACCAGAAACAGTACTTGAACTTGTTATCCTCTGTGATAATGTCTGTAATAGTACCTGGATTCTTCTGTTCCAGCACGTAAAAGTAACCAGGTAACTGACTATAAGCTGCTGCTGGCGTACCCCTCGAATACATAAGTCCCTTCTCTCGGCACCTCCAAGCCTTCTCATAGCTCATCTTGATCCCATACTCCTGAAACATATCCCTTTGTATGTCTTTAGCTTTGTACTTAGTTCCATCTGATTTGAACTTGTTCTTAATGAGGTGGCCAACAACCCACGGTGCTGCTTGACGGTTATCAGCATGTCTAGAATCCAGGCTACATGTGTGTTCGTTGTGGAATACAGTAACCTCAAACATGTCACAACGTGCCCTCTTCCTCCCCCTCACTCTCCATTTGCAATCTGAACCCCTGCAAGTTGCATAAAAAACATCGGTCCCAGACTTCTTCACCATGAACTCAAAATTCATTTTCAATGCAAACCTTCCAACCACATTTTTCAATTCAGTCTTATTTGTATACAGCTTGCCAACATATATTTCCCCTGAATGTGTACCAGTAAAAGAAGTTGTATAAACATTATTTTCCTCTATGTCTTCCCTTGTCCACACAATAGGTTTGAATTTTGTACAAACTTCAAAATCAGATGGTACAGTACTACGAGGAGGACCTGGGCGGCTGCTACTGGTGCCTGGTGTTTCGTGATTTTCACTCCGAGGGGTTCTTCTTTCTTGGTCTTTCCTTTGCTCCCTTGGACGTGGTGGAGATGGTGGAGGTAGTTCTAACCTTAAAGAAGGTACCTCTATAGGTTCATGAACTTCCAACTCCGCATCACCATCCTCGTTCAAATCTACTATAGGATCATTGTTGTAAAATGCACCATCAAACTCATTGAACTGGTCAAATTCATAGTCAACCCTATTATCCTCATCTATATTAGTAGGAGCCTGCTCATTCATCCCTACCAATTTGGATACGATTTAAGGACAAAACTCCCAACAACAGTTCTTGGGAGGACAGTTGGCGGAGTAGGCCCCAAAAGCGCATGCCTTTTAACCTTAGTCACAAACAGTGGCAGAAAGTTCTCCACACTCATTTTTGCTTTCATTCTTAAGAACAATCTTACTTGACTATCTTTCACTAAAACTTCTGGCGGTATCATATTGCCTTTCATGTACATATAACACACCTCTATTTTCAGTTCATACACAATAGGGTCTATATCCAACTCTTCATACAAAATATCATTCATCTTTTCTAAAGTAGTGTCAACCTCAAACATTAACATCTTACTTTTTGGATTATTGAATATCCAGTTGAAACCTTCAACTGCCCAAGCCCCATCATATAGTACAACTACAAACACATTTGAATCTGCAAACCAAAATGACCACAAATTATAACAAACCAAGATGTCGCAAGATATCGCGAACCTATCGCTACTTATCGCGAACCAATTACAAAAAAAAGTATGTCGACAAACGTCGCGAACTTGTCGAGAAAAATAAAAATATCCACAATATAACACAATAATTCTATGTGTCGCGACTTGTGTCGCGACATGTCGATACATGTCGTTAAATGTCATCCCTAACCTCTTGTCAGCTAGTAATCGCTAAATGTTGCTAACCATGTCGAAAAATATCGCTAAAATTGCAAAAAAAACCAGTAAACATGCAGACTTGCTGCATTTCGTGTTTCATTGACAAAGGGTGTCAAAATGGTACATAAAAACCACGGATATGTGTAGATGTATTACTTTCAACATAAATACATCTAAATCAAACAATAATTACTAAAGAAATTACATACCCATTATTGTTTAAAGGACTGACTTTCTTAGAGCTTTGGTTGGGTTTCAAGTTCCCTTTGAGTAAGGCGGCCGAACACTAGCTCCGGTGGTGGCAATGTGTGTATTCTAGAGAGAGAGAGAGAGAGAGAGAGAGAGAGAGAGAGAGAGAGAGAGAGAGAGAGAGAGAGAGAGAGAGAGAGAGAGAGAGAGAGAGAGAGAGAGAGAGAGAGAGATATCCGAGAGATAGAGAGAGAGAAAGTATTATGAATTTTATTTTTTATTTGTTTTAGGGGTAAAATGGTAAGGGAAAAATGGTTTAAGTATATTTTGCATAATGTAAAAAATGCTAGCATATTTTTAGTGTACCATTTATTGATTTCTAAACCAATAATTAAAACCCTAAAAAAACTATACCTTTTTTTTCAAAACCCCAAAAATACCCCCAAACTAAAACTATCTCTCTTTCTCTCTCTATCTAGCCGGTCCCAATAATCCCACACCCCAGGTCCGATGGTCGGACCATGGGGTCCGATGGGGTCCGACCAATCGGACCCATCGGACCCCAAGGTCCGACCATCGGACCTCTCTCTTCCTGCTCTCTCAAATCGCGGGAAAAAAAAAAAAAAAAAATTAAAGCGGTCGGACCTTCTGGTCCGATGGGTCCGACCATCGGACACGAAGGTCCGACCATCGGACCACTTTCTTCCTCTCTCTCCAAAATCGCGAGAAAAAAAAAAAAAAAAAAAAAAAAAATTTCAAAGGTCCGATGGTCGGACCTTGGGGGTCCGATGGGTCCGACCATCGGACCCCCAAGGTCCGACCATCGGACCTTTGTCTTCTTCCCTCCCTCAAATCGCAGGAAAAAAAAAAAAAAAAGTTTCAGAGAAAATCGCAGGAAGTGGGTGGGGGCGGTCAAGAGTGGGTGGGTGCGATCTAGGGTGGGTGGGTGCGGTCTACCGTCGGTGGGTGGGTGCGGTCTACCGTGGGTGCGGTGGTTCACCGTGGGTGGTGGTCGATCGGCGTGGGTCTGTGGGTGCGGCACCGAGAGAAAGAGAGAAAGAAAGAAAGAGAGGCGAAAGAGAGAGAGGGCTGATGGGTGTGGGATTTTGAGAGGGGTAATTTTGGGATTTAGGTAAAGTAGGCATATTTTTCATAGTATAAAATGTATTGGTTCAAAAAAAAAAATTTGAAAACTTTTAAGTATAGAAAATCAAATTTCCCCTTGTCAAATTTCCCTAAATAAATATATGTGCATGTGAAAACGACGATAAGTTAAAGCCGACAACACCACATAATAAACGACAGCTGTTTTCAATACGACGATATTTAAAGACGGTGACAAATGTGTACATTAAACGATGACTTTGTTTACAAACGACGATCTTCAAAGACGGTTACAAATATCTACGTATGATGATGACCGTCCGTTGTAAACAGATAATGGTTCTATGACTGACACGTATACTAATCGCAGATTTTCGGGCTCAAGAAAAACAAAGTTTCAAATTTCCCGAAAAATGACTAATGAACCTAAATACAAGTCTGACTGGGCCCCAAAATTTGAATCCTAAAAAAGGAGGCCCATCCCCCCAAAACTAATTTTGCTCTCTCAAGTCCCTATCCTCATCATCATCAAGATTTTTCCAAAACCCTAACCCTCATCGAATCCCCACATTCACTGAGCACCACAAGCTTTAAAAAAAAATACAAAAACAAGAAAATGGCCAAAAAGAAAGCAAGCCAGCAACCCAAAGTCCCAAGGCAAGAAGCCCTTGTACAGTCAGACCACAGAGCAGAGCAAATGAGTGACGCCACACCTATCCCCCCCATGGCCGCCGTCGATGACTTTCCAGACAAGCTCCAGAGCTTGAAGTCCCTCAACTCAAGACTTCTCAAGGAGACCTTTGAGCGGAGGCAACAGATGGAGTCGCTGGTCCAAGATAAAGAGGCTCTCGAGTCTGAGCTGGCTCGGTCTGGTCAGGAAAAGAATGCATTGGAGTCTGAGCTGACTCGAGTCAGCGAGGAGAGTCTTGGTTTGGAGTTGGAGAAGGGTGTGTTTCGTGCTTTCTTGAACGCTCAGGTGGCCCAAATGGGGATTGTGTTTGATGGGTTGGTGAGAGAGAAGATAGTTGAGGTTGATAGGGTTAAGAGTGAGAACGAGGTTGAGATAAGGTCACTGAAGAGTGAAGTGAACAAGCTTGTGGATAGTCTTCAAAGTGAGAGAAGTGAGGTGAAGAGGGTTTGCCTAGAGAGGGATGATCTGAGAAAGGATTTTGATGTTCTGGTTCAGGAAGCGACTCTGTTAAAGAAGAAAGTGGTGGATACGGAGATGAGAGAGAGATTGATGAAGGAGGAAGTTGAGAAGCTGAAAATACAATGTGAAGGGCTAATGGAGGGAAGGGTTGAGAGGGAAGCTGCACTTGAGGTGCTGAAGAAGGAGAAAGATTTGGCTGAGAGGAAACTAGGGGTGTCACAGAAGTTAATTGTGGAATTCAGGAGCGTGAATGAGCGGATTTTGAGTGAGAAGAACGACATTGAGAGGGAGAAAAATGGATTAGAAAGACAAATTGGTGAGTTAGAGAAGGAAGTGGAACAAAGAAATGATACTGTATCGAATTTGAAAAGAGAGGTTGCGGCAATGGAAGCCAGTATTTTGGAGTCGGAGAGGTTCAATAGGGAGAGCGTGAATGGTATGGAGGCGGAGATTAAATCATTGAAGGAAGAGACGAAGGTGAAGGAACAAGATATAAAGAAGTTGCAGTCACAGTTGTATGAAGTAGAGTTGACTCTAAAGATGGCCACAATTGAAGTGGATGATAAGCAACGAATGATTGAAGAACTGACTGAAAAGAAAACCCAGATTGAGGATGCGTTTCGCAATCAAGAGGATGAAATTGTTAAGCTGAATAAGGAAGTGGGTGAACTAAGGGATGCTCTATTTTCACTTCGAACTTCTTACAGTAATCAAGAGGAAGAGAATAACCAACTGCTTTCTGAATTAAGTAACAGCAAGGATGCTATTGGCCATGTGGAGATGGAGCTCAAGTCATTGAAGGAGGAGAAGGAATCAAATATAAGGAAGTTACAGTCGCAATTGCATGAGGCAGAGGTGGCTTTGAATATGACCACAATGGAAGTGAAGGATAAGCAACGAAACATTGATGAACTAGCTGAACAGAAATACCAGATTGAGGAGGAGTTTGCTAATCAAGGGAATGAAATTGTTAAGCTGCATAAAGAAATGGGTGAACTTAAAGATGCTCTACTTGAACTTCGAACTTCATGCAGGGATCGTGAAGAAAGGAACAAACAACTGCTTTCTGAAGTAAGTAATAACAAAGATGCTCTTCACCACCTCACCCTTCAGAAGAATGAGGCTCAAAACGCTTTTGATGGTGCAAAGAAGATTGTTGAAAACTTGAAGTTGGTCATTTCAGAAAGGGAGAAGAGGATTGAAGAAGTCACTAAAGAATCCCAGGCTCTGAGTGATGAGCATGAAAAGCTACTGAAGAAAACTAAAGAAACAGAGAAACAATTGGGATCGTTGGTAAAGGAAAGAGATGCAGCACAGAATAGCCTTCTTGAGGTGCAGACCAAAATGGAGGAATGGAAAGCTAAAGTAGAATTTGCTGGCATCAACTCCGAAAGGGCACTGACCTTGTTGAAGAAAACTGCAGCCATGGTTTCGGTTACTCAATCCGAAGAGGGCAGTAAAGATGGTAAGAAAGATGTGGTCATCCGGCAGAGGAAGCTCGAAGGAGAAGCTCAACCGTATGTTACAGAGTTGGAAGCCATCCAAAATGCTTTCAGGAACAAGGAGAAGATGGTAGAAGATATGAAGCAACAGGTGGAGCATCTGAAGCGCTCAACTGCAGAGGCGCGTAAGCAGAAAAGCATTTGGACTTTGATCACTTCAGCAACTATTTTTGCTGCAGCTTCTTTTGCATACGCTGCCAAAGGGCGCTGAGTAACTCTTTTGATTCCCTTAATCAAGTTTTGTTACTACAATATGACATTAGTTGCTTTTGGTAGAATTACTAGGAACAATCTAATCAAGATCTGCTTGATGTCATGGCATAATGCTATGCTATTTCTCCTTTCAGAATTTCCTATTTTGACAATAATGTTTCTTTACCGGATTATGATCCCTATTAGCTGCTACCTCTTGGCTTCTTTGTTACTTTTTACAAGTATGAATATAAGTTTTTTGAACTTCTTGAATGTGTTCATACTTATTCTATATGTGTAGATGTCACATGTCTGAGTTCTGATGAAGCTGATTTTCTTACTCTTTAAATTTCACATTTTGGGCTTGTTGACTTGTGGGTCTGGACTAGTTTTTCCTCATTTAAAAGACACAGGCTGTTGCTATGAAAAGCAAGTGAAATTGTACAGGCAGTGACAGTTGGTTCCTAATAAGGAAATATGTACTTTCGAAATAAGTTCTAGAAATGGAAAAAGAGTACATCTCTTCCTGTTCACTTAAATTTGAATACAAAAGAGAGCAATCATAATGTCATAAATGCACGAAGATGAGGATTGGGTTGCACATACAAGCTAGATTTTTTTTTTTGGGTGGTGTGATTTTTTATTATTATTTTTTTACCTAAACAGGAATGAAGAATACTAAAGTTTATATGCCCTTTTCCGAGCCTTAGCGGTTCCTTGCTATCGTAGTGAAATGTTTAAATGATTGTGATAGCAACTTGCCTAGCCTACAATGGGTATGTAATCCTCATGTGATTCCACAAAAACAACCAAATTTCAACCACCAATATTGTTATTGATATTCATTTTTTTTGTCTATAAACAAATTAATTTTTTATGTAGTGTTTCTCGTCATGCCTATGTCCAAAATAGGCATTGAACTGACAGAGAATAATCTAGTTCAATCTCGATCAACAACAGATATGGACCGGTTTTACTTGCTGCTAGTCATCAATTGCATTATGGAACCCGTTTTCTTGCTAAAGATATCTATAAAGCTTTCTTTATCACATCCCACTAAAAGTTTTAGGCTTAAGCCTATTAAACTCTTGTTCATCCCTTCTCACTTTTTGGGTATTGGTTCCTTTTCCTTAATGAGCGAGGCTTTTTTCCTATATATATATTGGTGCCTTGAATGCCCTATTAGAGAAGCTAAGAAGTTGAGGCTCCATTAAACAATTCAAATAATGGTTTCAGCATAGACTTACATGAACTAATCCTAGACTAGAGACCCCACAATGCAAACTCGAGGAATGAGCCACGCCACGCAAGAGCTAAAAATTAAATGGATTGAGCGACTTTCCACCTTTTTCGGTGTCAAGAAATCACATCCCTTTTTAAGAGGGTACAAGAAGCAGACAACTTTCTTGCTGACCATAGATACATCCAAAGAATAATAATAGCAAAGAGGAAAAGCAACTACGATTCCATATTTAGTGGGAGTAAATAAAATATCTTAATTTACAGTTGTTGAGAAGAGTTGTGAAAACTTGAAAAATATAAAGAGCACAAAATAAAACTCAATAACAAGCAAACGTTTTTAATAGTCTCTACGGCTTATATCTTATAAACATTACAAGATTACAATACCATGGATGTTTTTCTATCCATGTATCGAAAATTAGCTATATATTAATATTATATAACATCATTAGCCAGGCACCCCCAAAAACAATGATCCTCTATCTTTGTGGGTGAATCTTTGAAGTTTCGTAGGACTGCTAACCTTGGTCACAGCTGATGCTTGCCTCCTCAAGGATAAACAAACCAGAAACATTTGATTTCCGTAATACAAAGTACAAATCCAGCTACATGCAGACCAATACCTTCTGAATCCTATCATTCAAGCACATGCCTTGTTTTAGTAGTAAACCAAGGACCGGATTCCGGCAGTTAATGATCTTTAATACCACAGCAATCAATACAACAGTAAGCAGTATTACTACACAACCTTACAAACTGTAAAAAACAATCCCTTAATAACGCGGGAGAAAATGTCAAGCTTCTATTATATATGGCTGCCTGTTGGTATGTCAATTTATTCACAGTCAGAACTCACAAAGTTACTTATCTCATCCATAACCGTATAGAAGTGGTCGTTGTTCGGTAACAAGTAAAACCCGATTGTTGCCTTCTCCAAATATAAAAGTTTCACCACTTGGTTAGCCTTCTCAAGCCCCTTAGCGTAAGCCAATTGCCAGTCCTGAATAAGATCTAAACCAGCCACCACAACTAAGCTTTTGGGAAACGTTAGTCCTTCCAGGCTCTTACCCCTTGGACCAAATGGGTTGCATGCCGGATGGTCCCTATCTTCCCCTTCAGGCAGAAATGCTCTCCAGTACCAGTCTCGATCTTTTAGGGTAACAAAATATTTCCCATCTAAGCGTGTCTCAGACTCAGTTCTGTCCTGCCCACCAAACATTGGATTGAGCAGAATGTTACCTATTACTTCAATTCCAGATTCCACTGCTTTCAAAGCAACATTGTGTGCAATGTTTCCGCCTGAACTATCACCGGCCATGTATATATGCACCTTCGAGTCCTTGCTTCGAAGCCATGTTCTCGAGTTTACCCAATTAAGAGTAGTCCATCCATCATCATATGCACAAGGAAAACGATTCTCTGGTGCACGACGATAATCTACTGAGACAACAACAGCCTTACAGATTCCCACTAATCGACGGCATAGAGAATCATAAATGGCACTATTTGCAGAGGAATGAGCGAAACTTCCACCATGAAAGAAAATTATTACAGGTACAACCTGACCATCAGCTGAAGCCACAGGCTTCTCAAGATCAAGGAAGTTCAGACGAGGCTCCTCGGGATTATTAGTTGGACGATATACTCTGCAAAGGAGACTAGTTTCACGGTCAATGATGGTGTCAAAAGAGTAAACTCCATCAACTGAGTGAGCATTGGCAATCACTTTACGATCAAGATATTCTGCCAAGTGCCGGTTGAAAGTTCCATCAGGGCGACGAAGAAGATTGTAAGCCAACTTGAAGTTGGAGATCAAGACCCATGTATTCAGCGGAACCACCATCTACACAGATCAAAATTCTTCTTTCAGCATAACAAAGTAGGATTACAAAAAGTATCAACCAAAATTGAAAGTGACACCATAATATTCCTATCCACATTGCCAAGTTTTGCAGAAACGTAAGACTGCACGGCATATAAAGAGAATAAACAAATGAAAATAGAATCACTAGAACACACTCACTCGGCAAATGAGAACTCTGACAAGAGAGCAGGGTGTTCAGAGTCGGCTTAAATACGAGCTCAACGAGTTAAAACTACCAACAAAAAGTCAAAACCCCCTAATTTTTCTCCAATATTAAAAATCAAACACAGTACTTGAAATTGAATCCAAATCAGGACCGTAGATTTGATCATTGAACAGCATTAATCAAAAGCTGTGTCAATTAACAAAACAAGAAAATAAACTGAACTTGATAGCATACAGTAGAAATCAGAATCCAAAAAAGCAGTCTCTAACTCCCATAAAATAAATAATAAATAAATTCCGACTTTTAACTACTCAATCCCAATACCTGAACACAGATTATAACCTAAAATAAACGACAAACAACACAATATAAACGCGCAAATAAAACTTCCCACAAACCAAAACCACCAACGAAAATCGAAACTTCCAATTATAGGAACAATAACGCATCAACAGATTGAAAATATATATATACATATATACAAAAGCTGGTACCTTGGACTCATTGAGGTTGACTTCATTACTCCCAGCCATTAGAACTGGACCTCGAAAATCAAAAGCCGAAACAAAACGAAACAAACCCTTATAAAATCAACTCAACCCCAACTCTAAAGATCCCTCTTTTAAAGAAAACCCAGTTCCGAAAAACTCTCCATGTATAAAACAAGGAAGCAGCTCAAGTTTCAACCGAAGATCAATGGGGGAAAACCCATCATCCCAAAAGCATGAAAACAGGTCTGATCCCTTTCACGTAGCTTTTAGCTGAGCCCCTGAAATATATGTATGCAATAGAAGGGCAAAGAAAAATCCCAGTAAATAAAGCAGAGAGAGAGGAAGCTATGAGAGAAAAGAATAGAGTAGAAGAGAAGAGAGAAGAAGAAGGTGCGTGTGTGTAAGAGAGAGAGAGAGAGAGTGAATGATAAGAGAAGAGAGCGTACGGTAAGCAGAGGAGAGAGGACAAAAGGCTAAAGTGCGAAGGGGATGAACAAACAAAGGACGATAGAGCGGACAAAGTGATCGGCCGAACAAAACACTGTTTTCTGGGTCCCACTTATCTATATATTATTAACTTCATTAAATAAATAATTAATTCTTTTTCTTTTTCTTTTTTTTAATGGATGAATAAAAATGTCGGGCTTTGTTTAGCTACCACTAGTGACAAAGTATTAAATTTAGGTGATGTTTGGTACCAATTTTTTAATTAGTTTTCTGTTTTTAAAATTGGAAAAGTTAAAATATTTTGTAAGAACATTTTTTATAAAACTGTTTTCAATTTTTAATTTTTTAATTGAGAATCAAAATTTTAAAAATAAAAAAAATCACTTTCAATATTTTCTTAAATAATTTTTTTCTTAATTAATATGTTAGACTCCGACGAGACTCGAAGCCAAATCCTCCCCCCACGGCCCTGGCGCTGAACCGGGCTCTAATTCTGAATCCAAATCCGACCCAAGACTTAGACCTGATTTAAATAAAATCAAAAAATGAAAATAAAAATAAGCTTTACAGAACACACTTTTGTTTTCTGTTTTTAAAATTGAAAAACAAAAGTGGTTACAGAACGCATTTTTATTTTTTAAAAACAAAATTTTTAAAAATAAAAATTTTACTTTCATTTTGTGATTAAAAAATTAGAAAACAAAAGTGTTACTAAACGGCACCAATTTAGGATTTGAAAACTGTTTTATGTTTTTAAAAATTAAAATGTTGGGAGTCATTTTAAGGATTTTTTATTAGTTGAGTGTTTTCGAAAATAAAATTTGAATATTATTTTGAGTTTTAGGCTAAAAAATAATAACACTATGTTTATAATTTTTTTATGTTTTCAAATCATGCAATCCAAAAACTGTTTAATTATTCTTACTTTTTTATTTTGAGATTCTCAACTAATCACATATTCAATTTTTTTAAAACTCAAAAATATTAAATCACACTACAACCAATTACATATGTAGAAACAATTTTTCACTTACAAAATTTATTAAATTTTTATTTCCAAAACACATTTTTAAAAAATACATTTTTTGAATCACAAACCAATCAAATTTTTAAAAATACATTAATTTTAAAAAAAATTGCTATTAAATATTAGTAGTACTTTGGTCATGGGGTTAATTAATAATATTTTATAAAAGTTATTATATTAAATAATGCGAAACTCAATACTTAATTATACTAATAGTAATATAATATCTTAGAGAGTGTTAGGAGCATTATTATTAAGTAGGCTAATTTGTAATTTTTCCCCTTGAACTTTGACATGTACTAAATCATGCCCCCTAAATTTTTTTGACCGTTAAAAATTCCCCCTGAACTATCAAGATTGTTAAATTTAAGGACTTTTATCTAATTTTAGTAAAAAAAATTCTAACATGGATGAAAGTTCAGGGGGCATGATTTAATACATATAAAAGTTTGAGGGACATGATTTGATAGATATCAAAGTTTGGGGAGCATGACTTAGTACTTGAAACAGTAAAATTGAATGAAATTAGACAAAAGTCCTTAAATTTAACAATCTCAATAGTTCAAGGGGAATTTTTAACAGCCAAAAAACTTTAGGAGGCATGATTTGGTATATGTCAAAGTTTGGGGGGAAAAATTGTTAATTAGCCTATTAAGTATCAAGCATCTAATTATTTTAATAGCAATATTAATATATAGAAGGATAAACTGTGACCTTTTAGTATTTCTTGAGTTTTAGGCCCAATAGTTGCATTTCTCTAATTGAAAATAAAAATGCAACAACAAATGATAGTGGAAGGAAGGTGGGGACTTTTGAGAGATGAGCTGAAATGGAAGGGGAAGGGGAAACTGTTTTAACCAAAAAAAAAACTGGTCACACTTCCACCTTTCTTTGTTAAATTTACAATTTCTTACTTTATTTTTTATTTTATTTATATATTATATAATTTTGGCCACGATGAAGTTTATTTATTTATTTTGTCATTTGTTTAGGAAAATTTGAATTTTTATACTTACAATACCTTAAAATTATTTCCCTAAATCTATAGTTATTAAAATTGGTCATATATGACCACATTGTTAATTTCTCAAAAATACCCCTCACATTTGAAATCCCTAAACTCAAGCCTCTCTCTTCCTCTCTGCCGACCACGAAAGCACCACACCCACATCCCACCACCACCCGAAACCCCCATCGGAGCAACCCAGTCCGACCCCAACTCCTCCGACCGAACCCGAACCCCCACACCCACAAGCGACTTTGACCCAGCCATTAAAAAAAAAGGGCATCGGGTCCACATGAAAATCGGACCCCAAAAGAAACTAAACACCATCAGACTGGACCATCGGACCGGACCATCGGACCATCTGACTGGACCCATCCGGACCATCGGACCGGACCCATCGGGACCATCGGACCAGACCCATCGGGACCATCGGACTGTCTTCTTCCCCAAAAAAATTTCGGTTCGGTTCGGTGTGGATCTACCTTTGACATGGTGGTTCGATTTGGCGTGGATCTCCAGTGGTGTTCGGCCGGTTTTTGTGGTTCACCGTGCGTGGTGGATCGGCGTGCGTGGTGATCGGCGTGCGTGGTGAACGCCGTGCGTGGGTGGTTCGAGGAGGAAGGATATGCGTTGATGACGGTGGGTGTGGGGTTTCGGGTTGGGTCGGAGGGGTTGGGGTCGGACTGGGGTTGCTCCGATGGGGGTTTTGGGTGATGGTGGGATGTGGGTGTGGTGCTTTCGTGGTCGGCAGAGAGGAAGAGAGATGCTTGAGTTTAGGGTTTTCAAATGTGAAGGGTATTTTTGGGAAATTAACAATGTGGTCATATATGACCAATTTTAATAACTATGCATTTAGGGAAATAATTTTAGGGTATTGTAAGTATGAAAATTCAAATTTCCCTTTGTTTATTCTCTTTTTTTTATCTATCTTTTTTTTCTTTTATTTTCCTTTTTTATGTACTATTTTTTTCAATACTACTTTAAAAAAAATACTTAGTGGCATGATTTGATTAGTTTAATCTATTAAGAGCATCTCCAATCTTGAGACTAAATTTGGTGTCACTCTATTATTAAACTAGTAAACATCCTACGCTTTGCGGCCGATATATAAAATATTTCAAATTATATATAAAAAATAAATTATGTATTTTAATTAATAATAATTACTTAATAAAATTATATTAAAATTTTAACTTTACTATTAAAAGATTTGTGACATAAATACTTAAAATATTAAATTTGTTGCTAATAAATATCGAAATTCAAAAAATAGTAACATAAATTCTCATTTCTAATTTAATTTTTATTCTGATGTGTGTGTTAAGTTCTGGATTCGAATTTTATTGTGTGTGTTTTTAATGTTTGAATTTTAGTGTTTTGCTGAGGTTCTAATGTTTGAGTTTGTGTTTATGAGATTTGTTTTTATTTATTTATATAGATTTTGAAAACTTGAAATTTGATGTTGTTTCTATTGATTATTGGGATTGAAAGTTTGATTTTTCATACGAGAATTAAAGTTTCCCTTTTCATTTCATTGATTGGAAAATATTAGTAGAAAGTTTATGGAATGAGAATTTTGAATATATCAAAATAATATTTGAATCGAGAATCAAAGTTTATTGTTAATCTCCTTACAAAAAAAAAAAAGTGTATTGTTAATCTGTAAAGATAAATTGAGTGTTAAGTTTAGAAATTTGAAAATACCAATAGGAACTACAATGAAGACATTAACTTTATATGATTGGAATATAAAAATAATGCATTATAAAAAAAATTAATTCATAATCTCACACCTGTTTTTTTATTTATGTCCAATTCATACTAAATATTTTTTATAAAAAATACACTTTTCTTATATTCTGCAAAGTAAAAAAAAAAAAAAACTTCACACATATATATAGTTATGAATACATATATATATAAATAATTGAAAAATTATTTAATTTATATTTATTATTACGTGTTTTTTAAAAAATAATTAATTTCAGATAGATATTTTTATAGAAAATTTATTAAAATAATAGTAAAATATTAATTTGTAAATTTATGCTTTAATAAAATATTAAAAATTTGAGAAAATTAAGGAGAAAAAAAATAGATTTGGAGAGATTTTAGACCGCCACGTCACCGACTCATACTTCTCCTTTATATATATTTAATTAATATTTATTATTACGTATTTTTTAAAAAATAATTAATTTCAGATAGATATTTTTATAAAAAATTTATTAAAATAATAGTAAAATATTAATTTGTAAATTTATGATTTAATAAAATATTAAAAATTTGAGAGAATGAAGGAGAAAAAAGAAAAAATAGCTTTGGAGAGATTTTAGACCGCCACGTCACCGACTCATATATCTCCTTTATATATATAGAGATTTAGTATCAAAAACTCTTTTTACTTTAACCAAAACACCAAAAATTACACTAAAAATAATATTTTTTTATTATATATTATTTATTTTTATAAAATAGAATAGCTTTTTTATTATTATATTAAGAAAGCTATGATTACAACTTGAATGCCTATATCAAGGTATTGGAACATAGTGCATCTAAGACAATGCTACCAATACAACAATTATCTTTATAATAGCTCGCTTCAAAATGAGATTCACTTTACAACGTGCAAGTGAATTGATCACCTCTCAAACTGACAAGATGCAGTGAAGTCATCTTCGGGTTGAGAGGTCCATGGCCATGTTATGGCTCTTACACTACTAGCCAAATAGGGCATTAGCATAGTGGGGATCAACTCAGCTAATTCTTCATGAAAATGTAAATTTATGAATGTTTATTTTTTCAATTTAGCCACGAAAATGTAATTATATTTAATTTTTGATGAAAAAAAACGTTGAACAAAATTTTTTTGGTACTTCATTAATATTAAGCAATTACAACTCACAGGCCTAACGACACTCTCAAGCAGTGAGTAAAGCTTGTGGAGTTGCTCTTGGGATAACTTCGGTTATTTCTTTAGTGAGTTCAATACTGCCAACCCATGAATCTTCGAATAAGTGGATGAGTGCTCACACATGTAATAGCTCCCTAAGATTCACGATTAAGAAAGACCGATGAGATTTTTTATGGCAAGTGACCAATGAAGGCACTTCTTTGATCACTTGGGGACACATAGGTTATGGTACACGAGAGTCATATGTTACACGGGCATTCAAAAAATTGTGTACACCTGAGTAGTACCTTCATGGTTAAGAAACTTTAAGAAACATTGACATTACTCCCAGTGACCAAGTTTCTTAAGACATAGAATACTGAGCAAGTGTTAAAATGTCAAGTAGTAACAGATAAAGTAAAAAAAACAAACATCAGAATAAAGGTTTTATGGAATTGGATTAATTTCTAATTTAATTAAAGCAAATCTGATAATTTTTTACTAAGGCTTATCCACAATAAAAGGTCGTCCAGAATGACCAACTAACACACTAAAGCTAAAAGCTAGAAAAGAAAAGGACTAAAATAGTGTCCTACGAAGCCATGTATCTAAGTTAACAATGGCTTCTATTTGTTCTTAATTCTTTGTTGGTGACACTCAACAAAGGGAGGAAAATTGGGATGCTTAGGGTTGTAGCCTTCAATTATCGTAGCTTATTTGACCATTAATCATCACCATTCAAGTTGAAATCGATCCTCTGAAGAGGTTCAACATTAAGACATTGCTCACAGTGCTTCACAAGAATGGAACTTAGTTCTTAAGGATGGTCGCCTAATGGAATGAATGTGCTCCTCCATTGGCCAACCAAGCATAGTAGAGGGCATCGAAACATATGCCATCATAGAAGGCAACATCTTCAACCACTTTCTGTTCTAAGTTTGTCACTTGGCTATCAAGATGTTGAACTTGACCTTCTAGCTCAGCAATTCTAAGGGACTTCTCATCAAGCTACTGACAATGAGAGTTTTCAACTTCAGAAGTTTCTTTCCATGCAGCTACTAGATCTTTGTTCAAGTTATCCTTTTAGGCCTTAGCATTATCAATGATTGTTGAAGGTTAGACACATTACTCTCCATGTCACTGATAGCTTCCTCTAAGTCAGCCACCTAGCTCTCCACATCAATGGCAAGCTTCTCTTCAGCTGAAAGTTTCTTAGCAAGTTTGACAACTTTCTTGTGCTCATTGTCCATGGTGTAAGCATCACTGACACAAGCATGAAAGTAAAAGAAGTAAGTCAGACGACTATAAATGTAAGAAGACAACAAAAAATTATTTACCCTGATGATATCAGTGAAACATCTTTTGGCAATGATGTACGGAGGCTTGGAAGTAACCAACTTCCTTAGAGGAATGTTCTCAGTCTTAGATTATATCAAAGCATTACCACCAAAAAGGAGCCATGTTCCTTGTGCATGCACCCTATCCAACAACTTCGAGCTGTTTCGGTTCAAATTACCAGTATTAGCCTCCTCTGGACAAATTTTGATTAGAGAAGCAGTTGACTCCTCGTCAAGTTCAATAACTTTTGACTTCCCTTTGCTAGAATCCTTGATATGGGGAGTAGCTTCAGTCACAAATGCTTTGCCTATTTTCCTAGATTTCTTCTTTGTAGGAGCAGAAAAAGAAGCATGGATAGCTTGCACAACTTGCCCAACTAAAGGTTTAGCCCCCTTCGGTACGACTGTCTTTGTCATTGAACAGTTTGCCATAGCAGCAAGGAAACTTATGTTGTTTGCATAAAGGAAAAGGAAAGTGGTTAGTACAACAGAAGAAATACAAAAGGCAAGGTAATATGCTATGACTACAACAAATGGAGCATCAATGACCTGCTGATTCCCTAATTCTCTCTGGCACACTACTACCAAAGTTAACATCTTCATCACCTCGATCAAGAAACACAAATATTCTCCCTGAATAGTCTAGATAATTTCGAATGGAATCCTCCCCTTTAGATAAATTCCTATCTTCTAACGTCGCTCTAGATCAAATGAAGGTTTCACTTTGACTGTCTTCTTCATCTTTAAGAGGCATAGTCCAAGATTCATCGGCAAAGCGAGAATCTAAAAAAACTCAGTAACATGTCATTATCAAGCCAACTTTGCAGAGATTTTTAGTGGTAAAAAAAGTCCTCCCATATCTTACCCACACTTTGATGTCATTAAGCATGGCATATGCTCTCCTATTCATGTCAATCAACAGAGCAAGTCTCTTGAAAGGGCCAACCTAATGAAAGGTAATATTCCTCAATGGAAGACCAGGGGTAAAGCTAGAAGTATTCTTGATGGTAGAGGCTGCAATTACTCTTGGTTACATTCTCAATGTATGAACTGAACTGATGGAAGTGATAGAACCCTTCCTTTTTTCGAGTAGGACTTCTCTTTAGATCACATAGGAACATGATCTCGTGAGGAGTGGGAACATGCTAATTCCTTAGACAATAAAAGATGAAAAAGTTCAGGAAAACTCTATATTCATTCAAATTTATTTGGTAGGGAAAAACTCCAAAATAATCTGTAATCGAGATAAACCATGGGTGTAAAGGCAAGTAAGCACCTGTGTTCATATGGAACCGTGACCTAACACTACAACAAAAATTTTGAGAACAGTTAGGACATCCATGTTGAGGTTTTTGAACAATAATTTCAAGAAAAAGATAGTCATTTTTTATCAACTCAACTTGATGTTTGGATATAGTACTGAAAACGAGAGGTTTTAACTTGAATGCTCGATCTCTTGGATCATCACTCTTAATGGAACCCTTAATGAGTTTGGTTTCCATCACCTTCCCACCACATGCCTTGTCTAAATTTTTTGACTTGGCTACTGTGAGCTTAGCTATAATTAACTGAGCCACGTGTGGGTCGTATTCATCAGGCATTCTTTTAATTCTCTTCATACGAGGCATGGCAGGTTAAAAGCTCAACTAACTTCAACTCAGAACAGATGAATCACAGCTCAAATTAGCTCCTTTGAACCTTGTTAAGACAAAATCAAGATGAATACACCTTGGAGGAAAGGAAAATTTCAGCTTAAACGACTCACATAAAAATCATATTTTTGATTTTCGGACGCCTTATCAATGGAGTTTAAGGATTTCCAACCAGCCCTAGAATCCTTAAACCAAGCTCTACGAGATGGGAATAAATTTTTTTAAAAAAGAGCTCTCCTATTTATAATGATGCAAGTCCTTTATTCCTAAAGCAATTAGAAGTCTTTAAAATTTTTAGTTTAAAAGGTAAAGATCAAAGATAAGTAAAATATGATCCTCACGTTCGCTCTTCTCCTTTTCTACTTAAGATTTTGAATTTCTCGTTAGAAGAGGAATAGTAATTTAAAATTTAGACGGCACTACTACTCCTAATGCAATTAGGATTCATGCAAATTACAAGTTCAAAAGGATAAGATAAATGACAAGTAAAAGATGAGCATCGTTTCTCTTCTCCTTTTATACATAGAATTTCAGATCCCTTATTCTAAAAAGAATAGGAATACAAAACTTGGAGACTGACTTAATCCTAATGCAATTAGGATTTGTGAAAATTTTGATTTTTAAAGGGAAAGATAAAGGATAAGTGAAAAATGATATTGTGTTTTAATCTTTTCCTTTATTTTACTGAAGAATTTTGAATTGCTTATTAAAAAGGAATGGAATTCAAAATCCTAATCATATTAGGAGTACTTGAATAACAGAAAAATTGCTCAAGATTTCCTAAATAGATGCCCCTGGTAGTTTCAAGAGTAACTGGCATAATTCATGTCATCAAGTTAACCTCACACAAGTGTAAAGTTGACTTGGGTGGCAAATGTTTACCCAAAAACTGACCTTGGTGACTTGGACATCAATGTTTGACACGTGGCAAGAAAGAAAAGATCACAGAGTTGAGTAGTCCTGAGCCATAGCAGTCGACCTAGGAGGGGTCCCTAGCCCTATGCCCAGGTTGACTTCAGGAACTCCATAATGGGTGTCTGGATTCTGCCAAGTTGTTTCCAACTCACTATCTTTCGATATTCTATTCCATGATGAAATAAATAATCCAAGCCCAAGGCCTAAAAGCTGAAAATACAAGAAATAGCACCCCGAAAGTCAACCCAGGTACGTAGAGTTTCACCTAGCACCCAAATTGACATTCCAACTAGGGTTTTAATTTTTAGGACCGTCTTAGTGAAAATGGGTCAAAATTTGTACTGAAACATGAATTAGACATGTTACAAAATTTATTTAATGCATCAGAATTAGATTCAGAATAACTTCAAAATTGAGCACCTGGAGCACCAAGTGTCCCAGTCAACCTAGGCTGCTTCCAATCATCAAACTGAAGAACTATCCTGAGCATAATAAGGAAACAAGTACTTTTGGGGAGAAACAAATCAAATTGGAGGGAAAACAAGGCACTCAGCGCCCAAGTTCACATTTTTTCAACTTGGGACATTTACAAGGAGTTTTTTCTGAGAAGTTTTCTAGGCATATTCTCTATATTTGTCAAAGATTAAGATACAAGTGTGGCTAGAAAATGGACCCAACACCTAGGTTAATATTTTGTCAACTTGGGATGTTTCCAATCATTTTCCCAAAAAAATTGTTCTGGGCATTTTTTCCGTCATCAAAAATAATGAAGATACAAGTAAACTTGGGAAGAAAACAAGAATCCCGAAGGGCTAAAAGTTGAGCCCAGCGTCCAAGTGGACAATCGATTTAGTGCAATGGTTTCTATCACTCAAATATAAATTCTACTCCAAGCATTCTCTTCAACATGGTCAAAAATAGGGTAGGAGACCTTGTCCTCAATTTCAAAGACCTTTGAAGCATCAAAACAACATCTCAAAAGCTTCAAAAAGAGCACCCAATGCGCAGGTTGACGTATGGCCTAGTGCGCTAGGTTCTTCTTATCTAATTCTGATTCAGTGTCGAGTGTTCGTCTAGTTTTTCATAGCAAACAAGAGATATGAACTAATACAAGTCAAATTCACAACTTCATATTTTCACTTTTTTGGCAAAGTGACTTAGTCGCAAATCGGGTATTTTCTAGTCTCCCAATTCTGTGAAATAACAACATCTCCGAGAACTGTGAACGACTTAACCAGACTAAAGAAACTAGCTAAGTAATGTCAAAATATCACTTAGGCGTCGAAAAAATACATCATAAACACGTTTTCCCTTGAACTAGCGTCCAGGTGGACATGATATGTCAACCTAGGCAATGGTATCCAAGTAGCCTTCAGTAAAAGGGCAATAACTCACTCAATACTAATTCGATTGTTGCGATTCAACTTGAATTTTAAAGATATTTTAATGATCTGTAAAGTCATGTATCATACTCTAATCATAATTTTGAAGATATCAACTCCAAATTTCATCCTCAAGAGAGTTACGCATTTTAACTATAACTTACCCCAAATGGGTCCTACAGATGCGATTCACGCTCCAAAAATTGACGACCGACCTCTGGAGTTAATTTCACCATTAGATCATCATCAATGGTTGAAAATATCTTAAATGTATTTTTTTTTACTTTTTTTAATATTTTAACAGGACCTCCTTCCCTATGAAAGGGAGCTCCTCTAGCTCTTTTTTTACATTAAAAAAAAGTACCCATAAGGTCAGAGCATCTCTCTCTAGAAATTATAGCTTTCAGACTTAACTATTTTTCTTGAAATCATTCTCGTGAGAATAAAAACTTGAAGTAGACAAAGCTCCATTACTATCGCGACACAGGGAGTGAACTACTATAACATTCATCTCGTCTATACATACGAGCAAGTTGGCTAGTTTTCTGCATCAGCAAGTAGGAACCAACACAAAAATCTGCTCCCACTGCTCCATGGAATAACATGAATGCTGCCAACCAAAATTTACAAGAAAAGAAGGTGGTCAATGCTCCAAAGCAAAGCTGCTCGATTAATCTACAAGGCAGAGTTGCATGAAGCGATAAGCTGAGTACTCAGGTACACAGGCCTACCTCTTAGGGAAGGAAAAACTGCCTTAGTAATTTTGTTAACCACAATGATATAGTACACTAGGTTCACCAAATTTTAGAAGGTAGTTTGTCAACAGAGGACCTTCAGGGATGTTTAAATGTAGAGAAAGAACGAGCAAGAGGCGAGAAGGCAAGCCCTCATGGAAATAACCTTAGGAATCATATCAATGATAGAGTTTGTGGGTGAGAGTTCCATGATGACAATACAAATCATCTTGAAGATCAAATAGTTGAATTGACCAATTTCACAAAGTGCCTTGCCCGAAAGCAAAGTGGGGTTGTATCTAACTTAGAAGAAAAAGATCTGGAACCATGTGTAAGAAGAATAATAGAGGCACCATTTTTGCACATTTTAGAATGCCTCAGATAGAGTTGTACTGAGAAAGGACGGACCCCAAATCCCACCTGTCTAAATATATTTGACTGATTCAAGTAGCAAAGGTAAGTGATGATGCAAAGTGCCTCTATTTTTTGTAAACTTTATTGAAGTCTATCAAAGATTGGTTGAAGAGATTTTATTTTGATTCAATTCATAATTGGAAATATTTACAACAAAAGTTTAAAAAACACTTCATAGGCGTGAAGGATTATGATATGGAGGTTAGTTCATTGACCAATATAAAACAATAATCGAGAGAAGGTCTAAAGAAGTATATCCAAAGGATGATGGATGTATTAGCTAAAACTTAGGTCAATGATGAGATGAAGCTAATGGCCTTAACATCATCAATATCTACTGGATCTCTGTTGTGGGGAGATTGGCAAAGAAAGAGGTCTGATATGTTTTCAGATTTCTTATCCAAAGCTAAACGCTTCATAAATTGAGAAGAGTCTTATGTCCATGCTTATTGAGTTGGTTCTACTCCGACTCCTAAATATTCTACTCTGACTATTGCTCCTCCCAGAAGCATTTTCACAACTCATATAGTGTATGGACCTAGTGTTTCAAGATAGACATCTGTGCAGGCTAGTTTCTCTGGCTTTGGGGTGGCACAAACCAAATATAGTGTCGCCCCCGAACAAACAAGTTGACAAACAGAAGTTCCAAAATCAAATGTGAGTCATTCCAGGAACAAAAGAGGCACAAAGAACTCGAAATTGAGTGAAGCTCCAAATAAGGAGATGAGTCATGAACCATGTTATTCCAAGTATATCAGCTTGGTGAACACTCGAGAAAATATTTACATAGCAACTTGCAACATGGTTCATTATAAGAATTCATCGATTATTTACAAAGGTGGAATGCATAGAAGGGACCAAAATAAAATATGTGAATACCATGGTGATGTTGAAGACACTATGAATGGGCGTGATTATCTAAAAGATGAAATTCAAGGATTGGTTAGAATTGGTCATTTATCTAATTGGGGTCGAATCCTAATCATTTATCCCGAACAGGCAGTGGCTCATGGGCAATTATGTGCTCATGGATAGGAAGGAACCATAAATCCTCCTCAAATGGTAGGTTATCCTCAAGTTCTAGGAATACAAACCCTAGGAATTCAAAATCCTAGTGTATAGTCCCCTTATGGGGTACCGAATGCCCAATTACTTAAGCCCATCTAGGCTCTCGGTCCAAGTAATCTACATCAATTCATTGATCGTCTCAGCTTCTCGTCTTCAAGAAAGGTGCAATCAACTTCCTGAACCAAACCCCAGCAACGATCAACTTAACATCTCCATTATCAATATCAGGTATGTTATTTTATCGTCCATGGATTGCATTTTCTAAATTTTTCATTTTGAATTGCATTTGCATGCTCTGTTATGGGATGAGATTAGGGTTTCTTGACTGTGCGATTGACACCGTAAACAGATTTAGATTTCATGAACTGCGCCATCTTTCGAATTTCTCATTTTTTGAGTCCTTGAGTTGAGTAATTTATGTCATGAATGTTTGCAAATTCTTCTATTCGCCCCAAATCCCTTAGGTTTTGGGGTTTATTATTAATTTTTGTTTTCTCCCTTCCTGCGTCGTTTTGGACTTCCTATATGAAACGAGTAGCTCTTAGAAGTTCTTGTTCTAGATAGTGAGTCTATTTGGGACCTCTCCAAGAAGTTTATAGGGGAGGACCTCCAACTCCATTTCTATGTTAGGAAGTTAGGGTAGCTAACTGCTTGGAATTCCTTCTTTTTGTATAGAAACTATGTCTAAGAAAACCCATCGCGAAGAGGCTGACTCTAAAGAGGAGATAGTGGAGCACCAAGAGGCTCCCAAGTTGGTGCTAAATAATAGTCCCTAAGAATTGGACCAGCATATTAACCTATTTAGGAATTACAATAACTTAAGGACTATTCTAGAACAAGATCTTCATAGCCAGGGAGAGGCCCAGCAAGTGCGTAGAAGGAGGCTTTGATGTATGGAATTGGGGTCATATTGAAATGGAGGCACACTTGCCCTTGAGGTGCTACTTCGCTAAATTCTGTGCCATAGTCAAAATAGCACCTTTCCAACTTATACCTCAAGTGTACTGCTTACTGTCAGGATGGTACGTCTTTTGTGTCGAAAATAGCAAATCTATGCCGAGGCCAAAGGAAATCTTGTACTTCTATAAGAATAAGTCTCAATCGATGAGGGGTCACAAGGATAAGGTGGGCTTCTATAGGTTGGAGCAACATAACAAGAGTATTCACTGCCCAACTAGTTACACGAAGCACACACATGACTTCAGGGACTATTACTTCTTCACCTCTGGCTTCCCGTTAAGGAGAGTGTTGGATTTTGTGCCCTAAATAAAACTCATTTCAATATAATCAGATTTACTTATTAATAAAGATCAAAAATAATATTTTATGTTGTATGGTTCACATGATTTATTTCATGATTATATATATAATGTATAAATTCTATTTAAGTCCAGAACATATGAATTTGTTAATGATTATAGTGTTGTCAGCACAGTGGAATATAATCTTAATTATATGTTCGAAAGTTTATTCCCTAATTTGTAAGTTCACTGGATTTATACTGGCATGATATAATCAGCGATAGGTATTCTTACACCTTGGATAAGTGTTATGTCCTTTCCAGGGCATTGGCAAAGTTTACCAGCATCGGATGTATGGAGTATACATCGGAAGGGATCGATATTGAACTTTGATTAGATATAGTAAAATTTACCGTAATATCTATTCAATTCAATATCACCTGTTGATCCTTAGATCAAATGATCTTAATCCTGATATGGTTAGGTTCGATCTCAAGAGTATTATACATGTTCTTTGATTTGTTACTTAAGCCTACTTTTGAACAGTCAGGGTGATACGTACATTTTGGGAACATGATAGTATAATTGAGTGGGAGCGCTAACATTAATATGGAGTCTATAACTTCTATATGAATTTAGAAGTGAAACGATGATATCCTTCGAGCTTGGCTAAACTGAGATAAATGGTTGAGATCTCATTTCACTTCGCTGAAATATCATTTATACAGAGCTAAGTGTTTTAAGGATAAAATACATTGAAGGTGTAACGGTAATTTAGTGCCTATTTAATGTAGATCATCTATTAGAGGATCATTGATCAAATTAGGATTATAACAATGGATAACTAATAACGTATCTATATTGTGGAATATATAGAGTGTTCTATATGACTGAGAGTGCAATTCCAAGTTCTAAGTGTGGATTCAATAAGGAATTAATAAGTTAGGGAATTTACTTGGTAAATTCGGTTCGACTTATTGGAAGCTCGGTTATATAGGCCCATGGTCCCCATACTAGTTGAGACCATACTGCTTGTAAGACTCAGTTAATTGATTTTGATTAATCAATTATAATTCTAAAGTTAGACTATGTCTAGTTTATGAATTTCACTAGGCAAGGGGGAAATTGTAAAGAAAAGAGATTCTAGGTTTATTTATTAATTAAGAGACTTTATATGTCTAAATTAATAAATATATTAAATGGCATATTCTTTAATAATTATTTTTTTGTTATTAAATAATTAGAATTGGCATTTAAATGGTTAAATTGGAAAATTGGCATTTTTGAGAAAATGGGATTGAAAAATGACAAAATGGCAAAATTCCAAAGTGAGGCCTATTATCCATATCATGGTCGACCACTATGCAAAGTGTTTTACCATTTATATTTTTTCATTATTTTAATGCCATACAATTCAAACCTAACCCTATGTGGTATTCTATAAATACAAAGTGATGGTTTCAGGAAACAATGTACAAGCATCTCATTCATTTCAGAGAAAACTTTCTAGCCACCACTTCTCTTCTCTTTTCTTCTCTTCAATTTCAAAATACCCTAGCGATAGAGTAGTGCCCACACACATCAAGTGGTATCTCAATCATAGTA
This sequence comes from Cannabis sativa, assembly GCF_029168945.1. Lineage (NCBI taxonomy): Eukaryota > Viridiplantae > Streptophyta > Magnoliopsida > Rosales > Cannabaceae > Cannabis > Cannabis sativa. The sequence goes on from NC_083602.1 coordinate 75,550,163, forward strand.
TGGAAGATTGTGTAGAATCCAATCAACAAGAAGGAGAATCAACATCAAAGAAGGAGAGATAGAGATCCAGGTTCAGATCTTGATTATGTTCTGCTACAGAAAGGAATCAAGGGCTAGAGATCTGAATGGAAGGAGTCATATTATTCCACTGCAATCAATGTAAGGTTTTCTTGAACCCTTATGTGTTTATTTCATTGTTTTAGAATTCATATTAGGATGTTAATGAAACATACATGGTAGTAAATCTAGATTCTGGTAAAATATTTCCAACAGAGAGTTCCTACCCTCAGTTTGGATTTTAATCTTGCAAGTTTAATTTCTTCCTTTGGATTGTAAAGTTTGGTTTTTCCTTCTGTCTATTGTATTTCGACCTCCTACTGTTTGTATATGCTAGATTGCCTTCCCAAGTCAACCGTAACTTCAAAGTTGGAAGAGAGGATCAATTTTTACAAGTCCTTCTCGCCCAAGGAGTTGCAAGTGGAAAAATTGGTGACCATGGAGACCCTTCGGGGGGTAGGTCTTATTGCCTCTCACCAGGGTGTGACTCACCTTTCTATTAAGGAGTCGGTCCAGGAGGCCCGTCGGGCAGACCTATATGAGGTTAAAGAGGCCATTACAGGTAAAACTATCGAAGAGGCCTTAAAGTTAGTGAAGGCCGATGAGAAATGGCTGGAGGATTGGAGGAGACAATTCTCGAAAGGCCTGAGTAAGGCCAAAGAACTTGCCATCCACTTCAAGGAGGTGGTGCACAACGAGGGTGCTTCAGGAGCGAGCACTTCCACTAGTGGTGAGATACCTTTTCATATAATTAAGGCTCTCATTATGTCCGATTTCAAGACCATCAATCAATGTGGATTTGATCCATATTTTTTGAGTTTAGACCATCATAAGTATTCATGCAGTAGATATATAGATAGAGTAGATTGTATCATCTGGAGTCCCAACCATTTCATTCCTCGTATGCACCATCATGTCAAAGTGGATGCATTTAGTGAAATTTACTTCCCAGGATTCCTCTATTACGAAACTAATTTAGGTTGAGAGGATGTCCCTCTATTTGCTAGGGGAAAAGTTAATTATGCTAGGATTAAAGGTTTGGACGCTCTTGATGCCTTCCATGTTGATGTGTTGTAAAATCCACGTCTTTTGTTACAATATAATTTGATGAATATCTTGTTTGTTTTATGTAGATTAACCAGCCACTCTTTAAATGGGGCTACTAAAAAAATTCTTGGGCAGCGTCAAAACTCACTTTGACAAGATTCGAGAGATAGCCCAAGGAGGTAGAGATGGTGGCAAGAAAAACAAGTCTTTTGGGAGCGAATCCTAGGAGCCAGCACCTTTGGCCTTGAATCCAGAGGCTGCTCCTAAGGCTCTTGGTATGGAGGCTGCGTCTACTGTCATCATAGACTTGACTTAGCCTTCTGTTGGAAATTATTTTACCAGGATCTAGATTTACTACCAAGTATGTTTAATTAACATCCTAATATGAATTCTAAAACAATGAAATAAACACATAAGAGTTTAAGAAACCTTACAGTGGGTGCAGCGGAATATTATGACACCTTCCAATTCAGATCTCTAGCCCTTGATTCCTTTCTGTAGCAGAGCATAATCAACATCTGAATCTGGATCTTCTTTTCTCCTTCTTTGATACAGATTTTCCATAGTCTTACATACTATGATTGAGGTACCACTTGATGTGTGTGGCACTACTCATCACTCAAAGGAATTTCGAAAAACAGAGAAGAAAAAGAGAGAGAGTGGCGACTTCATAGTGTTTGAGAAAATAATCAGTAAAGTGTGTGTAAAACCTGAAGCCTTTACCTTCTATTTATAGAATACCACATAGGGTTAAAGTTGAATTATTTGGCATTTAAAAATGAAAAATAAAATGAGAAATAGAAGCAAAGGTGGCTGGCCATACATTGAGGAAACAAGCCTTCCACTTTTCCAACTTTCCTATTTCATCATTTCTAGCTTCCCATTTTCTCAAAGATTGCCAATTCTATCTTTCAACTACATAAATGTCAAATCTAATTATTTAATAACTATAATTAATTATTAAATAATATATTGTCATTTATTTTATCTATTAATAAAAACTATTTAAAGTTTCTCAATTAATAAATATACCCTTTAAACTCTCTATTTACTGTTTTACCCTTGCTTAGTGAAAATTCATAAAGTAGACATAGTCTACCTTAAAGAATTATAATTGATTAATTAAAATCAATTAACTGAGTCTTACAAGCAGTATGGTCTCAACTAGTATGGGGACCATGGGTCTATATAACCGAGCTTCCAATAAGTTGAACCGAATTTACCAAGTAAATTCCCTAACTTATTAATTCCTTGTTGAATCCACACTTAGAACTTGGAATTGCACTCTCAGTCATATAGAACGCTCTATATGTTCCATGATATAGACACGTCATTAGTTATCCATTGTTATAACCCTAATGTGATCAATGACCCTCTAATAGATGATTTACATTGAAAAGGCACTAAGTTACCGTTACACCTTCAATGTATTTTATCCTTAAAACACTTAGCTCCGTATAAATGATATTTCAGCAAAGTGAAATGAGATCTCCACCATTTATCTCTGTTTAGCCAAGCTCAAAGGATATCATCGTTTCACTTCTAAGTTCCTATAGAAGTTATAGATTCCATATTTATGGTAGCGCTCCCACTCAATTATACTATCATGTTCCCAAAATGTACGTATCACCCTGACCCAAAAGTAGGCTTAACTAACAAATCAAAGAACATGTATAATATTCTTGAGATCGAACCTAACCATATCAAGATTAAGGTCATTTGATCTAGGATCAACAGGTGATATTGAATTGAATAGATATTACGGTAAGTTTTAATATATCTAATCAAAGTTCAATATCGGTCCCTTCCTATGTATACTCCATACATCCGATACTGGTAAACTTTGCCAATGTCCTCGAAAGGACATAACACTTTTCCAAGGTGTAAGAATACCTATCGCAGATTATACCATGTCAGTCTAAATCCAGTGTTCTGACAAATCAGGGAATAAACTTTCGAACATATAATTAAGATTATATTCCACTGTGCTGACAACACTATAATCTTTAACAAACTCATATGTCTGGACTTAAAAAGAATTCATACATGTAACACCCTAACTAGAATAGGCGTATTACGTGATTTTTAAACATACTGTCCAGCTCGTTGCTAATCAACAAGGTTTATGGAAATCGTGATTAATTAATTTTTTTCCTTTTTAATTAAACTCATAAAAAATTTATACAAAAATACTCGGGATCCCGATTACAAAATATTTTACAAAAGTTTACTGACTAAACAAATTACTTGTCGCCTACCGACTAATTACAAAAAGCCTTGCTGTCCCGAGGATCGTACGCTCCAAGCCTAACCGCCCCGACATGTACGATCTTCACCGGCTCGCTCTCACGGTCCTTCAGCCTTAGCCTTGCCCTTATCTACACATAAACATAGCACTGTGAGTCCACAGACTCAGTAAGAAAAGCATAATCAAATATCATACATAAATCCCGAGTTATGATCAGACGCCCATATCCCTGACCATAACCCTAACTGTCGTGTCCCACACGATACTGAGTCATGAACGTTCATAAGACGGTACTATTGACAAGTAACAGCCTATACTCGGTAAACTGGTCATACTCCAGTTGCTAGTCATACCCTAGCCTGTACCGATGTGTTACAGTATCAGCCTATACTTGGCACACTGGTCATACTCCAGTTGCTAGTCATACTCTAGCCTGTGCCGATGTGATACGTCAAATAGTACAGAACCATCAACCCTAGTATCAGCCTATACTCGGTACACTGGTCATACTGTAGCTGCTAGTCCTACTCTAGCCTGTACCGATGTTATACAGTGTCAGCCTATACTCGGTACACTGGTCATACTCCAGCTGCTAGTCATACTCTAGCCTATACCGATGTGACACAGTCGGATGGTTCGAAGCCAACATACATAGCTATGTAATCTAACAGGCTTCCTACATGCACGCTAAACATGTAATATATATGCATACTGTTATACTAATCTTACCTGGATTCCGAATTCAGGTGTGCCGGTCAACCTGACTGGAACGAACTGCGCGGCGGTTTACAGGCTCCTAAACCATAACAATCACAACACTATAAGTATTACGCTAAATCACTTCCCGGGGACTTAAAATAGAAACTAAAAGTTTCCCTATCGATAAAAAGCATGGCAATATCCCAAATAACATAGAAACGAGAAAATCTAGGGTTTCTGAAAATCACCCAACCGGCAAACTGGTTGCCAATCCGAAATTCCAGTTCTGGAAATTTCAGAACCCCATCCGGAATTCCGGATGCACAACCGGAATTCCGGTTCCTCGTAGGAAACTTTCAAAAATTCATACTTTGCTCAAATCAATTCCAAACCATACCAAAACTTCCAGACCTGTTCTAAATACCCTAAAGAACAAGTTTAAAGCAACAAAACCATCCAGAAATCTCAGATACCAAAAATGCCATGTGAGCTCCAAGCTTTGAGTTCAAAACTCAAACTTGGCTAAAGCTCACAAACAACCATTTAAACTTGATTTAAACTACATAAACATGCATTTAGAAACTGCAGAAAACATACACAAACTCATGCAACAATCACAACAACTAATTTCAAAATTTCTCTTTGAAAACTTAAACTTTTGAATAGAAAATCCATAACTTTAAACAACACCACTAATCATGCATTACCAGCAGTTCAATTCAACTCAAATAACCTAGAATAAACCTCAGAAATTAACCACAACCTACAGCAACAAGAACACTCCAAAATCAAGCATGCAAACCATTCAATTCTTCCAAAATTCCAAGAAAAACCAAGAACAAGTTAAAGGACTTACCAACAACTTGAATTACACCTAGATTGATTGAAAAAGCTTGAAAAATTAAGAACTCCCAGCCCTAGCCACCACACCAGCCGAGAGAGAGAGAGGAAAAGAGCCTTTGAATTTTCTAATTTCCTTCTAAGTTTAGAAATCTTTGAATAATGAGAGAAAGCATGCAAATATAACACTTATTTCAGCCAACAATTAACATAATAAAACACATATTTTCCAACTACTAAGTCCACTAAAGGACAAAAATAACAGTGGTGCAAAATGACCAATGTGCCCCTCCACACTAAAATAGCATAAAGAGCACTAAAGGGGTATTTTTGGGAAATTCTAAATTCCCGGCCAATCCCGACATTCCCAATGTCTAATAAACCGTCCCACAATACTAACATACTAAGTTGTGATTTTACTGAGCCAAACACCGAGTTCCATGTTACCGGGCACCGAAAATGCAAATTTATGAAAATCACTAAATGACAAATAATGCATTTCAGAATTCAATAATAACAGCATAATAATTATTTAAATAGCTATAAATAATTTTCCATAATTAAACATAATTAAATGCTAATTTCCAAATTAAACTAAGCGGTCTTTACAACTATTCCCCCCTTAAAAGGATTTCGTCCCCGAAATCTAACCTGAATAACTCTGGATATTGAGCTCTCATATCTGACTCTTGCTCCCAGGTGGCTTCCTCCACCTTGCTGTTTCTCCAGAGTACTTTGACCAATGCTATGGTCTTATTTCGAAGGACTTTATCCTTTCTATCCAGGATCTGCATTGGCTGTTCTTCGTAAGTCATATCTGGCTGCAGTTCAAGGCTCTCATAACTGAGTATATGAGAGGGATCTGAAACGTATTTTCTCAACATAGAGACATGGAATACGTTGTGAACTGCTGATAAAGCTGGAGGCAATGCTAACCGGTATGCCACTTGACCTATCTTCTCGAGAATCTCGAAAGGTCCTGTAAATCTAGGGCATAACTTGCCTCTTTTCTCGAAACGTTTGATCCCCTTCATCGGAGATACCCGTAAAAACACATGGTCCCTACTCGAAACTCAACATCTCTGCGTTTTGGATCTGCATAACTTTTCTGTGTACTCTGTGAGACAAGCATTCTAGCTTTTATTTTCTCTATTGCCTCGTTGGTCCGCTGCACTGACTCCGGACCTAAGTATTTCCTCTCCCCTGTCTCATCCCAGTGGATGGGAGATCTACACTTCCTACCGTATAACAGTTCATAGGGAGCCATCCCTGTCGTACTCTGATAACTGTTGTTGTAAGAAAATTCTATCAACGGTAGGTATTTATTCCAAGAGCCTTCAAAATCCATAACACAGGCTCGTAACATGTCCTCCAATATCTGAATTGTCCTTTCGGACTGACCATCTGTCTGAGGATGGAATGCTGTACTGAATTTTAGTTTTGTACCCATTGCTCGTTGCAAACTCTGCCAAAACTTGGAGGTGAACTTCGGATCTCTATCTGAAACTATAGACTTCGGTACCCCGTGAAGTCTTACAATCTCTCTAACATACAATTCTGCCAACTGATCCACTGTAAAGGTTGTTCTAACAGGCAGAAAATGAGCAGATTTCGTGAATCGATCCACCACTACCCAGATGGAATCAAATAAGCCCGTGGTTCTAGGTAACCCAACCACGAAATCCATCGTGATTTCTTCCCACTTCCATTCAGGTAGGGTTAAAGGCTGCAACAACCCTGCTGGTCTCTGATGTTCAGCCTTAATCTGCTGACAAGTGAGGCATCTCGATACGAATTCTACCAAATTGTTCTTCATACCGCTCCACCAGAAGTACGGTTTAAGATCTTAGTACATCTTAGTGGTGCTGGGATGCAGAGAATAAGGGATAAAATGAGCCTCCTCAAAGATCTCATTCCTGAGTTCCACACTACTCGGAACACAAACCCTAACTTTATACAAAAGCATGCCGTTGTCTGACATTGAGAAATCCTTGGCTTGACCAGCCAAAACCTCATCTCTGATTTTCATTAACTCTGGATCAGTCATCTAAGCGGCTTTAATTCTTTCCAACAGATCAGATTGTAGCGTTAAGTTGTGAAGCTGACCCACCACAAATTCAATGCTGGATCTAACCATGTCCTCGACTAACTGAGATGAGATTTGAATCATGCTAGCTACCTGCCCGGGACCCTTCCTGCTCAGGGCATTGGCCACTACATTGGCCTTCCCACGGTGATAGAGAAACTCACAATCATAATCTTTCACTAATTCCAACCAACGCCTCTGTCTCATATTCAAATCTTTCTGAGTAAAGAAATACTTGAGACTTTTATGGTCGGTATAGATTTCACACCTTTCTCCGTAAAGGTAATGCCGCCAGATCTTCAATGCAAAAACCACCGCGACCAACTCTAGATCATGAGTCGGGTATCGCTGTTCGTAATCCTTTAACTGACGAGAGGCATAAGCGATAACCCGATCGGCTTGCATCAGCACACACCCCAGACCCTGTCTGGATGCATCGCAATAAACTACAAATTTCTCGTTGTCTGAAGGCAAAGCTAGCACTGGAGCGGTAATCAATCTCTATTTCAGCTCCTGAAAACTAGCTTCGCACTTGTCTGACAAGACAAACCGCTGATTCTTCTTTGTAAGTTCGGTTAAGGGTGTTGAGATCTTAGAAAACCCTTCCACGAACCTACGATAATACCCAGCTAAACCCAAGAAGCTTCTAATTTCTGTCACTGTCTTCGGTCTCGGCCAATCCGTGACGGATTCTATCTTCCCGGGATCCACCTTGATCCCATCTTTGCTAACAATGTGCCCTAAGAAGGACACCTGAGATAGCCAGAATTCACATTTCTTGAATTTGGCGTAAAGCTTGTGTTCCCGAAGCCGTTGCAAAACCATCTGAAGATGTAACTCATGCTCCTCTTCTAATTGAGAGTACACAAGGATGTCGTCGATAAACACAATCACACAGATATCGAGGAAATCCTTGAATACTCTACTCATCAAATCCATAAATGCTGCAGGAGCATTGGTTAGTCCAAACGACATAACCAAGAATTCGTAATGTCCATACCTAGTACGGAAAGCCGTCTTCGGAATGTCCTCCTCTCGGATTTTCAACTAATGATAACCTGATCGGAGATCAATCTTGGAAAAGACCGTCTTCCCCTGAAGTTGATCAAAAAGATCATCGATCCTAGGTAGTGGATATTTATTCTTCACTGTTAGCTTGTTTAACTCCCGATAATCGATGCACATCCTCATAGTTCCATCTTTCTTTTTAACGAATAAAACCGGAGCTCCCCAGGGTCACACACTAGGCCGAATAAACCCTATGTCAAGCAACCCCTGAAGCTGAATCTTTAATTCCTTAAGTTCAGCTGGAGCCATTCTATACGGAGCCTTGGAAACCGGTTCCACTCCTGGTGCCAAATCAATAATAAAGTCAATCTCCCGCTGAGGTGGTAAACCTGGAAGTTCTTCGGGGAAAACATCTAGAAATTCCCGAACCACCTTGATATTCTTTGGCCGAATGGTATCTGGCCGATTGGTGTCCACCACTACGGCCAGAAACCCTAAACACCCGCCATGCAGTAACTCCTTAAATTACATGGCCAAAATCACCGGGATCCGAGATCCCCAAACTGAACCAACAAACACAAATGGTTCTTCACTTTCCGGTTGGAAGATCACCATCTTCCTCTTGCAATCAATACTGGCTGAGTATTTAGATATGAAATCCATTCCTAAAATAATATCAAAATCTACTAGGCTCATCTCTATCAAGTCAGCGCTTAACTCTCTACCATCTATTCTGATCGGCATAGACCTAATCCACCTTTTGGAGATAACTAACTCTCCGCCAGGTAATAGGGTTCCAAACCCTGATTCATAACTATCACACGGTCTATCCAATTTACTAAAGATTATGGCTACCGCATAAGAATGTGTGGCCCTAGAATTAAACAGCACTGAGTAATACAAGTTATTAACCGAAAGCTGACCTGTTACAACTGAGGGGCTGGCATCTGCATCAGCCTACGTGATGGCGAACACCCTAGCTGGAGTGGGTCTCGCCGGAGCCCTAGGTGCCTCTGGTCTGAGCTGGGGACAATCCCTCTTGTAGTGTCCGGGCATGCCACACTGAAAGCATCCCTGACCTCTGCATTCACCCTGGTGGTGCCTTTTACAACTGGGGCACTCAGGATAAGAAAACCGGGTCTCTGCACCACCCTGACGGCTACCTCTACTCTGGTTCCCTTTGGAACCTCTTGTTCGGACTCGAGCCACCGGATGCAGTCACTACAAGAAATGTCACTTTTGCCAGCACATTTTTGTGTTGGCAAAAGTTAGTATTGCGTTGGTAAAATAGAATTTACTTGTGACGTGTTGGCAAAAGGGGGTTGGCAAATCAATGTTGGCATTAGAACTTTTGCCAGCATAAAATGAAAAGCGCTGGCAAAAATGACTTTTCCCTGCACGTAAATGCGCTGGTAAAAGTTAAATTTTGGCCACTGCAAATGTACGCTGGTAAAATTTTGACCTCTTTGCCAGTGCAGTTTGCAAAATGTGCTGGTAAAAGTTACTTTTACCAGCACAGTAGCGAACTGTGCTGGTAAAAGTGACATTTCTTGTAGTGAGTGGATGTTCTCCTCTTCTGGTCCATGGCCGAACCACTACCTCCCCTGCTAAAGCCTGATGCAGGAGGGGTAGGAGCCCCGCCACTCACTGGAGTACTAGCCGACTCCGACATACTTCCAACTGCGCCCTCAGCTCGTAGTGCCTTCTCCACCATCTAAGCATAGGTGGTCTTGTCGTTGGTGGTGATCATAAGGTCATGTTTGATCTTCACATTTAATCCGTCCAGATACTTCTCTTTCTTGCTGAAATCAGTTGGCACTAATCCCGAGGCCAACCTCGCCAACCGATCAAACTGGGTGGTATACTCTGTCACGCTCATGTTTTCTCGGTGGGTCAGGTGGGTGACTCTTTTCTCTTGGCACTTCTGACTGCCTCATTATAATACTTCGCGTTGAAGAGTTCCTGGAACCTTTCCCAGGTCATGGTGGTGACATCATGAATCTGAGACTCCATGTCCCACAAGACTAGAGCGTCTTCTTGGAACTGGAAGGTGGCACACACCACCCTGTCATTTCTGGTGACACCCATAAAGTTCAGTATCTTGGTGATCACCGTTAGCCACTGCTCGGCCTTCATAACATCTGGACCTCCCAGAAAAACTGAAGGTGCTTGCTTCCGGAACCTTTCATACAAGGGTTCCATTCTGTTTGCCGGTACCACTCTCTCGGCCTGGGTAACAGGGGCGGGTGCCACAGGAACTTCTAGCACAGGCACTGCAGGAGCTGTTGGAAGTTATTTTACCAGGAACTTAAATCTACTCACAAGTATGTTGATTTAACAACCTAAATATGAACTTCTAAAACGATGGAAAATTAAACACATAAAAGTATCAGAAATCTTACATTGGGTGCAGCGGAATATATGTCTCCTCCCACTCAGATCTCTAACCCTTGATTCCTTTCTGTAGCAGAGTATAATCAAGATCTGAGCCCGATAGTCCTTCTTTGTTGTTTCTGAATTCTACACAGTCTTCCTCACTATGATTGAGGTATTACTTGATGTGTGTGGGCACTACTCTAACACTTATATTTCGAAATAGTGAAGGAATAGAGAGAGAGAGGGTGGTGGCTCAGAGAGAATTTTCAGAGAGAAAATTCTGTCAGAATAATGTTGAGAATGTGTTGTTGAAAACTGAAGCCTTTGCCTTCTATTTATAGAAGACCACCCAGGGCTATGATTGAATTAATTGACATTTAAAATTGAAAAAATCAAAGAGAAAAGGAAGCTTAAGTGGCCGGCCTAGGCATTGTGGAAACAAGGCTTGCCACTTTTCCAACTTTCGTTTTCCTACATTGATAGTTTCCTGTTTTGTCAAAAACTGGCAATTCCTTTGTTCAACCACATAAATGTCGAATCTAATTATTTAATAATTAAAATTAATTATCAAATAATATATTGTCATTTATTTTATTAATAATAAAACTAATTAAAGTTTCCTAATTAATAAATATGCCCTTCAAAATCTCTATTTACTGTTTTGCCCTTAATAAGTGATAAATTCTCAAATAGACACAGTCTATCTTGAGAATTATAATTGATTAATTAAACTCAATTAAATGAGTCTTACAAGTAATATTGTCTCAACTAGTGGGGGGACCATGGGTCTATATATCCGAGCTTCCAATAAGCAGATCTAGAATTTACCACTTAAATTCACTGACTTATTAATTCTTCGTTGAATCCACACACAGAACTCAGAATTGCACTCTCAGTATATAGAATGCTCTATATGTTCAACCATATAGACACATCATTAGTTATCCATTGTTATAATCCTAATGTGATCAATGATCCTCTATATGGATGATTTACACTGTAAAGGGACTAAATTACCGTAACACCCTACAATGTATTTTATCCTTAAAACACTTAACCCTGTATAAATGATATTTCAACTAAGTGAAATGAGTACTCAATCATTTATCTCGTTTGGTTAAGCTCGAAGGAAATCACCCTTTGCTTACTATTCGCCAGATAGAAGCTATAGATTCCATATTTATGTTAGCGCTCACACTCAATCATACTACCGTGTTCCCAAAATGTATGTATTGCCCTGACCAAAAATTAGGCTTAACTAACAAATCAAAGAACACGAATAACACTCTTGAGATTGAGCCTAACCATATCAGGATTTCGATCATGTGATCTAGGATCAACTTATGATATTGAATTGAATAGATATTTACGGTAAGTTTCATAAATCTATTTCAAAGTTCAATATCGGTCCATTCCAATGCATACTCCATGCATCCAACCTGAGCTTTACTTTAACCTATGTTCTGGAAAGAACATAGCATTTCTCCAAATGCAAGTAAACTCTGTTGTAGATTATCATATCAGTAAAACCCAGTGTTCTGATAAATCTAGGAATACTTTATTCACATAGTCATGTTTACTTTCCACTGTGTTGACAACACAATAAACATGATCAAGTATGTGAAAGGGGTTTGGATGAATTTATAAATCAAATAGACAAACAATTGATCAAGTGAACCAAAACATACACAAATGAATGAAAAATACTTCTGTTACTTTATTGATATTGAATAATCTGGATTACATTGAAATAGAGTTTTATTTAGGGCATAAAACCCAACAAACTCCCACTTGCACTAATATAAAACAAATCAGTACATTTCAATTAATCCTAAATTCTGACGGTGCTTTTCGAATGAAGTTATTGCCAAGACTTTGGTGAATGGATCAGCTAAGTTGTCCTGCGTGTCCACTTTCTCCACCAGTACATCCCCTCTTGCCACATATTCTCTGATAATATGATACTTTCTTTCTATATGCTTACTTCTCTTGTGGCTCCGAGGTTCCTTACTGTTGGCTATAGCTCCATTGTTATCACAAAGCAGGACTAGAGGCTTTTCCATTCCAGGAACTACACCAAGACTTGTGAAGAACTTCCTAAGCCAGACAACCTCTTTAGCTGTTTCAGCCGCAGCTATGTATTCTGTCTGCATGGTAGAATCCGAAGTCCCAGTTTGTTTAGCACTTCTCCAAACCACTGCTCCACCCCCAAGAGTAAACACCATCCCAGATGTAGATTTCCTATCTTCAAGACATCCCTGGAAATCTGAGTCTGTATAGCCTAAGGGATTTAAAGCACCACCCTTGTACACTAATACATAATCTCTTGTACTCTTTAAGTATTTCAAAATATACTTAACAGCATTCCAATGTACCCGTCCTGGATTTGACTGATACCTGCTCACGATTCTAACTGCATAGCAGATGTCAGGTCTAGTGCATAGCATAGCATACATTAGACTTCCAACTGTAGAAGCATAAGGAATTTTTGCCATGTCTTCTATCTCTTGAGGATCAGTAGGACAGTGTTCCTTAGATAGACGGATACCATGTCTAGAGGGCATATTAGCCCCATTGGTATTAGTCATGGAAAATCTCTCTAGAACTTTGTCAATGTAAGCTGTTTGAGAGAGAGCAAGGGATCTGTTCTTCCGGTTTCTGATAATCTGAATACCGAGAACATAGGCTGCCTCACCCAAGTCTTTCATGTCGAATTGAGTATCAAGCCATTCATTGATGTGAGTCATTTTCTTGACATTGTTGCCAATGATCAAAATGTCATCAACATAAAAGACCAGGAATACTACTACTTGGTTTTCCTTGAGTTGGTAAACACAAGGTTCATCTTCATTCTGATGAAAGCTGTAGGTTTTAATGATCTCATCAAACCTTTTATTCCACGAGCGAGAAGCTTGCTTAAGTCCATATATGGACCTATTTAATTTGCAAACTTTATTCTCCTGCCCAGGAAGAACATAACCTTCTGGTTGCTCCATATAGATGGTTTCTTCAAGAAGCCCATTAAGAAAGGCTGTCTTGACATCCATTTGCCAAATTTCATAATCTAAAGCGGCAGCAATGGAGAGAAGAATTCGGATGGATTTGAGCATGGCAACCGGACTAAAAGTTTCCTCATAGTCCACACCTTGTCTTTGTGTATAACCCTTGGCGACCAGTCTAGCTTTGAAAGTTTCGACTTCGCCTCCAGCTCCTCTTTTCTTCTTGTAGACCCACTTACATCCAATTGGACGATAATCATCAGGTGATTCTACATATTCCCAGACTTTGTTCTTTTTCATGGAATCCATTTCTGAATCCATACCGGCTGACCATCGCTTCCGTTGCGGACTTGCCATTGCCTGTTTATAGGTTAATGGGTCGTCATCAATACCGTCACCAACGACCATATTGATTTCACCATCCAAGCATAACGAGATGGTTTTGTAGAAACCCTCCCTCTACGACGAGGAGCGGTGATCTTCTGAACAGGAGCTTTGGTAGTAGTTTTCTCAGTTGCTACAACTGAGGGAGTGGGATGTTCCTCTTCTTGAGTAGAAGAGGATGGTACATTTGAAGGAACAGTATCTGTGAGCATTTCCTCTAATACAATTTCACTTTTCGGTTTGTTGTCTTTCATATAGTTATCTTCAAGGAACGTAGCATTTGTGGAAACAAACACTTTGTTATCCTTGTGACTATAAAATAGTGCACCCCTAGTCTCTTTAGAATTTCTGACAAACATGCAAACTTCAGTTCGCGATTCCAGTTTGCCCTCTTTCTTTCTCAAGACGTGAGCAGGGCACCCCCAAATCCTATAATGGCGTAAACTAGGTGTACGGCCATTCCATAGTTCGACGGGTGTCTTAAGGACTACTTTAGATGGTACAACATTTAGAATGTCGTTTGCCATTTGAATAGCATATCCCCAGAAGGACGTAGACAGAGTTGAATAACTCAGCATAGACCTAACCATTTCCAAGAGAGTGCGATTTCTTCTTTCTGCAACTCCATTCTGCTGTGGAGTGCTTGGGGCAGTATATTGGGATTCAATTCCAAGTTCAGTTAAATGATCTTTGAACTGCATATCCATATATTCTCCATCCCTATCAGTTCGCAAGATCTTTAATGTTTTACCTAATTGGTTTTGAGCCAAAGCATGAAATTCTTGAAACTTTTCAAACGTTTCAGATTTCTTTTGCATTAGGTAAAGAAAACTGTATCTAGAGAAATTGTCAATGAAGGTGACGAAATACTCATAACCTCCTCTGGCTTTTACATTCAGCGGTCCGCAAACATCTGAATGTACTAACCCTATGGGTTGTTTGGCATGCTCTCCCTTCGCAGAGAAAGAACGTTTGGTCATTTTTCCTTCTAGGCAAGACTCGCATACTGGCAGTTCTCCTAAGACGACATTTTTCAATGGACCGTCTTTGGTTAGCCTATTGAGTCTATCAAAGCCTATATGACCTAAACGTAAATGCCATAGATAAGTTTGATCACCATTATCAATCTCTTTTCTCTTAAGGCTTCTAGGTTTAGCTACATTGAAAAGTTTAGTATTTAGTGAGATTTGAGTATCAGGTCTTAAAACATAAAGCCCTTGTTCCATGTTTGCAACACATATATGAAATCCATTACGAGAAATTGAACAATTTGAACTCGAAAAATTCAATATATAAAATTGTGTCTGTAAACATGAAACACTAATCAAGTTTCTACTAAAATTGGGAATATATAAAACATTCTCTAAAAGTAAGAACTTCTTAGAATTAAACTTGATTCGAGCTGTTCCTCTTGTTTTAACTGATACAAACTCGCCATTTCCAACTTTAAGCTTTAACTCATCTGGGTGAAGATTCTCCCAAGTTTCAAGCAGCTGCAATGAAGAACATACATGGTTAGTAGATCCAGAATCAACAATCCAAGTGGATTTGTCGTTCTCTAAAACACATGATTCAAAGACAAAAGCATCACCTTTGTTTGAATTGTCTAGAAGCCTGGGACATTGTTCTTCTTTATGTCCCTTTCCATTACAATTCGCACATAGAACATGATGTCTGACAATTGTACTTGAAGAAGCAGCTTTGTTAGAGCCCTCATGCTTAATCTTCTTCCTCTGATTAAAGTTTGCAATACCAGGAGGTCCCATTGCAATCAGATTCCGCTCATGGGCCCTCAACTCAGTCTCGAGTTTGTCCATGTCGGAGGAGTGAGGATTGTTCAATAAGTAATATAGAACAAAACTATCATACTCCTGAGGAAGACTATTAAGTATGAGTCTTACCCATTGTTCCCTTGATAAATCAATTCCTAGTAGATTTGCCTTTTGGAATTTAAGATTCATCAACAATAGGTGCGAGTTAATGCAACTACCAGGATGCATTTTCACACTATTGAGTTCTTTTGCAGAGATACTAACTAGGAGTGGATCGGGATGAGGGTTATTCATATTGGCACTACAACATATCAATAAACAGAAGTAAGGTTTTGGTTCTATAAATTCATACACAGGTTCAGAAAACAAATAATCACATATCTTATAAAAATACTAAATCTAACATAGTTTATTTTCCAAGGTTTCCAACAAACTGATACAGTGTCCCGTTTAGGCGAGAGTCAAAGCATCATCCATTGAATAGAGTTGTCAATTCATCTAAAATGTCAAACATTCTAGCAACCTTTTATTCGATCAAGATTGGAATTCAGCGTTGTCCCGTTTAGGCGAGAGTCAAGGCAATTCTATTTTATGAGCTTCTACCATTGTTTCATACTCTTGTAAGTCTTATACAGTCGCCACCATTAGGGTGGACATAAACCACATAAAAAACTTATAAGAATACTTATCTTTCGAGATTAAACGGTGCTAACTTGCTAATGAACGTTCCTCCATTAGGGAGGATTACTCACTAAAACAATAGCTATGTAAAACCAACAATGGAGATCGAATTTCTCTTGATTAAAGCTCATTATTTAAAAAAAATATGTATTTTGTTTAATCATTTATATTCCATATCTCAATAATGAAATATTACAAATTAAAGTAAAAACTTTATTTAAATTTCAAAAATGGAATAATTTTGAAAAATATCTTATTTAAGTTGTTTAGAAAAATCTAAATACCCAACTTAAATATTCTTCAATCAATGACTTAATTAAATATTACCAATTAAGTAGTAACCACTTAATTTAGAAGATATTCCATTTTAAGTTCCCATATTTATAAAATATCAACTTAAAAAATATCTAAAGAATCTTAATAACTAATTCCTAAAATTCCTCAACTTAATTTATAATAGGAAATTCAAAAATATTCAAATCTAAGTTGATTTGATAGATTTAACTAAATCTCAACTTAAATAGGAATATTTAATGAAATTATAAAATTAAGATTCAGAAAGAATTTATATGGTTATAATTCCATTTTTTTATTAAACACAAGAAAAATACATATAGTTTTCCAGAATATAATTATTCAAACTATGTTTTTCTTAAATTAATTTCAAGGAAGAATGAAATTAATTATGTTGCTAATCAATTTTTATTAGGTCAAACTAATATAATTAACCTAGCACAGTTATCCAAATCAGGCAAATGGGCCTTCACAATTGGGGTTGTTCATGTGAGGGGGGGCTGGGTCCAGTATGTCGTACCCACTTCTAAGGCTCCCAACTCTCACACAAGGCCCAAAAGAGAGGAATTTAACCTTAAAATGAACAACTGTTATTAATTGAATAGGCTCACTTCTAAATGAGCCTAAATAAAATCTATCAGTTATGATATTTGATTTAGCAACAACAACCTATATGTATCTATAACAGAAATTAAACATATAGGCTCACACATGCATACACATTTGGATGGATCCTATCATGTTACTAGGTCATACACAGATGAAAGAAGATTGTAAAAATTACCTGTTACAAATTATTTACTTGATCTATCATCAATTGAACCATTGGTTAAAATTAGATCATTGGATCTATCAACAAGTTAACCAAGGCAATTCAGATCAAGCAATAATAGGTTTTAGAAAACTTACAAACAATCTAAAACACATACTCCTGCAACAAGGTTAGATTTGGATAGTTGGATGTAGGATTTATTTAATTTTAAACATATATTTCGAAAAATGAAATTTAAAATTAAACCTACCATTTTAAAAAATTAGGTTTTGGGTAACCTAAATGTCATTTCAAAATAAATTGCTAACTTTCCTTTTAAATTTCATGTTATTTAATAAATTAAATAATAAAATAGAAAATGGTAAATACATACCCTTTTCTTGTTTTACAATTTAATTTAATAACAAAATTTAAAAGTTAACAAAAATACCTTATTTTCTCTTTTAAAATTATCATGATTATTTTGATCTTATTCTAATTAAGGTCAAGTTACCAAAAAAAAATTAATATCTGACCTTAAAAAAAAATAAAATAATCAAATTTTAAAGGAAATAAGAAAAGAGGTAAGAAAAACTTGATTTTTCCTATTTTCAAAATCAAATTACACTAATATCTAAAATTAATTTTAAAAAATAAAATTAATTTATTTCTGAAAATTAGATTTGAAATTTGAAAAACAAAAATAAACATACAAAACTACACAAAAAATCGGGATTTAATTCCATGAAATAGCATGAAAAATCGAAAAAATTGAAAAAATGATGAACTGTACGGATGGCATGCCATGCATGCCCATCCGCGCGCGTATCTGGGGTTGCATGCTGAGGAATCACGGCGCAGGAAGGCTGCTTGCAGCCATTCCGCGCGCGTGATGAGGGTGCTCATCTTCTCGATTTTCCCAATTTTCAAAAATTCATAACTAATTCAAATTAAATCGAAATCGAGTTCTGTAAAAAGGTAAATTGCTTAGAATTTTCCAAACTATCCAACAAAAATAATTACACAGACAGAAAAGTAACTATTTTCCCAGAATTCACAAACAACAATCAAACATCAATACGACACACAAAGCAACATGATACCATCCAAAACACAAACAAATCGTGTTAAGTCCAAATTTCCTGCAAGCAAATCAATTACCATGGCTCTGGTGCCAGTTGTTGGAAGTTATTTTACCAGGAACTTAGATCTACTCACAAGTATGTTGATTTAACAACCTAAATATGAACTTCTAAAACGATGGAAAATTAAACACATAAAAGTATCAGAAATCTTACATTGGGTGCAGCGGAATATATGTCTCCTCCCACTCAGATCTCTAACCCTTGATTCCTTTCTGTAGCAGAGTATAATCAAGATCTGAGCCCGATAGTCCTTCTTTGTTGTTTCTGAATTCTACACAGTCTTCCTCACTATGATTGAGGTATTACTTGATGTGTGTGGGCACTACTCTAACACTTATAGATTTCGAAATAGTGAAGGAATAGAGAGAGAGAGGGTGGTGTCTCAGAGAGAATTTTCAGAGAGAAAATTCTGTCAGAATAATGTTGAGAATGTGTTGTTGAAAACTGAAGCCTTTGCCTTCTATTTATAGAAGACCACCCAGGGCTATGATTGAATTAATTGACATTTAAAATTGAAAAAATCAAAGAGAAAAGGAAGCTTAAGTGGCCGGCCTAGGCATTGTGGAAACAAGGCTTGCCACTTTTCCAACTTTCGTTTTCCTACATTGATAGTTTCCTGTTTTGTCAAAAACTGCCAATTCCTTTGTTCAACCACATAAATGTCGAATCTAATTATTTAATAGTTAAAATTAATTATCAAATAATATATTGTCATTTATTTTATTAATAATAAAACTAATTAAAGTTTCCTAATTAATAAATATGCCCTTCAAAATCTCTATTTACTGTTTTGCCCTTAATAAGTGATAAATTCTCAAATAGACACAGTCTATCTTGAGAATTATAATTGATTAATTAAAATCAATTAAATGAGTCTTACAAGTAATATTGTCTCAACTAGTGGGGGGACCATGGGTCTATATATCCGAGCTTCCAATAAGCAGATCTAGAATTTACCACTTAAATTCACTGACTTATTAATTCTTCGTTGAATCCACACATAGAACTCAGAATTGCACTCTCAGTATATAGAATGCTCTATATGTTCCACCATATAGACACATCATTAGTTATCCATTGTTATAATCCTAATGTGATCAATGATCCTCTATATGGATGATTTACACTGTAAAGGGACTAAATTACCGTAACACCCTACAATGTATTTTATCCTTAAAACACTAAAATCTGTATAAATGATATTTCAACTAAGTGAAATGAGTACTCAATCATTTATCTCGTTTGGTTAAGCTCGAAGGAAATCACCCTTTGCTTACTATTCGCCAAATAGAAGCTATAGATTCTATATTTATGTTAGCGCTTCCACTCAATCGTACTACCGTGTTCCCAAAATGTATGTATTGCCCTGACCAAAAATTAGGCTTAACTAACAAATCAAAGAACACGAATAACACTCTTGAGATTGAGCCTAACCATATCAGGATTTCGATCATGTGATCTAGGATCAACTTATGATATTGAATTGAATAGATATTTACGGTAAGTTTCATAAATCTATTTCAAAGTTCAATATCGGTCCATTCCAATGCATACTCCATGCATCCAACCTGAGCTTTACTTTAACCTATGTTCTGGAAAGAACATAGCATTTCTCCAAATGCAAGTAAACTCTGTTGTAGATTATCATATCAGTAAAACCCAGTGTTCTGATAAATCTAGGAATACTTTATTCACATAGTCATGTTTACTTTCCACTGTGTTGACAACACAATAAACATGATCAAGTATGTGAAAGGGGTTTGGATGAATTTATAAATCAAATAGACAAACAATTGATCAAGTGAACCAAAACATACACACATGAATGAAAAATACTTCTGTTACTTTATTGATATTGAATAATCTGGATTACATTGAAATAGAGTTTTATTTAGGGCATAAAACCCAACAGGAGCCCCCTGCTGCCTCAATCTCTGTATCTCTAGATCTTGCTCCTCTATCCTGGCTTGCATTTCAGCAAACCTAGTCTCCTAATTCTGGGCTTCTTGATCGGCTTGGGCAGCCTGGGCAGCCTGTGGCGGGTTCTCATCACCCCGACCACGAGCCCTGCCCCTGGGACCTCTACCACGACCCCTAGCATGCGGGGGAAACTGGGCTCCCTGACCCTGATTTGACCTTACTGAATTGCCCTGACTCCTGGTGTTCCGCCTGGCGTCCATCTAGTCTGAACCGCCTGCGAAACCAAGAGTTGGCACATCAGGTCATGATCAAAGAGAGCTTACTAATGCCGCTTAATTTGGAAATTAAAAACATGCGCCTATTCTACTATCAGGCTACTAACATGCTTCCTATCAGGCTTTTCTTATTTCATAATAAATAATAAGCTACTAAAGCAATAAAAGCTTACTGAACCGTAGAACGAGCTAACTGCTGATGATGATTGTACATGTCGTGACGATCTTTGGAAGACAACCTGGCGGCTCTGATACCAAATTGTAACACCCTAACTAGCATAGGCGTATTACGTGATTTTTAAACATACTGTGCAGCTCGTTGCTAATCAACGAGGTTTATGGAAATCGTGATTAATTAAAATTTTTCCTTTTTAATTAAACTCATAAAATATTTATACAAAAATACTTGGGATCCCGATTACAAAATATTTTACAAAAGTTTACTGACTAAACAAAATACTTGTCGCCTAGCGACTAATTACAAAAGCTTCGCTGTCCCGAGGATCGTACGCTCCAGGCCTAACCGCCCCGACATGTACAATCTTCACCGGCTCGCTCTCATGGTCCTTCAGCCTTAGCCTTGCACTTACCTACACATAAACATAGCACTGTGAGTCGACAGACTCAGTAAGAAAAGCATAATCAAATATCATACATAAATCCCGAGTTATGATCAGACGCCCATACCCCTGACCATAACCCTAACTGCCGTGTCCCACACGATACTGAGTCCTGAACGTTCATAAGACGGTACTATTGACAAGTAACAGCCTATACTCGGTACACTGGTCATACTCCAGCTGCTAGTCATACTCTAGCCTGTACCGATGTGTTACAGTATCAGCCTATACTCGGCACACTGGTCATACTCCAGTTGCTAGTCATACTCTATCCTGTGCCAATGTGATACGTCAAATAGTACAGAACCATCAACCCTAGTATCAGCCTATACTCGATACTGTTGGGTTTTATGCCCTAAATAAAACTCATTTCAATATAATCAGATTTACTTATTAATATAGATCAGAAATAACATTTAATGTTGCATGGTTCACATGATTTATTTCATGATTATATGTACATAATGTATAGATTCATCTGAAACCCTTTTCACATACTTGATCCTGTTTATTGTGCCGTCAACACATTGGAAAGTAAACATGACTATGTGAATAAAGTTTCCTAGATTTATCAGACACAGGGTTTTACTGATATGATAATCTACAACAAGAGTTTACTTGTATTTAGAGAAATACTATGTTCTTTCCAGAACATCGGTTAAAGTAAAGCTCAGGTTGGATGCATGGAGTATGCATCGGAAGGGACCGATATTGAACTTTGACTTAGATTTAATTAAACTTACCGTAAAATCTATTCAAGTCAATATCGCCTAGTTGATCCTAGATCAAATGATCTTAATCCTGTTATGATTAGGCTCATTCTTGAAAGGCTATTCGTGTTCTTTGATTTTTTAGTTAAGCCTACTTTTAGGTCAAGGTGATACGTACTTTTTGGGAACACGGTAGTGCAATTGAGTGGGAGCGCTAGCATTGTTTTCTATCTGGCGAATAGTAAGCAAAGGATGATCTCCTTCGAGCTTGACCAAATGAAAATAAATGGTGGAGATCTCATTTCACATAAGTTGAAATATCATTTATACGGGGTCAAGTGTTTTAAGGATAAAATACATAGTAGGGTGTTACGGTAATTTAATCCCTTTACTGTGTAGATCATTCATATAGAGGATAATTGATCACATTAGGATTATAACAATGGATAACTAATGATGTGTCTATATGGTGGAACATATAGAGCATTCTATATACTGAGAGTGCAATTCTAAGTTCTATGCGTGGATTCAACGAAGAATTAATAAGTTAGTGAATTTTAGTGCTAAATTCTTGATCTACTTATTGGAAGCTCGGTTATATAGACCCATGGTCCCCCCACTAGTTGAGATAATATTGCTTGTAAGACTCATGTAATTGGTTTTGATTAATCAATTATAATTCTCAAATTAGACTATGTCTATTTGTGAAATTTTCACTAAGTAAGGGCGAAATTGTAAAGAAAGAGTTTATAGGGGCATATTTGTTAATTATGATACTTTGTATGGTTCAATTAATAAATATGATAAATGACAATATTATTTAATAATTATTTATAGTTATTAAATAGTTAGCATTGGCATTTAAATGGTTGAATTAGGAAATTGGCATTTTTGAGAAAATCAGATACAAAAGGTGTTAAAATTGCAAAATTGCAAAGCCCAAGGCCCAATCCACTAATGCTATGACCGGCCACCTATGTAGCTATTTTAAGTTGATTTTTTCATTATTTTAATGCCATATAATTCAAACCCAACCCTAGTGGAATGCTATAAATAGATAGTGAAGGCTTCAGAAAAATAACACTTTTCTTCTGACTTCTCTATTCAGAAAAACTGAGCCTTCTCTCTCCCTATCTTTAGCTGACCACTCTCTCTCTTCTTCTTCAATATTTCGAAATCCTTAGTGATTTGAGTAGTGCCCACACACATCAAGTGATACCTCAATCATAGTGAGGAAGATCGTGAAGAAAGACATTCAACAAAGGAGTTTCAGCATCAAAGATTCAGAGAAAGAGATCCAGGTTCAGATATTGATAATGCTCTGCTACAGAAAGGAATCAAGGGCTAGATATCTGAACGGAAGGAGTCATATTATTCCGCTGCACCCAATGTAAGGTTTCTTAAACTTTATATGTGTTTAATTTATCGTTTTAGAAAGTTCATATTTAGGATGTTAATCAACATACTTGTGAGTAGATCTAAGATCCTGGTAAAATAATTTCCAACAACTGGTATCAGAGCCATGGAAATTGATTTACTTGCAAGAAATTTGGACTTTAAAACGATTGTTTGTATGTTCTTTGGATGGTATCATGTTGTATTGAGTGTTATTTGATGATTGATTGATGTTTGTGAAATTTTCGTGAAACATAATTGCGATTTCATCTCTGGAATTATTTTTATTGGATAGTATGGAAAAAATTAAGCAAGTTAGCCTTTTATAGAACTTAATTTGGATTTTATTTGAATTAGTTATGATTTTTTGAAGATTTGAAAAAATCGGGGTTGTGCTGAAATTTTCTTGCGATCGCAAATCTGTCCGTACAGTTTCGGATTTTTTGTTTTTCTTCGATTTTTCATGCTTTTTCATGGAATTAACTTCCAATTTTTTGTATAGTTTTGTATTTATACTATTACTATTCCTAATTCAATTCTAATTATCATTTTGAATTAATTTAATATTTTTTAAATTTAATTCAAGATATTAGTGTAATTTGAATTTGAATAGAATTAGTATCTATCTTCTTGCTTAAAAATCTATCTTATTTTTAAATTTGATTATATCTTATTTTTTTTAAATTTAAGGTCAGATTTTATAAGATATTTATAAGATATTTTTAAGATATCTTATCTTTTAAGATATTTTTAATTATATCTTATCTTTTAAGATTTTTTTTCAAAAATTAAATCTTTTTAGATATTTTGACCTTATTTAAATTTAAAGTAAGATATTTACAATCATGTAATTTTAAATAGATATAAGATATTTTGCTAACTTTTAAATTTTGTTATTTTATTTATTTAAATTAAATTTAAAATCTGAAAAGATATTTCATTTATCTTTTCTAATTTTTATTTTTAAAATAACATTTAATTTTTAAAAGTAGTTAGCAAATTTTGAAATGATATTTAGGTTGGTTGAAACCTAATTTTTCAAAAATTGTAGGTTTAATTTTAAATTTAAATTTTTTAAAAATTTCGAATTTTTCAAAATTTTTTTTTTAAAATTTTTCGAAAAATTATTTTTTTATTTAATTAATTATTTTCGAAATTAAATATTTAATTTAAAATTAAATAAATCCTACATCCAACTATCCAACTAACCTTGTTGTAGGAGTATGTGTTTTAGCTTATGTGTAAGTTTTCAAAACCTATTATTACTTGATTGCAAATAGCCATGGTTACTTTTTGCCAGATCTAATGATCTGATGGCTCCCTTGGTCAAGATAATAATTTGTAACATGTATATTTACAATCTTCTTTCATCTGTGTATGACCTAGCAACATGATAGGACCCATCCAAAGTGTACCTGTGTGAGCCTATGTGTTTAATTTGATTATAGATACATATAGGTTGTTGTTGCTAAAATAAATTATCATAGTTCTTGATAGAATTTATTTAAGCCCATTTAGTTATTGGGCTTATTCAATTAATAGCAGTTGTTCTTATTAAGGTTAAATTCCTCTCTTTTGGGCCTTGTGTGAGAGTTGGGAGCCATAAAAGTGGGTACGACATACTGAACCAAGCACCCCCTCACATGAACCACCCCAATTGTGAAGGCCCATTTGCCTGATTTGAACAACTGTACTAGGTTAATTACACTAGTTTAACCTAATAAAATTGATTAGCAACATAATTAATTTCATTTATTTTGAAATTAATTTAAGAAAATTATAGTTTAAAGAATTCTTTATTCTAAGCTAAACTATATGTATTTTCTTGTATTTAATTAAATATAGAATTATAACCATCTAGATTCTTTCTGGAACTTAATTTAAATTTTTCATTAAATATTCTTATTTAAGTTGATATTTAGTTATCTACAACTAACCAACTTAAATCTGAATATCTTTTGAATTTCAAATTTCAAAATTAAGTTGAGGAATTTTAGGCATTGGTTATTAAGATTCTTTAGATATTTTTTAAGTTAATATCTTTTCGAATATTAACTTAAAATGGAATATTTTCAAATTAAGTGGTTACAACTTAATTTTTGATATTTAATTAAATTTAAATTTGAAAAATATGTAAGTTCTAGATTTTTTCTAATACAACTTAAATTAGATATTTTTTTCAAATTTTGTGGAAAAGATACTTAGTCAAATAAGATATTTTCTAGATAGTTATTTCTAGACTACTTATTATTTCTAATATTAAATAGGAAAATATTATACATTGTGAAATTAATTATTTATATAATTAATTTTGGTACAATTTATTTTAAGTATATTTTTCCTAGTATTAAACTAGAGACTAA
Source organism: Cannabis sativa (assembly GCF_029168945.1). Classification (NCBI taxonomy): domain Eukaryota; kingdom Viridiplantae; phylum Streptophyta; class Magnoliopsida; order Rosales; family Cannabaceae; genus Cannabis; species Cannabis sativa. Next base: position 75,575,833 of record NC_083602.1, read on the forward strand.
TAATTAAGCCTTCTATACACTTAGTTATTTATTTCTTGAATTTAATACATTTAATTAATTTGAAAATTGAATATCTAAGTTCATTTTTATCATCATACTTAAATATTTCTTTTTCATGACATTTAATTAAATAGAAAATTATTTTTAGTTGAAATTTATTTTTTTCAACTAAATTTAAATAATTTTCAAAATATATTTTTCTTTATTTTATTAATCAATTTTCGAAATTGCATTTCTTAAATGCTAGAATTTCGAATTTTATCTTGAAAAATAGATTAAGTTGTAAATTAATTATTTATTTTAATTAATTCTTGGATCAACTTAAATCAATGATTTTTTCATTTATTGATTAATTTAAAATAAATTGAATTAAAGTATATTATTAGAAATTGAATTAATTAGTCAAAGGAAAATCTAGATAGATGATATTTTTGCTTGAAGTATTTTTCTAGTGTATTTAATTAAATAGAAAATTAATATTTAAGTTGATTTTCATCATCATACTTAAATATTTGAAATTTTTCTTATATATTTAATTAAATAGGAAAATTATATTTTTTGTTGTAAATTAATTTTATTAATTAATTTTGGGCCAACATTAAATTAGAATAATTTTTCCAGGATTAATTTTTTATTTTAACATGCATTTTCGAAAATTGTATTCTTAAATACTTTAATTTTTCGAAATGCAATATATATTTATAGAAAATTAAATTTGAGTTGTAAATTAATTTAAATTAATTTTGTAACAACTTAAATTGAATATTTTTCTAAATATTTATTGGAAATTATTACTAAGATGGAAATAATTCATGTTATTTTCATATCCATCTAAGTAAAATTTATAAATATTAAATTAAAATTTATATTTAGAATTTTTCATTCTAAATTGGAAATTTTAAATAAATATATATTTAAAATAAATAAATTAAATAAAGAGAATCAAAGAAAATACAACTCACTTTAAATAATGAGCTTGATTATTATTAAGATATTCGATCTCCATTGTTGGTCTTACAAAAGTTAAATATTTTCAATATAACCTCGAGACGCTAGACTTCGTCCCCCTATAGATGGTTATTCGTTGAACGCATTTAACACCGTAAGATTTCATTTGATAAGTGTTTTGTGAGTTTTCGTCTCTATTTAGACTCTCCCCTACGGTGACTACTTAGAGATAAACTCATGAAACATGAAACAATGGTGGAAGCTCATAAAATGAGAATAACCTTGACTCTCGCCTACGGGGACAACGTTGGATTCTTATTTTGATCGAATAAAAGGTTGCTAGAATGGTTTCTATTTTAGATGAGCTGACAACTCTATTCAATAAATGATGCTTTGACTCTCGCCTACCGGGACACTGTATCAGTTTGTTGAAAACCTTGGATATTATTTAGGATTGTATGTTTTAGTATTTTCACTAGTCATTCCTACTTGCTATATGTTTATAATTTCTGAATTGTGTATGCATTTATATTGAACCATGTTATTTTCTGTTATTAAGTTGTAGTTTAATTTCGAATCTTCATTGTTGGTCTAACATGTTTGTTTTTCTAATGAGATAAATCCCTAATGGATTTTCACCATTAGACATACATAATAGTGTAAGATCTCGAAAGATAAATATTGTATATGCAACATCTAGCTGTTCATCAATTGATGACACCTTAGACTAGTATTTTTACAATATGAAACAAGAAGATTACATAAATAAGATTACTTTGTCTTTCGCTAATCGAAGCATCGTTGGATTCTTATTTTAAACGAAATTATCCTAATTCCTCTTAGCTTATTCATTTCGAATTAGCTCAATAATATATCATTGGATGAATGGTCTATAAATCATTTCATGTCATTATATTTTCTCTTAAGAAATTAAATGACGCATATGATTATAATCCCGAAATTCTATTCCCAATTGATATAAATCCTCAATCTTAGAAATCTCCTACTTGTATGGGCAAATCTGACTTAGAGTTTAAATAGTAGTGGTGGTCCAAGAAAGAATTACTCATTATATTTGGTTGAATTTAAGTCTTTGACTTTAATTTTAGAATCCAAACAGAAATTTTCTTATATTTCTAATTCCAGAATACAATGCAGTTACACTTTCTCACGTGTTTAATATCCATCTTCTATTAATGGATTCAAACTGTATGGAATATGAGTTAGGTATTCTGTGACCAAGATACACTTGCACTATTCTAAGAACTCTTTGATGTAACTAAACCTAAGTCATCAAAAAGACAACCAAATTTTTATTAATCTATGGCATTTGTATCTTGTTCATAGTGGATTTGACAAGATCAATCTCTACAAAGAGTTAATATGCCTATATCCACTGAAAGTAATTCATCTCATTAGCAGATGGATGTACATTTAGGGGTGGATATGAGTTTTTCGTTGTATTCTTAAAACGATGACTCTAGATTATACCTTTTAGCAAGAAATTTGAAATGTTTGAAAAATTTCATTAATTTCTAGCAATGGTTAAAACCATTAAGGTAAGTGGTTAAAGATCTTGCGAACTGATAGGGGTGGAGAAATAGTTAGTAGATATGCAGTTCAAAGATCATTAATTTGATTTTTGAATTATATCCAAACTTACCTCCCCAGAAATTTCGAGTTGCATGTTGATGATTAGTTACTAGTCGTTGCCTAATTCCTTCTATGGTAATACAATTTCAGAATGATGTAATGGTTGTATACTTAATGTAAATCATTACTAGATTCATGGATGACCTAATCAAAATCTTAAGAAAAGCTAGAACTGTTAACCATGGTTTCTTAGCTATTCTAAGTGATTAGGGGTGGACCATCCCATTGTCAATAGATAAGAAAGTGTTTGTTCAAACAAATACTACTTTTCTAAGATAATGACTAAGTCTGAAAATAAGTAAAAAATAAAAGAGACATTTTTTCTTGATTCCAAAAATGTTCTATCATCTTATATAACATATGATGATCCCACTGCCTCTGTTGTCTTGTCACAACCGAAGAGGTCAATACCATTTTCTTAGACATAATTCACGGTACCTTGTCGTAGTGGGAGAGTTTCTAGGAACTCACCTTCTTATGACTTGGGAGACACTAGTGATTAAAATCCATTGTGAGTTTAAACAAGTAATGGATTGTCAAGATAAGAAACTAAGAAGAAAGCCAATAGAACTATGGTTTAATCCATTCACATGGAATAACCTAAAGTTTTCTATTACAAGGACATAAAAGGAAATTTCGTTTATAAGTCTATTCAATGGACTTAACAAAACTTCTTGTTCCTAGTATTATAGGTTTGAGTTTATCTAAACCTATGGCTTATGGTATACCTGGTAACTACTTACTCTAATGCAAGCAACTTACTTTAGTAAGATGCTGAAGCATTTTCTTTCTAATGGCAATCTATAGAAGCTTCACAACTTCTTAGACATAGACTTTATTTATCTAAGGAAAAGTCTCAACTATTCCAGAAAAGATAAAGCCATGAAAGAATTTCATATATCAACAGTGAGAGGTCTTAGATATGCGTTTGTATGCCTTAGACCAGACACCTGCTGTTGAGTGGGAGTAATGAGTAGGTATCAGATTAATCCAGGAGAAGAACATTGGAAGACAATCAAGTAAATCTTAAGATAAAGAAGAGGAACTATATGTTAGTCTATAAGGGTGTGTTTAAAACTCTTAGACTACACCATATCAGATTTCGAAATTTGCCTTTGTGCTAGTAAATTTTTCTGATAAGATGGTGATTACTCTGGGGGTGGAATAGTGATTTTGGAGAAGTGTAAAAACCTATCTGAATTCTCTAGGTCTACCAGAGAGAGACTGAATGTTAAAGCTACAGGAAAGGTACTTATTCAGTCTAAGGAAAGTTCTATACATTTTTGGCATCATTCCAAATTGCCTTAAACTACTAGTGTTAATTTCCTGATTAACCAAAAGTAGTTGCCAAAGATATAGAATCCAGTATCCCAAGAGAGTAGACATATAGAGAGGAATTTCACATTATCAATGATTTTATGATTAAAGGAAGAGTAATAGTGGAGAAAAGGTTGTGTTTAATTCAACCTTTCAGATCCTATTACGAGGAGTTTACTACTACTACACTTGATTTGCATATCGACGTGTTGAGATTATTTGGAACGCACTTTTTGTTTTATATTAGTGCAAGTGGGAGTTTGTTGGGTTTTATGCCCTAAATAAAACTCATTTCAATATAATCAGATTTACTTATTAATATAGATCAGAAATAACATTTAATGTTGCATGGTTCACTTGATTTATTTCATGATTATATGTACATAATGTATAGATTCATCTGAAACCCTTTTCACATACTTGATCCTGTTTATTGTGCCGTCAACTCATTGGAAAGTAAACATGACTATGTGAATAAAGTTTCCTAGATTTATCAGACACAGGGTTTTACTGATATGATAATCTACAACAAGAGTTTAATTGTATTTGGAGAAATACTATGTTCTTTCCAGAACATTGGTTAAAGTAAAGCTAAGGTTGGATGCATGGAGTATGCATCGGAAGGGACCGATATTGAACTTTGACTTAGATTTAATTAAACTTACCGTAAAATCTATTCAAGTCAATATCGCCTAGTTGATCCTAGATCAAATGATCTTAATCCTGTTATGATTAGGCTCATTCTTGAAAGGCTATTCGTGTTCTTTGATTTGTTAGTTAAGCCTACTTTTAGGTCAGGGTGATACGTACTTTTTGGGAACACGGTAGTGCAATTGAGTGGGAGCGCTAGCATAAACATGGAATCTATAGCTTCTATCTGGCGAATAGTAAGCAAAGGATGATCACCTTCGAGCTTGACCAAATGAAAATAAATGGTGGAGATCTCATTTCACATAAGCTGAAATATCATTTATACGGGGTCAAGTGTTTTAAGGATAAAATACATAGTAGGGTGTTACGGTAATTTAATCCCTTTACTGTGTAGATCATTCATATAGAGGATAATTGACCACATTAGGATTATAACAATGGATAACTAATGATGTGTCTATATGGTGGAACATATAGAGCATTCTATATACTGAGAGTGCAATTCTAAGTTCTATGCGTGGATTCAACGAAGAATTAATAAGTTAGTGAATTTTAGTGCTAAATTCTTGATCTACTTATTGGAAGCTCGGTTATATAGACCCATGGTCCCCCCACTAGTTGAGATAATATTGCTTGTAAGACTCATGTAATTGGTTTTGATTAATCAATTATAATTCTCAAATTAGACTATGTCTATTTGTGAAATTTTCACTAAGTAAGGGCGAAATTGTAAAGAAAGAGTTTATAGGGGCATATTTGTTAATTATGATACTTTGTATGGTTCAATTAATAAATATGATAAATGACAATATTATTTAATAATTATTTATAGTTATTAAATAGTTAGAATTGGCATTTAAATGGTTGAATTAGGAAATTGGCATTTTTGAGAAAATCAGATACAAAAGGTGTTAAAATTGCAAAATTGCAAAGCCCGAGGCCCAATCCACTAATGCTATGGCCGGCCACCTATGTAGCTATTTTAAGTTGATTTTTTCATTATTTTAATGCCATATAATTCAAACCCAACCCTAGTGGAATGCTATAAATAGATAGTGAAGGCTTCAGAAAAATAACACTTTTCTTCTGACTTTTTCTATTCAGAAAAACTGAGCCTTCTCTCTCCCTATCTTTAGCTGACCACTCTCTCTCTTCTTCTTCAATATTTCGAAATCCTTAGTGATTTGAGTAGTGCCCACACACATCAAGTGATACCTCAATCATAGTGAGGAAGATCGTGAAGAAAGACATTCAGCAAAGGAGTTTCAGCATCAAAGATTCAGAGAAAGAGATCCAGGTTCAGATATTGATAATGCTCTGCTACAGAAAGGAATCAAGGGCTAGATATCTGAACGGAAGGAGTCATATTATTCCGCTGCACCCAATGTAAGGTTTCTTAAACTTTATATGTGTTTAATTTATCGTTTTAGAAAGTTCATATTTAGGATGTTAATCAACATACTTGTGAGTAGATCTAAGATCCTGGTAAAATAATTTCCAACAGATACACTGGTCATACTCCAGCTGCTAGTCCTACTCTAGCCTGTACCGATGTGATACAGTGTCAGCCTATACTCGGTACACTGGTCATACTCCAGCTGCTAGTCATACTCTAGCCTGTACCGATGTGACACAGTCGGATGGTTCGAAGCCAACATACATAGCTAATGTAATATAACAGGCTTCCTACATGCACGCTAAACATGTAATATATATGCATACTGTTATACTAATCTTACCTGGATTCCGAATTCAGGTGTGCCGGTCAACCTGACTGGAACGAACTGCGCGGCGGTTTACAAGCTCCTAAACCATAACAATCACAACACTATAAGTGATACGCTAAATCACTTCCCGGGGACTTAAACTAGAAACTAAAAGTTTCCCTATCGATAAAAAGCATGGCAATACCCCAAATAACATAGAAACGAGAAAATCTAGGGTTTTTGAAAATCACCCAACCGGCAGACCGGTTGCCAATCCGAAATTCCGGTTCTGGAAATTTCAGAACCCCATCTGGAATTCCGGATGCACAACCGGAATTCCGGTTCCTCGCAGGAAACTTTCAAAAATTCATACTTTGCTCAAATCAATTCCAAACCATACCAAAACTTCCAGACCTGTTCTAAATACCCTAAAGAACAAGTCTAAAGCAACAAAACCATCCAGAAATCTCAGATACCAAAAATGCCATGTGAGCTCCAAGCTTTGAGTTCAAAACTCAAACTTGGCTAAAGCTCACAAACAACCATTTAAACTTGATTTAAACTACATAAACATGCATTTAGAAACTGCAGAAAACATACACAAACTCATGCAACAATCACAGCAACTAATTTCAAAATTTCTCTTTGAAAACTTAAACTTTTGAATAGAAAATCCATAACTTTAAACAACACCACTAATCATGCATTACCAGCAGTTCAATTCAACTCAAATAACCTAGAATAAACCTCAGAAATTAACCACAACATACAACAACAAGAACACTCCAAAATCAAGCATGCAAACCATTCAATTCTTCAAAAATTCCAAGAAAAACCAAGAACAAGTTAAAGGACTTACCAACAACTTGAATTACACCTAGATTGATTGAAAAAGCTTGAAAAATTAAGAAGAACTCCCAGCCCTAGCCACCACACCAGCCGAGAGAGAGAGAGAGGAAAAGAGCCTTTGAATTTTCTAATTTTTTTCTAAGTTTAGAAATCTTTGAATAATGAGAGAAAGCATGCAAATATAACACTTATTTCAGCCAACAATTAACATAATAAAACACAAATTTTCCAATTACTAAGTCCACTAAAGAACAAAAATAACAATGGGGCAAAGTGACAAATTTGCCCCTCCACACTAAAATAGCATAAAGAGCACTAAAGGGGTATTTTTGGGAAATTCTAAATTCCCGGCCAATCCCGACATTCCCAATGTCTCATAAACCGTCCCAGAATACTAACATACTAAGTTGTGATTTTACTGAGCCAAACACCAAGTTCCATGTTACCGGGCACCGGAAATGCAAAATTATGAAAATCACTAAATGACAAATAATGCATTTCAGAATTCAATAATAACAGCATAATAATTATTTAAATAGCTATAAATAATTTTCCATAATTAAACATAATTAACTGCTAATTTCCAAATTAAACTAAGCGGTCTTTACAATACATTATATACATATAATCATGAAATAAATCATGTGAACCATGCAACATAAAATGTTATTTCTGATCTTTATTAATAAGTAAATCTGATTATATTGAAATGAGTTTTATTTAGGGCACAAAAACCAACAAACTCCCACTTGCACTAATATAAAACAAAATGTTCATTTCAAATAATCATTAACACCTTGAGCTACAAATCAAGCGTAGTAGTAGTAAACTCCTCGTAATAGGATCTGACAGGTTGAATTAACAACAACCTTTTCTCCACCATTACTTTCCCTTAATCACAAAATCCTTGATATTGTGAAATTCCTCTCTATATGTCTACTCTTTTGGGATACTGGATTCTATACCTTTGGCAACTACTTTTGGTTATTCAGGAAATAACACTAGTAGTTAAGACAGGTTGGAACGGTGCCAGAATTGTATAGAATTTTCCTTAGACTGAATAAGTATCTTTCCTGCAACTTTAACATTCAGTCTCTCTCTGGTAGACTAAGATATTTTAGATAGGTTTTTACACTTCTCCAAAATCACTACTCCACCCCCAAAGTAATCACCATCTTATCAGCAGAATTTCTAGCACAAAGGCAAGTCTTGAAATCTGATGTGGTGTAGTCTAAGAGTTTTTAAAACCACCCTTATTGACTAACATATAGTTCCTCTTCTTAATCTTAAAATTTACTTGATTGTCTTCCAATGTTCTTCTCCTGGATGAATCTGATACCTACTCATTACTCCCACTCAACAGTAGGTGTCTGGTCTAAGGCATACGAAAGCATATCTGAGACCTCTCACTGTTGATTTAAGAAATTCTTCCATGGCTTTATCTTCTCTGGAATAGTTGAAACTTCTCCTTAGATAAATAAAATCTATGCTTAGAAGTTGTGAAGCTTCTATAGATTGCCATTGGAAAGAAAATGCTTCAGCATCTTATTAAAGTAAGTTGCTTCCATTAGAGTAAGTAATTACCAGGTATACCACAAGCCATAGGTTTAGATAAACTCAAACCTATAATACTAGGAACAGGAAGTTTTGTTAAGTCCATTGAATAGACTTATTAACGAAAATTTCCTTTTATGTCCTTGTAATAGAAAACTTAAGGTTATTCCATGTCAATGGACTAAACCATAGTTCTATTGGCTTTCTTCTTAGTTTCTTATCTTGACAATCCATTACTTTAAACTCACAATGGATTTTAATCAATAGTGTCTATTGGGTTTTATGCCCTAAATAAAACTCATTTTAATATAATCAGATTTACTTATGAATATAGATCAGAAATAACATTTAATATTGCATGGTTCACTTGATTTATTTCATGATTATATGTACATAATATATAAATTCATCTAAAACCCTTTTCACATACTTGATCCTGTTTATTGTGTCGTCAACACATTGGAAAGTAAACATGACTATGTGACTAAAGTTTCCTAGATTTATCAGACATAGGGTTTTACTGATATGATAATCTACAACAGAGTTTACTTGCATTTGGAGAAGTGCTATGTTCTTTCCAGAGCATTGGTTAAAGTAAAGCTCAGGTTGGATGCATGGAGTATGCATCGGAAGGGACCGATATTGAACTTTGACTTAGATTTAATTAAACTTACCGTAAAATCTATTCAAGTCAATATCGCCTAGTTGATCCTAGATCAAATGATCTTAATCCTGTTATGATTAGGCTCAATCTTGAAAGGCTATTCGTGTTCCTTGAATTGTTAGTTAAGCCTACCTTTTGGTCAGGGTGATACGTACTTTTTGGGAACACGGTAGTGCAATTGAGTGGGAGCGCTATCATAAACATGGAATCTATAGCTTCTATCTGGCGAATAGTAAGCAAAGGATGATCTCCTTCGAGCTTGACCAAACGAACATAAATGGTGGAGTACTCATTTCACATAAGCTGAAATATCATTTATACGGGGTCAAGTGTTTTAAGGAATAAATACATTGTAGGGTGTAACGGTAATTTAATCCCTTTACAGTGTAGATCATTCATATAGAGGATCATTGATCACATTAGGATTATAACAATGGATAACTAATGATGTGTCTATATGGTGGAACATATAGAGCATTCTATATACTGAGAGTACAATTCTAAGTTCTATGCGTGGATTCAACGAAGAATTAATAAGTTAGTGAATTTTAGTGCTAAATTCTTGATCTGCTTATTGGAAGCTCGATTATATAGACCCATGGTCCCCCCACTAGTTGAGATAATATTGCTTGTAAGACTCATATAATTGGTTTTGATTAATCAATTATAATTCTCAAATTAGACTATGTCTATTTGTGAATTTTTCACTAAGTAAGGGCGAAATTGTAAAGAAAGAGTTTTAGGGGCATATTTGTTAATTATGATACTTTGTATGGTTCAATTAATAAATATGATAAATGACAATATTATTTAATAATTATTTATAGTTATTAATGTTGGGTTTTATGCCCTAAATAAAACTCATTTCAATATAATCAGATTTACTTATTAATATAGATCAGAAATAACATTTAATGTTGCATGGTTCACATGATTTATTTCATGATTATATGTACATAATGTATAAATTCATCTGAAACCCTTTTCACATACTTGATCCTGTTTATTGTGTCGTCAACACATTGGAAAGTAAACATGACTATGTGACTAAAGTTTCCTAGATTTATCAGACATAGGGTTTTACTGATATGATAATCTACAACAGAGTTTACTTGCATTTGGAGAAGTGCTATGTTCTTTCCAGAGCATTGGTTAAAGTAAAGCTCAGGTTGGATGCATGGAGTATGCATCGGAAGGGACCGATATTGAACTTTGACTTAGATTTAATTAAACTTACCGTAAAATCTATTCAAGTCAATATCGCCTAGTTGATCCTAGATCAAATGATCTTAATCCTGTTATGATTAGGCTCAATCTTGAAAGGCTATTCGTGTTCCTTGAATTGTTAGTTAAGCCTACCTTTTGGTCAGGGTGATACGTACTTTTTGGGAACACGGTAGTGCAATTGAGTGGGAGCGCTATCATAAACATGGAATCTATAGCTTCTATCTGGCGAATAGTAAGCAAAGGATGATCTCCTTCGAGCTTGACCAAACGAACATAAATGTTGGAGTACTCATTTCACATAAGCTGAAATATCATTTATACGGGGTCAAGTGTTTTAAGGAATAAATACATTGTAGGGTGTAACGGTAATTTAATCCCTTTACAATGTAGATCATTCATATAGAGGATCATTGATCACATTAGGATTATAACAATGGATAACTAATGATGTGTCTATATGGTGGAACATATAGAGCATTCTATATACTGAGAGTGCAATTCTAAGTTCTATGCGTGGATTCAACGAAGAATTAATAAGTTAGTGAATTTTAGTGCTAAATTCTTGATCTACTTATTGGAAGCTCGGTTATATAGACCCATGGTCCCCCCACTAGTTGAGATAATATTGCTTGTAAGACTCATGTAATTGGTTTTGATTAATCAATTATAATTCTCAAATTAGACTATGTCTATTTGTGAATTTTTCACTAAGTAAGGGCGAAATTGTAAAGAAAGAGTTTATAGGGGCATATTTGTTAATTATGATACTTTGTATGGTTCAATTAATAAATATGATAAATGACAATATTATTTAATAATTATTTATAGTTATTAAATAGTTAGAATTGGCATTTAAATGTTTGAATTAGGAAATTGGCATTTTTGAGAAAATCAGATACAAAAGGTGGTAAAATTGCAAAATTGCAAAACCCAAGGCCCAATCCACTTATGTATGTCCGACCACCTATATGTATATTTTAAATTGATTTTTTCATTATTTTAATGCCATATAATTCAAATCTAACCCTAGTGGAATGCTATAAATAGATAGTGAAGGCTTCAGGAAAATTACACTTTTCTTCAGACTTTCTGAATCAGAAAAAACTGAGCCTTCTCTCTCCCTATCTTTAGTTGACCACTCTCTCTCTTCTTCCTTAGAATTTCGAAATCCTTAGTGTATGAGTAGTGCCCACACACATCAAGTGATACCTCAATCATAGTGAGGAAGATCGTGAAGAAAGATCATCAGCAAAGGAGTTTCAGCATCAAGGATTCAGAGAAAGAGATCCAGGTTCAGATATTGATAATGCTCTGCTACAGAAAGGAATCAAGGGCTAGATATCTGAACGGAAGGAGTCATTATATTTCGCTGCACCCAATGTAAGGTTTCCTAAACTTTATATGTGTTTATTTCATCGTTTTAAAAAGTTCATATTTAGGATGTTAATAAACATACTTGTGAGTAGATCTAAGATCCTGGTAAAATAAATTCCAACAACTGGCCTCATAGCCATGGTAATTGATTTACTTGCAAGAAATTTGAACTTTAAAACGATTGTTTGTATGTTCTTTGGATGGTATCATGTTGTATTGAGTGTTATTTGATGATTGATTGATGTTTGTGAAATTTTCGTGAAACATAATTGCGATTTTATCTCTGGAATTATTTTTATTGGATAGTATGGAAAAAATTAAGCAAGTTATCCTTTTACAGAACTCAATTTGGATTTTATTTGAATTAGTTATGATTTTTTGAAGATTTGAAAAATCGGGGCTGTGCTGATATTTTCCTGCGATCGCAGAACTGTCCGTACAGTTTCGAATTTTTTCGTTTTCCTTCAATTTTTCATGCTTTTTCATGTAATTAACTTCCAATTTTTTGTATGGTTTTGTATATATACTACTACTATTCCTAATTCAATTCTAATTATCATTTTGAATTAATTTAATATTTTTTTTAATTTAATTCAAGATATTAGTGTAATTTGAATTCGAATAGAATTAGTATTTATCTTCTTGCTTAAAAATCTATCTTATTTTTAAATTTGATTATATCTTATTTTTTTTAAATTTAAGGTCAGATTTTATAAGATATTTATAAAATCTTTTAAGATATTTTTTAAAATATCTTATCTTTTAAGATATTTTTAATTATATCTTATCTTTTAAGATTTTTTTTAAATCTTTTTAAATATTTTGACCTTATTTAAATTTAAAATAAGATATTTATAATCATGTAATTTTAAATAGATGTAAGATATTTTGCTAACTTTTAAATTTTGTTATTTTATTTATTTAAATTAAATTTAAAATCTGAAAAGATATTTCATTTATCTTTTCTAATTTTTATTTAATTTTTATTTTTAAAATAACATTTAATTTTTTAAAAAGTAGTTATCAAATTTTGAAATGATATTTAGGTTGGTTGAAACCTAATTTTTCAAAATTGTAGGTTTAATTTTAAATTTTATTTTTTTTTTTAAATTTCGAATTTTCAAATTTTTTTTAAATTTTCGAAAAATTATTTTTTAATTAATTAATTATTTCGAAATTAAAAAAAAAAATTAAAATTAAATAAATCCTACATCCAACTATCCAACTAACCTTGTTGCAGGAGTATGTGTTTTAGCTTATGTGTAAGTTTTCAAAACCTATTATTACTTGATTGCAAATAGCCATGGTTACTTTTTGCCAGATCTAATGATTTGATGGCTCCCTTGGTCAAGTTAATAATTTGTAACAGGTATATTTACAATCTTCTTTCATCTGTGTATGACCTAGCAACATGATAGGACCCATCCAAAGTGTGCCTGTATGAGCCTATGTGTTTAATTTTATTATAGATGCATATAGGTTGTTGTTGCTAAATAAAATATCATAGTTCTTGATAGATTTATTTAGGCCCATTTAGTTTTTGGGCCTATTCAATTAATAATAGTTGTTCTTATTAAGGTTAAATTCCTCTCTTTTGGGCCTTGTGTGAGAGTTGGGAGCCATAGAAGTGGGTACGACATACTGAACCCAGCACCCCCTCACACAAACCACCCCAATTTTGAAGGCCCATTTGCCTGATTTGAACAACTGTACTAGGTTAATGAAACTAGTTTAACCTAATAAAATTGATTAGCAACATAATTAATTTCATTTATTTTGAAATTAATTTAAGAAAAATATAGTTTAAGGAATTTTATATTCTAAGCTAAACTATATGTATTTTCTTGTATTTAATTAAATATAGAATTATTACCATCTAGATTCTTTCTGGAACTTAATTTAAATTTTTCATTAAATATTCTTATTTAAGTTGATATTTAGTTACCTACAACTAACCAACTTAAATCTGAATATCTTTTGAATTTCAAATTTCAAAATTAAGTTGAGGAATTTTAGGCATTGGTTATTAAGATTCTTTAGATATTATTTTAAGTTAATATCTTTTCGAATATTAACTTAAAATGGAATATTTTCAAATTAAGTGGTTACAACTTAATTTTTTGATATTTAATTAAATTTAAATTTGAAAAATATTTAAGTTCTAGATTTTTTCTAATACAACTTAAATTAGATATTTTTTCAAATTTTGTGGAAAAGATACTTAGTCAAATAAGATATTTTCTAGATAGTTATTTCTAGACTACTTATTATTTCTAATATTAAATAGGAAAATATTATAAATTGTGAAATTAATTATTTAATTAATTTTGGTACAATTTATTTTAAGTATATTTTTCCTAGTATTAAACTAGAAATTAATAATTAAGCCTTCTCTACACTTAATTATTTATTTCTTGAATTTAATACATTTAATTAATTTGAAAATTAAATATCTAAGTTGATTTTTATCATCATACTTAAATATTTCTTTTTCATGACATTTAATTAAATAGAAAATTATTTTTAGTTGAAATTTAATTTTTCAACTAAATTTAAATAATTTTCAAAATATATTTTTTCTTTATTTTATTAATAAATTTTCGAAATTGCATTTCTTAAATGCTAGAATTTCGAATTTTATCTTGAAAAATAGATTAAGTTGTAAATTAATTATTTATTTTAATTAATTTTTGGATGAACTTAAATCAATGATTTTTTCATTTATTGATTAATTTAAAATAAATTGAATTAAAGTATATTATTAGAAATTGAATTAATTAGTCAAAGGAAAATCTAGATAGGTGATATTTTTGCTTGAAGTATTTTTCTAGTGTATTTAATTAAATAGAAAATTAATATTTAAGTTGATTTTCATCATCATACTTAAATATTTGAAATTTTTCTTATATATTTAATTAAATAGGAAAATTATATTTTTTTTGTTGTAAATTAATTTTATTAATTAATTTTGGGCCAACATTAAATTAGAATAATTTTTCCAGGATTTATTTTTTATTTTAATATGCATTTTTCGAAAATTGTATTCTTATATACTTTAATTTTTCGAAATGCAATATATATTTATAGAAAATTAAATTTGAGTTGTAAATTAATTTATATTAATTTTGTAACAACTTAAATTGAATATTTTTCTAAATATTTATTGGAAATTATTACTAAGATGGAAATAATTCATATTATTTCATATCCATCTAAGTAAAATTTATAAATATTAAATTAAAATTTATATTTAGAATTTTTCATTCTAAATTGGAAATTTTAAATAAATATATATTTAAAATAAATAAATTAAATAAAGAGAATCAAAGAAAATACAACTCACTTTAAATAATGGGCTTGATTATTATTAAGATATTCGATCTCCATTGTGGGTTTTACACCGCGTTTGTTTTAGTGAGTAATCCTCCCTAATGGAGGAACGTTCATTAGCAATTTCGCACCGTTTAACCTCGCATGATAAGTAGTTTGTAAGTGTTTTGTATGGTATGGATCACCCTAATGGTGGCGACCATACTTGACTTGCAAATTATGAAACAATGGTGGAAGCTCATAAGATAGAATTGCCTTGACTCTCACCTAAACGGGACAACGCTGAATTCAAATCTTAATCGAATAAAAGGTTGCTAGAATGGTTATCATTTTAGATGAGCTGACAACTCTATTCAATGGATGATGCTTTGACTCTCGCCTAAACGGGACACTGTATCAGTTTGTTGAAAAACCTTGGAAATTATTTAGGATTGTATGCTTTAGTATTTTCACTTGTCATTCCTACTTGCTATATGCTTATAATTTCTGAATTGTGTATGAATTTATATTGAACCATGTTATTTTCTGTTATTAAATTGTAGTTTAATTTCGAATCTTCATTGTTGGTCTAACATGTTTGTTTATCTAATGAGATAAATCCCTAATGGATTTTCACCATTAGACATACATAATAGTGTTAGATCTCGAAAGATAAATATTGTATATGCGACATCTAGCTGTTCATCAATTGATGACACCTTAGACTAGTATTTTTATGATATGAAACAAGAAGATTACATAAATAAGATTACTTTGTCTTTCGCTAATCGAAGCATCGTTGGATTCTTATTTATAAACGAAATTATCCTAATTCCTCTTAGCTTATTCATTTCGAATTAGCTCCATAATATATCATTGGATGAATGGTCTATAAATCATTTCATGTCATTATATTTTCTCTTAAGAAACTAAATGACCATATGATTATAATCCCAAAATTCTATTCCCAATTGATATAAAACCTCAATCTTAGAAATCTCCTACTTGTATGGGCAAATCTGACTTAGAGTTATATTAGAAGTGGTGGTACAAGAAAGAATTACTCATTATATTTGGTTGAATTTAAGTCTTTGACTTTAATTTTAGAATCCAAATAGAAATTTTCTTATATTTCTAATTCCAGATACAATACAGTTACACTTTCTCAAGTGTTTAATATCCATCTTCTATTAATGGATTAAAACTGTATGGAATATGAGTTAGGTATTCTGTGACCAGGATCCACTTGCAGTATTCTAAGAACTCTTTGATGTAACTAAACCTATGTCATCAATAGACACTACCACATTTTTTTTAATCTATGGCATTTGTATCTTGTTCATAGTGGATTTGACAAGATCAATCTCTGCAAAGAGTTAATATGCCTATATCCACTGAAAATAGTTCATCTCATTCGCAGATGGATGTACATTCAGGGGTGGATATGAGTTTTTCGTTGTATTCTTAAAACGATAACTCTAGATTATACTTTTTAGCAAGAAATTTGAAATGTTTGAAAAATTTCATTAATTTCTAGCAATGGTTAAAACCATTAAGGTAAGTGGTTAAAGATCTTGCGAACTGATAGGGGTGGAGAAATAGTTAGTAGATATGCAGTTCTAAGATCATTAATTTGATTTTTGAATTATATCCAAACTTACCTCCCCAGAAATTTCGAGTTGCATGTTGATGATTAGTTACTAGTCGTTGCCTAAATCCTTCTATGGTAGTACAATTTCAGAATGATGTAATGGTTGTATACTTCGTGTAAATCATTACTAGATTCATGGATGACCTAATCAAAATCTTAAGAAAGGCTAGAACTGTTAACCATGGTTTGTTAGCTATTCTAAGTGATTAGGGGTGGACCATCCCATAGTCAATAGATTAGAAAGTGTTTGTTCAAACAAATACTACTTTTCTAAGATAATGACTAAGTCTGAAAACAAGTAGCAAATAAAGGAGAAATTTTTTTCTTGATTCCAAAAGTGTTCTATCATCTTATATGACATATGATGATCCCACTGCCTCTGTTGTCTTGTCACAACCAAAGAGGTTAATACCATTTAGTTTTTCTTCGACATAATTCACGGTACCTTGTCGTAGTGGGAGAGTTTCTAGGAACTCACCTTCTTATGACTTGGGAGACACTAGTGATTAAAATCCATTGTGAGTTTAAACAAGTAATGGATTGTCAAGATAAGAAACTAAGAAGAAAGCCAATAGAACTGTGGTTTAATCCATTCACATGGAGTAACCTAAAGTTTTCTATTACAAGGACATAAAAGGAAATTTTCGTTTATAAGTCCATTCAATGGACTTAACAAATTTTCCTGTTCCTAGTATTATAGGTTTGAGTTTATCTAAACCTATGGCTTGTGGTATACCTGGTAATTACTTACTCTAATGCAAGCAACTTACTTTAGTAAGATGCTGAAGCATTTTCTTTCTAATGGCAATCTATAGAAGCTTCACAACTTCTTAGGTATAGATTTTATTTATCTAAGGAAAAGTCTTAACTATTCCAGAAAAGATAAAGCCATGAAAGAATTTCTTATATCAACAGTGAAAGGTCTTAGATATGATTTTGTATGCCTTAGACCAGACACCTGCTGTTGAGTGGGAGTAATGAGTAGGTATCAGATTAATCCAGGAGAAGAACATTGGAAGACAATCAAGTAAATCTTAAGATTAAGAAGAGGAACTATATGTTAGTCTATAAGGGTGTGTTTAAAACTCTTAGACTACACCATATCAGATTTTCGAAATTTGCCTATGTGCTAGTAAATATTTCTGGTAAGATGGTGGTTACTCTGGGGGTGGAATAGTGATTTTGGAGAAGTGTAGAAACCTATCTGAAGTCTCTAGGTCTACCAGAGAGAGACTGAATGTTAAAGCTGCAGGAAAGGTACTTATTCAGTCTAAGGAAAGTTCTATACATCTTTGGCACCATTCCAAATTGCCTTAAACTACTAGTGTTAATTTCCTGATTAACCAAAAGTAGTTGCCAAAGGTATAGAATCCAGTATCCCAAGAGAGTAGACATATAGAGAGGAATTTCACATTATCAATGATTTTGTGATTAAAGGAAGAGTAATGGTGGAGAAAAGGTTGTGGTTAATTCAACCTTTCAGATCCTATTACGAGGAGTTTACTACTACTACACTTGATTTGTATATCAAGGTGTTGAGATTATTTGAAACGCACTTTTTGTTTTATATTAGTGCAAGTGGGAGTTTGTTGGGTTTTATGCCCTAAATAAAACTCATTTCAATATAATCAGATTTACTTATTAATATAGATCAGAAATAACATTTAATGTTGCATGGTTCACATGATTTATTTCATGATTATATGTACATAATGTATAAATTCATCTGAAACCCTTTTCACATACTTGATCCTGTTTATTGTTCCGTCAACACATTGGAAAGTAAACATGACTATGTGAATAAAGTTTCCTAGATTTATCAGACATAGGGTTTTACTGATATGATAATCTACAACAAAGTTTA